>NC_139018.1:77403932-78003932 GCF_964374135.1 Grampus griseus | reverse complement strand
ATTTTTTTGTTTTTTTACCATAGAAAGAGCTTGTACAGGATAAAAATAAGGGATGATCTGCAGAAGTCTTTGCCACAGGATGAGGGGAAGAGGGAAACTGAAAAGTTAGAAAACCATCATACTAGAGAAAGTACGTCAAATCAGTTGACAAGTGGACAGTGAAAACAGAGCAGATTCAGAAACCAGACAGACCTGGTTAGGAGATCTTGCCATTCCGCCAGCCAGCTATGAACACGCGGGACAGCACTTAACTTCTGAGCCTCACTTGTTTCGAAATTACGTGAATAAAGCACCAAGTAGAGTGCCTGGCCGTTTGTACTTCATATTCAACAATTATGGTCATAACCATCTCCAATTAAGTCAGAAAGCAAAGGGTACTCAGCATTTAAACTCTGAAAATCAAACAAAGCTTCTCCCTATTGCTTCCTAAAAATGTAGTAGAGGGCTGCCCTGGTGGCGCAGTGGTTGAGAGTCCGCCTGCCGATGCAGGGGACACGGGTTCATGCCCCGGTCCGGGAAGATCCCACATGCCGCGGAGCGGCTGGGCCCGTGAGCCATGGCCGCTGAGCCTGTGCGTCCGGAGCCTGTGCTCCGCAACGGGAGAGGCCACAACAGTGAGAGGCCCGTGTACCGCAAAAAAAAAAAAAAATGTAGTAGAACACCAACCATACCCAAGTGTTTGCACGAAGAGCTATCTCTTGCTCACCCTTCCAACACAGCTGCCCTCTCTATTCCATCAATAGCCCTTTCAGGGAAGGACAGGAGGAAGAAAGAAAGGGAATAAGGAAGGAAGGAAAAAGGAAGAGAAAAGAAATGTAAAAGCCTACAAAGGTCTAAAAGTTCCAAGGATGTTTGCTTGGTACACATGAAACCATGGAGGAAAGAGGATGAGGACTTTCTTACTTAGCCTCTCCAAGCTCTATACCGGGGGTCACCAGCGTGGATCTCTACAGGGCCTGGCAATCCACATCAGCAAGACAACAGGGAACGTGGGGAAGAGTTGCGGCAAATTACGAGTACACGTGCTCATTTAAATTGATTCAGGGGTGACTTTTTAAATGACCTTAACATGAGCAAACTCACTCCTCTGGATTGTGTTTGACGGCGCCATAGAGTTAAGAACTCTTTGGCTCTCCTAATGCTACCTCTAAAACAGCTTTCTACTGAAACACCCTGAGTCACGACGAAATTTCTAGCAACGTCCAGTCATACTGCTCAGCAACTATTCATCATATTATGACTCATTGCCCAGCACTGCTGCAGGTAATGTGGGACCAGGGGACCTCAAAGACTTCCGGGATGAGTTGAGGCGGACACACGGGCCCACTCTTCCCAGGCCACAAATAACTGAACTTCAGAAGGAAATGTAGACTACCTAGTCCTATACTCTTACTTTATGGGTAAAAAAAAACCTATTACTCACCCAATGGTACATGACTGTACAAAACACACAGCATTATGCAGCAAGGCAGGGCAAGTGTGGAGAGAAGGAAGCACTCCCCACAGGCTCAACGTACTTCATTCACTTCCTCGTTTCTCATGAAGAGTCAAAAAAGCAAAAGCCGATACCAGAAACTAACACAACATTGTAAATCAACTATACTTCCATTTAAAAACATTTTTTAAAAAGCAAAGGCCAACATTCAAAAAGTCACTGGTCCAACATCAGCCTGTCCCCTAAAGTCAAAAACTATTGAAAGGGCTTCCCTGGTGGCGCAGTGGTTGAGAGTCCGTCTGCCAATGCAGAGGACACGGATTCGTGCCCCGGTCCGGGAAGATCCCACATGCCGTGGAGCGGCTGGGCCCGTGAGCCATGGCCGCTGGGCCTGCGTGTCCAGAGCCTGGGCTCCGCAACGGGAGAGGCCACAGCAGTGAGAGGCCCGCGTACCACAAAAAAAACAAAACAAAACAAAACAAAACAAAACAAAAAAACTATTGAAAAAAGAATAACCATCTGGGCCCACATGAGTGACTCAAGTTCAGAGTTTAAGACTCGGTGGGGTTTTTACAGCAGCACTATTCACAACAGCCCAAACATGGAAACAACCTAAATGCCCATCATCAGATGAATGGATAAAGAAGATGTGGTACATACATACAATGGAATACTACTCAGCCATGAAAAAGAACAAAATGCCATCTGCAACAACATGGATGCAACTAGAAATTATCACACTAAGTGAAGTAAGTCAGAAAAAGACAAATACCACTTGATATCACTTATATGTGGAATCTAAAATACGGCACATATGAACCTATCTACAAAACAGAAACAGACTCAACTCACAAACATAGAGATCAGGCTTGTGCTTGCCAAGGGGGAGGCGGGTGGGAGAGGGATGGACTGGGAATTTGGGGTTGCAAACTAAATATTACATTTAGAACGGATTAAACAACAAGGTCTTACTGTATAGCACAGGGAACTATATTCAATCTCCTGGGATAAACCATAATGAAAAAGAATATTAAAAAAAAGAATGTGTGTGTGTGTGCATGTGTGTGTGTAAAACTGAGTCACTTTGCTGTACAGCAGAGATTGGCACAACACGGTAAATCAACTATACTTCAATTAAAAAAAAAGAAGACTCAGTGGGGATGTTTGGAGCCCATGGCCTCTGAAGGAGGTCAACAAAGCCGGCATCAGCCTCAATGATACAAATGAAAGTAAAGCACACACTCTTCATTCTACAACCAGTTTCCCTCTATCAGCAAATGCAGCTTGAAAAAAATAATGGAATTATATGGGGCAAGACAGCATCTTGAAGGCTGAGACAAAGGGCTCCTGGGCTAAGTCAGCTAGGGAATTAACTGCTTTGTGTTTTCCATCAAAGTTCAACTCCAAATATATCTGCAAGCTTCTAGGTAGCCAGGGGCCCAAGAGGCATCTCAACACCAGGAAACCAGCAAATCTACTAAACTCCTAACATTGTACTGTATATACACAATGAAACAATAAATTAAAATAATATTTCCCAACACTTTGTCTTCTTTCCTGGCATCTCGGTAACGAAATATCGGCACTTAGGGGAATACCATAACGGTTTAATGAAATCATCATATTTCATATTTGCAAAAGTTTTGTTTATCAATCTACAAATTACTCCCCTTCCCTCAAAGTATTCTCCATAAATTAATACATTTAAATGTGTTGTGTTGATAACAAAGAACATAACAGATGGGAAAGGCTCAGGATGTACGTGTCTTTATAAATTTAGCTGTATCGGCTCGAGTTGGTACTCAATTTTGTTTCAACAGCAGTGTGTTTACTATTAGAAATGGACCAGTGGGGTGGGTTGGAGAGAGAAAAGGAAGTCTACAAGTTCCTCTTAGTGGAGGCCAACATACCATTTGGTTCTCTGGGGGACCGCGAGGTAGAATGCAAGTTAATTTCTAGTTTGGCGCCCATCCCTGGATCATTTCACAGTAGGAGTTACCAGATTAGAAATGTGCCGGTGTTGCACAATGAGCAGGGGCCTGCCAGAGGCTATTGCTCAGTCAAGTTTCCCCTTAGTGAAGGACTGTGCCTGTGATGAATGGGGTAAATAGAAAAGGTTCCCGTAAAGGAAATGTGACTGCTGGCTAGTTCTTTTTCTTCTGTCCCACAACCCAAAGAACATTAGTCAATAACAGATAAAACAATGTGTCATTTCCACGGCACTTACTTCCAAACTGCTGAAAGGGCTGGTCAAAAACAATATTCTTAAATTATCCAAGCTCCTCAAAAGCCAGATGTGGGGCACGCATTGTTTTTTTTTCGACTTTCAAAATTGAAGAAGTCAAGAGTCAAAGAAGTCCTACCCGTCCCTCATGCTTTTCTCCCGTCAGAAAGAAGAACCGGCCCTCCTATCGAAGCTGCATTTACCATTCTGAGAAGCTGCATCCCCTCCCTGACTCAGGCATCCTAATCAGCACTGGGAGCTTGAGGGCAGAGTGTCACTGAACACCGGAACAGTGTCCCACAGAAGCAAGCAGAGCTGAGAAGAGCTCCCCGCCCCGGGTTAGAAAGGGGAATCTCCGGAAGAAGCTAAAAGGAAAACGGGGGAGGGGGGTGTAAATAACAGGGCTTTGGAGACTCTGAGTTACATAACCCTAAGGCTGAAAGGGCACTGTGGTGGACAAATTGAAATTCTTAAACAAGTATGCTTGGGCCAATAATAAAAATTCAAAGGTACCATTAGTATATGGCCTGGTCCGTCCCTCATTTTATAAATTAGGAAACTGAGTCCAAAAAATTGCCCGAAGTTCACATTGTTCTTCGTCCCCAAAGTAAGACCTCACTCCAGACCTTCTGTTTCTAGATCTAACATTCTTTCCGTTAATGTTGCGTTGATTAATAGAAAGAGCATCGGCTTCAAAGTCAGATCTAGGTGGATTCAAATTCAGGTTCCTCCACTTACTAGTCTAGGACTTCTGACAATTCATGGTCTCTGGGAGCCTCAGGCTTTGTCATGTATAAAATGGGGACAAATCTATTACTTTGCTTATATTTCTACATTTACTCTTTATGATACAAACACCAGATGCATAGAACAAAAGGTCGGCACACAGTGAGGATCTGATTACATTTAGGAGCTAATGTTTTTGAATCATAGGTTGTTAGATATTTCAAAGAAATATCTATGTATCATCTATGTGCCAAGCACTTTGCTGGGTTCTTTCAAAGACAGAAAGAAAACTGCTCCCCCCAGGTGCCTACAATCAGATTAATAAGCAGGACCTTGATAGCATGAAAAGGTGATGAGACCACTCAAAGGATTTCACTTGAACTCAGATGTGCCTTGTACATTAAGATTATACGAATCAACATAGAGCAGTTCAGAAACATCAGTTACTTGGAGGAAAAAAAGAATTATGTGAGAAACAAGCTACACAGTCCTCCTTCCCTCCCTCCCTCCATTCTTCTCTATTCATGGTAAAGCTCTAACAGGGGAACAAGATACTTTTCAAATTTATTTGACCATGAAATACTTTTGTCAAGGAGCATTTCAGAGGCTCACTGTTCAGTAGAATGAGCTTTGGGAAAGCCCGGTTTAGACCCCCTGATATAGATAGAGCACAGATGCCGAAGAACAGCTGGAAGATCATGGAAAAGTCACCCTCAAAGAATAAGTCAAAGTCCCAGGGAAGTCCTCAACCAAACGAGCCTGAGGACCACTCTAAACTCAAGCTGCCTAATTATAAGGAGACCTGTGCAGGGCAAAAGGAATGAGAAATAGTATTTACTGAGCATGTGTTGGTAACCGGGTATACGTCATATTGAACAATCCTAGAAGGCAGGCATCATCAAATTATCATAATTTTTTAAATTATTTTTTTAATTGAGCTATAGTTGATATATAATATTTTATAAGTTACAGATGTACAACACAGTGATTCACAATTTGTAAAGGTTATACTCCATTTACAGTTATTGTAAAATATTGGTTATATTCCCTGTGCTGTACTATATACCCTTGTAGCTTATTTATTTATATTTTAGTATATAAAATTGAATTATTTATATAGATTATATTGCTTTATTGAGTTTTTTAAATCATAAAACTAGTACATATGCATGTTGAAAATTCAAGGAATTCAGAACTGCCTAATTAACAAAGAAAAAAATCCTAACCTGGCAACCACTGTAAACATTATGGGAAATAAAATTTTCAAATCACTATTTATGAGCCCACACAGGCACACACACACAATTTTTATGATAGGAATCATACCACTAATAGGCAACTTAATTTTTTTTTACTCAATAATGTTTAATCTATCTTAAATATCAGTACTACATTCTACAGTGTAGTGAGCATCTGTTGTGTTTTTTTAAACATCTTTATTGGAGTATAATTGCTTTACAATGGTGTGTTAATTCCTGCTTTATAACAAAGTGAATCAGCTACACATATGCACATATCCCCATATCTCCTCCCTCTTGCGTCTCCCTCCCACCCTCCCTATCCCATCCCTCTAGGTGGTCACAAAGCACTGAGTTGATCTCCCTGTGTTATGTGGCTGCTTCCCACTAGCTTATTTATTTTATACATAATAGTGTGTACCTCTTAATCCCTTACCCCTATCTTGCCCCCCCCCGCTTCCCTTTCCCCATTAGTAACCACTAGTTTGTTCTCTATATCTGTGAGTCTATTTTGTTAGATTCACTAGCTTGTCTTATTTTTTTAGATTCCACATATTAATGATATCATACAGTAATTGTCTTTCTCTGACTTATTTCACTTAGCATAACACCCTCTAAGTCCATCCATGTTGTTGCAAATGGCCAAATTTCATTCTTTTCTATGGCTGAGTAGTATTCCACTGTATGTACATATATGTGTGTGTGTGTGTGTGTATATATATATATCACATCATCTTTATCCATTCATCTGTTGATGGACAGTTAGGTTGCTTCCATACCTTGGTAATTGTAAACAATGCTGCTATGTACAGTGGGGTGCATGTCTTTTTGAATTAGTGTTTTTGTTTTTTTCAGATATACACCCAGGAGTGGAACTGCTGGGTCATATGGCAGTTCTGTTTTTAGTTTTTTGAGAAACCTCCATACTGTTTTCCACAGTGGCTGCACCAACTTATATTCCCACCGACAGTGTAGGAGGGTTCCATTTTCTCCACATCCTTGCCAACATTTGTTACTTGTGCATCAATATGATTATTATTGCACAAATGCTGAAACTGAGAGAAGTCCCAGAGACGTTGATTAATTTCCTAATGTCATCGTGCAAGGAGTTGAACTGAATCCTGACTCGAAAACCTGAGTTCTTTCATACTCTCATCACGCATAAAATAGTATCACACCTGGTTCTCTGACTACGATAAGACAAAGACCAACTATGTAAAGAAAGATTTTCCACAAGAGCTGTGATGGTGACTGTCAAACCTTGCTCCTAGACAATCCTGAAGGAAAAACTCTTCATTTATACCGTGGTAGAATTAGTTTTATCACATGCCTTAAAAGGGCAGGTGTGAACTATGTTTCTACCCAATGGCCATGAACTTGTTATGCAATGGCTCCCACAAGCAAAAATTTCTCAAATAAGTATCTGTAAATGTAAGGTGCCACTTTTTCAAAAATAAAATCAGTAACACAGAATTACTCAAAACTGAAAGCTGAACTAGAGGATACTGAATATTATGAAGTGATCATATACTCTCTACGGCAGAGGTTGCTAAATAAAGGGCATATTGGGCAAGATTTAAGAATTTTGCTGGTTATAATCATAAATGACATGAAATAGTCAAGCCATGGAAAATGTCTGACCCGCCACCACTCTCCTGCTGGAGCTTTCAGTAGAAAAGTCAGCCAAGTGCTTTGAGTTGAAGGTATATATAAATTGATGGAATTTGGAAATGGATTCATTCAAGTCATCAATAATTTTTTGCTTTTGAACTACAGGGAGACTATGTATCTAAGGTGCTACACGTTTTGAAAAGCTGGTCTCAGAACCAAGCCCTTTCTAGAGCACAGCCTTCCACAAATGTGGGCTACAGAGCATGCATGAGATTACAACTCCAGACTCCCCACTTACAAGCCTTGGGACTCTGGGCTGAAAGTTTCAACTTCCAATCAAATCACTTAAAGTGATAAGGATTCCATTTTCCAGGTGGGGGAATTGAACAATTAAATGACTTCCCTACAAATCTATCGTCTAAAACAGAATAGCAAACTGAGTTTAGGTTCTCTGTTGAACCATGCTGCTTCTTTAAAGTCTATGAAAACAGTCTCAAAAAACTAAATGTCATACATATCAAATCTTGTATATGGCGATAGAATGGATCACTTTTCTTGTATCCTTTAAGCATGGAATCTTTCTTATTCTAGAAAGGCATTTTGAAGAAGTCCTGAAACACGTCTGACTTCTCCGTGACCTGTTAAGTGGAGAAAGAAAATCTAACAGGCAATGAAGGCTGCAAGTGGAAATCCATATAAAGAAATGAGTAAGGAAACAGCTGCTCATCAATTGTCTTTAACCAGTCCTGTGACAGGAGATGTGACTTTGTGGACTAAAACAGGTGGAGATGGTATTATTCAGCAAGTACCCCAAGAGTACAGCCAGGCTGGGTTGTTGTTTTACAAATATGTGTCTGTTCTGACTGGTTGGTGTTGCTACCCACTTAGTTATTTTCTACGTCTCCCAGAGAACAGGGGTTCATGACAGCATACAGGAGCCAGGCAGGGAAAACGGCCCACAATGGGGACAGTGGCAAACTAGAGAACACGTGTCCTCCTCGAAGTGACGTCTGCCCCTTACTAGAAATCTCTCCATATTTGAAACTATTCCTAATTGAATCTTTAAAATTCTCTGTTTGCCAACAAGACACTTCTCTAGGTCAGATGAGGAATAAGAGTTGCCAGTTTCCTATCGAGAGCTGTCAGACTGCTGGACTAGTTCCCGACTACAGTTCAGCGTACAGATGGGGTACACTGCCCCATCTGTATGCTGATGGCAAGAGCGTGCCATTGCCACAGGGTTTCAGCAAGTTGGTATAAATCATCAATATGGGACTTTTTTTTTCTTTTAGTTTACTAACAGCACTACAAGAACATAATTATTTCAGAGATACTTAAAACTGAAGGTATAATTAGGAACATTTTTTAACGTTTACTACTGTCAATCATATCTTGGTCTAACCTTTATTTTAAGTGGAGATCATCATCCCAATATACCTCTTCCCCTTCCATTTACTCTTCTCTTCCCCTTCTCCAACCTTCTCCTAGTTTGAGATGTGAGATCATGGGACTTTTGTGGAGATGAAAAGACATGAAATAATGCACAGAATGTGCCTAGAAAAATGCCCAGCACAAAGGAAGAACCCAGAGATTGTAAGTACCTGTGGTTCCTGTGAATATTATTTAGCTGTCAAAGTCCTCCCAGGGCTGGTCTACAACTTGAGGAAGGTACTGTTAACTCTTATAGCTGAGCTGTTAAAAAAACTTCTCACGGAGTCACTTCTGTACCACCCTCTTTAGCAATCTGCCTCTTAAATTAATCCCTACTTCAGCTTCTCTGAGACAGCTGAGAATCTTTTGCACAGCAGAACAAAGGAAAAAAGGTCTCTGTAGAACCTTTGGCAACAAAGGAGATAAGGGCCTCCCCCTCTCTTTGTCCCCTAGGAGTCAGAGGTACTTTTCCACTTTTTTGTTTCTTTGTGAAATGGACTCATTCTCTCCTCCAAACTACTTAAACCAAGCTGGAGAGGGGTGGCCTGTATTCATACCCCATATGACTTATTTAATGATCTTTTTGCTACCTGCAGTGACTTCATATACAGTCCAGTACACCATCACAGTTATTTTAAAAAGGATATTATCACTTAATGGAAAGAAGAATATTTGATCCACACACTCACTGACTTAGCATGTAATGAGTTAGGCACTACACATACTACCAAGTTTGATTTGAATTTCGCTAATATTCTCTCCTGAGATATGGGGTCAACCCCAGCCATCAGTAAACTAGAATCAGTGCCTGATTCAATATTGAGTTATGTGAAATTGAGACTCTGAAACTTCCTGTTACAGGCACAGCAAGCAAATACCAAACATAGGGAATGATAATGAGTGGGGACAAAGGAAAGGATGCCTCAGACTTTCTGGGCTTCACAAAGGAGATCAAGTCAGCAACTTCCAAGCACTCCCTGGGGATACGGAATGGCTGGCCCAGCACAACTGTTCCTCCTACTAGGGCCACTTCCTTAAGTGCTTTAATCTGCTTGACATCACATTACAGACATATGCTAAGCGACAGACAGATACGAACACATGGCTGGGAGGATGCCCAACAAAATAATTCGCACTGTGCGCAGGAAACAATTTTTCAAAGTCTTCTTCTAAACAGTAAAAGCCTAAATACTCTTATCTTCTTGCCTGCTTTCCAAATAAAACCATCATTGTCTCCAATCAAATCCTTTTCCCAAATGCATTTGTGGTATTTTTTTTTTTTTTTAAATAGGAATTGAATTCTATTAAAAATGGAGTTCAAGGCTTTCATCCCCAGGATAAACTCAAGGCCCGGTGGCAGGTGCAAGGTGCAGATGCTGTCTAGGTAAATATGTCAACAAAAGCAGAGTCTTTACTTCAGCACATGAGAAAACCAAGTATCAGTCTCAGATAACCAGTTCAGGAGAATCAAAGAGATATACCTGCAAGTTTTCAATTTCTTCTTTGTGCTCCCTCTTCAGGTGTAGAATAGCAGCTTGGTATTCTGTAATCACAAGAGAAGCCAATTACAAAGAAGCACAAAATTAGGCACAAAATTCAAGTGAATATTTCCAAGATTCCAGAGGTCCTCCTACAAGTCAACTGAGTAAATAAATACCACAGTTGGACATTAACCTGATAAGAGATGATGAAAACGGGGACAAACCAGAGCAAGAAGCTCAGAATAGAAGGGAGATTTACTCCGATTTAGCAAATCCTGAATTATGAGACGTCCCAAATTAAGCAGATCGGATAGGGTTAAAAAGAAAAAAAAAAAAGGTATAATAAGTGTTCCAGATAAAGACCGGGTCCGGTGTTTGTCTTTGAGGAGTTAAAGCCCCACAAAGAACAAATACAGTCATGTTAAGAGCAGACACACAGGAAATAAAAGAAAACGTCTCTATGTGAGATCACAGAACTCTATTTTTAACTGTTTCCCCCCCCAGAAAAAAAAGAAATCTCCATTTGAATAAGCAAGTACCCAGGGCTGATTTTAATCTTTAGATCACTTCAGAAAGTCAAGACCATTTGTCACGTGGATGAGAGACTCTAGGGTGAGTTGAGGTTGAAAGGAGGACAAAAATAAATTTCTGGTCCAATTTTCGTCTGAGTCTAATAATGTTTATTCCAACAATAAGTCCTAAGTGTACACAGGAACTCCTGCCAACCACTCAAACTACCATCCCGCTGGCAAAGCATGAAGCACCCGGGACGACTTTATTTCCAGCGGGACAACTAAGAATGTGGGGTCAGTCACAGCACTCTACAGGCTGCAGAGAACCACAGAGCAAAACGCTAGAAGAAAAACTTGCTGTGGCATAAGTCGCTTTACTTTTTTTTTTAAACGCAAATGTGTTTGGGGCTGTGATTATGAGTAAGAAAGAAGTCATTTAGATGTCATTTAAAAATGTATGAAAAGGCATGCTATTTCTTCAGATGGATTCCAGAAATTCAGGCATGGAAGTTTAGGTTTCAATTCAAAAGCCGATGACACACACACTATATATAAAATAGATAACGAATAAGAACCCACTGTCTAGCACAGAGAACTTGTCTCAATACTCTGTAATGGCCTATATGGGAAAAGAATCTAAAAAAGAGTGGATATATGTATAACTGATTCAGTTTGCTGTACAGCAGAAACACAACACTGTAAATCAACTATATTCCAATAAAAAATATTTTTAAAAAGTGGATGAGGAAAATCTCTGGGAAAGCTGTGAGAGAGAGGAGTGTTGCTGTTGATAACTGTGACTAACCACACCACAACTCAGATGGGAGATGTGTTCCACTGAACTACGACCCCTCAGCAAGTTCTGTGGGTTCTACATCCAAACCCTACCTTCAATCAAAGCACTTCTCACCAACCCCACAACCACCACTAGGGTCCAAACCACCACCATCTTTTCCCTGGACCACCGCGGTAATATGCTTTCATTCCCACCACCACCATTAACTCATCTCCTCACCGAAGCCTGAGCGATCTATTAAAGGCATGAATTGGATCATGTCTCATTCCTGGCTTTCCACTTGGAGTAAAATCAAAACTCCCTGCAGGGCTTCCCTGGTGGCGCAGTGATTGAGGGTCCGCCTGCCGATTCAGGGGACACGGGTTCATGCCCCGGTCCGGGAGGATCCCACATGCCGCGAAGCGGCTGGGCCCGTGAGCCATGGCCGCTGAGCCTGCGCGTCCAGAGCCTGGGCTCCACAACGGGAGAGGCCACAACAGTGAGAGGCCCACGTACCGCAAAAAAACAAAAAACAAAAAACTCCCTGCGGCAGTCCATAAGGCCTTTCATGACCTTACACCTGCATACCTTCTACATGCCACCTTCCCCTCTCACTACATGCCAGGCACATTGGCTTTCTTGCTATTCCTTGAACTTGTCAAGTTTTCTACCTCAAAATCTTTACTGATATTGGGGACAATAATGATGGATTGCATTTACTGAGCACTTACTATGTATCAGGCCTTATCTAAGTATTTCATATGTATTAACTCATTTTGTCCCCACAATAACCCTATGATGTAGGTACATTATCCCCATTACAGATGAATAAACTGGTGCATAGAGAAGCAGCTTATCCAAGGAAGTTGAATAAGTTGCAGAGCTAAAATCATGCATGATTCAATGGGTGAATGTATAAATAAACTGTGGTATATCCATAGAATGCAATACTCCTCAGCAATAATAAGGAATGAACTACTGATACATCGACAAAGACGAATATCAAAGGCATTATGCAGAGTGAAGGAAGTCAGTCTCAGAAGGTTACCTATTGTTTAATTTCATTTATATAACATTCTGGAAAAGGCAAAACCATAGGGATGAAGAACAGATCAGAAAAGCAGTGGCCAGAAGTTAGAGATGGGGGGAAGGTTTGACTACAAAGGGGCAGCATACAAAGGAATTCTGAAGGTGATGTAACTATTCTCCGTCCTGATTATGGTGGTGGTTACATGAATCTATACATCAGGTTAAAACTCAGAATCAGAATTTTCATACCAAAAAGACAAAAGTTAACTCTATAGTATGTTAATTTTTAAATATTACAAGTATTTAACTTTTCAATGTTTTCCCTAAGAGATTCAGCATAATACAAGAATACCTGTTACTATCACTTCTATTCATTGTTTTCCTAAGGGCACTAGCAGATGCAGTAGGACAAGAAAAAAAAGAAACACATGTGCATACACACATATTTTTATATATAATAAAGGAAAAAATAAAGCCATTATTCACTATGATTGTGTATTTAGAAAATTCCAAAAGATTCTGCAGATAAAATGTTAGAATTAATATGTGAGTTTAGTAGAGTTGCTGGATATTAAATCAGTATACAACAATCCTGATATTAGCAACCATTTAACAAAGAACACTTGACACAGTACCTCTAAGAGCATAAAGTACTAAGAACCTTACCAAAGATATGTAAGATTTCATATGAGAAAATAGAAACACTATATTACCGAGAAAGACACAGAAAGTGAGCAAGCCATGTTTTTGATAAGACTCAATATTGTAAAGATGTTTATTTTTCCAAATTGATCTACAGATTCAATGCAATCCCATTCAACATTTCTAAGGGGTTTTGTTTTGTTCAAACTTAAGGAGCTCATTCTAAAACGCTTATTGAAGCACAAACGTGCAAAAAGCCAGTAAGGGCCAAGAAACTCCAAGTAAATATCAAAGTAAGACAACTTGCCTTACCATCTAACAAGAATTACCTTTCCACATCACAACCTAATTAAGGTGGTGTGGTATTGAAAGAGGAATAAGAGACAGACAAATAGACTAGAGAGCCCAGAAATATAACATAAATTTATGGTCACTAGATATGACAGAAGCAGCACAAAAGATCTTTCTTTAGAGTAAGAGTAGTCTTTTCAATAACTATTGGTTGGGAAAAGTGGATATTCACATGAAAACTGGATCCCAACTTTATACCATGTAATGAGCTAAACTGTAAACAATGGAACTGTAAGTACTTTATAAGATAACATAGCATAATATGTTTATAGCTTCAGGGCAGGGAGGAATTTAAGATTCAAAAAAGCATCACATATAAAGGAAAAAAAACTAATAAACTTGACTGTATTAAAATTAAGAACTTCTTTTCATCAAAATATGCCATAAAGAGAGAGAAAAGACGAGCCACGGAGTGGGAGAATATACTTGGAACAAATAAAGATCTAGTATAAATATATGTAAATAGTTCCTAAAAAACTATGGAAAATGAAAAATGGACCAAAATGTCAATAGACACTCTAAAAAGAGGACATACAAGTAACAGATGAATTGAACGGTGCTCATTCCCAATAGTAATCAGGGATCGAGCTGGACAAAACTGACTGCTGGTGAAGATGTGGAACAATGGAAACTCTCACACCCTTGTGGCAGGAGCGCAAACCGGTACAATCACTATGGAAAATGTTTGACATTTTCTGATAAAATTGAAGATATTCATACCTCCTTACCCAACAATCCTAGTCCTAAGTACACAAATGAAAAAACTATACAAGGAAAGCAAATCATATTAACAAAAGTCGGGATAATGGTGGCATCCAGGAGAGGAGGAGTTGAGTTGGGCTATGATGGAACAAGCGTGTTCACTGAAAAACTATTCTTTAACCTCTACGCCTTCTATACCGTTTTCTTTATGTATACCTAACATAAAAACATAAGAAAAAAGGTCACTCTGGTTATAATAATTTTCTCATATATCATATAAAGAATATCATATAGGCATAAGAGAGTCTCTAGGTGGATCAAATAAGAATAAAACAATTTAGTAAGTGTGCGTCCGGTATACATATTGAGTCCTAACCTATATGATGATCAATATCTAAACCTTAATCAATTCCAAGTCTCTACAAAGTAAGCAAAGGAAGCTTAGCTAAACCAACCTTCCTGCAAAACTGATGCCCCTTGGGAATAACGTCTACATCCTAAACAGAAATCACATAGAATATATTTGGAAATGATTCATTTTGTGTAAACTGTACCTGTAAGGGTGTGACAGATATAGTTATGACTAATCAACAGACTGATGAAGATCACTGCAAAGCTAACACCCAGGAAATCTTGATTCATCTCCTCCTCAAACAAGTATTTGTGCCAACAGTCCCAGTGCGACAGGTGGCAAGAAAACACACCCCCATTCCTGACAAGGATGACAAAATACAATCTCTGGGCAGCACGCAGAAGGAGGAAGTTAAGGCCCTCACTAGTGGAATGCTCACTTTGAGGGTTCATAAGAGAATGGTAAGAGAATATAAAGGTTACAGAATAATGAATCATAGTTGGTTGGTAGTTTTCAATTGTGTCTTGTTCGTGGCCATCCCCTCCCTCCACATTTTTTGGGTTTGCAAATGCCTTGGAGTGGACCAAGGCAAATCCTCCCTGTCTCTTGGGGGTGATGATGGGGAGGCAGAGGTCTCCACTCAACATGAAGGATGTTTTTGTTTCTTAAAAAGAGAACTTGGTGGGCTTCCCTGGTGGCGCAGTGGTTGAGAGTCCGCCTGCCGATGCTAGGGGACACGGGTTCATGCCCCGGTCCAGGAAGATCCCACATGCCGTGAAGCGGCTGGGCCCGTGAGCCATGGCCGCTGAGCCTGCGCGTCCGGAGCCTGTGCTCCGCAACAGGAGAGGCCACAACAGTGAGAGGCCCGTGTACCGCAAAAAAAAAAAAAAAAAAAAGAGAACTTGGGAATTCCCTCGCGGTCCAGTGGTTAGGACTCCGTGCTTCCACGGTAGGAGCCACAGGTTCAATCCCCGGTCAGGGAACTAAGATACCGCATATCATGTTGCACAGCCAAAAAAAAGAGAGAGAGAGAGAACTCAACCCTGAAATTCAGTAAGTTGGGGATTCTATGAATGTGTGAAAAGGAGGATCAGAGATTTGGACTATCAGGGCTTGAAAATGGCAGACTTCTTTGAAGCCTCATTAGCCCCAGTGGAAACTAACAAATGGATTCAGATAATCTAGCCCACAAAAAAGAAGTCTGAAGAATGTCTTTTAAGAAAATACTATATAATATGGAAAGACAGAAAAAGGAAAAGGGATCCTGACTGACAGGATTCAACATCTGAGGAAAATAAGTAAGAACTTCCCTCCATAAAAATATAGTTCTTTCTAGTCAAGTACTTGATCTAATTGGTAGTGACCCTTTTTACTGTACAAACCTTTGTTTTTGATCAGCTCACAACAACAAAATGTCCTTTCTGCCAGATACCATTACAGCGTTGTGTTCTCCACCTCACTAAGAGCAAAGTTAAAGATGATCTGTCTAACATGGGGGCATGTGGGAACCACCTCTGCAGTTTATCCCTGACTGAATGAGCTTCTCTTATTTACATAAGGGTATAGATAACATTACTGGGTGCTGTTTCCCAGCAACTGTTCTAAGCACTTTACAGAGGTTAACTCATGCCATCCTCACATCACACAAGGTGGATCTTATATCAAGGCCCATTTTACAGATGGGGAGACTGAGGTGCACAGGTTGAACAACTTCCCCCCAAACCACATGCTAGTCAGTACCAATGATGTCATTCAAGCCCAAAGAACCTGTGCTATTGCCTCCACAGAGTTTTTGTTTGCTTGTTTTATTTGTGAGTTACTGTTGTTCTCATGGTTGGGTAAGCATCATCAGGTATAAACAAAACTCAAAATGCCTAAGAACTTTAAAGGTTGTTGGCTTTATCCAATTACTAGAATCACTTGTAAACTTGGGAAATTTTTCCCTAACTCTTTAAAAGGGGCACGGGGTATTTTTAATCACAGGGAGGTTTGATAAGTCTGGGGTCAACACGAACAGTGTGAGTCATGATGGATGGTTCCAGCAAGTTATGTGACTATGATTTGTCCATCTTCTCCATGGAGACTTCCAGGCCTGTAGTCACCAGTTTGTGGTTAAATCTGGTTTTCATTTAGACTCTCTCTTTACACACACATCCTATGTATCCCAGACCCTCCCTACCATACACACATGACGCTGGCAAAACTGGATTATGCACACAGCTGGGGAATCAGAGAATTTCTGATTTCCCCCCGAAATGAAAACCGCGGCTCTATTCCTGCCCGCGGACTCTAATGTGTGCACTGTGTGTGCCTCACGTCGGCTTCACCCACTGCCTTATATTGTTCAGAAACACGTTCAAGTACGTACCTTCAGTTTTAAAGGACGCTTCCTCTGAATTATGTTTGGAGACTACTCAGTGTTTCCAAAGTGTTGCATGCACACGAGTGAGCTCATTTCTTTTTGGTAATAGACAGCTGGACTTTAACAGCTGAATATTTATTTTATGTGCATTAGAAAAAAATCAAACTAGCACATAAAACCCAAGCTATCATGAGGATTACTGCTATAAGACAGTGTTGATAAGACACTGTTATAAGACAGAGCTTAGTCCCTGGACCAGCAGCAGCAGCATCACCTGGAACTTCTTAGAAATGCTAATTCTTAGGCCCACCCCAGATCTACTCATTAAGAAACTTGGAAGATGCTTTAACAAGCCCTCCAAGTGATGAGGCACGCTAGAGTTTGAGAATCACTGCTTTAAGATAAGGTTAATTTTATTTAAGTAAAAAAAAAGCAGGGCTTCCCTGGTGGCGCAGTGGTTGAGAGTCCGCCTGCTGATGCAGGGGACACGGGTTCGTGCCCCGGTCCGGGAGGATCCCACATGCCGTGGAGCGGCTGGGCCCATGAGCCATGGCCACTGAGCCAGCGCTTCCGGAGCCTGTGCTCCGCAACGGGAGAGGCCCCAACAGTGAGAGGCCCACGTACCACAAAAAATAAATAAATAAAAAATAAATAAAACAAAGCAAAAAAATCAATTGGTTTAAAGAAGAAATTAAAAAATAATAAAAGTAGTATAAGTATATGCCCCAAATTAAGGAGCTGGTGAGACAGGCTGAGACCTGGGACCCTTTGCTGCAGTGCTTGCACCTGGACAAACGTCTCCTCAAGCAACAGAATACAAAGAAACTATAAGTGACTAAAAATAACTGCATACATGCACAGTTGGGGCAAATTGTGAACAAGATACCAAACGACCAAAAACCCAGTGGCCACTTCTAAGGAGTCGGGAGCAAAAGCGGGGCATTGCGCATGCACCCTGCACACAGCACCACCAAGGGTGGGTAGACCACCAAGGCCACTCCTCCAGCCTGACCCACCAATCCACCCCTACTCTCACCCCATTTGAGGGCCAAGCTCATCCTCCCTCAGGGAGCAAGGGAATCTGTTACTTGTTTTCCCTCCCTCATGCTGCAGCACAAGTCCCAATAAAGCCTTGCCTGAATTTCTCATCTGGCCTCTGATCAATTTCTATTGATAAAGGAGGCCAAGAACCCTGGTCAGTTACACTAGTACATAATAAATGACCTTTCGGAAAACATGCCAGTTACTGACAGATGAATAAACACGCAAACAAACTCATCCATGAATGAATGCAGGAACTTCCTCCAACCATCTCCAACATTAACGAAAACGGCGCTGGTCATGGAAGGCAAAGTCATCACAGACCATCTGCTCCAATATCTAAGAATAAAGTCGAATTTGAGCTCTCATATTTAATAAGCAAAGTATGCGGCCTGGTCTGGGTGCACAGTAGCTTCCCCACATCAGTTTCCTCACTAGATGCCCATCAACGACACACTCCACAGTAACTGTACCATCTGGAAAAGGGATGGCTGTCTTGGTACCCATCAGAAACAGCAGAAACCAAGAGCACAAAGTGGGGTGAAATCAAAGTCAGCAGCTGTCAGCCGGTCCGCACAACAATACAATGTCAATACAGCACCTTCTATCAGCGGGCCTTCAACAATCACACACATGCTGGGAAGCGTTTAATAAGGAGTCTAACTTCATTTTCTGATCTTTTACTGCTGACAGCTTCTTAAGCTTCACCTCTACCTTTTCCCCTGTGCCCCACATCTGGGCAATCTGATTAGAAAGCCTTTGACACTAGCAAGAAATTCGAACACACAAGCCACTGCCCACGAGCAGACTCCTCAGCCCAGCCCTAACCCGTCTCTGCCCCATGAACACCATGAAAGCCCACGCCACTCTCCTACCCTTCCTCTCTCAAGGCATTTTCCAGCCAGCTTGAGAGGCCTGCCCTGCTCTCCTCTGAAGTCTCATTATGCTAGTGATAAACCTTCCGTGTGTGTGTGTGTGTGTGTGTGTGTGTACGTGTGTGTGTGTGTGTGTGTAAGAGTGAGAGTGAGACAGTGAGAGAGAGAGAGGGAGGATAGTCAATTTTGGCATCTGAAGCAAATTTTCGGCAGAAGGTCCATCCTGCCTCTTCCAAAAGGATGAGGCCATGTAGAAGTTACGTAAATCAATGGATCTACGTACTACGTTGTTCTATATACGTATAGAAGGGAGATGACTAGTTCCCATATCAGAAGAATACAAGATTTGACACTAGAAGGGAGAAATCCCATGAACTTAGGAATGATCATATTTCAATATCTCTCCTTGTTCAAGAACATTTAGGATGTTTTCAGGCAGAAATATAAAAATGCCAATATTAAAAGATGGGAGAAAATCCCAATTCTTCAAGGCCACCAGTTTGCTTGGTAGCTCTTTCATCCATGTGTTTAGTATCTCTATAAGCCCGGCACTGAACTAAGCACTGGGTATGAGAAAGTAAATGGCACGCACTTCTAGCCTTAAAAAGCTTCTCAAGGCGTACGTCTTTGGCATGTCTACGAAGCTTTTGGCACTTGTAACTTCGGTATCCGTGCATTAAGACTTTATTTTCTTAAACAACTTCATCCGATTTCATTCAATTATTTTATATGTAGGTGTGGAAAACTAGGGCACCATTCGCAAATATTCATCCCCTTCCACCTCCCCTTTCTGCTTGGGATGTGACAGAATACTTCCTATGGCTTTTGGCTTTGGCGAGCAGCATGTGAACTGACACGACGTAAGGAGAATTTACATTTGCTTGCACACAGTCTGGCTTGCTTCCTGCACTCCTGCTATTTCACAAGAGAAGGACATACCCTAGGCAGCTACTACTGACTCAGCCTGGGTCCCAGAGAGAGAGCTGTGCAGACCTAAACCCTCGCCAGAGTCGGCAGCCAAGCCCAGTCTATGCACAGCCTTAAAGAGCCCAGTCTAGCTTAGCTGAACCACATTGGACCTTTATACCCATGCAAATAAATGCCTATTATTGAAAACTACTGGATCTTAGCATGGTTTGTCACACAGCATTATTGCAGCAATAGCTGATAAACACATATGTTGCTTCCAGCCAAGTTTACTATTTAGAGGCTCATACCATGTTGGAAGCTTTAAATAACTGGAATGGAGTCTCACCAACCAATATAGAGAGAACAGGGCTTGGGGAAGAAGATAAATGGAGGGGAAAAACACAATACATTTATATCCTTTAATACTCATAAAATGAGCTCAGAACAACAATTTGAGTCTCTCTGTCTTTGGGTGATGATGTAAAATATGTACAAAGGTCAGCGAATTTATGCCTACGTTTCTTTGACATTTACCTGGGTTCCCAAGGTAGGTATTCAGGACCTGGCATCATTTAATGGACAGCTCGCCATGGGGAAAACCAGTCATTCAATCAAATTCTAGCTGCCAATGTTTGGATAACTTGCCTTTTCACTTTGTCCTCTTCTCTTCTCCTTATTTTCTGTTCTGTTAAAATGGAGATACTAAGCCATTTTGAACTCCAGGAATACAAGCTCACTAAACTTTATTTCCCCCTTTCTATCTTTGTAGTTTTATTTTTTAATTATTTTTTTATTCAGTTACACATATATACATTCTTTTTTTTAACTTTTTATTTTATATTGGAGTATAGCCAATTAACAATGTTGGGGCAGCTTCCGGTGCACAGCAAAGTATGCATGTATCCATTCTCCCCCAAACTCCCCTCCCATCCAGGCTGCCACATAACACTGAGCAGAGTTCCCTGTGTTATAAGTAGGTCCTTGTTGGTTATCCATTTTAAATCTATCTATGTAGTTTTGAAAGCTACAAAACAAGTCTACAGAGGCACACAACCTGTCAGTATAAAATTTAGGCTGCAACTGAAAGTACCCAATGCCTGCCACTAGGTGGCAGTCATTATAGTTCACATTGAAACTTGAAACTTGCTACCAAGTGGCACAGTAATGCCTTAAAGATTTGGGGACGGGGGGGGGGGGGGGGGGGGCAGGGAGGAGGAGGATGGGCCAAAGCTGTGAAATGAACATTTTTTCTTTGCTATGAAAGATGGACTAGTATGGATATGGTAGATATATGAGAAATATTAGAACAAGTAAGGGGCATTTCCAACCAGGTTTCCAAAAAAGTTGTGACCCGAGAGACTTCAGTTGTTATAGGTTCACATTTTTTAGTTTCCTCCTTAACCTGCATAGCAATGACATCGAAAGAAAAAAGCAAGAAAGTTAAGAGTCACAGGTGAGTACTAAAACAGGATAACATCTTGGAGAAACAAGAAATGGACTAGAGCAGCAAAGTGGTGCTCTGGGCCTGAAGAGCCCCAGTTCCAGAGGCGGGCAGGATGGCCCGGAGTTAGGTGACTGCAGAGCAGCAGGGCTAACAGGGCCCTCTGTGGGGCAGGAAAACAGCTCTAGGCTAAGCTTTCGGCTTACAAAAAGGGACGAGGTGGGGTTCCTGGATGGTAAAAGGAACCTAGAAGTAGTTGCTGTGAACTGCTGCCTGGGGGCTTAAACAGGAGGCTATAGGCAGGGATTGAGACCAGACTCCAAGCCCTGTCCATCCCTGTCCCCAGTGACTAGAGCTTCAAGTCCCTATCACCACCTTGGGTTGGGAACCCCAAAACACCACTGTTGGACCAACTTCTGGTCCGGGAGTCTTGTCAGGACCAGGTGAGCCACGTGTAAAACAGACAAGCGTAAGGGGGAAGGGAAAACTTTCTTTTAGAAAAGCAACCTATATACCATGAGCCTTCAAACGAAACTTCCAACACATACGAAGAAACCCTAAATATCAAGACAGGCAACAAAATCAACAATTGGAAGAGAAAATTATACAAATTTTAAATGTTAAACATTTAAAATATTTTAGGAATGTTTAGAATTCTTACCAAGATGAAAGAATAACAACCAACCACTATAAGCAATAATAGCATAGTAAGAAAAATATATATAAAAAGAAGTAACAATAGGTAACTACAAATTCAGAAATAACAGAAATGTAAAATATAGTTATTGAAAAGTTTAAGAGCTGGATAAACCCTGGCACAGTCAAGAATTTGTGAATAAAAGATAATACTAAATAATTAAAAATGCAGTATGAAACAAAAATAGGATAATAAGAAAGAATTGCAATTAAGAAACTCTGGCCCTGATTAACAGATAAAAAGGTAGACCATAAAACAGTACAGAAAAGAAAGTCTGTAAATAGAGACATGCACATATGGAAACTAATTGTGAGAACTGAAGGTGTACTGAAATTTGTGAGGGAAGGATAGACTATTTCTAAATCCAAACTTAAGAAAAATATTTATATTTCAAACCGTACATAAGAATCAATTCCAGTGGATTAAAAATCTAAATGTGAAAAGCATGACAGAAAAAACTTTGGAAGAACAGAGTATCTTTATGACATTGAAATTCAAAAGGATTTCTTAAGCAGGACTTTTTTTTAAAAAAAGGAAAACATGTTTTAAATTCAGTTTCACTAAAATTACCAAAACTATGTATGTTAAAAGATGCCCCTAGAAAGTGATAAACCAGCACATGGAGAAGACATTTGCAAAACACAGGAAGTACAAAAGATTAGCATCCAGGATAAACAAGTACTAGAAAGAAATGAGAAAAGCAACGAATAGAAAAATGGGCAAATGGATAGTACATTCATGGAAGAAGAACTCCAAATGACTTTTTTTTTTTTTTTTTTTTTGCGGTACGCGCACCTCTCACTGTTGTGGCCTCTCCTGTTGCGGAGCACAGGCTCCGGACGCGCAGGCTCAGCGGCCATGGCTCACGGGCCCAGCCGCTCCGCGGCATGTGGGATCTTCCCGGACCGGCGCACGAACCCACGTCCCCTGCATCGGCAGGCGGACTCTCAACCACTGCGCCACCAGGGAAGCCCTCAAATGACTTTTTATAAACATATAAACAGACACACAATCTCACCTGTTCTCAGGACAATGCAAATTAAAACTACAATGGGATGCCATTTCACACCTAACAAACTTGAAAATATTAAAAAGTCTGCTAATACTAACTACTGGTGAGGAACAAGAATGAGAATTCCACACTGCTGATGGAAGTACTAACTGATACAATCACTGGAAAATTCATTTTGACAACATCTACTAAACTGAAAGTTACACATAAATAAAACCAGAAATTCTACTCCAAAATTTAACCCAAATGGAGTGTTTACCATGAACACAAATGTTTAAAAGAACACTTGAGGAAGCACCATTTATAGTAGTGAAAGATAGAAATAAATTTCCATCACAGCAGTACCGATAAACAAATACTGAGTGATATATACACTCAAAGTAATACTATGCAGACATTAAAATGAATGACCTGGAGCTATACATACCAACACAGATTAATCTAGCAAATAGAATTTTGAGAGAAAAAGTTGCCAAAAAATACACACAGTTGGATGCCACTTTTAGACTTTTAAAACACATAATTGTATTATACATTATTTAGGGATTTTATACCTAAGTATAAAGAAGTACATGGGATTAATAAACAGTTTCACATAAGGGGAAGGTAGAAGGCACACAGGAGGCTGCAAATGTATTTCTAATGTTTTATTGCTTAACGGAGGTGTTGGGTATGATCATGATCTGGAATGCAACTAACATCTTAGCCTTGAAGTACATAAAGCAAAAACTGACAAAATAAGTTAAGTGGTAGGAGATAATACCCCTCTATTAGAAATTGTAGATCAAGCAAATAAAAACATAGTGACTGACACAAGTAACAACCTTGACTATCTATATCCCAGAACCCAACAAAAACAACACATCCCCTTTTCAGACACATGATATATTTGCAAAAACTGATGATTCACAGAGAAAATTTCTCAAAAAATTTCAAAGTAATACTATTATACAGACCATGTTCACTTTCTATAATACAATTAAATTAAAATCAATAAGAGGATAGACTAAAAAGTAAACCTAAAATTAGCAAATCTAATTAACCAACTTGTGAAAATAAACCAGGTAACTAAGCAGGGTTTATTCTAAGAATGCAAGAATTATATATCATCTGAAAATTTATCTGCGATATCTAACACACTAATACACTAAAGGAGGAAATCCATCATATCTCAAAATCTCAAAACGATACAGAATGACACAGAAAACAATCATGATAAAGCTCAACAGTCATCCTTGACTTTAAAAAGAGAAAGAAAAAAACTCTGAGCTAATTTAGAATAGAAGGAAATCAAATTCAGGACATCAAGAATTTTCCAGGGGCTTCCCTGGCGGCGCAGTGGTTGAGAGTCCGCCTGCCGATGCAGGGGACATGGGTTCATGCCCCGGTCCAGGAAGATCCCACATGCCGCGGAGCGGCTGGGCCCGTGAGCCATGGCCGCTGAGCCTGCGCATCCGGAGCCTGTGCTCCGCAACGGGAGAGGCCCGTGTACCGCAAAAAAAAAAAAAGAATTTTCCAGCACACTTCATATGTAATAGTGAAACTTCAAGAAGCAAGATTAAGAATATCCATGGCCACTCACATTTTCCTGCATGTACTACAGGTCTGGGGCTATGCAGTTAGAAGAGAATGAGATGTAAAAACTGGAAAGGAACAGACAATACTAGTATAATTTATAATGATATGACTGTCAAAGCTTACACGGTAATACCATTTGTACAGGGTTTAGAAAACCCATGCTATACACTGTCTAGGAATACACAGATGACACCATTCACAAGTGACCTTCCTGTAGTTGTGCATGGTGGTCAGTCCCACAAAAACCTTGGGAGAGTGGCTGGGGAGATGGGCAGAGAAATTGGATTAAGGTGGGGTTACAAAAGCGGTCTCAACCCTGGCTTCACAAGTCTGAAGAAAATACGGCAAGATGTTTAAGTACAGATGATTAATATACAAGTGCTCATTCTACTTCCCTAATTTTCTATTCGTTCAAAATTATGCAGGATTCTCTTCTACAAAAGATAACGGATGTGTTCAAAAATCTCATATATATATATATATATATATATATATGCTTTTTTCTACATAAAACTTGGTTTAAAGTCAGTGAGAAAAATTGCCTACCTCAAACAGAGTGCATATCCAAAGTCCTAGTAAAAATACATTCCTCATTGGGCATGTACAAGCATCAGATGATTTGACTGAAAACTTTGGGAGAAGTTCTCCACTCTTTATTGTTCTCCAATAAGTTCTCCACTCTGTAACTGACAGAGCCCTTTAAGGCCAACAAAAGGAACCTCAGGAGAAGGGGAGGTGAAGGTCAGTCTCTGGAGAGGCAGGTGAAAGCCAGCCAGCTTTAACGTGACTGAAAGTGGAATTTTCTAGTAAACCAGGCCAGACAAGTACCCAAGAGGGCAGGCCACCTGCCCAAGTTTCTAAGGGCAACAGGACACTTGTGTCTCCCACATGGTGGAAAAGTACTCCAAAATACAACATACTACACCTGCCACTGGGCTTAAGTGCCTATAAGTATAAGGTCTTGGTTTGCATTGCTTCTACCAGTCAGAATTTAAGAACTGGTTTTTCATGTCTATATCTGTCTTCAAGTCTCTCTCAATTCTAACACCAAAGATGAGAAAACCTATTAGACATATAGGAAAAACAACAAAATAAGAGTTTGGGATGGAAAACTGAGTGGCAGCTTCTCTGCAGGAATATGGTAAGAAGCAAGGTCAGAGTGAGACCCAGCCCAGAAAAACTGGACAGCGCGACATAGCCCTCGAGTCTAGCCCATACCTCCACAGGGTTGCCAGATTTAGAAAATAAAAATGCAAGATGCTCAGTTAAAAGTGAACTTCAGATAAACAGAGCATTTTTTAGTGTCAGTGTGTCTCATGCAATATTTGGTACTTACACTAAATAGTTATTGTTTATCTGAAGGTCACATTTAACTGGACATCCTATATTTTATCTGGCAACCCTAGTCAGGATCTTTCGGCACTCTTAAGGGGAACTGTACACAACAGGCCAGGAATTTCTAAAAACTGGAGACTACGTGTACACACAGGTAGAAAGAGAGTCACACTAGCATCTTTTAGCTAGCCAGAAACACTGGTTCTAGACATTTCAGTCTGGCTTGCCTTCTTTAAAATCTCCTGAATTTTGTTGTTTTAGTTTTACAACGGAAGTGTGAGTTTCGTTTTCTTCCCATCTGATCTTTTCAAATGATTTTTCACTGAAAGTTACAAGAAAGTCAATTACCTGCTTTTCAAAGTGAACACAATGAACAGTGACCCCAAATGAAGTGGACACAACACACACACCACTAATGCACACAGTACCTACCTTCCCTTCTTGTAGAGAGTGAGGAATACCATTGGTAAGAGCATATGAAGACAAGCACACGCTGATTCACAGGCGAAACACAGTTGCCCTTCAAACGCACACTTCTGAAAAAGCAGTCACACCCAGCTGACTACCTCTGATCTTGCTACAGTGTTACTACGGTCAAAAATCAGCCAAGATAAAGCAGAGACGCAACCAGCTCGCTTGTGAAAGCCAAACTTCTGCACCAGCCAACCAACTTAACCCTTCCCAGTCAAGTCTCTATTCGACGGTTCTCAGCCTCGTCTACATGTTACATTCACCTGCGGAGGCTTAAAAACTACTGAAGCATAGATCCCAGCCCAGAGGTAGATTTAACTGGTATAAGATGCATGTTAGGCACCGGAATTTTTAACAGCTTTCCAGGTGATTCTGATAGACAGCCAAGGCTGAGAACCATGGCTACTGTTAGCATGATCCTCAAACAATGATGTCTGGTGAGGCTAGAAGGGGATGCCTCTATCTAGACTGTAAAAAGCACGCCCTCCATCTGCTAACTCCAAGTTCTCCTCCATCCAAGCTGACGCACCAAGAGCCAATGCACAGGACTTGGGCTCTTCCTTGCTCTCCTGTAGTTCCCCTGAAATTTTAGCATCCAGAAAGAATGTTCAAAGGGCAAGATTATATAGAAGAGACTGCAGATGGGAATAAAAATGGCAAGATCTTCTGGTCAATCCCATTTTACTGGTAAACCCCAAAGTAACCCACCAGATTATCATTCTAGAAATGCACCATCTGGGCAGCATGCAAAGGATATCAGCTCAATTCACAGAAATGTGCAGTTGTTTAATTGAAGTATCGTTGATTTACAATACTGTGTCAGTTTCAGGTGTACAGCAAAGTCATTCAGTTGTATACATACATACACACACATATATTTTTTCAGATTATATATATACACATACATGTATCTTCAGATTATTTTCCATTACAGGCTATTACAAGATATTGAATATAGTTCCCTGGGCTATGCAGTAAATCCTTGTCACTTATCTATTTTATGTATAGTAGTTTGTACCTTTATTCCCATACTCCTAATTTATCCCTTCCCCCTTTCCCCCTTTGGCAACCATAAGTTTGTTTTCTACGTCTGTGAGTCTGTTTCTGTTTTGTATGTACATTCATTTGTATTATTTTTAGATTCCACATATAAGTGATATCATATAACATTAGTCTTTCTCTGTCTGACTTATTTCACTTAGTATGATATTCTCTAGGTCCATCCACGTTGCTGCAAATGGTATCATTTCATTCCTTTTTTATGGCTGAGTAATATTCCATTATATATATACACCACACTTCTTAAACCAATTATCTGTTTATGGACACTTGGGTCGTTTCCATGTCTTGGCTACTGTATTGTAAATAGTGCTGCTATGAACATTGGGGTACATGTATCTTTTCAAATTAGAGTTTTCATCTTCTTTGGATATATGCCCAGGATCGGGATTTCTGGATCACGTGGTAGCTTTATTTTTAGTTGTTTGTTTTTTCAACATCTTTATTAGAGTATAATTGCTTTACAATGGTGTGTCAGTTTCTGCTTTATAACAAAGTGAATCAGTTATACATATACATATGTCCCCATATCTCTTCCCTCTTACATCTCCCTCCCTCCGACCCTCCCTATCCCACCCCTCTAGGTGGTCACAAAGCACCAAGCTGATCTCCCTGGGCTATGAGGCTGCTTCCCACTAGCTATCTATTTTATATTTGGTAGTGTATATATGTCCATGCCACTCTCTCACTTTGTCCCAGCTTACCCTTCCCCCTCCCCGTGTCCTCAAGTCCATTCTCTAGTAGGTCTGCATCTATATTTCCGTCTTGCCCCTGGGTTCTTCTGACCATCTTCTTTTTTTTTTCCTTCAGATTCCATATATATGTGTTAGCATATGGTATTTGTCTTTCTCTTTCTGACTTACTTCACTATGTATGACAGACTCTAGGTCCATCCACCTCACTACAAATAACTCAGTTTCATTCCTTTTATGGCTGAGTAATATTCCATTGTATATATGTGCCACATCTTCTTTATCCATTCATCTGTTGATGGACACTTAGGTTGCTTCCATGTCCTGGCTATTGTAAATAGAGCTGCAGTGAACATTTTGGTACATGACTCTTTTTGAATTATGTTTTTCTCAGGGTATATGCCCAGTAGTGGGATTGCTGGGTCGTATGGTAGTTCTGTTTTTAGTTTTCTAAGGAACCTCCATACTGTTCTCCATAGTGGCTGAACCAATTCACATTCTCACCAGCAGTGCAAGAGTGTTCCCTTTTCTCCACACCTTCTCCAGCATTTATTGTTTGTATACATTTTGATGATGGCCATTCTGACCGGTGTGAGACGATACTTCATTGTAGTTTTGATTTGCATTTCTCTAATGATTAGCAATATTCAGCATCTTTTCATGTGCCTGTTGGCCATCTGTATGTCTTCTTTGGAGAAATGTCTATTTAGGTTTTCTGCCCATTTCTTGATTGGGTTGTTAGTTTTTTTTGATATTGAGCTGTATGAGCTGTTTGCATATTTTGGAGATTAACATTATTTGCAAATATTTAGAAATGGGCAGTTTAGTCTGGTAGCAAAACTTCAGGTACTACTGGCTGATACACCCAACACACTCTTCAGAGTGAAACCTGGTCAGGAAACATATATCTTTCATCCCCAGAAGCCCCAGTCAGAGGTTCAAGGCAAAGTCTTGATTAACTCTATTACAGAAATGAGATACTCCTTAACTTTCTCTTCCTTCCTACTGATAAAATGATAGACCAGGGCTTCCCTGGTGGTGCAGTGGTTAAGAATCTGCCTGCCAATGCAGGGGACACGGGTTCGAGCCCTGGTCTGGGAAGATCCCACATGCTGCAGAGCAGCTAGGCTCGTGAGCCACAACTACTGAGCCTGCGCGTCTGGAGCCTGTGCTCTGCAACAAGAGAGGCCGCCATAGTGAGAGGCCCGCGCACCATGATTAAGCGTGACCCCCGCTCGCTGCAACTAGAGAAAGCCCTCGCACAGAAACGAAGGCCCAACACACCCAAAAATAAATAAATAAATTAATTAATTAAAAAAAAGAAATGATAGACCAAACCACAGGAAGTCATTTTCACTAATTCAAAACTAAAATAGGAAAAGGATAAATTTGCCATCACAAAAGGTAACATGCCTTCCAGGTTTCTATGACAAACGAGAATTTTCTTGTTTTACTGAGGAAATGACATTATCAGAAATAGTCTCTTCCTGCAAATTAAAGCTGGTTCAGAAGACCATACAAAACTTAAATCATAAAATCATGGAATTTTTAAAATTTTTATACAATTTTAAAGGTTACTTCCATTTACCATTATTACAAATTATTGGCTACACTCCCTGTGTTGTACAATACATCCTTGAGCCTATCTCACACACAAGAGTTTGTACCTCTCCCATCCCTAAACTGCCCCTCTCCCTTCACTGGTAACCACTATTTTGTCCTCTATATCTGTGAGTAAAATTACAGAATCTTAAAGACAAAATTTCAGAAGGCACTTACACCAGTGCCCCTCCCTCAAAGTACATAGGAAGAAACTAATATCCAAATAAAATGACTCATTTGCTTTAGAAGCTCAGGTCCATACACAGATGAAAACACATTTTATAACTACAAGAGGAAAAAAAAAAACACATGGCTATTCAGCAGAGCTCAGATTTCCTGACTAATTCTAACAAGTATTTTCTACCATACTCCAAAGCCTCTTCATGACTTTTAAATGAGGTCAGATGTTCAGAGTGAAGGGAGAGGGCAAGAAATGGAAGTTCTGAAGGGGCTAGAACATACTGGGAAAAGCAGCTGCTATGAACACAGGAGTGCAGTCTAGGAACACGTATGAAGAGCCGTGGACAGGGTGGGGGGCCCACTCACATCAGGACCATGAGTCACAGGGGCAGAAGTACAGAGCGTACCTTTTTCTCCAACAGCTTCTGCAGTCCAGATCAAGGGAGGGAGATGCAAATGTTTCAATCCCTCCAGGGCTGGGGTTTTATCAGACAGCTGCTACAGAAGGTGATGAGGTCAAGAAATCAAGGACATTACCAAGAATGTGACTGAAGAAAGAATTTCAATGCCCTAAGAAGGGAGGGAAGACAGGAAAGGCTGACAGACATCAAGGAAGATGTTTGGCGTCAAGTCCCCAAGGAAAAGAAGGAATCTGTTTTGAGAGAACTGAGAGGAAAAGCTGGAGTGAAAGATGATGGACAGAAACTGGATGTTATAATTTATCTTTTCAAGATAAAAGCTCTCTTGAGTAAACATAAGATCTAGGATGCAGACACCGTGTATCACCTGACTGAAATGAAAAAGACTGCCGCTGGGAGGGAAGAGAGGCCAGGATTTAGAATGGGTTATCTATGTGGCCATTAAAGGAAAGTAGAGGGAGTGACCTGGAAGGTCAAGGGATGAGTGTATGCAGCAAGAACAGGTACACTTGAAAGTCACATAATACATCCTGAAGCTCCCCCAAAGCAGAAGATCATGTGACTCTTTATGGGTTGATATTCTAGCTTACTTGGATTTTTGTTTTGCTTTTAAGAGCTCTCACATTACAGGGATAAGGAGCTCGCAGTGAATACATCCGTATGGGTTTAGTGGTGTCATTAGGATCTGGTTGTGACTATAAAGCCAAGTAAATGTTAACACTTACATGTAGCATTTTCTATTACCAAGCCATAGTTAATGCTGTCCTAATAACATACAGTATTTCCTCAAACATAAGACATCATTGATTTTAAGATGAATCAGTATTTATGTACCACTAGGAAAGAAAAAGTTTTTCTTTTCCCGATTTTTTCTTTTTTTTTGCGGTACACGGGCCTCTCACTGTTGTGGCCTCTCCCGTTGCGGAGCACAGGCTCTGGATGCCCAGGCTCAGCGGCCATGGCTCACGGGCCCAGCCGCTCCGCGGCATGTGGGATCTTCCCGGACCGGGGCACGAACCCGCGTCCCCTGCATCGGCAGGCGGACTCTCAACCACTGCGCCGCCAGGGAAGCCCTCCGCCGATTTTGATTGTAAAATGTCAATCGTAAGATTGTAATTTTAGATGCGGACGCTGTGTGTCATACATTAGGTGAAATATAATTTGAACTCATTTAATTCTTATAAAAGTTTTATGTATTTTATGTGGGATGTATTATTATTGCCCCCGTATTAGAGATAAACTGAGACCCAGAGAGATGAAGTCCTTGCTCATATTCACATGGTTAATAAGGGGGCTCTGAACCCAGGAAGCCTGGCTACTGGATCTCCTCTGAATACTAGCCCAGTTCCATCAATCTTCATTGACGAGGACAAACAAAAAATCATGATAACACCAACCCAAGCTTTCCACTCTCACTACCAGAAGGAGCCAGCACTCTGGAGGGTCTGCAGCTGATGCAGCCTGAGGACTTGGACTTCCTCACAGAACTCACATCCCACAGAACAGATGTGACTCAGGCCCAGTCCTCTGCAGAGGATCTACCCCAATTAGTGGTTTCCTGAAATTCATCCCTCATGGTACCAGCTAGTCAGCACCAACGCATCCCCACACGTCCACAGGTTTTTTCCACTTGGCCGTTACCATATCCATTCATCTTTAGTAATATTTACTCTTCCTCTTCCAACTGTCATCATGTGCCTCATTTCGTGAGGGTGACTCCTGGAGCCCCATTCACAGCTGCTCCTAATAGAGAAGCCACAGCTGAATAAGTACCCAGATGCATCCAGCCCTCGGATCATACAGCCTCTGGCTGCTCTGCCCCTTTGGCTCTCTCAGCCAGCAAGCTGGGAGCCAGGCTCGTGCATTCACGCACTCCCTTTATAGCTCACTGCCTTAGTTACTATGGTAACAGATGTCAAAGAAATACAAAGTCAGAGTCACTGTTTCCATATCCTATAAACATAGGAACAAACGTTCAACTTTGCTGGTAATCAAAGAAGTATTAATAGAGTGTAAGATACCGTTTTTGTTCCTCTATTTGGAAACCATTTTTAAATCATGAAACCCAATGTTTAAAAAGCAATCAATAGAATCATGAAGTGTTAACATCGTCATCAACAAAAATGGACTGCTGCTAGAACCAGCTAGTATGAACATTTACTGACTGTCTTCTATGAATTGGGCATTGTGCTAACGGGTTTGCCTTATGTACTCTAATCCTTAGAGGGAGACATGATAGTATTCCATCTTGTAGGACACTGAGGGTCACTGATAAAGAAAATAAAATGGGGCTTCCCTGGTGGCGCAGTGGTTGAGAGTCCGCCTGCCGATGCAGGGGACGCGAGTTCGTGCCCCGGTCTGGGAAGATCCCACGTGCCGCGGAGCGGCTGGGCCCATGAGCCATGGTCGCTGAGCCTGCGTGTCCGGAGCCTGTGCTCCACAACGGGAGGGCCACAACAGTGAGAGGCCCACATACCGCAAAAAAAAAAAAAAAAAAAAAAGGAAAAAAGAAAAGAAAATGCATACTATCTTTGAGAAGGTCAATTTGGCTGTAGGTATCCTCTTGTAACTGAGACAGCAGACTCCGGACCCAGGAGGCCTGGTTTGCATTCTAGCTCTGCCACTTACAAGTAGTGGGATCTGGCTTGAGTTATTTCACACCTTCTGTGCCTGTTTTCTCATCCTTAAGTAAGGGTAATGATTCCTACCTCACAAGGCTGTTGTAAAGATGAGTTAATATTCGTACAGTACTTAGAGCAGCGCCTGGCACATAGGTCTATGATACATATTTTTAGCTGTTATCGCTATTCTTATTTCATCTTCACTCTTAACAGATAACTTTGCTTCCTACTTCACTGAAAAACTGGAGCAGCCAGAAAAACCTCTGCATCCTCCCACCTACCAGCATTGATACCCATATTCTCTGCCCTTGGGTCTGTTACTAGAGATGACTTCTCATGCTCTTGGATCTGTTACTACAGATGACTTTTCATGCATTATCAAAGCCAACCCCTCTGCTAGTACATTAGATCTCTATCCTAATCATTCTCTTAAAGAGATCATTCCAGGAAGTCTGCCTTCTTCCTACCTCAAATTTCCCCTTTCTACTGGAACCTTCTCTCTGGCATACAAAAGAGCTATTATGTCTCCCATCTTAATCAGAACAAAATGAAATCTTTCTTTTGATCCCACATGCCCCACCAGCTACTACTCCCACTTCAGTTCCTTTTGCAAAACTTCTCAAAAAAGTGGTCTCCATACTGTGTCCAGCTGCCATTCTCTTAAAGCCACTCCAAATTAGACTTTTGCCCCTAATCCCTTCCACCAGTGCCCTCTATGCTTCTAAATTCAGTGGTCAATTCTCACTCCTTACTTTTCCTGCTCTACCATTTGACACAGTCCCTCCCCCCCACCACTCCTTGATACACTTTTTCTACTTAGCATCCGGAACTCCACCACCTCTTGCTTTTCCTGCTGCCTCGCTGGACACTTTTCTCAGTTTACTTTGCTGATTCCTCCTCTTCACCTCAATCTCCTCCTGCTGGAGCTCCCCACGGTCACTCACTCCTGGTTACCCTTTTCTACCTACCCTCAGCATTTCACCAGTCTGAGTTTTAAATATCAACTTTCCTATGCACAAATGACTCCCTGACACACATCTGCAGCTCAGAAGCCCTCCTCCCCAGCTCCACACTCACATACCATCCAAATGCCTGCAAACACTTCCTTGTATATGTCAGATCAACACCTCAAGTTTCACACATCAGAAATAATGCCTGATCTTCCCCCTACCAGCCACAGTCCTCTCCTCCAGTCGATGGCCATTCCATCCTTCCATGGCTCAAGTCAAAAACTCTGCCGTCATCCCTGACTGTTCTCCGGCACATCCAACCTATCAGGAAATCCCGATGGTTCTGCCTCCAAAACAAATCCAGAATCTGATTATTTTTTACTGCCTCCTTTGCTATACCCGTAGTCCATGCCACCATCCCCTGAGCAAGCACAATTTCTTGCCTGGATCACCAACATGATCTAATAACTGTGATGTGGGTCTGCCTGGTCCCAGACTCCCCTTCCCCGTGCCCCAGTCCCTAATTCAACACAGCAGCCAGAGTGGGCTTTTCCAGACAAAAAGAAAATCATGTCAAGCCTCTGCTCAAAATTCTCTCACAGCTCCTGCCATTTCATCCTCAGCACAAAGGCCAACATCAAACAAGATTCCACATTGGCCTGTAACACTGCCTGTCAGGGGTTCCTTCGTCTGTTTTGTGCCATGGACCCCTTTGGCAGTTGGCAGTTGGCAGTTGGCAGTCTCTATGGATCCCTTCTCCAAATAATATTTTTAGATGTATAAAATGAAATACAATGGACTACAGAGGAAACCAACTCAGTTTTAGTTAATTGTGATATAGTAACACATGTACTCCCTTTATTAATACATTAAATAAGAGAATCTAGTGGCAGGTCTAATTACTAACATAATTTTGATGTGATGCGATGATGAACACAACCGTATTTTAAGACACCTGCAACACCTATCATGTGATATGATAACATCTATGACTTATATTGCTGACAAGGTCATTGGTTCTACTAATTTATTCTAGGTTTTTGGTCTGCTGAAAAATGTTAAATTTCAGTTAGATGTTATTGTTAAAAATAAAAGTGAAATTTTTTCCCACCCAAATTAATAGACCCCTGAATTCTATCCCTGGACTCCTTAGAGGTCCTTAGACCCAAGGTTAAGAACAGCTGACTCTACATTTCTTCCCAAATCTCCTTTTCTGGCTAACTGCTTAACAATTGCAGTTACCCAGACCGCACAACACCCATTCTGTACTCAGAGCCTTTGGACTGGAGCTTCCCTTCCCCTGCATTCCCTTAACTCTTTCTCTTTTCTTATTTCTTTGCTCAAACGTCACAGTCGTAAGGAGTCCTACCCTGACCACACTATTTAAAACTGTAACCGACCCTTCCACTACAATCCCAATGCCTCTCATCTGGCTCTTCTTTTCCATAGCATTTATCGCCATCTAATCTACAATTTATTTACTTTATTTCTTTATTATCTCTATTCACCACTATCACCCTCCCCCACTCCCTTAGAAGGCAAGCTCCTAGAAAGCTGGAATTGTTTTCTTCTTGATTCACTGATGTATTCAAATGCCTTGAACAAGTCCTGGCATGTAGGAGGTGTTCAGGCTATACTACTTAAATAAATGATGCACTTCAAATAAAATTACTGTTGAATGTATACTATGTGAATTATTTCTTCTATACATAATTCCATGTAAGAACACATTATAGCATTTTATCCTTTCATCATCACTCCATATCTGATATTTCTTTCCATTCATTCCAAAGTGGATCCTCATTTCAGTTCTTAGAAATGCCTCTATATTTACTGAAAAAGGACGGGGCATGGTGTGAGCTGGTGTAAGGTGACATGCCTATCAGTTTAATGGTGCAAAACCAAGGTTCAAATATTGGCTTCTCTCTTTACTAGCTTTGTAAAACCCAAGAAAAGTATATAATTTTTTCTAAGCTGCAGTACCCTCCTTAGTAAACTATGAATAATTATCTACCTCATAACATTACACTAAGGATTACAGTTATTTAATCCATGTATAACATTTAGTTCATTTCCATAGGGCCTGACAGATGTAAAACACAGATTCGTTATTAGTTATTATCACTGAGAAATGGAAATACCCTCTTGGAGTACAAGCAGCAGAGTATCCATTTGTGCCAGTTATGAGTGTCTGGTATCCCCCCCTCTCAGAAAGGATAATTTAGAAGAGGTTTCTAAATTGTAAAAGCAATAGAAGCATGCTTATATTTAAGAACTGGAATTCAGAAAACATGAAAATCCACCCCCCAAGACGCCACTGTTAGTATTTTGCTGTACTTCTTTCTGTTCTTTGTCCTATACATCTTATCAGGGTTGTAACCATTCACATCTAGTTTTTTTTTTTAACATCTTTATTGGAGTATAATTGCTTTACAAAGGTGTGTTAGTTTCTGCTTTATAACAAAGTGAATCAGCTATACATATAAAAGATATGGAACATGTCATGCATTTGCATGTCATCCTTGCGCAGGGGCCATGCTAATCTTCCCTGTATCGTTCCAATTTTAGTATACGTGCTGCCGAAGCAAGCACCACATCTAGTTTTTAAAATGACTTTGAACTCTGTAGTAACTGACTTATTTCTAATCCTTATTAATATTAAGCATCCTGAATAGCCAAAACAAACTTGAGAAAGAAGAATGGAGCTGGAGGAATCACTCTCCCTGACTTCAGACTATATTACAAAGCTATGGTAATCAAAACTGTATGGCACTGGCACAAAAACAGACACATAGATCAATGTAACAGGATACAGAGCCCAAGTATAAACCCACACACTTACAGTCAATGAATCTAAGACAAAGGAGGCAAGAACATACAATGGAGAAAAGACAGTCTCTTCAATAAGTGGTGCTGGGAAAACAGGACAGCTACATGTAAAAGAATGAAATTATAACATTCTCTAACACCATATACAAAAATAAACTCAAAATGGATTAAAGACCTAAATGAAAGACCGGATACTATAAAACTCCAAGAGGAAAACATAGGCAGAACACTCCTTGTTATAAATCACAGCAATATATTTTTGGAGCTGCCTCCTAGAGTAATGGAAATAAAAACAAAAATAAACAAATGGGACCTAATGAAACTTAAAAGCTTTTGCACAGCAAAGGAAACCATTAACAAAATGAAAAGACAAAATGTGGAATGGGAGAAAACATTTGCAAATGATGTGACTGACAAGGAATTAATTTCCAAAATATACAAACACCTCATACAGCTCCATATCAAAAAACAAGCAATCCAATCCAAAAATCGGCAGAAGACCTGAACAGACATTTCTCCAAAGAAGACATACAGATGGCCAACAGGCACATGAAAAGATGCTCAACATCACTAATTATTAGAGAAATGCAAATCAAAACTGCAGTGAGGTATCACCTCATTATCACACATCAGTCAAAATGTCTATCATCAAAACATCTACACATAATGAATGCTGGAGAGGGCGTGGAGAAAAGGGAACCCTCCTACACTGTTGGTAGGGATGTAAACTGATGCAGCCATTATGGAGAACAGTATGGAGGGTCCTTAAAAAAGTAAAAAATAGAGCTACCATATGATCCAGCAATCCCAATCCTGGGCATATGTCCAGAAAAGATGAAAACTCTTAATTCAAAAAGATATATGCACCCCAATGTTCACAGCAGCACTATTTACAATAGCCAAGACATGGAAACAACTCACGTACACATAAGCAGATGATCAGTTTTAGAAGATATATATACATATATATATATGCAATGGAATATCACTCAGCCATAAAAAAAGACTGAAATATTGCCATTTGCAGCAACATGGATGGATCTAGAGAATAAGTGAAGTCAGACAGAGAAAGACAAATGTTGTATGATATCACTTATATGTGAAATCTAAAAAATAATACAAATAAATGTATATACAAAACAGAAACAGACTCAAAGACACAGAAAACAAACTTATGGTTACCAAAGGGGAAACGGGGGGGAGGGATACATTACTAGTTTTGGATTAACAGATACACATTACTATACATAAAATAGATAAACAACAAGGTCCTACCGTATAGCACAGGGAACTGTATTCAATATCTTGTAATAACCTATAACGGAAATAATCTGAAAAATGTACATATATATATATACATATACACACACACATACACCTGAATCACTTTGCTGTATACCTGAAACTAACACATTTTAAATCAACTATACTCCAAAAAAAATTTTTTTAAATAAATAAAGACATTGATTCACTTTAGAGAAAGAAAAGAACAAAGCAAGACAGAAACCACACTCCCGTCTCACTGACCTCCCAGAGACGTGGCTCAGAGTCCTGGACGATCAGCTCATACCTGACACAGAAGGAGGATGGTCCTCCAGGTACAGCACAACAAGACAGAATGTCTTTGTTCCTGGTAGTGACACACATTCCCACTCTCCTTCAAACCCTACAGCTGATCTGAGTTTGGGTGAGGAGGGGAAAGAAAGTGTGAGGAGGTTGGGGGAAGAGTCTAGAAGCTTCTTCCCTGAGACTCTAGAGAGATGGGCTGACTCCACAGGTGCAGGGGTGGGAAGGGAGGGGAGCAAGTACTCTGAGCAGGCTCATACCGGAGGGAATTGGCTGGTTCCTTTATAACCTTAGGCTCCGGTTATAGCCACTAAGAACAAGGCAGTAAGCCACAGGGAAGGGAGTCCTGCGATGCCCTCGGGAAAGGCAAACAGCATTGACACGTTTTGCAGAAATGAACCTGCCACTTTCAGTTTCTTTGGCACACAGAACTAAATAAATGTCAGCTATTATCACACACATGATCATGCCTGGATCACATCCAGTGAGCTACATTTTTAACATGGTCACAGGTGATTCTGAGGCAACAGTTTTCAAAGTACAAACCAGAACAGTGCTCTTCAAACTTACGCTCATACACCCACTACAATTTTTCTAAAAAATACCATACTCCTCACACATTTTTAAATTGACATCTGAAATTTGTCACTGTAAGTTTAAACAGTTGCAAAAACAAATTCTGGACAATTTATGAATACTAATCTTAAAAATATAATGATTACTCTTTTAAATGTAGTTAATAGACTCTAATAATACCATATTTGCCATTCAGCATTATCTGTTTAAAAAGGCTGCGAACAGATGGCTTTAACATTCAGGAATTTTACCTGGTCCTTTTCCTCCTTTTAAACATTTCAATTTCTTTTCTTTTTAAAAGAATTTATCCAAAAGTAATAGTTTTATGCTTCAATGCCTATTATTCACCCTCTCATAACTTCCAAGGAATACAAATGTAAAAATGATTTTTAAAAATTTTCTCTGATCACAAAAGTAGTTTTAGGTTTACTTCTGGGCTGAGTTATAAAAATATTTTATTAGCACCTAACTATGAAAACATATTGAAACATGATAATTATTAAAAATTAAAATTTAATTGGAAATGTATCTTATTGGAATGGATAGGATCAATTTTTTGGTCCTCTAATAAAGGCTTCCCAGATACCATTATTTGAAATTATCCTTTCTTTGACACCCTGGAGGTTTTCACATCTGAGCAAGGTAGAGCAAGATTTGCAATAGGTGAGATACCTTCCCTTTATAAATTGGGTAGGCGATCCATTTAAATTAAGAGAGTACTAATGAAAGCTGAGGATGTGGAAGGTAATTTGCTCAAAATTATCCATGCCTCTACCCCTTGGAGGGTCCTTCTGCATCCCCCAGACTACTGACCTAGCACTATAGCCAAAATACCCATGCATCTTGTGAAAAAGGCAGATTCACGGTCCCTACTCCAGATACCTGAATTAACAGGATCCCCAGATTACTTTTCCCCTCACTAAAGACTGAGAGACGAATTGGGATATAAAACAAACGCATAAAATGTTAAATGATGTACAATTTAAATAAAAATTCAACAACAGATGACCTATCTTAGGTAGTACCTGGTGGTCAAAGGATTCAGAGACACTCATGAGAGGGTGGGATAGTCAAAGGCTTTTTTTTTTTTCAAAGGCTTTCTAAAGGAAGTAACGCTGGGGGAAGGATGGGTAGAATGTGAAAGAAAGAGGCAGAGGTAAATGGTTTACCAAGTTTGAAATGTAAGGTATTGATTTTGTTGACTAGGAAGGAGCAATTAATGCCCTCAAAAAGTGACTCATCACAGAGACGCCCTGGTGGGAAGGCACTGGGTTATTGTGCCTGAGTGGTGCAAACATAATTACTTACTGTTGAAGACAGAAATACGTTGAGAATATTAATTTAGGTAAATTGGTTTTAGACAACTGGTTTTGTGTGAGTTTGTTTCAAGCAAATTGACCTAGAGCTGAACACATATTTTATCCATGGATTGGGTAATCCATAAACAGAAGGATAACTATATATCACTATTAAGTCCCACATTCATTCCAGGCTGGGCAAAAAGAGTTCAAATTCAAATTATTTTATTCTTCTAGCAGCCCTGGCAATAGGCTTAGCAAAAGGTATAAGCCATCACCGAAAATGAAACCAAGAGCACCTAGGCTTTTTATTAACTCTGATTCCGTTATCACTGAGTATCACAAAGATTTTTTTAAATGCATCTGTTCACAGAAAAGTAGAAATCACTGACTGCCCCTATCATCTATCCTTTGGACCACTATAAGGACCACTCCAAACTGGTCTTCCTACTTCTCCACAGCAGCCACTCACCTCCCTGCCAGATCTATACTCATCCTCAATACCTCTAAAGCAGTCTGACAACACCTGTATTTGGTTCTGTTACTCCCCTGCCTAAAACCTTCATGCCATATAATTTCTCTCTCCTGAAGACCTGACCTCCTCAAAGTCTACAGACATAATGCCCTTGCATATCACTCCCCTTGCCTCTTATCTATCAGTCATAATAAACTACCTGCTATTCTTCAAACAAGTCCTGCTCCATCCTTCCTCTGCCTGTTTGGTCTAGCTTGCCTCCACCTGACCACCTGACTTATCCAGCCTACTATCTTCCATGTCTGCTCAGAAGGCCTGTCCTAGTTCCCCCAAATAGGATTGATCATACTCTCCTTTGTGTTCTATGATATGCGATACATTCTTCAATAAGACTATTAGACCATTTTGTTGCACTTATCTGTGTACATTTCATCTCTCTCTCCCCCATGCTACTCTCTGTCACCTACCTACTACCCTGCCACCAAAAAAAGCAAAAACAAAAAGAACCAAGTTGCTTGAGTGAAAGGATCTTGCCTGACACATCTCTGAATTCCAAGCATCTATCAAACTTACCAGTATATAGTAGATGCTCAGTAAATATTTGCTAAATGAATGCATGAACATATTATTATTTGTAATAGTGGAATTAATAATCAATGAATTAGACACTAATAATGTGCTAGATGTTACTAAATAAGAGTTAGGTATGATCTAGAAGCAACAGTAACTCTGATGTCACCACCACTTACCTGCAACTTCTAAGATTACAACACAAGATAGAATATGTGCTCTAAATAAGTCAAGGGAAATCCCCTAGGAGTCGCCCTCACTATGCCATGTAACTCAACACACAACAGAAGAAATCTTAACACTGAGGGAAAAAATAACATCAGACAATACACGGGGCAGATCTAAAAACCATTTGGTTGCTGTTTCCATTTTAACAAATCCTGTGCGCCACTGTGGAGTCACTGTATACTTTGCTACTTAAAATATAGAAAATGTCCCCATAGTTTCCCTTATCTTGAATTCACAAAATTCATTATATTTGGCTAAGACCTTTCCTTATTTAAAATGACCAGAAAATCAGCAAATCGAATTCAGCATTTCATCATGATGAAATAGTGCAGAGACGGTTCCACACTAATGAATCTAAAATGCAATTACTGGATAATCAGATTAAAGAAAATCACATGAATCACACAGTCATTTCAGTAAATATATCCCTCATACATTAAACTCAAACTAATTTTTGTGATATCAACACTTAGAAGCCCAGATATATAAAGAATGTTCCTTAACTTGATTAAAAAAATTGATCAAAAAAAATCTCTGACCAACATAATTTTTAACTGGAAAACATTAGAAGGAAGCCTATAAAATCAGGAATAGCACAAGGAACTCTACTAATCACCACTTTTCTAGCTTTGTTTTGGAGGCCCTAGGCAGTAGAAAAGGTCTAGTAAAAAAAAGATAGGTAGGGCTTCCCTGGTGGTGCAGCGGTTGAGAGTCCACCTGCCGATGCAGGGGACACGGGTTCGTGCCCCGGTCCAGGAGGATCCCATATGCCGCGGAGCGGCTGGGCCCGTGAGCCATGGCCGCTGAGCCTGCGCGTCCGGAGCCTGTGCTCCACAACGGGAGAGGCCACAACACTGGGAGGCCCGCGTACCACAAAAAAAAAAAAAGAAAGATAGGTAACGATTTGTGTTTTATTTTCTAGTGTTAAAAACCTGATTAAAAATGGGCAAAGGATTTGAATAGACATTTTTCCATAGAAGATACACCAGTGGCCAAAAGGCACCTGAAAAGACACACATCACTAATAATTAGAGAAATGCAAATCAAAACCCAATGAGACACCACACTGATTAGCGCGGCTAATATTAAACAAACAAAAACTCAGAAAATAACAAGTGTTGACAAGGTGGAGAAATTGGAACTTGCTCACTGTAGTGGGAATGTATCCCTATACATTCAGCAGCTATGAAAAACAATATGGAGACTCCTCAAAAAATAAAGAGAACATTGCCATACGATCCAGCAATCCCACATCTGGGTATACACCCAAAGGAATTCAAAGCAGGGTCCCAAGGAAATATCTGTACATCCATGGTGATAGCAGCATTATTCACAATAGCTCAAAAGTGGAAGCAACCCAAGTGTCTACTGACGGATGGATGGATAAACAAAATGTGGTACAGACCACAGAGTGGAATATTATTCAGCCTTAAAAAGGAAGGAAACTCTGATACATGTTACAACATGGATGAATCTTGAGGACATTATGCTAAGTGAAATAAGCCAGCCACATAAATACTGTAGGGTTCCACTTACATGAGGTACCCAGAGTAGTCAGATTCATAGAAATAGAAAATAGAATAGTGGTTGCCAGAGTTTGGGAAGAGAGGAGAAATGAAGAGTTGTTTAATGAGTATAGTTTCGGTTGTGCAAGACAAAAGAGTTCTGAAAATCTGTCACACAAACATGAATATACTTAACACTACTGAACTCTACTTAAAAATGGCTAACACCAGGCATCCCTGGTGGCGCAGTGGTTGAGAGTCCGCCTGCCGATGCAGGGGACACGGGTTCGTGCTGCGGTCCGGGAAGATCCCACATGCCGCGGAGCGGCTGGGCCCGTGAGCCATGGCCGCTGAGCCTGCGCGTCCGGAGCCTGTGCTCCGCAACGGGAGAGGCCACAACAGTGACAGGCCCGCGTACCGCAAAAAAAAAAAAAAAAGGCTAACACCTATTCACCTATTGTGTAAACCATTATGTGCTACATATAAAGTGTTAATAAATGTTTTCAATGAGTAAAATGATAAAAACTTTTCATGGTTAAGATAATAAATTTTACTTTATGTATATTTTATAATAAAAAACACAAGCTGTCACATGATTTGTCTACAAAAATTCCAAGGCTCTCAACTGAAAAAACTAGTAGAACTAACATGAGTATAAAATCAGAATTAGAAACATGAAAATCGCTTTGTTATACCAACAAAACCATTTTAAAACATGACAGATGAATACCATTTTTAATTAAGTCTGCAAAAATTAAGTTACATGGCACGAGCTATAAGAAGAAAACTGTAGAGCTTTACTGAAGAACCTAAACGAAATTCTGAATAGCCAGAGAGATAAATTATGTTCCTGGATAGGAAGACTCAGTATTACCAGGCCTCTCATATTGATCTATGATTTAATATAATCCCAATGGAAATTCCAATCTCATCATTTCATAGATCTTGAGAAACTGACTTTCAAGTTCATACATAAGAGTCTATGTCTACAACTACCCAAACAAAATTTAGCAGGAAAAGAAGAATTGAGGTAATTTGAAATGCCAGATATTTAAATAACTTTAAAACTATATCAGCTGCAAAGACACAAAATTGGCACAAGGTCTAGATAGACATAAAAAATATTAAAGGATCTAGAAATAAATCAGCATATAGAAAGGCATTTAAAAATGTGACAGTTAGCACTCCGTATCTGCCGAGCAAGAACCAACTATTTATTAAATGTCGGGGCAAATAGTTGTCAATCTGGGAAAGACAAAACTAACAGTAGCTTACATTATTTTGGTTCCACAATGAGCCGGGCACTCTGCTGAGGTCCCTAAATGCATTATTTTATTGACTACTAAAAACAATTTTTTTACACAAATAAGGAACCTAAGCACAAATAAATAGGAAATCATCTTGCCCAGTAACTTGCCCAGTAAAAAGTAATTAACTTGCTTCAGTAACTGAAGCCTAAAATTTGACTCCATGTCATTAGATTCCATCACCTAAGCTCCCTACAGCACACTGCCACCCTTAACAACACATCCTTATGTATGCCACACACAGAAACAAATTCTAGACTGAATAAAAATCTAAACATATATGCATATTAGTTAAAATACACATATTGTTCAACTTTAGGTTAGGGAAGGCTTCCTTCAGACCATCAACAATAACGACAACTCCAGAAAAGATATAACTACATGAAACATAAAATTTCCATATAATGAAGGCAAAAGGTAAAAGACATGGCAAGCTAAGGACTAGGACTGCGATATATACAACAAAGGACTAATTGCCTTAATGTACGAAAACCTGCTTTCAAATCAGTAAGAATAGAGACTAATGACCCAATTTACAAAAGGGCAAAGAATACAAGCAAACAAGTCACAGAAGAAGACAAAATGAAAAGATGTCCAACTATGCTAGTATTGAGAAATACAAATTAAAAACAGTAGTATGCAATTTTTAACCTTAGACTGGCATAAGCTAAATGAATATTGGTGAAGTGTGAGTAATGGACATTCTTGTGTTAGTTGAGTATATTTAGTGGGTTCAGTATTTTCAGAGGGCAACTGTGTAGTATCTACCAGTGGTTAGAATGAGTAGGAACTCAAAAAAAAAAATGAGTAGGAACTCTAACACACAATTCTGCTTCTATCTTATCAAAGTACTCACAGGTATGCACAAAATAGATGTATAATAATTTCATTAAAGTATTGTTTGCAACAGTGAAAGATTCTAAGTGATTAAAAGGTTTGTAAATCAGGAAACAGTTCAATAACTTATATTTACTATTTTATTGAGAGAGATTCTATCTAACAAAAAAAGTCAGAAAATGGAATTTTAAAAAACATGTGCACAACTGCATCAAAATTTTAGAATACTTGGGAGTAGATTTAAATTTAAGGGAAGCTAAAACCTTCACAAAGAAAACTAAACAGAGAAATCAGAAAAGGCTATATTCAAATAAGTATGTAGGGAAAGATACATATTATGTTTGTGGAATTAAAAACTCATTGTAAAGATGTTGATGCAATCAAAACAATAATGTCAAAATTGATAAAGTAACTCCAAAACGCATACGGAAATGCAAAGAGCTGAGAATAACCAAGGTAAAAGGACACACTAGTAGATCATGACTTATTATAGTTGTGGTCATTAAGACAGTGTTACACTGTTACAAGGTTAGATAAAACCTAGAGAATACTGGAACAGAAGAAAGAGTCCAGGGGAAGAAGGTGGGTTTTTAAATAAATAATTCCAGATAATTTTAATATAGAAAAAACAAACTTGATCCCCACCTCAACTCATACACAAAAATCAATGCCCAGTATATTGCAAGTCTAAATGACAAATAAAGAGCACTAATTCCTTAAGATAATTTAAGGGAATATTTTCATAACTGAGTTAGGAAAGGATTACTTTAATAAGGCTCAAAATGCCCTAACCATAGGACAAGACTGATTATAGTAAAAATGAGAATTTCTGTTCATCAAAAGGCACCATTAAGATAGTGAAAAGCCAACCCACAGAGTAAGAGAAAATATTTCCAACACAATTAACCAAAGGGCTCATATCCAGCATATAAAAATAACTTCTCTACGAAATAATAAAAGATAGTCTACTTCTTAAAAAATGGACAAGTGATCTGAACATGCGCTTCACAAAAGAGGATATCCAATGGCCAATAAACATATAAAAAAGTGCTTGACTGGGGAAACGCCAATTAACAACAGATTGGCTCGAATTAGAAAGACCAACCAAACCAAATGTTGGCAAAGATGTGGCGCAACCAGAACTGTGATGTTTTGGTGATGGCAGTATAAATTGATAACCATCACTTTGGAAGAGTGTTTGGTATCATCTACTGACACTGAATACAGACACACCCTATGATCAGCAATTCCACTCCCAAGTACATACCAAGGAGAAATGTGTTCCTTTGTGTACCAAAAGACACGTACAAGAAAGTGAACAGCAGCATACTCGTAACAGCCCAAAACTGAGGACAACACGGATGTCCTTAGGGTGGATAAATACACTGTGATTCATACAATGGAGTAGTACAGAGCAATGAAAACAAACGGATTACAGGTACATGCAATAACGTGTTTGGTTCTCACAAGCATAATGTTGAAGCAAAGCAGCCAGACACGAAATGAATCCATTTATGTTAAGTTCAAAAGCGCTGAAACTAATCTATAGTGTTAGAAGTCAGAACTATGGTTTCTTTGGAGGAAAAAGGTAATTGCGGTGATAAGAAGGGGGCAAGACAGGGGCTTCCAGGGTGTAGGCAAGGTACTGGGTTGACCAAGAAGTTCGTTCAGGTTTTTCTGTAACATGTTATGGCAAAACCCGGAAGGAACTTTTTGGCCAACCCAATACTATTTCTTGATTTGCAGAGTGGTTACAAGAGTATGTTCACTTTGTTATAATTCATAGAGCTATACATCTGTGATGAAATAAACATTTGTATTCTAAGGCAAGTTAAGGAAAATTTACACATAAAATTTTTTCTTGAGCTTTGGCTTCCTCTCTCCCCTCTACTGTGCATTGTGTATCTGCATTATGCATTGCCCAAACCTTCCCATCTGCAGAAACACCTGCTCAACTATAAACAGCAACGTTCTCCTAGCATCAACAAGATTCTTCCTCTGGAGACACCCTTCCTTCTTCATCTTGTAAGGGGTCACGATGACCCATGACCCACTACTCGCTTTGTACACATAGATCTGGACGGTGTAAACTGTCAGTAATACATCATTTAATGTACAGCCCTATGTCTCAAAAACATATATAATTGTACTTTGACCTCTAACGGGCAAAACAGTTCTCGGAGCTTTCTGAGAGACTGTTCCTGGGTAATAAGCCTCAATTTGTCTCGAATAAAATTTTCCATTTCTTACTTAGATTGAGTGATTAATTTTTTCATCAACACTTATAATACGAGCAATTTTCCACATGTGTGTTACACTTCAATATAAACTGTTTTTTAAAAAGCCAATTGTGGGGGGCTTCCCTGGTGGCACAGTGGTTAAGAATCCTCCTGCCAATGCAGGGGACACGGGTTTGATCCCTGGTCCAGGAAGATCCCACATGCCGCGGAGCAACTCAGCCTGTGTGCCACAACTACTGAGCCTGCACTCTAGAGCCTGCGAGCCACAACTACTAAGCCCACACGCCTAGAGGCCATGCTCCGCAACAAGAGAAGCCACTGCAATGATAAGCCAGAGCACGGCAACGAAGAGTTGCCCCTGCTCGCCACAACTAAAGAAAGGCCGTGTGCAGCAACAAAGACCCAACATAGCCAAAAATAAATAAATAAAAATAAATAAGAATTAAAAAAAAAAGCCAATTGTGGGAATTCCCTGGCGGTCCAGTGGTTAGGACTCCGTGCTTTCACTGCTGTGGGCCCAGGTTCAATCCCTGCTTGGGGATCTAAGATCCCGCAAGCTGCTCGGTGCAGTTAAAAAATAAATAAATTTTAGGGGCTTCCCTGGTGGCACAGTGGTTGAGAGTCCGCCTGCCAATGCAGGGGACACGGGTTCGTGCCCCGGTCCGGGAGGATCCCACATGCCGTGGAGCGGCTGGGCCCGTGAGCCATGGCCGCTGAGCCTGCGTGTCCCGAGCCTGTGCTCCGCAACGGGAGAGGCCACAACAGTGAGAGGCCCACGTACCACAAAAATAAATAAATTAATTTTAAAAATAATAAAATAAGATAAAAGGCTAATTGTGATGCCATCGAACTTCATATATTATCTCCTTTTATCTTTACAATAGTTATTTCAAATTATCATCATTGTCCTTTTTTATAAAGAGGGATATCAACTCAGGTCACAGCTAGTACATGGCAGAGTCAAACTTCAAACTCAAGTCTATTTGATGCTCAAACCCACAAAACCCAAAGTAAAGGAAATTCCAAAGTTAAGCATGTCCCTAAGATTTCCCTAGTTCAATTTTCCTTTCTCTCTGAGACAGTCTTCTACCTTTCCCATCATATGTTCTCATCCTTCATCTGGGGACGAATGCTCCAGAGTTTGGCTATTGAAACTTTGCTTTTAGTTATTCCTCAGAAATACAGTCATTTGTTCTTTCTACCAAAAAGGAAAGCATTTACGATGCCCCGGCTGCCGTCTCTGGCGGAGGGATCTGAAGGAGTGAGTGCCCTTTCTTTGCTGAGCCAGTGCGCAGCTCCAGCACAGTAAAGGTAGTTCAGTGGAAGGAATTCAATGGGCTGCAAGTGAAAAGGTGTGGCAGGGCAGGAGGGGAGGGTGCTGAGGCTGGAACTGTAGAGTGGCTGCTTGGTGGAGGATACAGAGAACAAGCACTGGGCAGCTGTCGATAGATGAAGATTTGAGGGAGGGAAGAAAAATGGGGCCACCTGGATAGAAATTCTGAGGAAGAAAAATACTGAAAGGAGGTATCTGTGAAGGTGTGGCATAGGATATGGCATATCAAATTTCAGCCTCATCTGCCCAAAAGCAGCTTCAAAGTGGATTTTAGTACTCATTTTCTGTAAAACAACAATAAAACTACTGAAATACACAACCGTTAAGATAAAAATATTTGTTCATGGACCTCCTAAAATCAAATACATATGCACCCTACACTTCAGCACACAAACTGGGCCCAGCAAAGAGCCCCACCTGAACTTTGCAAGAATCCACAAACCAGAAGCATTTTTATTTGCGTTACATTGCTTAAGTGAGCCTCAAAAGCATTAAAGATGCCATTAAAATTCCCCTTTTCTATTTTTATGAGTCAAAAAGCAGCATGAAATGACCCAATTTCTGTGGATGTGTCTGGTGAGCTGGTATGGTACTCATATCCTCTCCTTTATTATGCAGATGGACTCACTGTGGTCTCATAATTCTTTGCTTTATAATAAGCAGCGTAATTCTTAAATGCTCCTGTTCTCTGTGCTTTCCTTGCTGGAGCTTTAATTGTCAGTATATTGGCAGAAAAAAAAAAAATCCATCACTCTCCAATGCCCCCCCCCCACCAACGACTTCCAATTGTCATTTCAGCTCTCTTATTAATTACATGTATCTTTCAGCAAGTCATAACCTCTGGCTCTCATTTGTAAAACGAATAGGATGAATTACATTATTTCTAAGATGCTTGCAGCTCTAAATTTTTAATATTCTAAAATTTCAGATTCTATATTTTAATCTCTTAAAATACAGAATTTTTAATCTTTCTTTTAATCTCTTTTCCTCTGAGCTAAAGACCTTTACTAATACTTCCTGGAATACAACATATGATTCCTGAGTCACTGGTCCATACTTTGGGATTCCCTCTGCATAATATCAAGCCTTAGTTCCCATTTGTGTTGGGGAAGCCAATCTCCCTCCTCACAGCTCCCAGATATACAGTAAGTAGAAGCCTGACACACTCATGTCGCCTCTGGTTTCCCAGTATGACCTCTTTCTACAGCTATAAGACGCAAGGTTTTCCTGGTCTTTAATCTGTACAGCTTCCAATTTCTGGGCCATCATCATAACTCCATGCAAGTGATGGCAACATACCACAAAGTCCTGTGAAATATACAATGAATAAACCTATAGCCTAGACTGTGAAAGAAGACACTTAGGATAATCTGTCTAGACATATGACCTTAAAGGCAAGTCCATTCATGGCTAATGCAGCCTGTTAGCTGTGAATGAATAAGTTTTTTAAAGGTACTGTAGGCCAATAAAATATGCCAAGATATTTATAGCTCTCCCTGGCTGGTGAGGCAAGAATGTCTGACTCACCAGGGAGGGTGGCACACAGCTCTGTCACTTTATAACCAAGGGAACCTAAATTAGACACAAACCAGAAAGTAGGCGGATCTTTATTAAGTTGAGGGATGGGTTACCTAAAATACTCTAACTAGGGATGTCCCTGAGCTACTCCAAGTTTCAAGGCGGTGTGAGTTATCCCCAAGAGATGCCACACACAGTGACAGCTTGCCTGTTCACAGTAACCATGATGCCTCAACCTAGCTTCTCTTTACTACCAAAGCCGCAGCACTCGCCCTAAGTAGGGTGGCCCATGTGCCAGCCCCCAGCCCAGCTCTGAGGTGCAGCCAGTGCTGAGAAGGGCTTTTCCAGATGCATGCTGAAAGTTCATTTTGTTTCGGAAAACGTGAGAGCTTTCCTTCTTCGTCCTTTTTCTCCTTTTTTTTTCCCCATGGGTAATTAAGTCACTGCCAGTTTCCCAAATGATGCCATTTTAATCTCACAAACATTAGCTTCATCTCCTCTCAGGATGCTCAGGCACAAATCATGATGGTATATTTTTTAAATATGCTAATAAATAAGGAGATGTTTCAGGCCATTCGTCGTAACACAAAATAGGAGACGAAGAGGAAAGGAAGCCCAGCTCTAGGTTGAGCATTTGCAGCAAAGGTTCTTCATCTATACCCGGGGAGGTGGCAGGAGATGGGGGGATGTGTCCACAAATGGTTATGGGGTGGGGGGAGGGTCTGAAATACCGCAGATGCAAAATTAACTGCAGGGTCTTCTTCCACAGCTTTCTATCATCATTAAGTTTTTAAAGAGCCTGAGAACACTAAGAACCACGAACCAGAGTAAAACTGAGGGACGGACCCCTGAGATCAGTTGGTCCAAAAGTGCCCTTCACTCAGTCTAGCCCGGACCTCAGGAGGGAAATCTACAGAGCATCTAGCATGCATGAGTCACTAGATTCTAAGGAATGCACTTGACTTTTATGAAAAATAAATCACAAGATACAATTTCATATCATGTATTTTTTTAAAAAATAACATTCCTGGGAATACATTTAGAAAAAATACAAGATATATATCTATATCTACACATCTATGTATCTAGTTTATTAAGTCAGAAAAGAAAACTTGAATAGTTTTATAAGATATGTTCCTGCGTAGAAATACTAAGCATTTTAAAGATCTCATTCCCACCTTCACATTAATTTCTAAATTAATGCAATTCCAATAAAAGTCCCAAAGCAATCCTTCTGAAACTTGACCAAGTAGGCTAAGGCTTTCTGGAAGAATAAATAAGAGGAAAGCTAAAAAAATATTTTTAAAAGTATGCTTGAGAACTTGAACAGATTCTGAGATGCATTATAATGCTGCAATAATTAAGATACTGGTACAAAATACAAAAAGAGAACAGAAAGCCCAAGACAGTGCTAAACTTATCATGGAGAGGAATAATTACTTCAGAAGCCTGCTGTACAATTAACTACTTAGAAAAACAGAAGCTGTCTTAGCTCTCTTCCTCGGGCTAGGCACCGAAGTAAGTTTTCAACATGAAATGGAAAACAAGAAGACAAGGAAGGAAGAGGTGGAAAGAAATCACTTAAGAAATTTAAACATAGAGCTGATCTTTGAGTAGGGGAGGTCCTCTCAAGCCAAAAGAAAAGTTATACAATAAAATGAGGGTAGATTTGACTATATAAATATTTAAAACTTCTATACCAGAAAATACAAGTAAAATAAAAAGCAAATGATAAGAGGGAAAAGCATTTTTAGTGTTTTAAGAGTACTGATTTCATACTGAATAACTTTAGATAAAAAATTAAGTTTGGGGCTTCCCTGGTGGCGCAGTGGTTGAGAGTCCGCCTGCCGATGCAGGGGACACGGGTTCGTGCCCCGGTCCAGGAAGATCCCACATGCCGCGGAGCGGCTGGGCCCGTGAGCCATGGCCGCTGAGTCTGCGCGTCCGGAGCCTATGCTCTGCAACAGGAGAGGCCACAACAGTGAGAGGCCCCCGTACCACAAAAAAAAAAAAAAATTAAGTTTGGCAATTGATATGCACCAAAAACCTGAAAACGGCATATACACTTATATATAGCAATTCCACAAGGAGTGTGTTCTAATTAAAGGAAAACACCTATGAACAAAAATATTTATAGCATTGTTATTTTCATTATTACACATAATAACTTGAAAAACATGAAATCTCTATAAATATAATTATTGTTTAAATGTAGTAAAAATCAAAGATAGTCACAATTTCAAGTGTAAAAAGCAGTCTGTACAGTGTGATAAAAATTTTAAGTATGGGACTTCCCTGGTGGCGCAGTGGTTAAGAATCCGCCTGCCAATGCAGGGGACATGGGTTCGAGCCCTGGTCCGGGAAGATCCCACATGCCGCCGAGCAACTACAACTACTGAGCCTGCGCTCTAGAGCCCATGAGCCACAACTACTGAGCCCGCATGCCACAACTACTGAAGCCCGCACGCCTAGAGCCCGTGCTCCGCAATGAGAAGTCACCGCCAATGAGAAGCCCGCACACCCAATGAAGAGTAGCCCCCGCTCGCTGCAACTAGAGAAAGCCCACGCCCAGCAACGAAGACCCAACGCAGCCAAAAATAAATCAGTTAATTAAAAAAAAATTTTTTTTTAATTTTAAGTATTAAATTCACATAGGCCTATCATAATTCAACATGGTGGCAATGATCTCTCTATGAAACACATTCTAGAGAGTTTGTTTTGCTCCGTGATATTTCTGGATATTTCCATATTTATTTTATTTTGTAATATTGGGAAACATTGAAAGCAGATGGAAGATTTTCTGAGATCAGTGTACAAAGCCTTTACACTAAGGTGAAGTAGGTGTGCAAAGAGCAATACTCTCGATGATAGCCATTATATTTTCTATGAACTGACTGCAGTAGAAAACATAACCCTCCCACGGGATACAAAGCAGGAGTTTTTCTTTGTGCCCTTGTATCAGACCCCTGTGTGGTCAGGTGCCAATTCTTCGTACAGACTGATGGGCTTTAGAACCTTCTTACACTGCCAACTGACTCCAGGTGAAACTGTGCTGAGTATCTTCTATTTGCCTCCTAGACCCACTCTCCCCCTTTCTGGGTCCTTTTCTGGGCTCTGTTGTCTGGCCTAAAGTGGATCCTGATCCTCTGACTTCTCTTTGGATTTGGTGAAGGGCAGAGATGGCAGGAGACCAGAGAGCAGGAGAAGGAAGTCAGGGCATTTATGCCCACAATTCCCTCCGGCCACCAGGTCACCGTGGATTGGATGCATCCCTCCAGTGAAGGCCATCGCTCCTGTCCGGCAGCCCCCTCCACAACACTCGGCCTCCCTCTGACATTCTGGGTTTTCCAGCAGCTTCTCCTCGCCCTGCCCCTTCAGGTCTAGGGCTGTAAACACCTCCCATGATTACTAACCCCAGAGAGCTGCTTCATCTCTCATTGCTTTTCCCAAACTCTGTCCACAAAAACTCTCAATCAAATCATCCTCACCTGATCCCTGACAGGACCTTGGCTGATATGGTAATAGTATAATTATCCAAAGAAAAAAATAAATATGGCTAAGTGCATTTATTCTTCACAAAGCAAAAAGAAAAAAGTGACCTAATGTGGTTTAGAAAATTCTTTTATTCAAGTTTGAGATAAAAGTTTAACCCCATGTTACCTCTATGATTATTCTATGATACCTAGATCTTTATAATTTCCAGTCCTTTTTTTAAAGACTTTGGGCATGTTACTAACACTTATGTAACCTCACCACGTACAAGACAGCATGTTAGAGGACGAACAGATCACTGGTTCTCTGATTCTCATGAGATAAGTTGCTTTTGCAGCATTAAATTTAAAGGTAGACATATTTTTCTTTTAGATTCCCTTGTATTGTTTCATAGCACACCTTTTCACTTGGCTGTGATTGGGTTTTACTTAGCCCCGGGCTTCACAAGGTAATCAAGTTTACTCCATCCAGATGTTTCTGGTCTGCAGCACAAGAAAGTGGCAGGGACTCAGCTGAGTTGATTAATCATTTAAGGAGGCAAGGAGGGGCTTCCCTGGTGGCGCAGTGGTTAAGAGTCCGCCTGCCGATGCAGGGGACACAGGTTCATGCCCCGGTACGGGAAGATCCCACATGCCGCGGAGCCGCTGGGCCCGTGAGCCTGTGCTCCGCAACGGGAGAGGCCACAACAGTGAGAGGCCCGCATACCGTAAAAAAAAAAAAAAAGGACGCATGGAGCCCACTAAAAGATTCTTCCTAGAAAAGCAAGACTATTTCCCCAAGCTTGTTTGGAGAGCAAGCTCCTGTATCTAGAGGAGGAAAGACAACTCTGAGAACAAGGAGTCTGTCACTCAGATTGTCCCCAGCCCAATTCCAAGGAATAGAGGGAAATGCTCTTTTCACTCGTAATAGCTGTGAGGCATCCCAAACACAAAGCAGAATTGCATTGATAATAATGTGTGAAAGCACAGCACAGGACTTGGAAGAAAGTAATTCTTTCTCATTTGAGCAGAGCAATTCAAGTGCAGTGTGACTGAACACAGGGGACCCTCCCTGCATGGTAGAAGTCAACTCCAGCACCTGTGCAAGTCCCTTGAGTGACAGCTCTAGTGAGGCCTAGTGCCTCTCAACCGGCGCACCACCAAGGCTCCAAGAGCTCACAGAATGGCAGTGGAAGTGCCCTTAATGGCAGACACACTGTCATCAGAATGGCAGCAGAGGCTCTAGTGGAAGCTGAAGGCTTTAGCTGCCAGGGGAGTTAGCTGCAGCGTCAGCAGCTATAGACGCTGCTGGTAACTTTGGCAGTGGCAGGAGAGTGCATCCTAGGCAGTGGGCACCAGCATCAGTGGTCAGCTACCCTCACATGGCAAAGAGGACTCCAGAAGCCATAGTTTAAAGGGACAGCTTCCCTTAGGTCAGCTCTTTCTTTTTTATCCTTGAACAAAAGTGAGTTTACAGTATTAGGTGATCTCCTAGGCCCTCAGAAAAAGATCATCGAATGATAAACTCTGAATAGAGGGAAACACAAGCAGTGGCACATCCAAAGCAGCCGAGGGCAACACAAGGACAGTGAGAGACTCATGATGAAAATCACCATCTCTTTGCCAGCCCTGCCAAGGACTGGGCTTCGATGTCAACAGCACAGAACTCCAATAGCACACTTGAAATATAAATAGTCATGCTCTCCCCTTTCACTAATTTAATGAATTATACATGCCAGGAAAAATTAAGAGCACTGACGATGTAGAAGCATAAGACTTCAAACACCCTGAAATATTTTGGAACGAATTTTTCTGTCTCTGTGCTCCCTACAGAGTGGCAATTTTAATCTACTTCCCTAAGGGCAGGGAGACCGATGGAAATACCACAAAATATGTTAAGTTATAAACCAAATGCTTATAAGACTTCAGATTTCTCAACAACAGAGCTCAAGAAAATCACAAGAAAAACGTTAACTTCCTAAAGATTAGCCGTAAATGGCAAGACAACCATATGTTGGCTGAGTAATGGGGTAAAAAAAAGTTTCCTACAGGCATGGAGTATCTTCTTTGATAACCTCCAGAGTGTATCAGCAGTGATTAGCGCTACAAGACTCTCAAGAAAATGAGCACCAGACCTGGCTGGGAGCACGGTAAGTAAGACACAGTACTGCCACCCATGGGAACTGGCTGGGGACCTAGGTGCCTTCTCCAGACAACAGCCAGCCTTCTCTCTGTTGCAAGCTGTCATTGTGCCATCAGAACGAACCCAAGAGAACTGTCATTATTCATCAATTCCTCCCTCCTTTTTTCCCCATCTCATCCGAGACCTTAGACAGCTTGGAGAACACGCATTTCATTACAAAAAAAAAAAGAGAGAGAGACTGGGACAGCTACTGACTTTGAGTGTAATTACACTGCAAGGTAATGATAGCACTCCTCTGAGCTTCTGGAAACGGAAGAGGACAGAAGCAAAGACTAAGGAATCTCTGTAGAGTATAAATGCCCCTAAATATGACTTGAAGTAGATTGAAAAGCTGTTTATGCCACTTCCTTCTCTACTCAGCAAATGCTCATCGTCACAAAGAAGATGGCCACCCCAACATAAACTAGGAATAAGAACTTATAGGATTCTGGATTTTCATTAAAGCGAACTTCAGGACTTTTCACTGTTCAAACTGTGCCACATCATAGGAAAGACAACTTGGTAGGTGGTACAGTATTGCAGTCAAAAACAATCCGATTTTGGAAAAATGAAACGTACAGAAGAAGAATGCAACAGCTACATACATTTTCACCAAGGCTGTAATAGCTTTCTTTCTGTCATTCAAGCAGGTCAGAAAAAAGTGTCATGAAGCAGTTGATGTCTTGGGGTAGTCAGACGTTTGCAATTGTGTAAATGGCGGCTAAAGCAATCAGGCTGTAGATTCAGCTGTGTCCTCAATCGCTGATTGTAATTTTATCATCTTACAAAAAAAAACCTGTGTATTACTAAACCACCCAAACTTTGATCCACTTATGTCATCAACCAATAGGAACTGAAAGAAGTATTTCTGTATAACCATACAGACTGGTAATATACACACATACCTAAGACAACCAACAAAACGTAAGTCTGTGTTAAGTGATCTTCAAATATCAGGAAGAAGACAAAGGTTTCATCAGAGATACACAGAGACACACATGTATACAATTAAGATATATCCTCCTCTCATTCTTTCTTTTTTTTTAAATTTCACACGAACCCTTCACTTAAAGAGTAAAAATATCTAGATTCCCATTCTACTTAAATATATTCAAGCAAAGCTCCCGGGAAGGTTTCCAGGGAGTTAGATTGCTTTGAAACTGGCCATGCATTAAATAAAGCTTTGTCTAACAAAAGTGAAAGAGTAACTGATACGGTATCTGTACGTTCACTCTGCACAAGGTTCCTGTGGCTCAAAAGCATTACTCAAAGACAAAGAACACATCAGATTACAGCTCTGGAGTCTCGTACTCTACCTCTGCCAGCAACCCTGCCAGCTTACACGACACTCTGTGAGGGCCAACCACCTGCTTCCTGAGGAATCTGTAATCTACCTTCTCCATTAGTTCCCCCGAGGTTCTCCTCCTTTACACATGTGCCCCCCTTCACTCATTCCACGGCGTTCACCTTTCATCTCTAAGAGATTCATTAACGATAAGTGTGCAAGGGTTCACTTTAACAGCAAAACCAAAAAGAAAAGCCTTCGGCATTACATTTTATAATGAAACAAAAACTTAAATTCTGTGAGTCTACTGAGCTAGAACTAAAAGCGACTGCAGCAAGAGATGCATTCCTGGTACCTGGCTTCTTTTCCCATTACCTGCTTCAGTGTACTTCAATCCCACTTTTTCTTCTGTGTCTTTTGTCTTTGGGGGTGGCCAGACAGCTTGGAGTCTGCCAGGAGTCCTATCGTCCTGCTCAGTGGGGCTGTGGTCAGGCTGTTGGAAAAGTGGGCAAACAAAAGAGTAAGTTAAATGAAATGTGGCCAGGGCCAATTAATCCCTGAGAACAACTGTGCTAACTCTGAAATTAATTTTAACGGCACATTGCTCTCATTCACTGTAACTGAAACATCTCACTCCAATACGATCCTTTTCTAGAAATGTAAAGTGATCAGTTGGGGTGGAAAGAGAAATAACTCAAGGCCAAGTATTACACAACCTTCAATAGATGATTTTTAGCATATAACTTTTATTTTTAAATCACAAGTACACTTTGATCTGAAGACACACATATACTATAATCGGGTACATTTATAGGGATGTTTAGAAATATATCCCAAACTCCAGGGTTATTTATAATATAAAAACTAGTTTTGCATTTTCTATGAACATTACCTGTAGGCCAAGATACACTTCTCTAAGATGTCCACATTGATCATTTCTTTTTTTTCTTTCCCACACACAAAAAAATGAATGAGCTGGCTTTCACATTCAAGCTATTTTTATAGGGGTTGATTTTTACAACTAGGAGAATGCTATGTTGTATTTAGTTTTTGACTGCAACCTAAGATAGTTTTTCCAAAGACCTTTAAATTTAACTGATGTATGAGGGAATGATAATTGTATGCCAAATTGATACTAAGCAAGAAATATTATTTGTTGCCCTTATGAATTTTAAGATCCACTGGACAAGTGCTTGCTAGTCCTTACAAATTACCTGAATAATTTTTTTAATCGTAACAGCTTTCACTAATTAGACGGTTACTATGTGCCAACTTCATTTAATCTTCGCAACAACCAAATAAAGATTAAAGGTTATTTTCTTCTTTTTGCTGATCAAGGTCACCCAGCCAGTAATTGGCAGTTAGAATTAAAACCCAAGTCTCACACTAACCCAGTGCTCAATCAAGATGCCTTGTAACCAACACAGAACATTTTAATCACATCACAAACAGGTATTTCGCCAAGTGGCAGACTTTCAAAGGAAAAATACAGTTTTCGCAGAGGTATAATAAAGTGGAGAGGAAATCTGGGCTATAGTTCTAGATTGCATTGATTCCTCATGCTGCTTGGTTTTTAGAAGCACATTTCCTATTAATGTTTAAACTCAGAGTGACAGTTTCGCTTTCTGACCTGCACACCTTTACTTATACCTCTCTTACAACAACCCAGAAAAAGATAAGGAAGAAAGAAAACGCTTCTGTCCAACTCCATACTCCTTACAAGGTCAACTTGACTATAATCATCTTTCACCTAGAAGAGGGTCACTAAGATCGGTATATGAGATTCTCTTTGATAGGAAACCTGAAAAGAAATACAGCAGCATCACATTTTATGACAAAACCCAAAACCCAACGCTACGTACGCTTTTGGAATCCGAGGGGCCATCTCCTGGCCTTGACCTCGACCGCTCAAACACAGCTCTTAGGGACTCTTTCTCATGCCTCATTTTGCGCTTGAGAGCTTCCAGCTCAGAGGTGTCAGCTGTGGTCCCCTTTTTGGGGGGACGGATGAATAGGGCTCTAAAGGCCTCCAAGGTAGTCTCTGGCGGCTTTGGCTTGACCTCTCCTCCCTGGGTCTGGGCTTCTCCGGGGCCGCTCTGGCTCTCCTGGGGAGTGCTGCCACTCCTCTCCTCCCCCCTGGGCTGTTCAGGGTCTTCTGCCTTTGATTCGGCTTTGGGGACGTCAATGTTGAGCAGCTGAGAGAGCTGCTCCAGGAGAGTGGGAGCGGCCTTCGGATCATTTGTTTTCTCTCCCATCTTCACTGCCTGAGGCCCTGCCTGTGCTAGGGACCTCTGGACAGGCTGGGTCAACTTAAGCAAAGCCAGGTCCCCGTCCTTTGGTTTAATTTCAGTGATGGTCTCCCCGACCTCGGCTGGGGCTCCCTTCTTCAGCACACGAAGCCCACTAAAAAAAGCTGGGAGCTGGAAGGACTTCTCTCCAGGGACTTCTTTTTTAGGAGAGGTGTTCTCAGTGACACCAACACTTGAGTTCTGGTCTGTTACCACAGGTAGAACTTTGGAACCTTCTTCTCCAGCTTGTCGCTGGCCGGGGCTATGCTCTGTCTGAAGGCTACCATCCTCGGGTTCCAATTTGCTGTTTATCTCCTGCAGAGTCCTTTGAGGACCTTCTCCACTGGGCTCTGCATCACCCCTTTCTCCAGGGGCAGTATTTTCCCTCCCATCTCCTGGCTTTTCTTGGGACTGCTCAGATGGCTCAGATAAAACACCACTAGGGGACTTTGGGCCATTGATGTTGCTTCCCTCTTCTGGCTCCTGGCCTCCATCATCAGAGTCAGAATCACTGGTGGTGTTCACCAGGGTCCCGCGAACCAAAATGACATTGTCTCTGCACACACTCAAAGCAGCCAGTGGAAGCAGCTCTTGACCAGGCAGAGAAATCCCTGCCTCTGCTTCTCCCCGGCTTCCTTCCAACCTCGTCTCTGTCTCCACCCTCGGAGTCTTCCCATCATTTCCGAGGTCAGGTGGAACCTGAGCCTCCGCCTCCGGCGGATCCAAGCCACTGCTGGGCTCCTCCAGCTGAGGCGTGGGATCCACCACTAAACTGCGGAAGGCTTTCAGCACCGCATCTTCCTCTCCAGGCTGCACAGATTCCAATTTATTCGTAAACCCAAACAGGGATTTCATAGAGAACTTGGTCAGGATCGACTGGGCCACGTCAAGTCCGGCTTCGGGTTGTCCTGGTTCCGAGCCATCACTGCCATTCGGAGCGTTACCCAAGTCCTCCATGTCCCAGCCGTGCCCTGGGCGGCAGATTCTCACTTCTGCGATCTTCCCCTGCCCTCTCAGTTTCTCCACTCCACCGGTTCTTAACTTCCAGGACAGAGAACAGCAGGACCCGCCGGTGGGACTCAGTCGCGGAGCGAGCACACTTGGCCGGGCTCTGGTCCCTCCCGAGCCCTCCTTCCGGTTTGCGCGGTGATGGGGCGTCCGGGGCAACTGTAAAAAGTCCGCGGAGCTTTATGCCCAGAGGCAGCCGAGGCTGCGCACCTTACTACACACGGACTGGGGAGGCTGCTCCTCTGGGACTTCCGTATTTATTCCCGGGGACAAAAGGCTTTTTGTCGTAGGGAAAGTCAGCCTGCCCCCACTCATCCCAGCCCAGGACTTCGCCGCGAGCTCCGCCCCAGTGCCGGCCGTTCTCCTGGTCACTTTCAACTTCCTCATTGGTGAGCAAGTGAGGCTCCAGAAAGTGCTGAGCCGGCAAGCAGCTCCTGACGGCGTTCAACACCCCCCCCCCCGGAGCAGCTGAAGAAATTTAAAAGTGAATCAGCAGCAAATGACCGCAATACTTCTTACGGGCTCTCTATTGCCATCTCAATCACGGCCAGAAGCTTGTGCCATCCAGGCCAAAAAAAAAAACCCAAAAAACAAAAAACTAGCAGTGCACACAGACCAACAGCCACTTACAAAGCCCAAAGCAAAGAAAGAAAAGTAATGAAAGAAACGGATCATCTCAGGAAGCCCAGGACTCTCAAAAGCAGTTAATTGAATGCCCTTGAAGCTTTTTTTTTTTTTTTTAAAGTTCTTTCTTCCGCTTCCCTGCAGGTTTCATCTGGAATGCAGATTTTTAGCTGCCCCAGCCGGAGAAGGAAAACCAACTCGCCTGGTTTCGGATTACTGCTGTTTTAGCTCTGCCCCGGTGTCTCAGCGTTCTACAAACAGGTACCTAGGCAAGCGCACCCACCACGCCCACCGTCCACCAGCCTTAGGGTGGCAGAGTAAACAGCCCCAGCCAGCCTGGCAGGAATGATTACCCTCCACACTCGCTGTGCCAACCTTGGGCTTCTGCTCAGCAGCTCTGGCTTCCTGGCTTCCTTATGAATCCTGCTGGCCAAAGCCTCTGTGCTTCAGCCATCCAACCAACAAATTGAAACCTGGCATGATACAAAGTAACACACAACCTGCCTTGTTAGGTAAAGCAATTCACTAAAGGTCCCCAAGGAGCCCCATTCCCCTAAAGGGAAAAACACCTGAAAGGTCTCTATCAGGTCTCTGTCACAGACCCAATTTGCCTAAAACAAAAACAGGAAAGACAAAACCACCACCAAACATCAGCTCAATGTAGTTTCCAACGGTGATTATATGCTGAGAACCTGGCAATAAAGAACTTGGAAAAATTGCAGCTCTGTTTCCCAGCAGCATACCTGCTGCCTCTTGGGGCAGCTTCCTGTCGGACCTGAAGGTCTCAGTGTTTTTCAAATCCCATCCAGTCAGCAGGCATTTAGTAAGCGCCTGGGACGGATAAGGTACTGTGCTGGATCAGAAGAACCAAACTGGCTTAATAGTCATCATGGTTTAATAGTAATCACCGGCTCTCTGAACAAAGCTGCGAGAAGATTGAGCCCAAGTGTTAAACGCAAACAAATTATGCAAAACGGAATCTGTAGCCACCAGCAAAACAACTGTCTTGCTTTATCCGCAGCAGGGAATGGCTGTGGCTTCCACACCGCTAGCATGAATTGTGTTTCCCGCTAAGTATTAATGCTAAGAAATTCTGATCACAATGATAAATTTCTAGCATGATGCGTTCAAAAGAAACCCTCACACAGAAAGGGTACATATGATTACAACCCATCAACTCCTATTGGAAAGTTAAGACAGTACTTCCTAATCCCTGATTTGACCTTGTATCTAAACGAATACTTTCCTGTTTGCTCCTGATCCCAGTATATTTGGGGATTATTAACTAGGGCACAGTTAATCAAAAGGCCACCACAACACTGAGGAAAATTCATTGGTGACATGTATGTCTCAGAACAAGCTTCCTGTCTCAAGGAAATGCCCGTTGATAAAATCATACTTCTGCTTCTTCGAGACAGAAAACAAAGGAATCATCACATCAGATGATAAGATCAGTCTTCTGAAGAACTATGTGGACCAGCCAATATACAGGGGAGGGGAGGAGACATGGCACGTATTTGGTGTTCTTCAACTGAGAAAGCTCTATTTTCTCAGACATAATTATTGATTTCCAGATTTCCAGAATCAGTTTCTAAGCGCTTTCAGCAGATTTGGGCAAAATGGGACATAAACTGGAAGGGGCTGATGGCTCTTCCACAGTACGGCATGGAGCAGAATTACAAAGTTTTAGCACCCTCTCAGTACCCACGGACACCAATACAATGTCATGGAAAGTGCGGGAAGTCTTGGGTCCCAGGGAGATGATTTGATCCCAGTCCCTTGACTCGACTAGGTTTGTTTTAAAAGTGACGCAACCATGGTCAAGAGAACACAACCAAGCCAAGGTGCACAGCTAGTAAGTGGAGGATACTAATAATACCTAACATTTACTGGGTGTTTATAAGCACTGTTCTAGGTGCTCCATTGTGTATTAACTGATTGGTACATCTAGCTATGAGGCTGGTATTATTTTCTTTTTCATGTTTAGAAAGAGGAGCAGAAAGATGATGTAGCTTGCCCGTGTTCACAGGTGGAACTGGAACTTGAATCCAGGCAATCAGGCCCCAGAATCCACAATCACTCTTCCAAAACCCTGAGCTCTGCATCCTGCCGTAATAGGGCTCCACACACGCCTGCATCTTGAAATGTGCAAGAGTGTCAGCCCGGTTAGTTGGTGGTCTCTCACTAGGACACGTATTGTACTTTACCCTTTGAGATGATACAGAAGGTTGACTTCATAAAAAGAAAAAACAATATGCGAATGACCATTCTTTTCTCTCATCATTTGGGGGGAAATCTAGAGGGAGTGCTTAGAAAAATCAAGCAAAAGTTCCTAGCTGGCTTGTCTACTGGTCACAGACAAGACACAATCCTCGGGACTCAAACCTATCAAGAGGCTTTCCAGCTCACCCGTACAATTCTCCTTCATTTAGGAAGCTTAACTATCACAAAGATGCATTCATCCAACAATCATTGTTAAGCACTGACTCTGTACGAGGCTCCGGGGATATAAAGATGAAGAAACTCCAGCCCTCCACCTTCATGAAACATGAAGTTTAATACAGGAAATCAGCCAAGAAAGAGGTGATTCCTGTTCATAGACTGTAAGTGAGTACTTTATACCCCAGACTCGGTCTAAACAGCAATAGGTGGACATAAGACAATTTTGAATGAAAGAAGCAGCGACCATCAAAATATGAAGATGAGTAAGAAAGAGAAGCATGGTAGTTTACAGAGATCTTTGAATACTGACTCTTTCAGGCCACTGGTTCTCATGGCCATGAGAAATGTTACGACATCTGGTCATTTAGGGAATGGAAAAATGTTTCAGACCATAGTGTTCAAATAAGCAGCCTACAAATTTGATCTTAGTTGGGTGGTCTTGAAAAATGAATCCATTTAATGCTTTAACATTCTTGGGGGGGGGAAGAATAACTTCTCTTGCACGTTATTTCTCTATCTTGTCCTGCTATGCATACTCATTAAGTACCTACTACACAAAACCAGTGACAGCCAACACTTTCTCCTTTTCGACCTCACCTGACTCTCTTTTGTTCTAACCTCAAAACACTTAAGCTCTCTAACAGCTACACCTGTGCAAAAGGCAGATTAAAAATGATCTGCCTTGGAAACTAGTTGAAACAGGCATGATGAATATTAGGTAGGATTTAACCCACGTGTTGCTCTTTGTAACTACTTGTTAAAAACAATCACTACGCAGCTACTTGAAAACGGAACACTATTTGTGTGCAGAATTTACTACCAATGAATTCTCTGTGTTCCTCCCATCTCACCATCTTCTCAGATTGAGGCTGGAGCTAATTTTACCTCATGGCAATGGGAACATCAGTCCAACAAACAATACCTAGTGAGCTAAGCCTAAAAGAATGGTTGCAAAAACAAAAAAGGCATATCATCTCCTGGAAGCAGCAGAACCTAGCTTCTTGATTCTAATAACAACTAGAGGAATGAGCATTAAAAATTTTTAAGTCAATTTGCAGAAACTGGACACTGCCTAAAAGAAAAACTTCCTAAAGCCCCCCACCTCACACACTTACTCTTTGCAGCCCTCTGCCATGTCACTCAGCTTAGAGAATGCCTTCCCATATTCTCATAAAATCCCAGAAAGGCAAGGGAAAAGTAAAGCAAGTGAGATTAATTTCACGGTGTTGGGCTAAATGATTCTCATGTTTCTCCTTATCCAGTATACTTCAAGTTCCCGGCCTGCATTTAATGACTAACTGCTTCCAGCTTCTAGGGGTTCAACTAGGTTCATGGGACGATTGCTTGAGAAAAATAGAAAACAGTTAAAATTAATAAGAGTAAGTAAGATTGTAGAAACTATTTCTGGGGAAGGAAAGAGTTTAGAGCAATGGGCTGAGTAAAGTAAGTAAACTATGAAGATATAAGTGGGGGAATAGGCAGAGATGGGCTTTTTGGGTTCAGGAAGTGTGCTTTAACTAAGTGAAGTCTGATATAAATGGTGAGAACCAAGGACATGATGACCACACAAGTAGTCAAAAAGACATGTGTTAAATGAATGAGGTGTCAGATGAAAGGAGTGTAAGATTATGGAAGAAGCTGGGAAGAATCAAATTGTTGGGAGGCTGAAGAGGTCTTTAGAAGGACTAGAAGTCAACCAGCCCAACATTCTTCTTCTAAAGATGGAGACATTTGAAGTCGAGAAGCTAAGTAACTGGTACCAGCTCACGCAGCGCAAGTGCGGCCATTAAGGTGGGAAAAGAGGCGTCCCAACTCCTGTCCACCCCGTGTCACATCCCCCTACTGCCCTGGCACGTGATCTTACCTTCTTCCTGATCAGCATCTTCTTTAAACTCATTTTCCACATCTTCAAAATGGAGTTATGAGGCCAAATGATAAGACAGGGCCGGAGACCTCGCTAGGCTTCTCCTTCCATCTCAGGCAGTGCTTTCCCTGCCTTCACAGCGTGGATTCCCCCTGCCAACTACTGCAACCCTCAACACAGCCCCTCTGGCTCAGCCTCGGAGAAGCCAGCAGCTGTTTTTACTGATTGATTCAAAAGAAAACAGGCTGCATCTGCCAATGGCAAGGACAGGGCTCAGTGATTAAGGCCTTTTTCCATCAAGCAGACTTGATGTGCAAAAGTGCAAGTGCAAAATGTTTCTAAGACTGGTTCCACTGAGCTGTATTCAAAACTTCTGTGGAAGTGGGTTGAATGTCGGTAACAAACTAGAAGACTCTGAAAGGGAAGAGGGGAGGCCGAGGCATACTCGTGAAGCTGAAGAAGAGAAGAGAGCAGTGGGTACGTCATCCTGCAATGATCAAGGAATGAGGGCAGTGCGCACAGTTAAGAACCTGGCCCTGGGTCCTGGGCTAACACCCTACTCTGCTCCTGCAAGAAACCTGACCTTGGACAAGTTATATAAGCAACCTGTGTCTCAGCTTCTTCACCTAGAAACTTGGAATAAGAAAAGTACCTACTTCGTGGGTTATTAGAAGCATTAAATAAACTAATATATGTTTCACACTCATCAGTGCCTGGCACGTAGTAAGTACCGTATGGATATGACATGCTTTCATAGCAAAGGAATAACTTTCTTAGGGACATCAACCAGCAACCAACAGAATTGTTTTTAACCTTGTCAATATAAAGCAAGTATTTACTGAGGAAATGACGGCCCACGAAGGAAGCTGCCCTCCCACTTCCCTCATATATGCTCTTGGACAGAGGAGCCATTTGGTCTGAACAGGATTGTTCCTTATAGATAGGCCTACTACATACAATGGCTCCCCATGCCACATCTGCGCCACGAGTGAATTGAGCTTCAAAGAAAATTCTTTCAAGGGGTCCCTTTGGGTGTTTCAGGGCCAGTGCTCTCTGGATTATTGTTTTCCATCTGTATCGCCTGAAGAGAGCAATTAGCTTAAAGAGTTCCCAGGTGGCTACTGTAGATGGTGACAGAGTTCACCTGTTCTTTATTACTCCTGAGTTCCAAGATGATTTTTAAACCAACTCAATCATTTCAGAAAAAAAAAAACCATGAATTTGGATTTTCTCCAGAAAATCCTTTTCTCAAGAGTCTGTTGACACATGCTGACGATGTGTGGTCCCCTAGCACTGAGACTTTCCCTCCCTTTGGGGAAGGGAAGTTCCCAGATGATGACTGGCCTGGGAGACAGCCCAGGGCGTTAACAGCCGAGCAAGGACCATTTTTTGTTGCTGTTTTTAGGCCAACTCATTATACTTCAAAGGTGTACGCATTTCATTTAAAATGTCCTTACTGGGTTTCCCTGGTGGCGCAGTGCTTGAGAGTCCGCCTGCCGATGCAGGGGACGCGGGTTCGTGCCCCGGTCCGGGAGGATCCCACATGCCGCGGAGCGGCTGGGCCCGTGAGCCATGGCCGCTGAGCCTGCGCGTCCAGAGCCTGTGCTCCACAACGGGAGAGGCCACAACAGTGAGAGGCCCGCATATTGCAAATTAAAAAAAAAAAAAGTCCTTACTCTTACAAATACGAAAATCAAGCTTGAAATAGTTATTACATTACTGCTTAGGGTCTTACTGTCAGATATTTCTAAGACGGGCTCCACCAAGCAGTATCAAAGAGTCCTTGGAAATGGATTCAATGTCCGTGACAAAATAAAATATTTTAAGAGGAAAAAGGAAAGGCTTTGACTTCCTTGTGAAGCTGAAGAGGAGAGAAAATAGGAGCATTCTTTAAGGTACAGAATTTCCCGGGACATGTTTCTGAAGAGTTTTGAGCTTTTCCTAAATGAGTAATAGTGATGTCCCACAGAAATAACCACGACAGAAGGCATGGAGTCCATGGAGAAAGCATTTCATTATGGCTAAAGCTGCTCATGATGAAAGTTGTAGATGAAGATCTGGCATCTAAGAAACTGTATGTATCTCTTGATGTCTATACTCTTGTTCTTCCTGAGTGGTGAAACTAGACAGCCACTGACTCCGCTGTAACTGGGTATCTTTTTCTGTCCTTCCTTAATTTTTTTTAAAGTAAAAGTTATCTTGAGAATATTAGTTCCAACACCAAAGATCTAGTTATCATTCTTAAATACTTTTAAATATAAAGGAGGCAAAAGAAAAATTAGGGAAGATGAAGATTTACCTAAAACAAAATGAAGGTGGATGATAAGAACATGCATGAGAGAAGGGGGAGATCTAGCATTTTTTTAGGGTGTCATTGTTGTCCCAAGTAGGTACCATGCTAGGTTCTTTATGCAAGTTTTCTAATACCTTAATCCTCCCCATAACTCTATGAGAAAGGTGTCATTGACCCCGTGTTTTTTTTGGTTTTTTTTTTTTTCGGTACGCGGGCCTCTCACTGTTGTTGCCTCTCCCGTTGTGGAGCACAGGCTCCGGATGCGCAGGCTCAGCGGCCATGGCTCGCGGGCCCAGCCGCTCCGCGGCATGTGGGATCTTCCCGGACCAGGGCATGAACCCGTGTCCCTGCATCGGCAGGCGGACTCTCAACCACTGCGCCACCAGGGAAGCCCGACCTCGTTTTATTAGTGCTATTCAGTGCAAGTTTCTGTAATGGTGGAAATGTATCTGTGTCATGCAATCCAGTGCCACAGGTGGCCTCTGAACACTTAAAATGTGCCTAATGTAACTGAGGAATTAAGTTTTATTTAGTCTTAATTAATAGCCATAGGTGGCTAGTGACTACTGTTTGGCCATTGCTTTAGATGTGAATACAGAGGTTCAGAGACATTAGGGCAATTCAAAGATTACACAACCAATGAGTGGCATAGCCAGGATCTGCACTGGATCAACCTGATTCTAAATGTACCTTCTTTTCATTATAATAAATCAAAGAGCTATAGAATTTTGTAACAGTTCTCTTTCACATTGAAACATCAGCATGGGGGCAAAATAGGTGATCACCTGGTTACCGGAACCAAATAGCCACTGCAGTTAGAAGGAATTGGCAGAGAGCAGAAAGGACACAAATTATGAGCCCTGATTTGATCAGTAATGATTCCTTGAAGTTAATACTCACATCATTTAGTCACGTTAAAAGAAAAATATGGAAACCAATGTAAAGGCATTAAAATTACAAAGTAGAAAGTAAGCTAGGCATTGTCACAACTATGGTCCTATTCTTTTTTAAAAAAAAAAATTATTTATTTACTTATTTGGCTGCGCCGGGTCTTAGCTGAGGCACACTGGATCCTCGCTGCCGCGGGATCTTCGTTGCGGAATGCGGGCTCTTAGTTCCCTGACCGGGGTCAAACCAGGGCCCCCTGAATTGGGGGTGTAGAGTCTCAACCACTGGACCACCAAGGAAGTCCCTATGATCCTATTCTTTTTTTTTTTTTTTGCGGTACGCGGGCCTCTCACTGCCGTGGCCTCTCCCGTTGCGGAGCACAGGCTCCGGATGCGCAGGCTCAGCGGCCATGGCTCGCGGGCCCAGCCGCTCCGCGGCATGTGGGATATTCCCGGACCGGGGCACGAACCCGTGTCCCCTGCATCGGCAGGCGGACTCTCAACCACTGCGCCACCAGGGAAGCCCGATCCTATTCTTAAACACAGTTAAAGAGAGGGCAAAGAAAAAGAGGAGAGGCCAGAGCTATGGCTTTGAAGTGAGATGTATTTGGGTTCACTATGGGATATTACTTACTAGTTACACGCAAGATGTGTCACTTAGGCAAGTTCCTTAACTTCTATGAACCAGTATTTACATGTATAAAATAGGGAAAATAATAACGCATAGGATTGTTCTAAGAATTAAATGTGCTAATATTCCTAACCCAGTGCCTGCCTGATTCACAACAGACACCCAGTAAATAGTAAGCATACTTTATGAAGCATGTATGAAGCCTTCAGAAAACAAGCTAGCTTATTAGTTCTAAATTCACTTCACTCGCAAGTACAAGCCCCATTGTCATGAATATGCTAATGACGTGGGGATGTCCACCTGCGGCCTTTAGCTTTAAGCTCTCGTTGGCTTCCATGAAAACAAAACAAGGATGTGGCCCTTTCCATGTACTGCAGAGGCACTGTATCAGAGAGCCCTCTGCATCCATTCTTTGCTGTCAAAGTCAATTGAGGCCACAGAGTTTGCCTTTTAGGAGTGAAGGAACGTGAGGGCCTGAAATCTGCTCGTGTTCCCGTCAGCGTTTCCCCATCAACTGTAAAGACCCAAGGTCTGAGGCATCCAGCGTCCCAGCTGAGCAGCTGCAGAATCTTCACTGGATTGAGTTCTGTGGGGTGATTTTGGTTGTGGTTCTAGCTTTCTAATTCTGAGCCCGGTTCTCAATCCTTCTCACTGATTATGAGAGCTAACTCATATCCATGCAATGAATTCGGTTCTTCAATTAAAAGCAAAACAAAAGAAAACAAACAAATCAGGAAAGCATCCAAAGTAGTGGAGAGGTAGAGGGGCTTCACCTTTAAGCACCTAGGTCCAGACTCGGACAGACCTGGGTTCAGATCCTTGCACCTGCCTTTACTGAACCTCTCTCCTTATTTGTATCAATACAATAGGTACAATAATGCTTCAAAGAATGGTGCCTGGCATTGAGGAAGTGATCAATTCATGGCAGTTTTGTTACTGGCTTAGACACTTAAGGTTTGGTGTGGACTTGGTAATTACATCTTTCCGTTCATAAGATGCAATTACTTGGAACCCGATGCTGTGTCCTCCGCAGACAATTAAGCTAATTCAATAAGGAGCGTCCCGGGACCCACGAGTGGGGTGATGGAGATGATCCTTGGAAACCAGCAACACCAAGAAGAGTTCAAGGCTTGTGTTTTAAAAGCTGCATGCAAAATCCTACTTTCAGAATTCATGCAACCAATATAGAATTCTGACGGCTGCTTGCCTTTTCTGCTCTGCATACCTTTTGTCCATCTCAGGCCACACCTCTTTTAGCGTCTTTTTTCTGTCCTGCCCACGTCCCTTATTTACAGACATTTTACAAACTATCCTCCATGGTGAATAGTCATCTCAAATGGAATCTTTAAGAAACTGCACTTGTTCTAAGAAGTTAGGCCCCACTTGCTCTCTGGTCTGTCCAGATTCAGTTGCCTTGACATGTCTGGCTCAAAGTGCACTGGCAACTGAGGAGCACGGCTAATGACAGTTTCTAATAGTGGAATATAAGAAACTGCCCTTTAAGGCTAACTGTGTAATGGTCATGCTCTAAATGGGCACTCTGGGGTGACTGAGGGTTTATCCCATATAGATGCTACCCCAAGGCAATTCACACATTTGGCGCATTTGGATGTTGTTCCCAAACTGACACCTAGGATTGCCAGACTTATTAAATAGAATACAGGACAACCAGTTAATTTTGAATTTCAGACAAACAACAAATTATTTTTCACTGAATATGTCCTATGTAATATTTAGCAACCTCATGACCTCACCGTGGAACTGACTGAGCATTGGGTTCTTTCAAGAACTTTCTAGGTCACCCAGAATGGTCTACGGGATTTGCTAGAGCAGGGTGATCACCCAAACAGAACCTCTCTACACAGCAGTCTGGCTGACATTCAGCCAAGGGTCAGCGGCACTGGTTGCTTAAACACTGAAATATATACTGGCTGGTAAACAGATGCTGCTCGGAGCCTCCCTGGTGTCTACCTTCCACCAGCTCCACCTCTTGCCATTCCTCCAAGGAACCCTTGGACCTTCTCACAGTTCAGTAACTAAAAGATGAAGGTAACATGCGACAACACGGATGGACCGCAAGGGCATGATGCTAAGAAGAATAAGTCAGACAGAGAAAGACGAATACTGTTATGTTCTCACTTATAAGTGGAATCTAAAAGAACCCAAATTCATAGAAACAGAAAAGGGACTGGTGATTGCCAGATGTGGGGAGATGAAGACAGAGGAAAATGGGTGAAAGGTAGTCAGAAGGTACAGACTTCCAGTTGTAAGATTGCTAAGTCCTGGGGATGTAATGTGCAGGATGGTGGCTATAGTTAACGATGCTGTATTGCACGTTTGAAAGTTGCTAAGAGAGTAGATCTTGAAAGTTCTCATCCCAAGAAAAAAACGCTTGTAACTACGTGAGGTGATGGATGTGAAATGAATTTATTGTGGTGATCATTTCACAGTATATACATGTACCAAATCATTATGTTGTACACTTGAAACTTAAACAATATTGTATGTTAATTACACCTCAATAAAACCAGGGAAGAAAAAAAGGATTGCACTGGAGAAACAGAAAGAAATGATATGAGCCTTCAAATAGAGTTAGGAGACGATAAATTTTGGTCTCACTATCAGAGTTGTGACATTGTTCCTCGTATTAAAACGAAAATTCATGTTGAGAATATTAAGATGTATTTGTTTTTCTTTTAAATAATTTCCATCTCTTTCTTGGAATTTCTTGTATTTCTTTGTATTTCTTTTAAGGAATTTTCATTCCCCACACACCACACTGCTTGGGTTGACTTATGCTCCTTTAATAGAATCAGGAAATGTAATATTATAGCTAAAAGGAACACTGTTTCATCTGTTCGTGTTCCTCCCATCCTGTCCGCACACATTTGTTAAAGAAACTGAGGGCCACCGAAGTTAACTGGTGCCCAGAGTCCCACAGCTAAGCTAGTTGTTGAGCCAGCAGTGGAAGTGAAGTGAAGGAGACCTCCACCTCTCGTTCTAGACCAGAGTGGGCCAGATCTGACCCACTGCCTATTTTTGAATGACTCCTTTAAGAATGATCTTTACATTTTTTTAATGGTGGGAAAAAAATCAAAGATGAATAATATTTTTGATAGGTGAAAATAATATGAAATTCAAATTTCAGTGTCTATAGACTTTTATGGGAACACAGGCACACTTATTCATGTGTGTATTCTCTACAGCTGCTTGTGTTAACAGGGTTGAGTGGTTACAACAGAGATTGTATGGTCCCAAAGCCTAAAATATTTCCTCTCTGGCTCTTGACAAAAATAAATAACTAAATAAAAATTAATGCACAGCTAAATAAGGGGCCTTAATAGAACCCTCAGCCCTAATGCCTGGGGCCATTCCAATTGGTGGATGCCAAATTCCCACCAATTATTAAATGTTTTAGCTATCACCCCTACATACTAATGAAATGCTGCATGTCCACAGAAAAAGACTGATTAAAGTAACTTCTTGGGTGGACCTTCAAGATGGTGGAGAAGTAAGACATGGAGATCACCTTCCTCCCCACAAATACATCAAAATTACATCTACATGTGGAACAACTCCTACAGAACACCTACTGAACACTGACAGAAGACCTCAGACTTCCCGAAAGGCAAGAAACTCCCCCATGTACCTGGGTAGGGCAAAAGAAAAAAGAATAAACAGAGACAAAAGAATAGGGACGGGACCTGCACCAGTGGGAGGGAGCTGTGAAGGAGGAAAGGTTTCCACACACTAGGAAGCCCCTTCGCGGGCGGAGGCTGCGGGTGGCGGAGGGGGAACGCTTCGGAGCCGTGCAGGAGAGCGCAGCAACAGGGGTTCGGAGGGGAAAGCAGAGAGATTCCTGCACAGAGTATCGGTGCCGACCAGCACTCACCAGCCCAAGAGGCTTGTCTGCTCACCCGCCGGGGCAGGTGGGGGCTGGGAGCTGAGGCTCAGGCTTCGGAGGTCAGATCCCAGGGAGAGGACTGGGGTTGGCTGCATGAACACAGCCTGAAGGGGCTATTGCCCCACAGCTAGCCGGGAGGGAGTCCGGGAAAATGTCTGGACGTGCCCAAGAGGCAAGAGACCATAGTTTCAGGGTGCGCAAGGAGAGAGGATTCAGAGCACTGCCTAAATGAGCTTCAGAGACAGGCGTGAGCTGCGGCTATCAGCTCGGACACCATAAACGGGCATGAAACGCTAACGCTGCTGCAGCCACCAAGAAAACTTTGTGCAAGTGCAGGTCACTATCCACACACCCCCAGGAGCCTGTGCAACCCGCCACTGCCAGGGTCCCGTGATCCAGTGAAAACTTCCCCGGGAGAACGCTTGGCGCACCTCAGGCAGTTGCAAAATCATGTTGGCCTCTGCCGCCACAGGCTCGCCCCACATTCCAATTATAACTACCGTACCCCTCCCTCCCCCAGGCCTGAGTGAGCCAGAGCCCCCTAATCAGCTGCTGCTTTAAACCCGTCCTGTCTGGGTGGGAACAGAAACCTGAGGGCAACCTACACGCAGAGGTGGGGCCACATCCAAAGCTGAACCCTGGGAGCTGTGCAAACAAAGAAGAGAAAGGGAAATTTCTCCATGCAGCCTCAGGAGCAGCAGATTAAATCCCCACAATCAACTTGATGTACCCTGCATCTGTGGAATACCTGAATAGACAACGAATCATCCCAAAACTGAGGTGGTGGACTTTGGGAGCAGCTGTAGACTTGGGGTTTTCTGTCTGTGGCTGACTTGTTTCTGATTTTTATGTTTATCTTACTATAGTTTTTAGCACTTGTTATCACTGGTGGATTTGTTTATTGGTTTGGTTGCTCTCTTTTTTTTATTACTTATTTTTTTAATTTAATAATTTTTAATTTTTTAATTAATTTATCTATTTATTTATTTTTATTCATTATTTTCTTTCTTTTTTTCTCCCTCTTCTTCTGAGCCGTGTGGCTGACAGGGTCTTGGTGCTCCAGGCTGCTGTCAGGCCTGAGCCTCTGAGGTGGGAGAGCTGAGTCCAGGACATTGGACCACCAGAGACCTCCCAGCCCCATATAATATCAATCAGCAAGAGCACTCCCAGAGATCTCCAACTCAACACTAAGATCCAGCTCCACTCAACAACCAGCAAGCTCCAGTGCTGGACACCCCATGCCAAACAACTAGCAAGACAGGAACACAATCCCACCCATTAGCAGAGAGGCTGCCTAAAATCATACAAGTTCACAGACAGCCCAAAACACACCATCAGACAGAGCCCTGCCCACCAGAAAGACAAGATCCAGCCCTACGCACCAGAACACAGGCACCAGTCCCCTCTACCAGGAAGCCTACACAACCCACTGAACCAACCTTCCCCACTGAGGGCAGACACCAGAAACAGCAGAAACTACGAACCTGAAGCCTGCGAAAAGGAGACCCCAAACACAGTAAGTTAAGCAAAAATAGGAAGACAGAGAAATATGCAGCAGATGAAGGAGCAAGGTAAAAAACCCACCAGACCAAACAAATGAAGAGGAAATAGGCAGTCTACCTGAAAAAGAGTTCAGAGTAATGATAGTAAAGATGATCTAAAAGCTTGGAAATAGAATGGAGAAAATACAAGAAATGTTTAACAAGGACACAGAAGAACTAAAGAGCAAACAAACAATGATGAACAACACAATAAGTGAAATTAAAAATTCTCTAGAAGGAATCAATAGCAGATTAACTGAGGCAGAAGAACAGATAAGTGACCTGGAAGATAAAATAGTGGAAATAACTACCACAGAGCAGAATAAAGAAAAAAGAATGAAAAGAATTGGGGACAGTATCAGAGACCTCTGGGACAACATTAAACACACCAACATTCGAATTATAGGGGTCCCAGAAGAAGAGAAAAAGAAAGGGTCTGAGAAAATATTTGAAGAGATTATAGTTGAAAATTTCCCTAACATGGGAAAGGAAATAATCAAGTCCAGGAAGCACAGAGAGTCCCATAAAGGATAAATCCAAGGAGAAATACACCAAGACATATATTAATCAAACTATCAAAAATTAAATACAATGAAAACATATTAAAAACAGCAAGGGAAAAGCAACAAATAACACATAAGGGAATCCCCTTAAGGTTAACACCTGATCTTTCAGCACAAACTCTACAAGCCAGAACGGAGTGGCAGGACATATTTAAAGTCATGAAAGGGAAAAACCTACAACCAAGATTACTCTACCCAGCAAGGATCTCATTCAGATTCGATGGAGAAATTAAAACCTTTGCAGACAAGCAAAAGTTAGGAGAATTCAGCACCACCAAACCAGCTTTACAACAAATGCTAAAGGAACTTCTCTAGGCAGGAAACAAAAGAGAAGGAAAAGACCTACAAAAACAAATGCAAAGCAATTAAGAAAATGGTAATAGGAACATACATGTCAATAATTACCTTAAATGTAAATGGATTAAATGCTCCAACCAAAAGACATAGACTGGCTGAATGGATACAAAAACAAGACCCATATATATGCTGTCTACAAGAGACCCACTTCAGACCTAGGGACACATACAGACTGAAAGTGAGGGGATGGAAAAAGGTATTCCATGCAAATGGAAATCAAAAGAAAGCTGGAGTCGCAATTCTCATATAAGACAAAATAGACATTAAAATAAAGACTATTATAAGAGACAAAGAAGGACACTATATAATGATCAAGGGATCAATCCAAGAAGAAGATATAACAATTATAAATATATGTGCTCCCAACATAGGAGCACCTCAATACATAAGGCAAATGCTATGTAACAGCCATAAAAGGGGAAATTGACAGTTACACAGTCATAGTAGGGGACTTAAACACCCCACTTTCTTCAATGGACAGAGCATCCAGAATGAAAATAAATAAGGAAACACATGCTTTAAATGACACATTAGACAAGATGGACTTAATTGATATTTATAGGACATTCCATCCAAAAACAACAGAATACACTTTCTTCTCAAGTGCTCATATGAGGAACATTCTCCAGGAATGATCATATCTTGGGTCACAAATCAACCCTTGGTAAATTTAAGAAAATTGAAATCGTATTAAGTATCTTTTCCGACCAAAACGCTATGACACTAGATATCAATTACAGGAAAATAACTGTAAAAAATACAAACAGGTGGAGGCTAAACAATACACTACTTAATAACCAAGAGATCACTGAAGAAATCAAAGAGGGAATCAAAAAATACCTAGAAACAAATGACAATGAAAACACAATGACCCAAGACCTATGCGATGTAGCAATAGCAGCTCTAAGAGGGAAGTTTATAGCAATATAATCCTACCTCAAGAAACAAGAAACATCTCAAATAAACAACCTAACCTTACACCTAAAGCAATTAGAGAAAGAACAAAGAAAACCCCAAAGTTAGCAGAAGGAAAGAAATCATAAAGATCAGATCAGAAATAAAAGAGAAAGAAATAAAGGAAACAATAGCAAAGATCAATAAAACTAAAAGCTGGTTCTTTGAGAAGATAAACAAAATGATAAACCATTAGCCAGACTCATCAAGAAAAAAAGAGATAAGACTCAAATCAAAAGAATCAGAAATGAAAAAGAAGTAACAACTGATAGTGCAGAAATACAAAGGATCATGAGAGATTACTACAAGCAACCATATGCCAAAAAATGGACAACGTGGAAGAAATGGACAAATTCTTAGAAAAGCACAACCTTCTGAGACTGAACCAGGAATAAATAGAAAATATAAACAGACCAATCACAAGCACTGAAATTGAAACTGTGATTAAAAACCTTGCAACCAACAAAAGCCCAGGACCAGATGGCTTCACAGGCGAATTCTATCAAACATTTACAGAAGAGCTAACACCTATACTTCTCAGACTCTTCCAAATTATAGCAGAGGGAGGAACACTCCCAAACTCATTCCATGAGGCCACCATCACCCGGATACCAAAAGCAGACAAAGATGTCACAAAAAAAGAGAAAACTACAGGCCAATATCACTGATGAACGTAGATGCAAAAATCCTCAACAAAATACTAGCAAACAGAATCCAACAGCACATTAAATGGATCATACACCATAATAAAGTGGGGTTTATCCCAGGAATGCAAGTATTCTTCAATATACGTAGATCAATCAATGTGATACACCATATTAACAAACTGAAGGAGAAAAACCATATGATCATCTAATAGATGCAGAGAAAGCTTTTGACAAAATTCAACACCCATTTGTGATAAAAACTCTCCAGAAAGTAGGCACACAGGGAACTTACCTCAATTTAATAAAGGCCATATATGACAAACCCACAGCCAACATCGTTCTCTATGGTGAAAAACTGAAGCCATTTCCACTAATATCAGGAACAAGACAAGGTTGCCCACTCTTACAACTATTATTCAACATAGTTTTGGAAGTTTTAGCCACAGCAATCAGAGAAGAAAAAGAAATAAAAGGAATCTAATCGGAAAAGAAGTAAAACTGTCACTGTCTGCAGATGACATGATACTATACATAAAGAATCCTAAAGATGCTACCAGAAAACTATTAGAGCTAATCAATGAATTTCATAAAGCAGCCAGATACAAAATTAATGCACAGAAATTTCTTGCATTCCTATACACTAATGATGAAAAATCTGAAAGAGAAATTAAGGAAACACTCCCATTTACCATTGAAACAAAAAGAATAAAATACCTAGGAATAAACCTACCTAAGGAGTCAAAACACCTGTATGCAGAAAACTATAAGACACTGATGAAAGAAATTAAAGATGATACCAACAGATGGAGAGATATACCATGTTCTTGGATTGGAAGAATCAACATGGTGAAAATGACTATACTACCCAAAGCAATCTACAGATTCACTGCAATCCCTGTCAAACTACCAATGGCATTTTTCAGAGAACTAGAAGAAAAAATTTTACACTTTGTAAAGACCCCAAATAGCCAAAGCAACCTTGAGAAAGAAAAACAGAGCTGGAGGAATCAGGCTCCCTGACTTCAGACTATACTACAAAGCTACAGTAATCAAGATAGCATGGTACTGGAACAAAAACAGAAATATAGATCAATGGAACAGGATAGAAAGCCCAGAGATAAACCTATGCACATATGGTCACCTTCTGTTTGATAAAGGAGGCAAGAGTATACAATGGAGAAAGGACAGCGTCTTCAATAAGTGGTGCTGGGAAAACTGGACAGCTAAATGTAAAAGAATGTAATTAGAGAACTCCCTAACATCATACACAAAAATCAACTCAAAATGGATTAAAGACCTAAATATAAGGCCAGACACTATAAAACTCTTAGAGTAAAGCATAGGCAGAACACTCTATGACATATATCACAGCAAGATCCTTTTTGACCCATCTCCTAGAGGAATGGAAATAAAAACTAAAATAAACAAATGGGACCTAATGAAAATTGAAAGCTTTTGCACAGCAACAGAAAACATAAATAAGATGAAAAGACAACCCTCAGAATGGGAGAAAATATTTACAAATGAAGCAACTGACAAAGGATTAATCTCCAAAATTTACAAGGAGCTCATTCAGCTCAATATCAAAAAAACAGATAACCCAATCCAAAAATGGGCAGAAGACCTAAACAGACATTTCTCCAAAAAAGACATACAGATGGCCAACAAATGCATGAAAAGATGCTCACCATCACTAATCATTAGAGAAGTGCATATCAAAACTACAGTGAGGTATCACCTCACACCAGTCAGAATGGCCATCATCAAAAAATCTACAAACAATGCTGTGGAGGGTGTGGAGAAAAGGGAACCCTCCTGCACTGTTGGTGGGAATGTAAATTGGTACAGCCACTATGGAGAACAGTATGGAGGTTCCTTAAAAAACTAAAAAGAGAACTACCATATGACCCAGTAATCCCACTACTGGGTATATACCATGAGAAAACCATAATTCAAAAAGACTCATGTACCACAATGTTCACTGCAGCTCTATTTACAATAGCCAGGACATGGAAGCACCTAAGTGTCCACTGACAGATGAATCGATAAAGAAGATGTGGCACATGTATACAATGGAATATTACTCAGCCATAAAAAGAAACAAAATTGAGTTATTTGTAGTGAGGTGGATGGACCTAGAGTCTGTCACACAGAGTGAAGTAAGTCAGAAAGAGAAAAAAAAAATACCGTATGCTAACACATATATATGGAAACAATAAACAACAAAAAAAGTTCCGAGCAGGTCAGGAATAAAGACGCAGACATAGAGAATGGACTTGAGGACACAGGGAGGGGGAAGAGTAAGCTGGGATGAAGTGAGAGAGAGGCATGGACATATATACACTACCATATGTAAAATAGATAGCTAGTGGGAAGCAGATGCACAGCACAGGGAGATCAACTCGGTGCTTTGTGACCACCTAGAGGGGTGGGATAGGGAGGGTGGGAGGGAGACGCAAGAGGGAAGTGATATGAGGATATACGTATAGGTATAGCAGATTCACTTTGTTATACAGCAGAAACTAACACACCATTGTAAAGCAATTATACTTCAATAAAGATGTTAAAAAAGAAAAGTAACTTCTTAATGATGACCCTGCAAATCAGGTTCAAAACTGAAAACGAGCAGTCCTCTCTAACATTTAAGGCTGATCAAAGTATCATAAAGCAATACACGTCTCCCTGAGCCTAGCGTTCACAGCCCCCCAGAGGAAAGAAGTCCTTGCGAGCTGGTGTGGTGATCAGTAACAGGATGCAAAATCAGTACAACCCTCCCAAGCAGACATCTTAGAATAACAATATTCAGAACACAGGAGACAAATTGTAGCTTCTGAAGAGGGGGCAGGGCTTGCAGGTGAGGAGTCTTAGGGACCAAAAACCACTGATGTAGAAAATAATCTAAAGAAACTACCCCAGTTTTTAAAAATTAAAATTAATGGAAAACTAAGAAACATGTAAATATTTATATATATGTTATTGTATATTTATGTAAATTATATATAAACGTATTATTTATACATCATATATATGTAATATATAAATATATTTGTTATACATATATTGTATATAATATATATAGTTATATATATGTGTGTAGAAACATACACACACACCATTAAAGGCTGGTTCAGGAAATAGATCTTGTTTATGTGATATGTTTCAAAAGCCTAAAAATACTTATATTTATAGACAATAAAGCAAAGTTTTATCCTAAAACTTTGGAGGGGAGGAGTATAAGAAAAATTGGTAGTGCTATTTATTTCCAAATTGTAGAACTATCCCAAAATAAAAAACAACTTTAGGGAATTCCCTGGCAGTCCAGTGATTAGGACTCCACACTTCCACTGCAGGGGGCACAGGTTCGATAGCTGGTCAGGGAACTAAGATCCTGCATGCCGTGCCCTTGGCCAAAAAAAAAAAATTTTAACATCCAATAACAGAGAAATGATTAAATAAATTTTGAGATACAATGTAGAGGAACATTATCCATTCACTGAAAATATATCCAGGAGGAATTTGTAGCAACATGGACAAGCAATGTAAAAGTAATAGGCAAAGAAAAAAAAAAGAAAGTAATAAGGATATAAAATCTATGCCTATAAGTTAAAAGAAAAAAAGTTCCTCACTGAAAATGCATCATACACAGTGAAAAATACAAAATAAATTTATGAAAATTTTACAGTTGTTGTCTGTGGTTGCTGAGATTATGAGTTATTACTTTTCTTTCAATTTAACTACATATTTCAAATTTTACAAAAGGATTATATATGATTTCTATAATTGAAATAAAGTAAAATTAGGAAATAATTTAATTCACCGAGGAAAAGGAAAACCAGAAATACATGGTTTAGTCAATGTGTTAAAAAACCACATAAACCCAGCATTTTTAAAAAATACAGAAGAAAAAGAAAGTGGTCTTTCAAAATTCATTTCAGCACGGTGACACGCCAAGGCCTCCTGCTGCGGCAAACAACTTAATCTGGCCAGTAGATGTCGCTGTTACACTTCTTACTTTGAGCACATCTCAAGATGCACAGTTGCTTTTTCGGGAGAGGCATGTAAACAAAAACTACAAATTTCCATTTCATCTCATGAAGCGCTGTAGATTTTACATCTTACAGCTTCATTCCAAACCTTTTACAATAACTGAGATGTCGAATGCTTTTCTAAAATGACATACGATGACTATGGTTTTTTGATTATGAAAAGTGCACGGTTCTTCTGCTTTTGGTTGCTTGAGAAAATTGCTACCCATATGAACCTTACAGGCCACACTCATCAAAAACATACTTTCAGGGCTTCCCTGGTGGCGCAGTGGTTGAGAGTCCGCCTGCCGATGCAGGGAACATGGGTTCGTGCCCCGGTCCGGGAGGATCCCGCATGCCGTGGAGCGGCTGGGCCCGTGAGCCATGGCCGCTGAGCCTGCGCGTCCGGAGCCTGTGCTCCGCAACTGGAGAAGCCACAACAGTGAGAGGCCCGCGTACCGCAAAACAAAAAAAACAAAAAAAACCAACATACTTTCAGGCTTGAAAATAACGAATTGGAAGTCATTCAAAGAAATCAGGGACACAAGACTATCAACAGGCATTAAAGTTAATAGAGCAGAAAAAAAAGAAAAGTGCCGGTTAGATTCCTAATGCTCACCCCCATCTCTGATGGGAAATGGGGAGGTGAGGAAGGGGCGGTGACAATTGTGACAGTCTGGTCAATCCTATCAGGCCACCTATGGTGTGGAAGTAGCTAAAACCCAGCCCACTGCTTTGTACAGATCAGTCAAGGCATCTGTGTCAATGAATCGATGAATGAATGGGACAGAGAAGGCTGTTTTTCCAATGGGTCATCCTCTATCCCACAGATTTCCTGCCAAATTGTTCACCTGTTATTTGAGCAGCTGCAGAGAAAGAAAGGTTTAGGAATGTGGAAGACAGCCTATTTGAATTTCACTGGAGGATCCAGATCCTATCAGTCAGCTAACACATGTTCTCGAATTTTTAGAAAAATGATATTAAGAGCAGCAAATGGGTTCTCCCACCATGAGGTTTAGGCAGCAAACTGATGTAAGCAGAGTACTCTGTAAATGCTCAGATAAACTGTAAACACAGTCACTTTCTAGTGCACAAATTTCAGCTCACCGATATATACCTGCTTTCTGCCACGGATTGATTTTTAGACGACACTCACACAAAACGTAGCTTCAGCAGCTCTGCAAAACACACTTTACATTAAATGCATATTAAGTGAGCCTCTGTCAATGGCAAAGAATCACAGCGCAAACACAAAGATTTCTACTTACATGGAGATCCAAGCACAATTTGCTTCTGTTGGGCTTCTCTTTTTCTTCATGGAGCAGAAATGGACAGGCTGGTCCTGCTCTGTAGGCCAGGACCCATGCACCTCCATCCCTGCTGGGAAGGTCTTTAGCTGCTGTCTGCTCACTGAAGCAGTCCCGGGGGAAGCCCTCAGAAGGGATGCCTGGACCAAACAGAGCAGACCATTAGTGACACAGTGGTGACCAATACATCAGGCCAGCCATATCTGGGGACTCCTACGTGGGCCACTTCATAGCACCCATGATTTCCCTTTCTAGTTAATATTTTTAGAGTTTGCTTTTCTCCAGAAGTGTTTCTCTTGATTACTTTTTCTGGCTCACACTAACAATGAATTCAAATATATGCCCTCATATCCAATTAAAAAAATTAAGTCTCCTGGCTGTACTCCATGCTCCCTGTCCTCGCTTACCAGTCGGGCTCTACAGATCATTCTCTTTCAGAACAGAGTCAGAGGATGAGCTGCGGGACGGAAGTCAGGAGTCCTGACTTGGACTTTACTACTGTAAAGTTGGCTGTTGGCTTTACTGCTAAAAGGTCTCACCTGAGCCAAGTCACTAGACTAGTGTGTGTTTTTCCAGGGCAGGAACTGCCCCAAGTTCATCTTCCTTTCTGGGGATAGAATTGCCATGCACGATGCGTGCAAATGCATAGTGGCGCTTGGTCAGTGTGTTGAATGAGCGACACTGCATGAGTACACTACTTGGAACACATTACTTGGAACTCACTTCCTCATCTCCAGAATGAGGGCATCAGGCTAGTCCTCATCTGAACTATGTGAGGATGATAATAGTCACGTATGTGCCAGGTACTGTTCTTAGCCCCTTTCTTCGGTTTTAAAATGAACTCTATAGGTAGGTATCATTAGCGTCCCCATTTTAGTCGGGGAAACTGAAGTCCGAAGAAGTGAAACGAATTGCTCAAGATCATAAGATCAGTAAATGGTAAAGCCAGGAATTGAACCCAGGCAGCTAAACACTAGAGGGCGTGCTCTTAATGACTAGATTCCATGGCCTCTGCCTGGCATTCTCGAGATGGCGGTACCCGTTCTACAATAAAAGGACTTCGTGGTCAAGTGAGTGTGAGAAAAGCTACATGTCGTATCCCCAGAGCCACGATTCATGTTAGCATAGTAAAGACCTTGAGATGTCCTTTACTAAAGAAACTTAGCTCTGTATAAGAGTGTTTTCCAAACTTACATGACCACAGAATCCACTTAAAGGGACACCCGTTAAACACGTCGCAAGCCACCAGCGTTCCACTTGAATATAGTCTGGAAACCACGAGATGACCTTTAAAGTCCCATAGAGCGGTTGGCTCCATAGCTCAGGGGTTAGAGCACTGGTCTTGTAAAGTCCCATAGAGCTCTCAGGTTCCTGGACCTTTTCTAATTCCTGGTAAGCAACCTTGGCAAAATATTAAGCAACCAGGCAGAAGTTCAGGGTTTAGGCTCAGCGCACTTCTGCAACAGAGATGACTGTTGGATATATGATAGGGTGTTTATTACACCTAATCCTTGTAATAGTGTCTCTTTGGCAGGGACCCAAAACCAGCCAACGACTTCCGCCACGTTGAACACCTGACTTAAAGCAACTTGAGCTGAGAGTAAGTCTACTAACAAAAGGACTGTGGGATAACACGCTTCTCCTTTGTATTAGAGTAGCATTCCAGAAGAAAGAAAATTTGAAAACAGCCAAGGTTTTGCTTTTTGTTTGCCTGTTCCATGGGTTGGTTTCTAATCACACTTTAAAGTTGAAAGGTGATGCAGGTCACAGTGTCTCTACAGTTGCCCTCTGGCAGGCTGTCCACAAAACACTTTGCTGTGATCACCGAGAAAATGAAGGTCCAGGGCCTTGGGCATCGACTCTGCAGACATGGGTCCCAGAAGGTTACAACCAGGCTCTTTCTTCACCTGAGCGAGATGTCTTAGAATGAGGGTCTTTTCAGGAACTTGGCCTCATTTTTTCCATACGCCTCTTTCTAACTACTCTTCTCCAGACAGACTTTCTTCTGGGCTTTTGTTTAGGGCCTCATGTGCTACAGAGTGCCCCCACTCCTGCTCAGAAGACACAGAAAAGGACTAATGCCTAAAGAACCTCGGAGAGGAGGGAGTCTGCTAAGCTCCTCCACTGTGACTTCATGGCGACCCCAAGAGGAGGGCAGTGCTGGCCATGCTTTAAGAGACTGAAGAGATTAAAGCTCGGACCCCTCTTAACTTCCATTTATAAAGCTTATCCCCCCCCCTAAAATATTTCTGTTCAGATAACTTCCATTTATATAGCTCATCCCCCCTCCTAGACCATTTCTGATTATCTTTGGCAAGAAAAGAGGAAATAAGCCTTTTAAAATTTATGGTGTACTCTCACCAGGCTACCTCATCTTCAGAAATGTATTAATTACTAATCACATCCCTCGTTTTAAATCCCTCCACTTTTCACTTTCATTTCGGAATAGCTGCTGGCTTTGGGTACAGTTTACACAGATTGATAAAACAACATAAAACATGCTACATACATCACAGAGAACATGCTGTATAACACCTAAGGTAAGATATCTAGATCATCAAAGGCACATTGTCTGGTGAGTAGAAGTTCATCATTTAGGTATAAGAGAGTAGTGAAGCCCCACAATTACAAGGATCTCGTGTCCTTAGATAAAATACAGACACACATGCAAACGTACCCACACACCTGCCGTGGCTGTCCACCACTGCATGAACAGGTGTGGGATGCAATCCAGCTCACTTTATGCAGAGGAAAGACAACGTGAAGTTTAGGCAGAAATGATAAAAAGTAACTTCAGTTTAGAAGTAGTCTTAATTTTCAAGAATCAGTTTCTAATACCTGATTTTAACCAGACAATATCCCTATGAAGCAAACACGCAAGGTAAAGCCATGATGCGTAGTTATTTGGGGAAGGATCTTTAGGACAGGAAAGACCAAGGGCAGAAATAAGTAACAAAACTGTTCTTCCCAAAAGTCTGACAAAGTAGGTGAGGGCACTGGACAAATTCATCATTACAAAGGACATAAACTCATAAAGTCAGTCTTTTTAAATTGATTTTTTAATTGAAGTATAGTTGATTTACAATGTTGTGTTAATTTCTGCTGTACAGCAAAGCGAATATGTATATATATGTACATATATATACATTCTTTTTTATATTCTTTTGCATTATGGTTTATCATAGGATATTGAATATATTTCTCTGTGCTATATAGTAGGACCTTGTATATCCATTCTGTACGTAATAGCTTACATCTGCTAACCCCAACTTTCCACTCCTTTATATATAGAATGGAGACACAACAAGGTCCTACTGTATAGCACAGAGAACTATATTCAATATCCTATGATAAACCATAATACAAAAGAATATTAAAAAGAATATATATATTCTTTTGTATTCTTACTATATATATATATATATATATATATAGTAATAGTAAGTCTTTGAATGGAGAGTTTTAATAATACCAACTCAAGTTTTTTGAACAGTCAAAAATAAAGCACATGTCTATGTCTATTAAAATAGGTAGTGGTCACACTGCTCTCTTCAACTGAATACATTTAATAGAGATAAAAATGACCTGAAGTTAGGTAAGTATATTCTGTCAGAACAGTCATTTAATTTTCTGATGCAAATAGATTTTGAGGTATTAGATTTTCATTGAACATTTTATGGAAAGCTTAAAACAGTCTTATCAACTTAATCATGTCTTCCCCTTTCATGTGCATATACTATAAATCTAATTTTTCTTGAATATTTATTAGTTATTTTGTTTCTCAAAAACATTTCAACAGCTTGATGGACCACACATACATACACGGGTTAATTCCACAGCTGACCATCTGTTAATAAAACATACAGCACAGTCACAGTACAGGAAGGGCAACTTACCTCGAGACCACTTTGAAAGTCTGTGCTTTTCCCAGATGAGCTGCACTTCCTGATGCTAACCTACAACATCAGACTAGGATTTTGCTGTCAATTATCAACACAATGGAAGCAGACAGAAAGGAAAGGTGACGTGCCATTTAAAACTGGAGGCAGTCTCCATAGCTCATCTTCCCCCAATGGAATAAGTCTCCCTACCTGAGGCACGTTGGTTTATCGTTCCCACGTCTTCACTTCCTTCCTACATTGTGATTATGCACCAAAGGCCTTTTCCAGTTGCCTTTGTAGCTCCTCCCACTGGCACAGATGTTATATATTTCCCCGTGTCCATGGACATTGGGTCCATGGATGTTGGATCTGGTCCTGTGAGGACTGGCTTTGGCCAACTGAATGTGGGCAGTGTGACAGTGTGCCAGTTCTGAGCCAACACCTTAAGAGCTATTGTGTGTTTTTACACCCTGCCTTGTGTTTCTACCATCACCACAAGACAAGCACGTCCTAGAGAGCCTGGACTTAAGACACACAGAGCAAACCCAAACGCAGTCCTGCGGCCTGAAGCCAGACACAGCTGAGCCCAGATCAGATCAAGTGAACCTTGCCAACTCTTAGACCAATGAATGAGAACAATAAATATTTGCTATGAGCCATCAAGATTTGGGTTTTATTTGTTGAAATAGCTGCCTTATACACTCCATCATCTGCCCCCAGAAACACTATACCTATAAAAACTTTCAACCATTTCACCTGAGAGGACTTAAAGGCTACAACAGTTTTATTTTATAATTTGTACTAAAAACAGTTATTCACTATATTAGGTTTTGAAAAAAATCAGGTGAAAATTCACAGCATACCCATTTCCTCATTCATACCACAATCCACACACAAACTACATTTCATTAAAAATAATAACCTTATTTACCAGGCACTGGCTTTAATTATCACACACACACACACACACACACACACACACACACACACACACAAACCCCAACTTCCAAAGAGAAGTTTGCAAACATACTATATAATCAGATTTGGACAAAAGTCCCTAAGGAACAAAATTACAGTGGCTTTCAGCCTTTCTCCTCTAATTTTCCCATCATACTGAGCCCTCACTTGACAGCAGTGATGGAGTGTTATACCTCCAAAAGAAGAAGAGGGAAAAAAAAAAAAACCTCAGCCTGAAACTCTCATGGGTTTTTGTTCCTATGCTGTAGCTCTCAAGGCCATCCATCATACTTGACTTAAATCCAAAGAGGTGAAGTTTTCTCAACTGTGAATATCGGAACTGATATGTAAAGGGAGACAGGTTGTCTTCCATTATGTTATTCAAACATGTACTTACAAGCAAGAGAGACAGCAATCTAGATGTGTAGCTAATGGAAAGTGACATTGTTAAGTACTCGTAAAGAGGGTGTGTGCTCGTGTGTAATTATTCATGTCTATATCTAGGAAGACAGAGCTTTGGCAAAAGTAAACTCTCATGGCTGCTATCTGTCAGTTAGAGATCAACCCTCAGCAATCCCACTGTCCCCATTTTCATTCCTTGTGATATTTAATGATATAATGTTACTAAACCAGCTAGGTAGCTGTAACTGAGAAAACATCTTATCTATCCATCCCAGCCTCTAACTCTCCTCGTGAGAAGTATGTAGAGAGAGAAATTATGAGCAAGGACAGACAGGTGGAAGGTGTACAGAGGTATGGAGGGCTGTGGGTAGATCCAGAAATAGGACAGACAGGGGGAGTAGGCATGTCAGTTTCACAGCCTATGAAGAAAGCATTCAATTCCATCAAACAAATGCAGTGTTATTTGGATTTCTAAAATTATGGGCAAATTCAAATAAAATACAATAGAATTTAGAGTTAGAAGGATCTTATGTATCTCCCCACCTACTGCTCATTTTATAGCTGAGGGAACAAAAATCCAGGAAGATTGCGATAGTTCCAACATACCCAGCTAGTGGCAAAGGCAGAACTAAAATCCAGGTTCCAGGGAAATCTTGCATGCTATTTAGAGAAGGACACTACTGCCAATTCCCAGATGGGAATATTGAGGTCTGAGGAAGTAGATGTGAACCATTTGACAGGTGGGATTGATTCCTAACTGTGACCTTTACTAATTCTTTGACCTTCGTGGAATTACTAAACTTCCCTGAATCACTTCCTCATTAATAAAATGAACATAATAAGAATATGCCTGATATTTAGCTGTGCTCAAAACTGTTTTCCTCCAGAAAACTTTTCCTGGAGTGGGTGTGATGAATTGACGGGGTATGTAAAAAAAAGAGAAAGCTGTTTACAGTGAGGGCATATTACACATCACATACTCATGTTAAGGACTATTTTCTTGTCAAAGAAGATACAGAGAAGAAAAATTAAGCTCATAAGAATTCACAGCAGCACTCCAGTGCAGCAGATCCCAAATCTGTTCAAGTCCTAAAAATAGAATTCACATCATCAAATGCAATAGCTCCCAGTAAGTGGCTGATCATCTCCAAAAAGTGCAGCTCCTCAGGGAACTTCATAGACACCCTACGACACATCTTCCCCGAAGGTCAAACACAGGAGCCTACAGCATGAATGAAACTATTTATAGGCATAGCTGTAAATGAAATCGCTTTTTAAAGAGGTACATCAATATCTATTTTTATGATTATTACATTAACCTCTTTCCATGATCTTCTCCTATAAAGAATACAAATGTTAGATGAGAGGCAAATAGTACTCAAGCCAGGAGACTGAACTGTGGCTATAGTTATACTGGATATTTTAACACCTGAAAACAGAGGCATGTACTTAAAGTAGCACAAATGCTGCTGAGTCACTCTGCCTCAGAAAGGATACAAGGTAGGAGCAGGTGCACCTAAGTAAGGTTTGGTGCAGGAAAGATCAAGAAAGGATCAGATCTGGAAGGCTGTAATGTTCACTGAGACATTAAGAACCTCTGTCCATTCACAGATAGTAAATGCTGAAGAAATTGATATTGGTGCTTCAAATGCCTACGTTATCAACACATTTTGGTATGTTTGGTCATGAGGAGTATACTTGCTTATTAACAAAAAATATTGAAGAACAAGAATGAAAACATTTCTTATAGTATTCATTATAAATACATTTGAACAGCCTTTTTTTCTTTTTATGTCACATTGTTCCAGTTATTATGGGGATAGTTTCACCAATGGGGAACCCAACACTTGAAGAGATAGGACATAATTACCAATTATATTAATAGCTAAGGCAGTACAAAATACTAAGCCTTGAATAATAAAATATATAATAAACAATTTTTAAAAATCTCTTTCCAAAAAGAAATGATCTTAAGAAATTCACCAAAAAAATGAATATACATAACAAGACTGATACAAAGAAAAAAAGAAGGCACATATGCCCATGTTAAGGGTAAACATTTAAGAGATTAAGAACAAAATATGGCTTTGAGTGTCCTTATAAAGCAAGAATGAAAGAGCATTTAGTTATTTCACCCCTATTATCAGAAGGAAGAAACATTGATCCTATGGGCTGACAAAGGTTTTTCTAATATTAAATTCTGAGAGAAATTGCTATATTACAGAGTTAGTTCCTACCCGAGCCTTAGCCCCATCCCAGCTGTTTGACCAACAACTGACTTCACAGAGCCAATGGGGCTGGTCTAGTTGTCTATCAGTGACCTTTGTCCTTCTAACCAGAAAGGTTTGGAGATTATCTTGACCACTCAGTGATTTGGAACTGAAGTGATGAGTTCTTCAGCAGAGTAGCTAAGTAGTGGCATCCTAGAAACAGCAAGTGTTTTTAATGAACCCCTCTGCCAAGGTGTCTTAGGCAACATAGGCAACAGAGTTTTTCTATCTCCCTTCTTCCCCCAGGCATTAGTACTGAAGAGGAGCCTGGCACTTTATCCCAACAACCTTAGCTGAGGCCTGATTATCACTTTCTCTCTCCACAAATTCATTTTCTTAAGGGTAAGTAACATCCTACAAATGGGACATTTACTATGCATCACACACTTTATATATGTTACACATTACTAAGAATCTTCACAATAATCCTGCAAGTTAGGTGTAAAGTATTAAAGATGAGAAAACTAATGAAATAGAGACATTAACTTTGCCCAGGGTCAAACTGTAAGTAGGAGAATTAGGTTCTGAACCCAGAGCCTGGAATTAACCTCCTGCCATAAACAACTGAAAACTAAACAAAATATAGGAAACAACTATTTTTAGATATTTGATAGCAAACAATGCAGTATTATAATCCTGGAAAGAGGTACAACAAATGAAGTGAGCCTCATAAATTGCCTTGGTTTCTAGCTAAGAGGTGATTTCTGGACTGAAAATAATTAATAGGGCCCCAGTGGCCTATGGGGCATTGTCAAGCAGTCTAATATATGTAAAATTAGAAGCAGGGGTCTAAGAGAGACAGAAAAATATTGAAAGAAAAACTGGCTGAAAAATTTCCAAATTTGATAAAAATTACAGGCCCCTAGATCAAAGAAGCTCTATGAACCTAAAGGGAGATAAACACAAAAGAAAACCATAATAAGTAAAATTGCTAAAAACCAGTGATGAAAAATATTGTAAAAAAGAAAAAAATTACGTTTAGAAAACCAAAGAAAAGAATAATTACAGACTTCTTGTCAAAATATGCAAGCATTAAGAAAATGAAATGACAACTTTAAAGTGAAGAAAGGTAAAAAGTGCTGAATGATAAGAGATTTTTAAAAAGTCAACCTAGAATTTTATATCCAGTGAAAATATCTTTAAAATGAAAGAAAAATAAAGGCTTTTTCAGAAACTTAAAAGCTAGACAATTTATCTCCGGCTGACTTAGACCACAGGAAGTGTTAATACATTTTTTCAGGCAAAGGGAAAAAAAAATCAGAAGAAAATTTGGAAAACACCAAAACTGATAAACATGTGAGTAAATACACAAGATGTTTTTCTCATTATTGAAGTTATTTAAAGATATAATTAACTGAAGCAAAATAATGTATTCTGGGGTTTATAACATATGTAGATATAAAATGTTGACAACAGCACAATATCCAAGAGAGAGAAATGGAAATATTCTGTTTTAAGAGTCATACATTTATATGAAGTGGCATAATAATATTTAAAATAGATTGTGATAAATTAAAGTTACATATTATGAACTCTACAGCAAACAGTTTTTTAAAATGGTATCTCCAACAGTGGACATGGACACAAAGTGGAATCCTAGAAGTACTTGATCCAAAAGAAGACAAAAGTTATGTAAAAGGGAACCAAAAAAATGGAAGGTAGACTAAAACTCAACCACACTGATAGTTACATTAAATATAAATCACTTAAACGCTCCAATTTAATGCCAGAGTTTATCAAACTGGATAAAAAAAGCAAGACTCAACTATATGCTATTTATAAGAAACTCATTTTAAATGTAAAATTATAAATAGGTTAACAATAGAAGGATGGGAAAAGCTATATCATGCAAACATTAATCACAGAAAGCTTGAGTAGTTATATTAATATCAGACAAAAATAAACTTCAAAGTAAGATATATTACCAGGGATAAAGAGAGAAATTTTATAATGATAAAGGAGACAGTTCATCAAAAAAAGATATTTACAGTCCTAAATTTCTTTGTACCTAGCCACAGAACTTCAAAATACATAAAGCAAAACTATCAGAACTGAACTGAGAAATATATATATATTCACAATTAAATTTGGAGATTTCAACACTCCTCTCTTAGTAATTAACAGGACAGGTTGACAGGAAATTGACAGGAATATAGAAGAATTAAACAACATTGCCTCTGATTTTACTTAACTGATATTTATAAGATACTCCATCCTATAACTACAGTATACATTTTCTTTTCAAGTACATATGGAATTTACCAAAACAGTCCACATACTGGGCCATAAAATAAGGCAATACATTTAAAAGAATCAAAATATATATTCACTGACCACAGTGGAATTAAATTAGATACTAATAACAGAAAGCTATTTGGAAAATCCCAAATATTTAGAAATTAGACACCATACTTCAAAATAACTTCGTAAGTCAAAGAAGAATCACAAGGGAAATTAGAAAATATTGGGGATGCAGCCAAAGCAGTGATCAGAAGGCAATTTATAGCCTTACTTACCAACAAGTGACTGCCCCTCTCCCACTTTGGTCAACATCTTAACATTTATTCTCTGGACTGGGGGATATCAGGCAGAATTGATGTATGGTTAACTCATAGAAAACAGAGAACTCCGTAACCATCTGCTTCTTAAATGCTAAATGCTAAGGTTTTAGCTTTTTTCACCCCACTAGGCTCCAAGAAAACTGTTAGTTTCTAGCGCTAGGCAGGTACCGGAATATTATTCTAGGAGAAACATGACTAGCTTAAGAGAAAGAACATGGAGATAGTAATATTTGAGGTTCCTTGATAAACAGCTATCCCATATCATCCTAGAGTGAAGCTCAAATCCAGTATCCTTTCATGGGCACTCAGAGCTTCCAAAAAGCTTTTTGATCTCCAGACCTTAAGCATGTACAATCAATGACTATGAGACAGCTGAGGAGAACACCTCACATAAAAAGCAAGAAACTGGACAGCAAAAGGAGAAAGAGATTGTGTCACTTCAGACCTGCTGGATCAAGATTTTTAAAGGTGGCTTCTTCTTTAGCAACCACATCTTTGCCACCTGGCCCTGTTCCATGCCTCCAGTTCTTGCCAGCTTCCTGTAATTCTGTCTCTGCCCTTTCCCCCTTCAGGCCTAGGGCTGGTAATGACTTTTTGCTGCTGCTATTTTCTGGGAACCTCACAAACTCACACTGGTTTTCTTAATTGGTCTGGACATAATCTCTTCATTAAGTTATTTTCAGTTTAAACCCTTTTGAATATACCATCTATTTTCTGCCAGGACTCTGACTGATAGAGTAATTGGAATCAGGAATGGGGTTTATTTCATACCTTTTAGCATGCTTTTGTATTATTAAGGCATTTGGGGTACTTGCTATCTGATGCTTCCCATACCCAGTTAGCATAATAGCAGCAATGTAATAGGCCTTTCGATTTTATGACAGAGAAAAGGTAAACTGTCATACCCTAAAGTAAGCCAGTGACAAGTATACTGCCGTCCCTTCCAGATGAAGATGAATTGATTGGTATGAAAATGAAGCATTTCTGTATCAATAAATGCATATCAGCTCTCAGGGGCTGTGCTGATATACTCAGGAAGTATACCATATCTGAAACAGTGCTTGCAATTTGCATCCCCATGTAATTAAGCTTAGACTAATACAGACATTCTCTGAAAGCCATCTGTTTTCTCACTAGCCAAAAGAGAATTTAAATGGGAGTATGGTATGAATCACCATCCCTGCATCTTTCAAATCTTTGATGGTGTCACAAATCTCTGCAATTACCCCAAAGATACAGTATATGCTTTCAACTAGAAGGAAAAATTTGGTGCTCATTCTCCCAGAATACACAGATCTGCGGACCAAAAGTAGAAGTGAGAGAGGCCCCCTCACACTATTACACCTCATTAATCACTTGCATAATTTTTACTTCCTATCCTTGCAACCTTGGGCTTGGTGGGTTCAGAGATCTTAGTGTCCAGAGGAGGGAGGCTTCCACTAGGTAACTTAGTCATGGTTCGTGAGACAGGAAGCTGAGAGTGCTTCCTGACCATTTTAAGTTCTCACACATTAGAAATGGATTTATTTGATTTCAGTGCCTCACCAAATGAATGTCTTTAGTGGAATATTTTGAACTGGACCTAGAGTATTAAACTTCCGCGACCAAAGAAACAGTAATAAATGTTAAAACTGCACATTTTGAAAAATAATCTAGAATGAATGTCCTCATATAAATATTAAAACAATACAAGGAAACTACTGTGAAATAAATACTCTCAAAGATTCCTGGTGAGAGAGTAAGTTGGTACACATCCTTGAAAAGCTATTTGGCAATATATATCTGAAACAGGGGTTGACAAGTCTGGCCCAGCAGCCAGATACAGCACACAGCCTGTTTTTGTACAGTCCATGAGCTAAGAATGGTTTTTGCATTTTTTCCATTTTTGAAGGAGGGGAAAAAGGAGAAAGAGGCGGGGTGGAGGTGAATCAGGAGAGGAATAGGGAAGGGCAGGCAGAGCGGGAGGAGGAAGAAGCCACAGAGACCCTATGGCCTACAAAGTCAAAAATATTTACTCTTTGGCTCTTCACAGAAAAAGTTTGCTGACATCTATTCCAAAATGTTAAATATGTTCTTACCCTTTTTTTTTTTTTTTTTTTTTGTGGTACGCGGGCCTCTCACCGTTGAGGCCTCTCCCGTTGCGGAGCACAGGCTCCAGACACGCAGGCTCAGCGGCCATGGCTCACGGGCCTAGCCACTCCGCGGCATGCGGGATCCTCCCGGACCGGGGCACGAACCCGCGTCCCCTGCGTCGGCAGGCGGACTCTCAACCACTGCGCCACCAGGGAAGCCCTGTTCTTGCCCTTTAACCAATAAAAATTGACTTGTGTGACTCTATCCTAGAAGAATAATCATTTTGTTATTCAAGGTCTATTATAAAGAAATATTATAAGATGCCCATCAAAGTATAATTTATAGTTTAAAAAGTGGGAAACTAAATACCATAAACACTATATACACCCTTGCTGTTAGAGTTATTACTCTTTATTCGGTGCTGAATTAGATCCTGTGGAAGGCAAAAAGAAACTTCATTTCTCCAAAGGGTTCACTTTCAAGTTCAAATTAACAGTTCAATAATATGTTCTCATATTCTATTTAATTCATTTTGAAATATTTCAGTTGTTTCTCATTCTCCCTTCAGCAAGTATATCTCCAAAGGAAAAAAAAAATTTTTAAAAAGAGAAAAAAGCAAACAAAACCTAAGCCACTAAAAAGAATTTCATGTTTTCCTGCCATAAAGTATCAGAGGACACAGGGTCTTTACAGAATGTTTTGTTCAGCTAAGTTTTCATGGTTTCTTCTCCTTTATACTTTGAACCCATTTAGTCAAACATAAAATTAACCCTACTCATCTTCAATTCAATAACTTGTTTTTACATTTTATCACTATCTGAAAATTGCCTTTTTTTCTCCCCCATGAAGGGACTGCTATCATCTCAAATGTGATTTTACTATGTCTTGGGGCTACTGTCTACCAGAAAACACAGCTCCAATTTAAAATGCACGTCAGGGGGCTTCCCTGGTGGCGCAGTGGTTGGGAGTCCGCCTGCCAATGCAGGGCACCCGGGTTCGTGCCCCGGTCCGGGATGATCCCACGTGCCGCGGAGCGGCTGGGCCCGTGAGCCATGGCTGCTGGGCCTGCGCGTCCGGAGCCTGTGCTCCGCAACGGGAGAGGCCGCGGCGGTGAGAGGCCCGCGTACCGCAAGAAAAAAATAAATAAAATGCATGTCAGTAGAAACATCAATTTACTGGAAGGAAATTAACTTCATAGGCAAATCTTTCAGGAAAGCAATGGATCCATCACGTGAGCTAAATCTATACTAAGAATAGAATTGAGTTCATCAGATATTTTTCAGCCCAGAAGAACTTATCAATACACTCAAGGTCATGATAACTATTCCCTGGAATGATTCCACCAAACAAATAATAGAATAGGAACCTCTGAGTCTAGCATTGCTGAGAAATTATAAACAGGCACAAGACTGTCAATAATGGCTTCACAAGAACGAAGAGGATTAGACTGACTTGTATTGTGCCGACAAGTATTTCAGGTGTAAGGTTTTTTACTGTGGGCCTACATATGATTTACGTACAGAGATGTGGACTTTCTTGACAAATGTTCACCATTTATCATTTAAAATATTAGCCTGAGGCACTGCAGTGACTCGTTGCTAATGAAGGGATGCACCAGATAATTTATTTTCTCTTCCCTTATTTGAAATGACAGTCATGTCTATCGGTGACAGCAAGGCAGAAAATTCCTAAGGAGAGCCACGACCACCCTGGTAGGAGGTTAGAGGAAACGATATATTAGAGAATGCAGCACAATTAAAACATGACATGTACCCAAGATGGGTCTACTGAGAACGAGAGGAAATGAAAACACGGGAAGCTGGTAATATACAGCGGCATATTACCATTACCATTACCACTCCTGCAGCAATGTCTTCCAGCTAACCGTATTCTAAAATAGTTCTATAATTTGCCATGGAATCAAGGATAGTGTGAATTAACTGAAAGGAGAAAACAGTACAGAAAAAGTTGGGTAATTTGATGTAGATTAATAAAGGTGTTAGTTTGCTGAAGGGATTTGAGGCCGTTTTCTTGGCAGAAATTTAAAAAATAATTTCTAGTTTTAAACCAAGGCTATTTTGAATCTTAATATTTGCTCCACTAAAAGAAAAAACAACAAGAGTGTTGAAATCTCACTGTGATGGCTTCCGTGTTAAGCAGAGTTAGACTGACCCTCTCCGAGGATTCTCAGAGACAGTGGAAGTGCCCTGTGAGCCAGCACTTTGTAAGCTGGGGAGCTCTCCAAAGTCCACGTTCTATTCTGGTGATTAATAAATGATGCTATCTGTCTCACTGCGTGTAGAGGGGACTAGAAACTGAGGGGTTAAGAGTAAATGAGTCTAGGACCAGTGGTCTGGGTGCTCGGGATGTTTCATTGCCAAATGCACTGGGCAGGGGTCGGGGGCAGGAGTCATCTCTCAGAATTGGAAACAGATTTCCTCTGGGCTAGTTTGAGCTCCTCCCACCAGGAAAAGAACAGGCAAAAAAGAAAAGGGGGCGGGGCAGGGGTTTTGATTAATAGCTAGCATGATTTATCCCATCAGAGGGAAATAGGATTGTTGAGGATTCTGTGGGTATGAGAGGAATCTGGAGGACAGGTTAGCAGGAGACTCTCATAATGTTATCTAGGCTGGACTGGTGAAGGTTGGGACCCCTCAGAAATAAAGGTTCAGACCCCAGAGGAATTCAGATCCACTGAAATGCTGGCTAAAGGCAAGAACAACTTGAAATGGGTAATGAATGGGGAAAGACTCAGTGTAGTTTATAACCTTGCGATTAGGTAAACAGGGAATCTTGACCAAACCTGTATTTTCTTAGATACTCTTGGGATATCTAGAGATTGATGAATTCTTCCTATTTATTCCTTCAATTAATACTATTAACTTTTTCTCTTTCTGCCCCCTCCTTGTTTGGGGGGTCTCACTAACATATAGGGTATATTAATTACAATAAAGATATTCATTTGATTTATAAGTTGCAAAATATTTAAATGGATCATGATGGGACAAGAGGAGAAATGAACACTATTCAGTGACTGTGAACTCAAAGAACAGGGTCCTCATGATATCACTTCTGGATCCAGTAACTGTACAAGTGTGTTATCTCCTGTAAAGGAAGAAGTGTTGTGGTTATACATGGTAAAGTTAGAGCAAAGTTATTGAGGACCTGCTTGGATGTACAGATATGTAGGATAAAGGAGTAAAATCTCTAGTAGCATCTCTAGAATGTTGGCCTGTCCCTTCACCGTTCTCGCTTTTCTGGGAACTACTCTGAGAACCTAAGGCAGCAGGGCGGGTGGGGGGAGCTCTGAGCAGCAAATGTGATCTGGACTTTTCAAAATGGATGGGTCGGGCTTCCTTGGCGGCGCAGTGGTAAAGAGTCCGCCTGCCAATGCAGGGGACACGGGTTCGAGCCCTGGTCCGGGAAGATCCCACATGCCGCAGAGCAACTAAGCCCATGCGCCACAGCTACTGAGCCTGCATTTTAGAGCCCGCGAGCCGCAACTACTGAGCCCATGCGCCTAAAGCCCGTGCTCCGCAACAAGAGAAGCCACCGCGATGAGAAGCCGGGACTGCAATGAAGAGTAGCCCCCGCTCGCCGCAACTAGAGAAAAGCCTGCGCGCAGCAACGAAGACCCAATGCAGCCAAAAATAAATAAATTTTAATTAATTAATTAAAAGGGTATCATTAAAAAAAAAAAAGAAGGGACTGGTCATAAAATAGCTATCTGACCCAAGCTAATGCTAATGTATTTCTTTTGCATAAACAAATAAATAAACCAGGAAAAAGAGACTGAGAGTCAATTGTATCCAGGTCATGTAAATGATAGAAAAGGTCCATGAAATCTTGCTTATGAGCAGAGATTTATGGTTGCCACCTGGCCCAACACTCAATTAATCAATTTTTCCTTAACTTCATAAAAATACCATAGTATTTTACAAATAAATTCCTGTTTTGATTAAGCTAACCAGAGTCAGTTGAAATCAGTACTTCACAAAGGCTAAACAATAAAAATACCAAAAATTTCATTTGGTATTGCCTCTGTGGCTGAAAAAAAAAAAAAAGTGGGGGGCAGCTTTCTTTAACAAGTACTTGATTTTAGGAAAATGTATAAATCTCATCATTTGACTATATTAGTCTTCAAAGGAATCTTGAACGCTACGGATGCATCCCCAAATCCTCTACCTTACTGAATCCAGTGATAAATTCTCAGTCTTCCTCTCGTGCAACTTCTCAGTAGCATCAGGCAGAGGTGAACACACATTTTTGTCAGTTTTGAAATACCTTTCTAGAAATCCCATCCTTAGCACTCTTCCAATTTTCATCTTAGTTCACTAGTCACTCTTGCTGGCTCCTTGCCCTCCCTACTTCTACAGCAGGGTTCTTAACCTTAGTCCTATCGACATTTGAGGTCAGATCATTCTACATTATGTGATGATGATCTGTGCACTGTGGGATATTTAGTAGCATCTCTGGCCTCTAACCACGAGTTACCAGTAGCGCCCCGCCCTCCTCCCCCCATCAATTGTAACAACTAAGAATGTCTCCAGACATTGCTAGATGTTACCCTGTTGAGAGCCACAGCTCTCAATGTTTCAACACCCAAAGATCTGTACTGCACCCTCTTCTCCATCTTCACCCACTCCCTTGGTCATCTCATTCAGCTCCCAAATTTTAAATACCACCGCTCCCAAGTTAATGTATCCAGCCAGACCTCTCCCTCTCCTGTCTCACACAGGCACTGACGATTCACTACGTGACTAATACGGATCCCAAACTCGTGATTCTCCTCCAAACCTTGCTCCTTCCTCAGTCTTTCCCACTTCACCAAATGGCATCAATATTCACTCAGTTTCAAAGATTAAGAACCTGCTTCATCCCTGGGACGTCCCTGGTGGTCCGGTGGTTAGGACTCGGTGCCTCCACTGCTGTGGCCCCGGGTTCAATCCCTGGTCAGGGAACCAGGGATTGAAGCTGCACGGCCCCCTCCCCTCCAAAAGAACCTGCTTCATCCTTGAGTCCTCTCCTCCTCTCATATTCCACACTGTTAAGAACAAGACCTATTTGATGAAACACCAAATGGTATCCTGCATCTGACCCCTTCGTATGTCATTACCACCCAGTCTAAGCCACTATCTATTCTCATCTGGGCAACTGAAATAACCTCCCAGCTCGTCTCACTTTTTCACTCCTGCCCCCCTACTATTATCCCAAAGCATCCAAGGGATCTTTTAAAATGTCACACAATTCCTCAAATCAAAATCCTCCAATGGCTTCCCATAAAAGTTAAAATAAAAAGGCAAACTCCTGGCCTTAAAGGACCTCACCTGACCTGACCCGTCTACCTCTTTCTCCCCATCTCCCTTACTCACTTCATTCATTCTGCCACCTCAACCTTCTTGTCGTTCTGTAAGCTAATCTCACTTGGTGAGATTTATACTTGGTGTTCCTTCTGCTGGAATTCTGTCCCCCAGATCATCATGTAACTGATTTCCTCACACCATTCAGGTTTCTGCTCACATATCCTTCCAGCAGAGAAGGCTTCTTGCCACTGGCCCTCTGCCAACATTTTCTCTCTGAAATATTTTATCCATAACACTTATCATTACCTGAAACATATAACTAAGTCTCAGACAAGGTTAGCTATAGCAATGCCAGTTATCAAATCAGATTTTCTTCTCTACAGATGGCATTATGGTAGTCTCTCTTTTAAGAGAAAGAAAAGAAAAATGCTATATATTACAGATATTACTTCTGGATTATAGTTAACTCTTAAAGCCCTGGAGGTATGTTTGTATATCTTACATTAAGAAAATAAAATAGGTTTCAGCTTGGATGCCCTGACACTGGGACGGAATGGCCAGAAAGCAACATTGGCAAGAATTCTGAGGCCATGTTCAGGCTCAGTAGGAGTCCTGTGATTAATGAGCACTGTTTTCCCTGACACGGGAGGGGACAGTAGTGGTACGTATGCCACGTTTTTGCCCATCCTTTGACTAAGCCCTTGGATTCTTCTTTTGTTGGCTCACTTTTTGGCAGTTTTTACTCATTGGCATCCTCATCAACTTAACGAAACAGGAAACATATGAAACCCAACCTGCGGTAAAAGATTTGATGGCGGCGGGGGGGGGGGGGCGGGGGGGACACATAAGGCTAAAAGATATGCTGAAATTATCAGTAGGTGTGAATCATCTCTATATCTTTTAACTCTTGTTAAGTAGAGAAAGTAGATAATACCATACAAGAGAAAAGGAAATGAATTCAAAGATCTTTTCATAAGAGAACGGGATTATTTTACTTCCCTAGCTGTTCAAGAAAAGAGAGATTCAAGGATGAAATTATGAGCTACAATGCTGAATAATTAAGCAAGGACAGGCCTATAGAAACTGAAGATAAGGAGAAAAAGGAAGAAAAATGGAAAGGATAAAAAAGGTCACTCTACAACAAAAACTTCCCAAGTATCCAACCTCCTCTCCCCATGCTTAAGAAAGGTCAACTGATAGCCCTTGGCTTATGACATGTAAGCCATGTCATTCCTCTTTTGATCTTCTCACCGAGAGGGATTTAACTGCCCTTTCCTTGATTCATTAGATGGTCACTTCAAAGAGACCCCAAAGAGGCATCATTTGCCCAAACAACTCCCCTGTCTTAGTAAATCCAGACAAAAACCCAAAAGCAATTTATCCTAAATTTCACACATTGTTGTCTTCGGCCCCTGTCAGTGACCTCAGCCTACAATACTGATTACCACTCTGCCTTCCAATATGAACCCTTCACATGATCAATCCGTTCCCAGAACAGGAAAAGAGTTATCCAGTCTAATACTGAAGATGTCCTAAGATCCACAATTAGCCCAAGAAGAAACCAAATAACCTAGTAAACTCACCATAACTTTAATGCCATTTACATCTCATTTCTTACCTCCAAAGTCAAGAAGGGGTCATTCAAGGAGTACTAATACTCTGTCTAAAGAGGGCTTTAAGCCTCTGTTCAAGATGAAGATGGGTACTCGGTTTAGCAGCAAAAGTACTAAAATATTTTATTGAATTATGAAATGTCTGGGCTTCCCTGGTGGCGCAGTGGTTGAGAGTCCGCCTGACGATGCAGGGGACATGGGTTCGTGCCCCGGTCCGGGAGAATCCCACATGCCGCGGAGCAGCTGGGCCCGTGAGCCATGGCCGCTGAGCCTGCGCGTCCGGAGCCTGTGCTCTGCAACGGGAGAGGCCACAACAGTGAGAGGCCAGCGTACCGGAAAAAAAAAAAAAAAAGAAATGTCTCAGGTGGCGCAGTGGTTAAGAATCCGCCTGCCAATGCAGGAGACACGGGTTCGAGCCCTGGTCCGGGAAGATCCCACATGCCGCGGAGCAACTAACCCCGTGCACCACAATTATGGAGCCTGCACTCTAGAGCTCGCGAGCCACAACTACTGATCCCGCGTGCCACAACTACTGAAGCCCGCACACCTAGAGCCCGTGCTCCGCAACAAGAGAAGCCACCGCAATGAGAAGCCCATGCACCGCAATGAAGAGTAGCCCCTGCTCGCCGCAACTAGATAAAGTCCATGTGCATCAACGAAGATCCAACGCAGCCATAAATAAATAAACAAATAAATACCAAAAAAAAAAACCCCACCAAATGTCTCTAATCACTCTAACATGTAAATAAGATTCGTGAGGTCCCTGTGAAAAGACAACATGCAAATCCATGAGTTTCCATGTACTTTTTTTTAAGACTTTAATGGATAAATGGGCAAAGGGCAAATACAATAAATGACCACTGAATATGGAGAAATGTTCAACATCACTAGCAATGAAAGAAATGCAAGTTAAAAGAGCAATAAAATATAACATTCCCACATCAAGTCAGAAAGATAAAACTTTGAAAATATGCAATGCTGGTAATAGAGCAGTAAAATTGGCACTCCTCTCTTAAAAAACAGCATAGTGCCTATCGTACTCAATAGGTCAGCCCCAGCAGTTCACATGGTGCCTGGACACAGCAAGTTTCTGTTAAATATTTGTTGAATAAATAAATGAAATAAGTCCATAGTTACTCTGCTGGTGGGAGCATACTGAACAAAATTTGGAGGAATAATTTGATAATAAATATTAAAATGCAGATAACAGTCATCCTTTTGACACTGTAATTCTCATAGGAATCCACTACAAAGAAATTCTTTGAAAATGCAAACTTCCTATGCAAAAATGTTTGTCACATTATTAAAACATTGAAAGATTATAAACAAGCCAAGCACCCAAAATTAGGTAAATGATAGTAAATGGATGGCCCGATTCTCTACACAGAATAGTTCACAATAATTGAAACAATATTTATGAAATGTTAGAAAATATGGGAAAAGGTTCAAAACATGTTAAGGCAAAAAAATTATGTATCAAGTGTAGGAATTTTATTTAAGTATAACAGAAAAATTGAACAGAAATGTAAATTTTAACAGTAATTTTTCTATGGGTTATGATGATGGAAGGTTTTCTTCTTATAAATCTTTCAATATTTTTCAATAATGATTATAGAATATTTTTATAATTAAAAAAATGAAAATTCTGTATTAACAGAATAGGAAGATCACTGTTTTCTGAGGAGGGTTATCCTGTCACACACCCCACATCACATCTATAGGACAGGTATCCAAAGCCCTTCACATCACTTCTCTTGTCATCTCTTTTTCATTTTAATGTTTGACTATATTCAGGATAGATTTTTATAAGTGCACATCAATAAGGCATTTTGATGATTAACAAGTCGTTTATTTTAAAATTTATTAAATCTCAATCAAAATCCTTCTGCTACTCGTTTAGCCATTTTCTATTTGCCATTAAAGAATACAGAGACAACCTGTCAGTACTTTCAGTCGATTAAAATTGTCTACATTAAAATAATTTTTAATGCCTTGGTATATAGTATATTTTTATTAACCTCAATGAAGTTCTAGAAACAACTCCTTTATATTTTCTTAAAGTTGTCTTTGTATAGCACCTAAAATAATAGTTATTCAGAGTAGATGAGATAGTATGTGTGAATAAGTGCTATCTAATTATAAACTGCTATTAAAATGATAGTTTTAAATTTCTTATGGCATGACATTTCTTACCTTATATGTATTTTTTTTTCAGGGAAGATAGATGCTTTTTATTTTATTTTTTCTACATCTTTATTGGAGTGTAATTGCTTTACAATGTTGTGTTAGTTTCTGCTGTAGAACCAAGTGAATCAGCTATATGTATACATATATTCCCATATCCCCTCCCTCTAGGTGTTCACAAAGCACCGAGCTGATCTCCCTGTGCTATGCGGCTGCTTCCCACTAGCTATCTATTTTACATTTGGTAGTGTATATATGTCAGTGCCACTCTCTCACTTCGTCCCAGCTTACCCTTCTCCCACCCCATGTCCTCAAGTCCATTCTCTACGTCTGCGTCTTTATTCCTGCCCTGCCACTAGGTCCCTCAGTACCATTTTTCTAGACTCCATATATATGTGTTGGCATACGGTATTTGTTTTTCTCTTTCTGACTTACGTCACTCTGTATGACAGACTCTAGGTCCATCCACCTCAATACAAGTAACTCAATTTTGTTCCTTTTTATGGCTGAGTAATATTCCATTGTATATCTGTGCCATATCTTCTTTATGCATTCATCTGTTGATGGACACTTAGGTTTCTTCCATGTCCTGGCTATTGTAAATAGTGCTGTAGTGAACATTGGGTACATGTATCTGTTTGAATTATGGTTTTCTCAGGGTATATGCCCAGTAGTGGGATTGCTGGGTCATATGGTAGTTTTATTTTTAGTTTTTTAAGGAATCTCCATACTGTTCTCCATAGTGGCTGTATCAATTTACATTCCCACTTCCCTTTTCTCCATACCCTCTCCTGCATTTACTGTTTCTAGATTTTTTGATGCCAGCCATTCTGACAGGTGTGAGGTGATACCTCATTGTGGTTTTGATTTGCATTTCTCTAATGATTAGTGATGGTGAGCATCTTTTCAAGTGTTTGTTGGCGATCTCTATCTCTTCGTTGGAGAAATGTCTATCTAGGTCTTCTGCCCATTTTTGGATTGGGTTGTTTGCTTTTTTGTTATTGAGCTGCATGAGCTGCTTGTATATTTTGGAGATTAATCTCTTGTCAGTTGCTTTGTTTGCAAATATTTTCTCCCATTCTGAGGGATGTCTTTTCATCTTGTTTATGGTTTCCATTGCTGTGCAAAAGCTTTCAATTTTCATTAGGTCCCATTTGTTTATTTTTGGTTTTGTTTCCATTATGCTAGGAGGTGGGTCAGAAAGGATCTTGCTGTGATTCATGTTATAGGGTGTTCTGCCTATGTTTTCCTCTAAGAGTTTTATAGTGTCTCAGCTTACATTTAGGTCTTTAATCCATTTTGAGTTTATTTTTGTGTATGGTGTTAGGGAGTGTCCTAACTTCATTCTTTTACATGTAGTTGTCCAGTTTTCCCAGCACCACTTATTGAAGAGGCTGTCTTTTCTCCATTGTATACTCTTGACTCCTTTATCAAAAATAAGGTGACCATATGTGCATGGGTTTACCTCTGTCTTTCTATCCTGTTCCATTGATCTATATTTCTGTTTTTGAGCCAGTACCATACTGTCTTGATTACTGTAGCTCTGTAATATAGTCTGAAGTCAGGGAGCCTGATTCCTCCAGCTCTGTTTTTCTTTCTCAAGATTGCTTTGGCTATTCCGGGTCTTTTGTATTTCCATACAAAGTGTAAAATTTTTTTTCTAGTTCTGTGAAAAATGCCATTGGTAACTTGATAGGGATTGCATTGAATTTGCTTTGGGTAGTATAGTCATTTTCACAATGTTGATTCTTCTAATCCAAGAACATGGTATATCTCTCCATCTGTTTGTATTGTCTTTGATATCTTTCATCAGTGTCTTAAAGCTTTCTGCATACAGGTCTTTTGACTCCTTAGGTAGGTTTATTCCTAGGTATTTTATTCTTTTTGTTGCAGTGGTAAATGGGAGTGTTTCCTTAATTTCTCTTTCTGATTTTTTGTTGTTAGTGTATAGGAATGCAAGAGGTTTCTGTGCATTAATTTTGTATCCTGCTACTTTATGAAATTCATTGATTAGCTCTAGTAGTTTTCTGGTGGTATCTTTAGGATTTTCTATGTATAGTATCATGTCATCTGCAAACAGTGACAGTTTTATTTCTTTTCCACTTTGGCTTCCTTTTGTTTCTTTCTCTTCTCTGATGGCCATGGCTAAAACTTCCAAAACTATGTTGAATAATAGTGGTGAGAGTGGGCACCCCTGTCATTTTCCTGATCTTAGAGGAAATGCTTTCAGTTTTATGTATTTCTGATGGGATATTTCCCTCCTAATCTATGAGCTGTTTCATTTATGTACGTTTTCCATGGTATCTGCATGGTGTATGCCCTCTACAAATTGTATTGATTTTTTTTTTTAGTATATGTTGTAAAATGCTTTAAACACTACACAGGTAATTTAAAATACCAAAAAATGTTAATGGGCCCTGTGAAATGCAAACCAAAACCGCAGTGAAATATCATTTTCACATCCACTTGGGTAGCTATAATAAAAAAGACAGATAATAACAAGTGTTGGCAACGATGTGGAAAAACTGATACTCATACATTGCTGGTGGGAATGTAAAAGGGTGCATCAGCCTGATATTTCCTCAAAAGGTGAAATAAAGAATTACAATATGACCCAGCAATTCCACTCCTATATACCCAAGAGAAATAAAAACATATGTCCACACAAAAACTTGTACAAAATGTACTTGTTATGTACAAAATGTTCATAACAGCATAGCTAAAAGGTAGAAAACAACCCAAACGTCCCCTACTTATGAATAGATAAACAAAACGTGTTACATTTATACAATGACTGTTATTTGGCAATCAAAAGGGTAAATCTTGGAAACATTATGCTAAGTGAAAGAGGCCAGCTACAAAGACCACATGTTGAATGATCTCATTTATATAAAATTTCCAGGCAGGAAAATCTACACAGGCAGAAAGTAAATTAGTGGTAACCTAGGGCTGAAGGGAATTGTGGGGAAAGTGACTGGTAACGAGTACTGGGTATTGGGGGAATGATGAAATGCTCTGAAATTGATTGTGGTGATAGTTGCACATCTCTGTGAATATACTAAAAACTGTTGAATTGTATACTTTAAATAGGGGCATCATATGGCATGTTATTAACTCTCAATAAAGCTGTTTTTTAAAAAAGACCCTGTGAGTTACCATTTTCTATGAATTGGTAGTATATGTTAGTGTAATTCTGGGGAAAGAACTGTGGCAGTAACAAGATATTCATATCTTTTTACTAATACTTCTATGAATTTACATTAAAGAAAGCATTTAATGGAAGTGAAAAGCTATGTGAAGAAAGATGTTAACCACAATATTTTCTATTTGTTTCAACTTGGAAACAATTTAAATATCTAACAAGGGATTTGGTATTATGGTTTATCTACATGATAAAATATTATCATCCATTAAAATTATAAAGCTATAATTAATAATACTGTATATAAATATAAAAAGTTCAAAATAATTTTAGGTAGATATGGAACTATACAAAATATTAAATAAATAAACTTGGTCATTTAAAAAGACCTATCTCTATGGTAAGAGTTGAGGTGGTTGGATTATGGAAGATTTTTATCATTGTCTCTTTGTTTACTGTAGTATTCTTTTTTTAAAAAATTTTATTTATTTATTTATTCAGCAGGTTATTAGTTATCTATTTTATACATATTAGTGTATATATGTCAATCCCAATCTCCCAATTCATCCCACCACCACCACACCCCTGTAGGAGTTTTGTTATATAATCCTTTCAATTTAAAAAAAATCAAAATTGCTCCATTAAACCAGTGGTAAGCGCAGCAACCCAATAAAATTAAAAGGTTTCCTGGAGACGCCTAATGAAAGACCACTTGGTACGTGTGGCAGAGAATTTCAGGCACCAGTGTTTAAACTCTGTCACAAAAAGCAATCCAGTGATATTAGAGGCAACCAGGTGGCTACGAAAACTCCAGTTCATTAAGTGACCGGCACATATTGTAGCTGTACATCTGGTACCTTTTTTCCAGTATTTTTCTGGACTGTTTCCAGTACATGGTAACAGTCATCATTCCTCAATCACTAGAAGCTTAAGATGTCATCCTTGTTCTCCTAGAGCTCACACCTGAAAGTTAAGTAATAGCATAAAACTTAATTAATACTTAAGTAATACGAGTATGCACACAGATGCCATGAACGTGGTTTGCCAGGAAGTGGTAGGAAATGAAGGGCACTCAGAGCAGAGGTACACCAACCTCAAAGGCTATTGCGACTGTGTTTACCCTGTCAGAAAGGTTTAGCTTCCTCATCACAGCTGCCCTCAGCAGGTGTACGGCAGGGTGTACAAGGAATCAGCTGAAGGCAGAGCTACACTAATGGAACCTTTGCTTTTTCGGCACATTGACAACAGAGATATAAGTATTCACAGTGCCTCAGAGCGTGCAAGGCACAAGGGAACAAAATTCTTACGGGTAAAGTACAATCAAAATGTTTAGCACCCCCAAGGCACCTGTACCTCTAAATATGCTATGTTTCTAATGCCTACATTCACTAGTGTACATGCCTCAGTCCCAAAGCTTGTCCTGTATCCTGTGCAATCATTTGTTAATGGATTATTTACTTTCTGACATAATCTGCCCCAAAGGACAGGTGGCTCCTTGACATGGATTCAATCAACTTCCACATAGGAATTGAACAAAACGAGTATTCCCATGGTTTGTGACTTAGGTCCACTACAAACTTTGAATCGTCTATTGTTTTGAACTACCGAAGCATCTTATCCTTTCAATTAGTAAGTTAATAAAAATGAAGCAAAACTGTGAAGCCAGTCAAATTTAAGATCCCTCCCAACTACCCTTTTCAAAATGTACTGTTTTATTCTTCATTATCAAGGTAGAATTTGCTTATATTGAAGATTTAGAAAATATCTATGAGTAGAAGGAAAAACAGGCAGTCACAGTCACCCTATTCAGAGATATCACACTATCTCAGTGGATTTTCTTCTAGTCTTTCTTTCTATGCATAATTTCTGTTGGTATCCTATTTATTTCTCTAGGCAACTTGGCTAGGAACATAGGTATACACACTTATGAAGCCTCCTGTCTCCAGCGACAGCTTGCATCTCCATGAAGCACAGCCCTGCTCTCCCACCTCCAGTCAACACCTGAGCTCCTGCAGAAAATAAAAAAATCACCCTGTGTCAACACACCGAGGGACCTTCCTCCACAGCCCATGCCCCACTCCAACTTAAATAGCACCACTGCCCACCTGCCGTTATTCCACTCCCCCTTCTAGACAGCAGCCCCTTGGATAATGACACAAGCCACAATCAAACCCAGTTGTGCCACGCCATGCTGAACACTGTCTACAGCCCCACCACCAGGTCCGTCCCTCCAGCCTGGACTCCTTCCAGACCACCTCCCTGAGGTACCACCTTACTTCAAAGCAGAGCCTTCATTAATAATAAAACCCTCACTGAAAACTGCTTCTACTGTCTGTTTAATTATTCTCATTACGCTTTGACCAACAAGTGTGAGAAATCAGAGAAATAGCCACCCGCCTACTCCTGAGCTCAGGAATTGCTCCAGGCTTGGCCCTGTGAGGATCAAGTTCCAGCTCCTCCCTGAATGCTCTGCGTGAATGGTCTCCTCAACTGGTTTCCAACTTTCCTTGTCTTGTTGCAGTTCTGTTTTAGAATGTCAACCTGGTTTCACTCTGTACCTGGAGGTCCTGCGGGACGCCACTGCTGGTGCCTGACCTTCGGCTCGATGCTCTGCCAGTGTGGACAGGAGGCTCCACACCGTTTGCCCACAGCAGGCCTGTAGAGTATTACTCCTGTGAGTCCCTGCTTGTCCGAGGAGGAGGAATCAAGCAGCCCAGGATGTTAAGTAAAGCACCGTAAGAGCCTGACACCAGGGCGATGACGTAAGAAGGAATGACTGCTCTCTTGCTTCCTGAACATTTGAACCTCAACATAAATATACAGAAATCACGAAAATCTGAATATTTTCCAAGAAGTGTTCAGAAAAGAGTTGAACACGTAATGTGTGGTCCTTGATCCCCAGACACCTGTCTCTGTCACATCTGTGCTTTTTCTGGAACAAGTCATTGTTGGTTGAACCTTTTGAATCATCCGACTGCTTGTGCGCACCCCAAGGACACCACGCAAACGTGAGTCCCTCCTTGTCTCATGACGAAAGCACTTAGGGTTCCCTTCCCTGACACATGACCAACAATGCTCCCTTTCTTGGACGCAGCTAGTAAATAAAGAGTAATGGCTGCTGCAGTGTCTGACCTACACTACCAAGTCTATATTTCTCATCACCTGGCTGAACGCACATCCCAAATACCTGTAAAGCACCACAATTAAAAGAATGAAAATGATCCTACTTTAGCTGATAAAGGGAAGAAGATCTTTCACTTCTGCAAATTATCCTTTTTATCTCTCCCTTAATTTGCCATCCGTGTTTGATTAAAAAGATGCAAATCTCTACAGCTGCCATTCAACCAGCCACTGAAAAGTTTAGGGGTCTGGTGGCTGAACATACCTTGGAAGGTAAGTGACTCACCCTCATCTTTAATTCAATGTAGGATCAGTGTATCGATTTCACAAGTAACGTGTATACCGTCATGGAAACAATAACCCATTCAGTCAAAATACTGATTAAGTACCTACGGAATCTTGTGATACAAAGATAACTAAGACAAGTGTTTGCCTTCAAGGAGTCCAATATCCCACAGGGGAAATGAAGAAGTAAATAAATCCTTGGAATGTGTAAGCGTTAAAAGGAGGGTACGAAGGGAATTAAGGTGGTCCTAAAGGGCTGTGGAGGGCGGGGGCAGTCCTCAGGGATGGGCTACTTTTCAGGGGAAATAATACTTGATACTTGAGGAATGAATAAGATTTAACCTAACAAACCAGAAGGCACAGTATACATAAAATAACATACGTGCTCAGTAGGTGGCACACGTTTCAACGTGACTAGAAGATGTGCCACCTGTGGAAGAGACAGGCAAGGACCAGGTGGAAAAGGCCCTTGCGCAGAGCCTTGCTCAGGAGATTGAATTTCATTCGCAAGTCATGAAAATAAGTTGATCAGGGAGAAACTTGTTTGGCCAGCCCTCCTCACCACCTCACCTCTGCCTTTTATTTGCAAAATGGTTCTCGCACAAGCCACAATGCACTGAGCACCTGACATCCAGCTGTGGACAGCACCTGCATCAGGTAATTGTCTGGAACGGCTTACCTGTTTCCTCCAGACCTGTCGTTCTTCCTCACCCTTCCTTGCCTCTTAGATCCCCAAACTATTCTCAGCTCCCACTTTGCTGCTTCTGGCCATGCTTTTAGGTACCAATTAGGAGTTCCCTTTCTGCGCGACCGCTTTACTCTTTTCTTAACTGAACTATGGTTGATTTACAACATTCTGTTAGTTCAGGTGTACAACATAGTGATTCAGTATTTTTGCAGAATATATTCTATTATAGATTATTACAAGGTAGCGGGTATAATTCCCTGTGCTATACAATATATCCTTGTTGCTTATTTTATAAATAGTAGTTTGTATCTGTTAATCCCATACCCCTTATTTGTCCCTCCCCCCTTCCTTCACCCCTTTGGTAACCACATGTGTGTATGGAGGTTCCTTAAAAAACTAAAAATAGAACCACCAGATGATACAGCAATACCATTTCTGAGTATATATCCAGAAAAAATGAAAACACTAATTCTAAAAGATACATGCACCCCAATGTTTATAGGCAGCACTATTTTTTTTTAATTAATTAATTTTATTTACTCTTTATTATTTTTGGCTGTGTTGGGTCTTTGTTGCTGCGCACGGGCTTTCTCTAGTTGTGGCGAGCAGGGGCTACTCTTCGTTGCGGTGTGCGGGCTTCTCATTGTGGTGGCTTCTCTTGTTGTGGAGCTCGGGCTCTAGGAGCGTGGGCTTCAGTAGTTGTGGCACTCAGGCTCAGTAGTTGTAGTTCACAGGCTCTAGAGCGCAGGCTCAGTAGTTGTGGCGCACGGGCTTAGTTGCTCTGCGGCATGTAGGATCTTCCCAGACCAGGGCTTGAACCCATATCCCCTGCATTAGCAGGCGGGTTCTTAACCACTGCACCACCAGGGAAGCCCAGCAGCACTGTTTATAATAGCCAAGATGTGGAAGCAACCCAAGTGCCCATTAACAGACAATTAGACTAAGAAGATGTATTATACACACAAGAGAATATTGCTGAGCCATAAAAAAGAATGAAATATTGCCATCTGCAGCAGTGTGGATGGAATTAGAGAATACTATGCTTAGTGAAACAAATCAGACAGAAAAAGACAAATACTATATGGTATCACTTATGCATGGAATCTAAAAAATAATACTAATGAATGTACATACAAAACAGAAACAGGGGCTTCCCTGGTGGTGCAGGGGTTGGGGGTCTGCCTGCCGATGCGGGGGACACGGGTTCGTGCCCCGGTCCGGGAAGATCCCACATGCCGCAGAGCAGCTGGGCCCGTGAGCCATGGCCGCTGGGCCTGTGCGTCCGGAGCCTGTGCTCCGCGGCGGGAGGGGCCACGGCAGTGAGAGGCTCGCGTACCACAAAAACAAAAAACAAAAAAACAGAAACAGACTCACAGATATAGAAAACAAACTTGGGGTTGCTCTTAGCTCATTGGGTGCAGGTGATTTTCTCCACCCTAGCTTCAGGCATCCCCACCACCTTAACCTGGGGCCCTCAACCAGCAGCTCCATCTGCATTGTTACTCATTTCAATTGAATTTTCTCACACACTGCTTGTAATAATAATATCCATAAGCTTCTCAGGTGGCTTTGGGCTATGTTAAAGAGCTTTCTTGGGGTGAATGGGGATTACAGTCTCACGTTAAAGGCATATTCAGGAAGACTAGAGATCTAACCATAAAAATGGGGATCCCAAATTTTAGCTATGTCCCTGGTGTCTAGTGCTATGATCTTCCTTAGCCCTATTAGTAGTCATTTCAATCCTCATTTTATAGAGGGAAAAAATGGAGAGCTAGAACAACTTTCTCACTGGAGTTCAACCTACAGACTAGGAAGCCTAATTTTCTACTTTTATTTACATCTGGTTGGGAAAACCCTCTAGCTATACTGAAGTATCCGTGGCTCACACCAATTCTTGCTTCACCCACGGACAAAACTTGGAAAAACCTAGATATGCATTCAGTCTCCTAGGATTAAATTATTTCTGCTCATTATTTGGCACTGCATTCCAACCTCTCCCAGCAAAACTGCCTGTGATAAAGCAGTTATGGATGGAGAATTCATATTGAAGACTAAGCAGGATTATAAGCTGCAAAGACAAATAATACCAGGTATGATTTTTTTCTCACATAGAATGAGAAAAGTACAGACCTTGGACTCAGAAAGGTTACTGTCCATCCATTTGGGTAGGTCCTTCATCTGCAAAATGGAGATAACAGAGATTCCCCAAGAGTTTTGTGAGGATTAAACAAGATGAAATATTTAAAGTATTTTATAGAGCCCTCAGTAAATGCTTGTTAATACTTGTATTACCATCAATCCTACTACTATTGCTTTTACTACCACAACAAAATATGGCACTCAAGTCAATGACCCAACTATAAGATGAGCTAATGGATGGTACCACAGGGACTGAGAAATAATCTATTTGAAATTAAAGATAGCCTCAGATCCAGGTATATCACTTATACCTGGAGGAGTAAGTACAGTCTAAGGAGAAAATAAAAGATCTAATTTGGGGACTATTCCAGCACTCAAAGGGGACAGGTCTTTATTAGCAGAGTTTCTGGATGGCTAATACATGAAAAATGTTTTAACTATTGAATGCTGGAAAAGAACTTACTACCCTCCACCAGCTCTCACCAGCCCCCACCCCACATTCCCAAAGAGAGAGAAAGAAAACAAACCCGGGTGCCACTGCTGGAAGCTATACGCCCTCAGATTCTGGCAGTACCAACAAAAGCTTTTGTAATTTCCTGCCGTAAAGGAGACAATGCAGAATTCTGCATCTACTTTAGAGAAGTTCAAAATCCGGAGGTTATAGAAATCACAGCTGCATTTTGATTACCGGCATTCTGAGAAATACAGGGGCTGTGAGAATTACAAGGTGCGTTCAACTCTTGGAGTACTCTTATTTAACTAGGATATGCTATTGGACATCTTTTCTCCAAAACAAAGTATTTTACCTTGACAATTGCTGTTGGAAAATCTCAGCTACAGATTGAGCTGAGTGTTTGCTCCTTGTACCTCGGGAAATTTATTAAGTCCCCTTCAGAGACCGAAATTTATTGATACATAGAAAAAGAAATTAATCAATGTTTTGCAAATGATTCCAATAAGTAAACAACCTTAATTTCTGATGTGTGTTTCATCTGCATCTACTAGAGATAGTCATCACACTGTAAACAGCATTCTTGCATCATTTTGATGAGATAGGACACACTTTATGTCCTTAAAGGAAGAACCACTAAAGCAAACAATGGTTATAAAACATACTCAGGGCCATATAGCAAATTAGTGTTTGAATTAGAAATAAAATTTGGATTTACCCTGCATTCCAATGCCTATCCTTCATCTATTCTAGGTTATTGGTGCTGAAATGGTCGTAGGGAAGGGGAATGAACAATACTCCTTCCTGTTCCTAAAAAGAAAATCTTTGTTGTCCTAAATCAAAATGATATAACACGTTGTGAATTTGGACAGACTTTTTCTAAAACTGTTTCTGATTTTGTCCTAAGATGAAATCATACGAATTCTGAGTAAATGGGAATACATGTGTATGTATCTCTTTAAGAAATGCTTAGCTCACAAAACATAGCTTGCAAATTTCAATTATTTGACTCATTTATCCTGTATGGGAAACTTTAGCTTTTTCTGTTTTAATTATCAGTTTGCACTAAGGATTTTCTCATTTGCTTTATTAACAACTTTCCTCATAGTTTAGTACCAACTCCATTTGGAATGATTGGTGATTCCCAATCTAAACACAGAGATTCTCAAGGGCAAACTAAGAAGTCCATCTGAAAGATTAGAACAAACCAGAAAAACAGGGATTATGACATCAACTAAGCAAGCACCAGCAGATAGAAAGAAACAGAAGAGCAAAAAAAAGTCAATATCTCCCTTAAGGCTGAAATTATTTTACATAACTTATCTTTCCTAGGTAATTTCTCTAATTTGAATATAAAATTAGGAAGTATTTACCTCATTACCACAAAACTTGTTTGATAGGAAAGAGGGACAGTGCTTGTAGGAATGAAGAAATCCAAAACCTCTCACATCTTAATGTCCATATTCGATGTTAAATGCAAAGGGTATTATTTAAACAATGTCCACATTAAGGATTAGATACAAAGTGTTTTCACCTACCTTGGCTAAATAATACAGATTAAATTTTTCCTGATATTGATGCAGCATTTTATTACAGCAACCCATCTTTAAAGAACTGTGTAAAATCTTCATATTCCAAAAATACAAATTGTCACATTTATACTCCAAAGTCCTTATGATAAAAATAACCTATCTAGAGGAAGACTATTTTTAAACCTTCCTTTACTAAGTAAATTAAAAACAAAACAAAACAAGGTGCTGATCCTTAGTTTTGTTCAACATAATTAAATCAACATATTCAGATTTTATATAGATATATAAAATTGAGATGGTATGATTTTAACAATTTGAGATCAGCAGCTCTGCAGGTTACAGTTGGAAGACACCTGAACCAACTTGTCATGTACCAAACCATGACCTTTCATCAAAAATTCTTCTTTCATAGTTCAGCCCGTAAAAATGAGCAAATTAAAAGCGCCTATTAAGTAAAGAGAAATTTCAGTTCTGATCATCTAAATAGATTTCTCTCTTTCCCCACCTGCAACCAAAAACATGCACTCTTGCTTTCAAGCTTACCTTCTTCTGGGGTTACTGACTTCCAGTGTCGGCACTTGCAAATCTTGGGGACTGAAATTGACTGCCCATGTCTTGGGTTATAGTGTTAGCAGGCACCCATGGTGCCAAAGGGTGGGGACCCTTCGGCAAACATGATGGGTTCTCAGGAGAGCTGGAGACGAAGGACCAGGTAGGTAGAAGGTGTACTTCCCCTGCTCCATCGTAGGAGCAACTGGTACACAGCCATGGGAAGAAACTCTGCCCAGCATAAATAAGTCAACCTTCTGCACACAGTGGGTCAGACATGTCTCACCACTTTACAGTCCTATGAATGATACAAAACCAGCAATATTCTTGAAGAGTTTCATTTTATTTTCTTCTTTCAGGGGATAGGAGAAGGGATCCTTTTGCTTTTCAAAAGATGGTTCCAGTTAAACATAGAAACAACTAATTTTTTTTTTTTTAACTTTCAAGTTTTGATTCAAAACAAAGTCCTCCTCTTCTAAGAACTAGTGATTCTACTGTATCTGTCTTCAGCATGTGTTAGGGATTTTATTTTCAGATTTTGAAAGCTAATCTCCTTTCCGGCCCCCATAAAATGACCTTCATCACTACATTTAGCCTTGGATGTAAACCTGAACTATGAAAAAATTGCTGTATAATTATCTTAATGAGACTTTGTGTTTATATTGTGTCTTTTATCTAAAGAGCTCAAAGCATTTTGCTAACATGATCTTACTAAGCTTCACAACACCCTACTCAGGAATGTGATGGTAAGGATTAATACTATCAAATTTAACAGGTGGGGAAACTGAGAGATTACCAATTAAATGACACAATTTGAGGTCACAGTGCTAGCTGTAGGCAGAGTTTGATTCAAGACTCTGACTTGGCTTTCCAAGGACATATCGGACTAACATTTCATTTCATGGTGAAATGAAAATTCAATTTCACTTCTCAGAAAGAATCTGTTCTTTTGTTCTAAGGCTCTACAGAACATAAAAATAAGGCAAATAAATTTTATTTTATCTTTGCAAATTTTGGCACAGGTGTGAAAAATAGCAGATGTGCTAACTCCATTCACTTTATTCCCCTCCTTACCCTTTCCAAGGGCCACCACCATCTTCCCCATCAATGGACTAGGCCACACACTGGTGCTCATACAGAATGTTTATTTAGCCAATGCACTTTTTTCCATGCACTGGGGGAAAGAAGTTTTCAACGTTGGCCATCCTGTGCACGTTCACTGTGACACAGTCAAACAGTATGGAATTGTACAATGTGAAAGGAAAAAAATCTCGTATTGGTACTCCCAGAGGTTACCATTGTTATATGTGGGGATATATGAATATACACATGTAGTGATAACCAAACATAATTGTTCTACAGTTTGTTTGTCTTTTTTTTTCTATTTCCTTTTATTTTTTTTCCTTTTATTATTTTTTAACATCTTTATTGGTGTATAATTGCTTTAGAATGGTGTGTTAGTTTCTGCGTTATAACAAAGTGAATCAGGTATACATATACATATATCCCCATATCACCTCCCTCTTGCGTCTCCCTCCCTCCCACCCTCCCTATCCGCCCCTCTAGGTGGCCAATTTCCCAATATTCCTCGGTCATCGCTCTTTGTCAGTTTGTGTATGTTTACATCATTCTTTTAAGCGGCCACATATCCATTTTTATGGATATATGTACAAGAATACACAACAATTCATTTTACTCAATCCCCTTTACTGGACATTTGGGTATTTCCTTTGTTTTTCCTTTGTTTTTGTTGTTTTATAAACTGCAATAAATATCCTTGCGTTTAACTTCATGTGTTTTTTGAATATTTCTTTTGGATCTACTACCTACTTTTCACACGATCCAGAACTCTTGCTTATGAAAATATACCTGTCACTCTATACGCTGAGCTGCTGATTGAATTGTGAGCCTGTAGCCTTGAATGGAAAACTCAGTGCCCCTCTTTCTTCCCATCACTGCTTGGCAGAGGTTTTGGCTTTATCTGCAGGATACTGCCCTGCCTTTACCCATATGACCCAGAAAAGTGAACTGGAAAACATTCCACATGGGACAGATGGAAGGAGAGCCATTACAATGACCCATCTCTGATTCACAGCCTGATTTCTCCAAGGCCTTACTTAGTTCAACAGAAATTTAAATCCTGGCTTTTGACCAATAGACAGAGTGGTAGGTCCTATGTCTTGGAACAAAAAAGTATATATTTTATGAATAAGACTTAGATCATATGCCTAAGTCTGAGTTTGAGTGGTCACATGACTGAATACTTCATGCCTCTGTTCCCTTAGACCACATGGGAAATTCAATGTCACATTCAATTCAATACTGATATCATTTCAATGTTTTGGACTGTCTGTAAAGTGAGAGCCCCAAGGCAGTGCTTTATTCCTTCACTTCTAGTGGAGTTTACACTAGTATCACATATATTTCCACATGGATATCCTGTGTCTATTATCTTACTTCCCAATAAAGCATTATAGTTGACAAGCATTACTTTTCTATTTTAAAGACTGAAAAAGGAAAAGAAAGCAATAGACTTAGAGCCACAACAAGACAAATCTAGACTATAACTAGATCACCATCATTGTTTTTCCTATGAATTCATTTATTTGTTCACTTACTATGTATTGCAAGCAAACAATGTGAATAAGACATAATCCCTGCTTTTGAGGAACTGACAGTATAGTCAGGGCCATAGACTAAAGAAAATAGGCAAAAAAAGACTAATATTCCGGAAGTTCAGGAAAGGATTCCTGGAAACTTTTATAGCTAACTACACAAAGAAACAAACAACAAAAACACCAAAAAAACTACCTTGCCAACAGAATGAAATGCAATGTTCTTGGTCATATGAATCCTAAAAGATTCTGAAAGCCCTTAGCTCTCATTACCAAAAAAGTGGATAAGCTGAGAAGTCTTATTCCTGTCATATTCCAATTCCATTTGTTTCCATCGCTTCTTAAAATATTGTTGTGTTCTCTAAGTTCAAGTAACCAAGTAACTGTGCTCTTCAAGAAGAAAAAAAATAATTTTAATTCAGTTATTTATTAACAATTTTCTCCCCCAAAGGTACATACAATAGTAGGAAGGTAAAGTAGTTCAGAATAGGTATTATAAAATTAATACGGGCTTTAGACTATGCACACACATTAGGCTCACTCTTTAAAAGCTTATTCCACAGTAAATTTCATGCATGCCTTCTGGGCATCCTGAGTTTATAAAACACAACAGGATAAAAAACCAGGTCAAAGTCCTGATACCACTTAAATAGTTCCACTTGATAATCCAGCAATATTCGAATCTAAGGGCCACTAGCAACATAAACAATGTGTGAGAGGGAAACCTCAACGTCTGTGTGAAATCCACGAATGCTGAATTGACTCCTGCTGGCCTGTCCTGCAAGTATGCTCCTCCAAAGGGCTGAGAATCAGGGTCTTGGTTTCAACTGCTGCCATGATTTTGCTACGTAATCTAAAAGAAGACGGAACCACTTATATTTCTTATCTGTAGGGGTAGTAAAAGATTGGCGTGGTACAAGCTCTCCAATCTTAATAAAGGAAACTAACATTTATTTAGCATGTACTACGTACCAGACACTGAGCTAAATGCTTTACAGATGTTGCTCAAAACTCAAGATCCAGGGGATCAGCCTCATCCTTACCACATAAAGTGAGAAAGTACGAGGTGGGTCCGCAAAGGAAAAGTGGGTACTATGACCAGACAGAGGGGAAATGGATGCCATGTGGGAAAACATATTGAAGCCCACTGTAAAAGTTCTCATGCACAGACATGAGACAGAGGTAGGCAGCTTCTTGCTTTGCTATTACGGCTTCTCTGTGCCATTCATGGCTTTTGACCAATGAGGGGCGCCCCTCGGCACATTTCACCCGCCCCTGTCATTTTGCTTCTTCCTCAGCAATGCTTTCCATGGCCCTACCCCTGGGCAGGAGGAGGCAGCTGTAGTGGCCTTTTGACACACCACCTGAGACTGAGCATTGGGATTTCTTTAAAGCTTCCAAGCGATCCTAATGTGTAGCCAGGGTTAAGAATCACCGGAGTAGAAAAGCCCGTGGTCTTCACCATGGACACGTACAAATATTACTTAACTCTTACAGTATCTGTTTTGTCTAGTCTGATAATGTGTTCTGAAAGACAGATCTGAGACGGTTGCTTTCAATTTTAGAAACTGACGCACAAAGTTTGGAGGGAGAGGGAGCAATATCCATAAATCAGACACTAGACTCAACAGCACTCTTTTGCCCCCTTCATTATGTTCTTTGCACAAGATCAATTCAGCACTAGATGGGGAGAGAAGGGCAAAAGTGGGCTTAATTTTTGTTTCTCAGATTTTTGGGGGTGGGGGAGTGGGGAGGAGAAACAAATAACAGAGACTTGCTTGCCAAGAGGGAAAATGTTAAAGGTCCTACATGCCACTCTCATCTACTGAGGCTCTGCCCTCTTTGAAACCTGAAGTGATGCAAAGAGGTTATATCTCTGGAATATACCAAATGCCTTCTCAAGCCCACTTCTACCCTGTCATGGAATTCTGATAATTTAAAGGGATCATCGAGTTTCTCTGTATCACCCATCTTTCTAAAACAGCATGACAGCATGATGTCATACAATAAGATTACATCCAGGGAGGCCACATGATATGGTGGAATGCAGAGTTTGAATCCCTGATCCAATACTTACTAGCTGTGGGTACTCAGCTTAAGAAAGTTAACCTAAATCCAATTTTTATCATTCATAAAACAGAGGCAATAAATAACCTTTCTCAAAGACTCCTGAAGGGGTTAGAAATAATACATAGAAAGCATCTGACACATAATAAGCTGTCAATAATTGTTAGCTATTATCATTTGGGAAAGAAATTTTGTCTTACAATCCAATCTTGAAGATTAGTTCTAAATGAAGAAAGTCAGATTCTTCCTGGATTACAAAGACAAAGACACTAGGACAATACATGTAAATGATTACTCAAAGGAAATATTAAATGAGGTTTACAAATTAGTAATGTTTGCTAGTCAAACAAATACTTCTCGAATTTAAATATCTAAATTAGAGTTAATTGAGTATAAGATAGGCTCAAGGATGTATTATAACAATACAACGTGGGAAATACAGCCAATATTTTGTATAACTGTAAATGGAAAGTAACCTTTAAAAATTATATAAAAATAAATTTTTTTTAAAAAAGAAAAGCTGTTAACTGTTAGAGGCAAATTGATAATCATAAAAAGCACAGAGGATTTTTAGGGCAGAGAAATTATTCTGTATGATACTATAATGGTGGATATGATGGTGTCATTATACATGTGTCCAAACCCACAACATGTACACCACCAAGGGTGAACTAGTGTAATCTGTGGATTCTGGGTGATCATGATGTGTCAGTGTAGGTTCGTCAATTGTAGCAAATGTCCCCCTCCAGCGGGGGATGCTGACAGGTGGGGAGGAGGCTGTACATGCGGGAGGGCAGGGGGTTAAAGAAAAATCTCTGTATCTTCCCCTTGATTTTAATGTGAACCTAAAACTGCTCTAAAAAAACGGTCTGGAAAAAAAAAATTCAGTACTAAAAGCTGTTACATGTTAGAGGCAAATATGCAATAAATAAATAAATAAATTAGAGTTAAAAAAAATACGGGGCTTCCCTGGTGGTGCAGTGGTTGAGAGTTCACCTGCCGATGCAGGGGACACGGGTTCGTGCCCCGGTCCGGGAAGATCCCACATGCTGCGGAGCGGCTGGGCCTGTGAGCCATGGCCCCTGAGCCTGCGCCTCCAGAGCCTGTGCTCCGCAATGGGAGAGGCCACAACGGTGAGAGGCCCGCGTACCGAAAAAAAAAAAAAAAAAAAATACGAACATGGTTCATTAAATGGCCAACTTTGTAGGTGAAATTTTCGTAAGCTCCCACAGTTTTAGTGACTGAAGCTTTGTTATCTTCACATGAGTTTATCAAGGAAGTGTTTCATTACAATTAAATGTCTATATGTTTAACTTCTAAAGTGTGATTGATTGGTTATTTATAACCCATTGAAAAATGGAAAATTTCTTGCTAAAAAACATCTCTCTCTTCTTTTTAAAAATATTTTAACTGTTGATTTTCATTTTTTTTTTTTTTTTGGCTGTACCATAGGGCATGCAGGATCTTAGTTCCCCAACCAGGGATCAAACCCGCGCCCCCTACAGTGGAAGCGCGGATTCTTAACCACTGGACCACCAGGGAAGTCCCCCAAACCATCTCTTTTTACTAATTCATGGTTAAAGGCTCTCCTTTGCAATAAATCACTAAGCTGGGACAGTGGCTTCTGAAGATCTGCATACAAGATGATAATAATCATCATAATAATACCAACATCACAGTGCAATTCTGCAAAGCAGAGGAGGTAACATAGATGAGAGGGCTTTACAAATGCTAAAGCCCTGTGTAAATGTTATGTTTTTGCAGCTGCGGCTGCCACAGCTGCTGGCTAAAAGTTCATCCCTGGTTATAAGGAGCATCCGTCCTCATTGGAGACACTGGGTGTGATTAAGCACCAAGGAGAAATACAAAGAGTTCTAGACTCAGAGGAGGACGAGAAGGCAGAGTGATCACGGAGGTAACACCCTGAAGGAGACAGGATGGGGGTTCCGCCTCACCAATGGGCAAGAGTTGGATGGAGAAGAAGCAGACACATACCATGGGCAGGCGGTCTGACAAGCAGCACGGAGTATTCAGAAACAGAGCGCCTTGAGGCACAGAGTCTGTGCAGGGGAGCCGAGTGTGAGATAAAGCTAGAAAGGATGGTGGGTGCAGATGGTGGAGAGTCGATGCCTAAAATGTCCAGAATTTTTTCAAGACAAACCAACGCTACATCTACTCTTATTAGTCGCTGAGTATGTATATTACTTATATTCAATGTGATTATATATCGACCTCCAAAACTCATTAGAAAGGCCCATGGATTCGGCGGAGGGTTCTTACGCTTCTGCTCGTTCTGCGGCAGTCCAGAGAGAGAAAGGGAAGAGAGCCGCAGACCCTGGCAGCACGCCGGAGAGGAGACAGTTCAGCAGACAGGAAGAGAGGGCAAGAGAGGAGCCACGTAGGCTACAGGCAGGTTGGAGCAGAAACCAGGGAAAGGAAGGAAGACAAATGGCATAACCACCGACCGATTTGCAGGGCCGTGAAACCTGAACTCTCCTGGATCCGCCTTCCTGGAGAGTCCTCTGGCTCCGGAACTTTGGGAAGGAAAACTGATACCCATAAATAACTGGCTGTGTAACCGCAGAGTGGGATAGATGCTTCATCTTGATTAAAGGCAAAGTGGTTTTCCTGACAAAGAAAAACTGGCTGGGTGATTCTGCAGAGAGGTTACCTGCACGGTCACATGTGGGAGTTTGAGAAAATCGCAAGATGCATGTTGCAAAACGATACATGGAGGGGCTTCCCTGGTGGCTGAAAGTTCGCCTGCCGATGCAGGGGACACGGGTTCGTGCCCCGGTCCGGGAAGATCCCACATGCCGCGGAGCGGCTGGGCCCGTGAGCCATGGCCGCTGAGCCTGCGCGTCCGGAGCCTGTGCTCCGCGATGGGAGAGGCCACAACAGTGAGAGGCCCGCGTACCGCAAAAAAAAAAAAAAAAAAAAAGAAACATGGAGGTTAGGAGCTGGGTGGGGAGAGATAAACAAGATGGAGTGCTGTCAGCAAGGAGGAGATTTCACATCTTATGTTCCCTCAAACAGACAGGAGGTCAGGCTGGACCTGCGTTCCTTTGGGAGTACGGTCTCAAAATAAATCAGATTGTTGCTGGATCATCATTACCCAACCACAGATATCCACTGTTTTCAGTAATGCCATGGTTAATGCTCATCTGGGTCCAACCCGGACCCTAAGACCCTCTAACTCGATTCTGTCCTCACATGGATCATCCACTTAACCACAGTCTCAAAGGATGGACCAGAACAACTAATAAATTGAATTAATAAGTGAATCGAGATCTGTCAACAAAACAATACAAATAAATCAGATTGCTTACTAAATGAAATCCAGTGTAACTGTCTCTATAAATGGAATAAAGATTTTTTTAAGTACTCGTGAACCTTTTAAAACCGAAGTCAAATCTGCAAGCGTCCTAAAGCTACTCGACCAGGATAAAAGTTGAAGTAAAAATGTTTTCAAATCAAACCCAGCTCCATGCCAACCAAAGCTCCCTTCTCATTCACTTGACCGAGCTCCTTATTGGGGCTATGAAGCTTCCTCCTCAGGTCTAGGCTCTGCCGAGCCCAGGAGATGATTTCAGGAAGGTTTTATTGTAGTGATGCTTATGAGGATGCTGCTGCTACGTCCACTAGCAGTCTCTGTGGAGAAGTAGGTGCCACAAATCCAAGACCCTCTCCCAGGTCTCCCTGAAGGTTAATAAGAATGTGCCGCTGAGGGACCTCACACCTCTGCTCATTCTACAGGAGGATTTGGAGGGAGAAGGGGAAGAGGCAGCAACAGGACAGGAGAGAGAGAGAGAGAGAGAGAGAGAGAGAGAGAGAGAGAGAGAGAGAGAGAGAATGAGAGAGAAGAGATCATGGCAGAATGTCCAGACACGAGGGCAGCTCAGGAGACAGAAGAAAGGTCAATGAGGACAGATGGAGGCTGCAGGCTTATTGGAAGAGAATCCAGAAATGAGGCAGAAGGAAAAAGGAAAAGGAGGGCACGGTGATGGGACCAAGAGAGAAGCATAACTGAAGTAGGATGGAGCAACAAAGAACGCAAACAACTTGCCCTGGAAAAAGAGAGTAAAAGGCAGGTTAGTGAACAATCAAAGACCATCGTTTCTAACATCCTCAGAGACGGGCGATGAGATGCAGATCAAGTGAAAATTTGGTTCATGGCTGTTGCTCAGACAAGACCAGCAATGAGGGCTCTGACTCTGGGCCACTGGTTCTTGAAGGGTCCTAAAGATTGACCAGCCTCGGTCCGTGTTCTCATAGTCCGCCGTTTGTGCATCAGTGAAAATGCTCTTTCTACCTCCTACACGGAGAATTTATATTCCTACGACATTTCAAGGTCCATTTATAAGACATCTCACTGAAGTTACCATGGTCATTACATGGAGGCATCATGATATTTTATGTAAGGACATATTTTAAAGCTCGAGTAACATAACTCTCAGTGCAAACAGCAATCAGGCAACACCACAGTGTGATCAGCTACTAGAATTTTAGAGCAAGAATTGAAATTACTTAGTGAAATCTGGAAGCTGTTGGTTATAAATAATTGCTTTACACATAAATAATGTCATTTCTTTTTCAAATGAAAAAACATTAGTAAACCACTCATCTTAACTGAGCTGAAATAAATCTGAGGCTGGAGTAGCAGTGTGTATGAATAACCATGGTGAGATCACCGAAACCCTGTTTAAAACTCAGTAACTTCCAGAGTTTTGTCAGTATCTGTGCCCTCCCTCACAGCTAGATTGAAATACTTCTTATTTCTAACATACCTTTCAATTGACAGGTCGAACCAGCATTTTCCGAGGTCTACTTCATGGCACGTATTATTCGAGACACACCCACATGCATGATCTCATCTAGTCTCACAACTGTACTGCAGTAGGTGTTATTAACCCAATTTTCCAGATGAGGGGACTGACGCTGGGGGTGGTTAAGGTCACACAGCTGGGAACTGGCAGAGCCAGGATGTGGACCTGGGGCTCTGACCCCAAGTCTGGCACCTCCTGTAAGATACCAGACTGCCTCCGTTCCTATCTCTGGCCAGAAAGGAGTTGACTAGCACCCAGAAAGTAGGATGCCAGAATATAAATGTTACCTTCTTATTCATCTGCAAACATGTCAAGTATTTCACAATAAAACATATGTATGGAGTAACGTAATGGCCTGAATCATGTTCCTCTAAATTCATATGTTGAAGCCCTGACCCCCGCACCCAGTACCCTCAGAATGGGATTGTATTTATAGAGATGGGACCTTTAGGGACTTCCCTGGCAGCCCAGTGGTTAAGACTCCACGCTTCCACTGCAGGGCGTGCGGGTTGGATCCCCGGTTGGGGAACTAAGTTCCCACATGCTGCGCAGTGCAGCCAAAGAGTAAAAAAAAAAGAAAGAGAGAGAGATGGGACCTTTAAGAGGTGATTAAGTTTAAATGAGGCCATTAGGGTGAGCCCTAATGCAATCTGATTGGTGTTCTTATAAGAAGAGCTTAGGAAACACCAGGGGCACACAGGTGCACAGAGGGATGACCATGTAAAGATGGCAGTCACCTGCAAACCGTGGAGAGAGGCCTGAATACCCTCCCTGCAAGCCCCTTGATCTTGGCTTCCAGACTCCAGAACTGTGAGAAAATAAATGTCTGTTATTTAAGCCACACAGCCTGTGGCATTTTGTTATGGCAGCTGAAGCAGACGAATACAAGTTCCTATGATGCGCCACACACTGTGCTGAGTGCAAGAATGTTACAGTAAGTAAGACAGGGTCCCCACTCTCAAGAGCTTGCAGTCTTGTAGGGGCATCTCAGAAGCAAGCAGGCAATTAGAATGAACACGCACGGTAAGTGCTACAAATGGGCAGGTGTTGAGTGCTGGGGAGCACGTGAGAAGCTCGTGTCATCTGATATATAGTATGTATATGGGAGAGGATGTCTGGCAAAACTTTAAAGAAGGTGATGTCTATGCTGAGATCTAAAAAGATTTCTCCCTTACACCTGGAAGAGCCTCCAATTTCCATTGACCAAATACCTTTCTATTCTTATTCCAATTCCCCCAAATTCAGAAAACAATCCTCTTATGCCAGTCAGCTACTGCTCTGCTGGCATTTTGTTTCTACTTCAAAAACTAAACATATATACGCTTTTTTAAATGCTTAGGTCTAGGAATTGGTTTCATGAAAGCATTTAGAAATGTAAACAAAATTTTAGATGAAAAGTTGTGTGCTGCACTAGTCTCTGATAACAAAGGTTGACACAACCTAAGAATGTAAGAATAGAATAGTTTAAAAAATTATGGTGAATTTATTCAGTGGAATATATGTGAATATTAAAATTGATTTTAAGAATATTTAGTGGCATGGCAAAATGCTGTGATATAATATAAAGCCATTATAATTTTTGTTAATATAGATATGCAGTTTTAAAAGTTCAAAATATTAAGTGGCTATTTCAGGCTTATAGAATTGGACAGTTTCTATGTATTAGTTTTTAAAATAATTTCTGTTTCCAAAGTTTTCTAGAATTATAAATATAATTATTATAATTATATATATATATATACACACACACACACACACACACACACTTTTTTTTTTTTTTTTGCGGTACGTGGGCCTCTCACTGTCGTGGCCTCTTCCGTTGCAGAGCACAGGCTCCGGACGCGCAGGCCCAGTGGCCACGGCTCACGGGCCCAGCCACTCCGCGGCATGTGGGATCTTCCCGGACCGGGGCACGAACCCGTGTCCCCTGCATCGGCAGGCGGACTCTCAACCACTGTGCCACCAGGGAAGCCCCACACACATATTTTTAATGAGAGAAAAGAAATGTTTTTTTCTAGAAGGCTTGGGAAATTATCTGATTCTTTCAACCATACTGTAGTTCTTCTAGTTTTTAGAACCAAACTACCTGCATTAGCTTATCATACATCAATAAGCTGTTATCAGTTTAAAAAATTATACTTGTACTAAGAAAACCTAGATCTGAGTTTTAGTTCCACCTTTTACTAGCTGTATTTCTCAAGTGGAAGTTACTTAAATTCTGGGCCTCAATTTCTTCTTCTTTAAAGCCAACAATAATTGCAATGACCATCATAGGGCAGGTGGGAGGATCAAATCAGATGTCTGGGAGAGTGCACTGCAAACTATAAAGAGCTACAGTAAAATGAGGATGGTTATTATTTTTATTGACTTATATGGTGCTCTTGAACAAGTCAATGTCAGTTGAAGATGAAAATAGGTTTTGAAAAACTTCTAATCATAACTGGTCATCAATATAAATATGTATTCGTTCTGTGTCAGTGTGGCCCAGACCATGTTAGGTAGGCTCCTATGGGGCAGGGATCACATATATTCGAGATGATTTCTCATAGATTGTGATGGAATGCCCAATGCCAAGTGCTTACCTCAGAAAATATCCTTCATAGACACACGACCAAAGTGAGCTTTATACAGGCAGCTGATAAGTCATTGTAGGCCACCTCCTCAAAGCCACTGCCTGAGTGGCCAGGAGGCCAGGCCATCAGGAAATCCATGAGGGTGGCAGGTCAGAACATGGAAAAGTGGGAAAAATGCAGTCAACACTTACTAGGTAAAAGCCCCCAGCAGTGATTCAGCCTCAAGTGACGGAAACACCTGGACCTTGACACTAAGTGTTATTTAAATAGATGTGAGAAAAGCTCTTTCAGATCCTGGGAGAAAGATACTGATCCGATCACATGCAGCATGTTATCAAGATTTTCCCACGCCTGCCTAGACCCTCTCCACAAGAAACAAAGGTTGAAGGTAAGGACACGCAGGTCCTCGGAAGTACCTGAGATGACCTCTGCCCCCCAGGGCAATCGTTCAGACCAGGTAGGCAAGGACCTGAAATCATATTTTCCACAGCTGGGTCAGAAGAAAGAAGTCTAGAATTTTCTTTTTCTTCTTTTCTCCCCCCCCCGCAAACCCCACTACCTCTCTAACTCCCAAACTTTCCCCTCCTTCCTTTTCTTCCTCTCCCCATCTCCTTCTTTCCTGGCTGTAAATGTTTGTCTCAATTCTGATAGTCCAAAATATGGAGCAGCTGAATATTTTCAATAAAACAGCATTTCTCCAAAATTGTTCTATACCTTCAGCTTCTCAAACTAATACTATAACGTCTTTTTCTTCCTGCCCTTCCATACTCTGTTTAGGAGAAGTGGGTATTTCATGTTTTTCTTGAGAGTCTACCTTGATCCACAGCGGTCTACCATCTCAAGTAAAGAGGAAAGAATCAGCAGGTCTTTCTATCTCTTCCTAAGGCAGCCTCATTGTGTCATTTGTAAAAGGAACCATACACCAGGACTGGCATGATATGCATACATTACACCCAGGGTACTCATCACACTTAAGAGCAGAGGATAACATGGCCACAGGAACATCCAAAGTTGCAGCTTTTCAGTCTGTCATTCTTCTTGGTGTGGCCTTAACCTAAAAAGAATTTCTGGGGCCCTGGCAATCTATTTTCTAGGGCAACCTTTAATTTCCTTAGCTAATTCCAAGCAGCACAGCCACCTGAACTCCTCCACCACTGTCTTCTGCTCCTCCCACGTGGTGTCTTGCCCAGATCTGCATCTCTTTCACGACACCCTAGAGGTGTCTTCACAATAACCCAACCTGGAGGAGCCCAGGGGGCTGTTGGTCTGTGAGCACACACCCCCCTCTACTGGACAAAACACGAAGACATGTACACGGCTGGGAAGGGACCACAGAATTCCCCAACAGGAACATCTAATTCACTGTCCTCACTTTGTACAAGAGAAAGACATGCCATAAATCAACAGATTCACAGAAGGAACTGGAGGCAGAAGCTCTAGCTCTGTCCTTCGTGGTAAGCGCCATCATTACTCTGTGTTCTTCAATAGCTTGACTCACAAGAAGAGAGGACTATATGACTGAGTTCATGGTGGGGGGTGGGGGGTCTCTAGGTTCTGAGTTAAAACACTCTCCAAGGTGCAGCCATCGATGAGGAAGCAAGGTGTTGGTTGAAAGAGCCCTGGTCTGGGAGTCAGAGGACATGGTCTCTAGTCCCAGTTCTAGCACCAACGACCTCTGTGATTCTGGGCAAGACACATAAAAGTCTCTGGAACTCCCTGTCCTCATGTGTGAAGTGAAAGAGTTAGAAGAGATGAGCCTCTAAGGGAGCTTCTCACAATATGAACCCATGAGGTCTATGACTGTACACGAGCAGATGAAAGAGGGCAAAAAGGAAAAGGAAAGAAAAGCACATGAACTGGAATGCTGGAGACCCCATCCTAATCCTGGCTCTGGAAGCAACTAGCTACTTGACCTTAGGAGAGTCACTTCATCTCTCTGGAACTCTGTCTTCTGCAAAGGCATGAAGCTAGATGATCTTGGGAAGAAGATTATAGCTTCTCAACCCCTAAGTTTCTACAATTATGAGTAATGATAACTGTGGGCACCGATGCTGTCTTCAAAGGATCCGGAAGCCACAGGGGCATGTTTATACATCTTTGGGCAAAGTAGGGAGCCATTAACCTTCCTACTTGTTTTATAATAAGTATAACTAAGAATAAATACATCAAACTACTTGTTTAAGAGTTCACAAGAGCTCAAGCAGATGTGCTTCCTTCCAACCTGTGTGACGGACAAGACATTAGTCCAAGGCAGTACCATCAAACAACAAAGCTTATGTAAGCCATGCTACAAAACAGCCAGGAAGCCACTGCTTTCTGTGAATTAATAAGTAGACCTAATAAATTACTAAACTAGATCACTAATTCTACTCATTTTATTTATTTATTTATTTTTTTGCGGTACGCGCTCCTCTCACTGTTGTGGCCTCTCCCGTTGTGGAGCACAGGCTCCGGACGCGCAGGCTCAGTGGCCATGGCTCACGGGCCCAGCTGCTCCGCGGCATGTGGGATCTTCCCGGACCGGGGCACGAACCCGTGTCCCCTGCATCGGCAGGCGGACTCTCAACCACTGAGCCACCAGAGAAGCCCTCTACTCATTTTAAATGGGGTTGTAGGAATTGACACGAAGTTTAAAAGAAGAGTTGAAACCAAACAATGGCAATGTTTGTTGCCAATGTTGGGTGACCTACGTATGGCTCTGGAAGCAGTGGGAAAGGGTGGCGCTGAGCTAACAGTTCCAGCCCGCCTCACCCCAAATTAGATTTTTATTTAGATTATGCAATCAATAATCTAAATAAAAAGAGCGCTGTTGCCATGCAAAGGCAGTTTCAAAACAAGTTCTCTAGCTGCACCAGCATCCCACTTTATACCTGGCTCCTCTTATCCAGGCTTTTGGGATCCACTGAAGACATTAGGGGAAACAGTAGTGGATGGGGAGAGCTTCGTGACCAACGGTTGGACTGTCAGCCACAAGGTCAAGTGGAGGGGCACTGAAAGGAAAAAAGAAAACTGTGACCCTGGAAGAATTGCTTAACCCCTCCGACATTCAGCTATCCTGCCTTTCCTTAAAAAAAACTTAGACAGTAAATACATTTGAGTCACAATGCTTTGCAGTAAAATAAAGACAGCCTATGCATTTGAAATACCTTGTTTACTGAGTTTCTCCTTTCAAATTATCTTCTGATGCACCTCACCTCCTCTATTTGATCCTCCGAGGAATTTTTTTTTTTTTTTTTTTTTTTTTTTTGCGGTACGCGGGCCTCTCACCGCCGTGGCCTCTCCCGTTGTGGAGCACAGGCTCCGGACGTGCAGGCCCAGCAGCCACGGCTCACGGGCCCAGCCGCTCCGCGGCATGTGGGATCTTCCCGGACCGGGGCACAAACCCGTGTCCCCTGCATCGGCAGGCGGACTCTCAACCACTGCGCCACCAGGGAAGCCCATCTGAGGGATTTTAAGTATTAAAATCCAAAGGCTGTGCTGGTTGACCTGCACACACCAAGCCCAATAAGCACTTTAGATGTTAAAGAGACAACTGTTTGAGGACCTTATCCCAGAAGTTTTTCAACATATTTATTTTAAAAGGCCAGTGACAAGTTTTGTGAATCTTCTGAATTGCACCCCCTACCCTTAAGTCCTCTCTTGTAGGGCTGTGTCCTTGAACATCAGAATATTGATTTTAAATCGTGGTACAAACCGAACACCAATGGGAAGATCTCGCGAGAAGATAAGCGGAGCACAGGATAACCCAGTTAGAGAGGAGAATGTGTGCTCTGTCCGTCGGCCTTCCCTGGTGCTGCTTCTTGCTGGCATCAAGTAGGAAAGATTCCTTTCACACCTGACACAAGTATGCACTGTCCTTCTGAAATATGAGAAAGCAATTCCCTGAGGGACAAGGAGGCCTCTTGGCAGTGGTGGGTGAAGCTCAGAAACCGAAAAACTTAGCTGGCAAGGCCTGCCGGAAGAAGTGACTCTGTGGAATGCTATTGCAATCGGCTAGTTTACCTTCCCAGGGTGATGCAATGTTCTAAAATGTATTACTTAAACCCGGATAGAATTACCATTGTGCGTTACATACCAATACTAAGTTCCTCTTCTATGGACCATAAAACCACGGAACAGACTTAGGCACTACCTATTCCTGAACTGCCTTGTTTTAGCCCTTCACACATATGCCCTGCAAACATAGTATAGAACCTACTGATGACTTTATATTTTGGTCCTCATCTCTCTAGGATGGATGTGAGCTCTTTGAGGACGGGGATGAGCCTTTATTTTTGGTCTGTTTTGTCTATCGCTGTGTCCACTCTACCTAGAATGGTGATGAATCCACCATAGGTATTCAATCAACATCGTCAAATGAAGAAATGATTTTTGTGTGCCTCACAGATATAAATACAAATAATCACAGTGACAGAGCTGTGTTCACTGTTACAGTTCAGATAAGAGGGGTCCACACCCCATGTGCAAGGGGTCAGTCTTGCACAATTTCAAATAGGAATGGAAAGTGAGTGCCCACTTCTCAGTGTCTGGAAATAGTTCTTAAACTGCTGCTTCCTAATTGCATACCATGATAGTTCAGGAAGGATACGTCTAAGCAAGTGATTTCCTTGACGAACAATGTTATAGTTATTTCCTTCTGAAAACAGAGCAAGGGTCAATGTTAAAGGCTCCACAGTGTTTTGCATCCAAAACTGGGGAAGGTCAATACCACCCTATCAAAAGAATGCTTTCTCTCTAATTCTTAGCACCTGTGTTGAATGCAGTTTATCTGCTATGCTGAATGAGAGTCCCTTAAATCCTTCCTGGAAGAAGCTAGGAAACAGACAATTAAATAAATAAGTGATGTAAAAACAAACAGGTAGAAATATACCCACCCATCTCATGGGGGCTTTTACGAGGCTCTGACGATAACACATGTGGATATTCTGTGTAAGCAATCACACGTACCCACAGACGTGACTTCAGTTGGTGATTCCTGTCCACGGTTTTCTTTAGCTGACGCCACCCTCGCCTTGCCCATACCCTGCTGCAGTGAGACCCTTCACTGTCGCCACCACCCTGCACCTAAGCCGCTCCCGCACATTTGCCTCTCCCGGTTGAGAGGCAGAGACAGGCAGGGAAGGAGTTTCAGAAGCATTCTGGAATTCTACCTTCTTTCTCTCTGCCCATTTTGAATGAGAGGGGTAGCTCTATATTTCAAAGAAGAAAAAAGAAACCTACGTGATTCTGAATTAATGTCGTTCCCAAGGAGTATGACGCTGGTCAGAAAAGTCCTCCATTCATGAGCCGGTGTTTACTGATATTACCAAGGACATGTCCTGGCGTCCACATTTCTCCCCAGGGAGGCTTCTGGTTTTTGGTCATAATTCACTCAATAAATTAATGTTCCTACCAAAAGTGGACAATGTATTTCCTTCCCAGGTACCATGTGAGATGCTCGCACATTTCTTTATACTGAGGAATGGCTTCTCTATGTGATCACGGGTCTTAGGGAAACTAGGGGAGCCCTGGGTACTGCAGCCTCTTAAAGGGCCCCCACCACGGGGCCCACTCAACAGGTTACCCTACTGCTCTGATTCCAGTTTTTCAGTCCCTTCCCTGCCACCAATGACAGAAGGGCCAGGGATGAGGGAGGGTGATCAGGGACAACATTTGCATCTGGTCAGACCTGGGTTTGAGTCTGGGCTCTGCCACTTCCTGGCTGGGTGTCTCTGCCATTGGCTTCCCTTCCCTGACTTTCTGTCCCTCATCTGTAAAATGCGGATAACAGCTATTGCAGAGACTGTGGTTTTAATTAAATGGAATATTTATCAAGTATCCAATTCAGCGGCTGATGCCTAAGTGTTCAACAAACAGCCGTTGTTGCAGTTACTGTAGTTTTTAGCCAGTGTCCATGTTCTCTTTGCTACGGCCCAGGAAGGGCCAAGATCACTAGAGGAAAATGAAAGGAATGAAGGAACATGAGAAGAGAAAATAAGCAAGCGCTAACACTCAGAAAAGGCCTCCAGGAATGGCTCAGGCGGTGGGAACGCTATCACTGATCACCGCACTGCAGAATTAGGTTTCTATCAGGCAATCAATCTAAAAAGGAGATACAGGATGCATCACCGCCTGCTGGCGGCTGGACTCTGCAGCTGTTGCTCTTTCTCCCCACGAGCTGCCTCCTGTTTCATTCTTCTCCCCTCTTGCCAATGCAATGTGCAGCCTATGCACACATTATGCTCCTATATCCCCATCACTTCCTCCTTTGCCATCCTCTCCTCAAGACGAACACGTGTGCCCCCCCCACAAAGCCTTGCCCAGGGCCATACTGCCTTCCTCTTGTCTCGCCCCTCCATGTGGACACACAGAGCTTGAATTAGCCTGGAAATTCTGCATTTTCATGGTTTACTAGCATGACTCCTCCTAGCAGTGAGGATACCATTGCTGTCTGTCAAACTGGATACACGGCTTTGATGATTCTAATCAACAAGAGTTCTTGAAGTATGAGAGCTACGAATTAGGGCTCCCGAACCCACTCAGAATTTACCCCGCTATGGCTATGTCCCTCCCTGTATGAGGAGGTCATGGGCATAGCAGTGAGGGAGGCAAGAGAACGGGCTCAGGGGCAACGCCAGGAGTGCAGGTCCCAAACTCTGCTGGGGGCCTTCGCCATCTCTCACCTAACCTGAAAGGCGCCTCCCATCGCAAGTCCCCAGAGATCTTCTTCAGGAAATGTCACACCCTACTCTACTCTGTTGGAGGGTGAGGTGCTTGGGCTTCAGTCATCCCGGAGAATGTCACTGTCCTCTGAGGTGGCAAATGGATGGAAGCCAGAGAAAATTTAGAGCAGACCACATACTGTACCTCCTCATCTAACAGACAAGAACAATGAGGTTCCTGGGAAACTGACTTATCGAGACCCCCCAGCAAAGTGGTCAGTGGCCAGGTCAAGACTAAAACCCAGTTTGCTCTGGGCAAACTGGAAGCGTCTATAAAATTTAAAATCAAGTTTTTGTTTGTTTGTTTTCTCTGAGACAGATTCCTCCTTTTGTGTGTGTGTGTGTTGTAAGGTCTTCAAATGTTTTTCTAATGAATATCCCCAGATATACACCAAAATAGTGAGGACCGTATGATACAGCCGCATGAACGCATGACCCCAACAAAGCCTTCATCAGGATTTTGCCACACTTGCTTCATAAAATCCTTATCTTATTTTAACTTAAGCATTGTAAAACCATTCCCAGAATCATTTCACCCAGCACACCCCAGTACGTATCTCTTTAAAAATATGGATATTTTCTCACACCAGTGATTCTCATAGTTTTGCTGGTCCCCACCCCCCAGAGTTTCTTATTTAGTCGGTTGTGGGTGGGGCTGAGGATTCTCATTTCTAACGTATTTCTGGGTGATGCTGGTGACACTAGTCTGAAGCCACGCCATGAGAACCACTGTCTTATATACTCACAATGCCATTATCATACCTAACAGGTTTAACAGTATACCTCGGTATTATCAAATATCTATCTATATTCAATTTTCCTGCTTGCCTCAGCAACGTCTTTTTTTTTTTAAATTATAATTACCTTTGGAAGGTTTGCTGTATATGTATATATATTTTAGAAGATGTTGGGGGTAGGAGTTTATTTATTTATTTATTTTTGCTGTGTTGGGTCTTCGTTTCTGTGCGAGGGCTTTCTCTAGTTGTGGCAAGTGGGGGCCACTCTTCACCGCGGTGCGCAGGCCTCTCACTATCGCGGCCTCTCTCATTGTGGAGCACAGGCTCCAGACGCGCAGGCTCAGTAGTTGTGGCTCACGGGCCTAGTTGCTCCGTGGCATGTGGGATCCTCCCAGACCAGGGCTTGAACCTGTGTCCCCTGCATTAGCAGGCAGATTCTGAACCACTGCGCCACCAAGGAAGCCCCAGAAACGTCTTTTTACAGATGGCTTATTTCAATCATTTGTCAAAGTCCATACATTACATTTGGTTGCTATGTCTCTTAAGTTTCTTATATATATTTGCAGACCAATCAGTCTCCCCTCCCCTTCTTAACCTGTCTCTCTTGTTTACTGCCTTATAAACTTATCAAAGCTGCTAAGAGACTAGATCTTAATTGTTCTCACCACAAAAAAGAAACAATAATTATATGATGTGATAGAAGTGTTAGCTAATACGGTGCTGGTAATCATACTGCAGTATATAAACGCATCAAGTCAACATAATGTACACCTTAAACGTACACAATTTTCTATGTCAATTATATCTCAATTGAAAAAAGAAGAAAGAACCCAGTACAGTCCCACCTACATACGGACTTAGCTGTTTGCTTGCTCATTGTGTTGCTTCATTTATCCCTCTAGTTTCCATATGTCCTATGAACTGGAAGGTAGCCCTGAATGTCTGGTCACCTATAGATTCAGCTCTTTGGCAAGAACACTCCATAGCCCCACAGACAGGGCTGTGTGTGGTATAATCCAGGTTTAAATCTTAAACTCAGATCTGAAACATACATTTCTATATGTTTGGAACATACATTAAAACAATCCCACCGTAACTATTTTTAAACCACTTTAAAATAATTCATGCTCTTTATACTAAAGCAGATCTTCCTCCCTTGAAACTTTATGGATCCCTCTTTTTTCCAAAAGAAAAGAAATAATTTCTCAGATTCCTCAGTAAGCCACACACCTGGGACCCAGTTCTTGATCACACTGGTCAGTTTAAACATTCAATCCAAGTATAATAAAACCCTACCTAAGTTAACATTTGTTGCATGAAACGCCTGCAATCTGATGAGGAAAATCATTTAGTTTCTAAACAACCAAGGCTGCTATTTGTAGCTACTACTGTCTTGAAACCCGCCTCTAAGCTACTCAGATGCCACCAGAAGTGTCCTCTGGCACACACCAAACAGGAGAGGACTGCCTCTCAAACCAACAGGTGGCATACCGGTGAGCAGAGGAAAAAACAAAACAGACTGTTTGGGGATGAAACGGGATCTGATGGATAAAACTGACAAGAATGAGCCTGCAAGTAGAATTCTTCTTGAGAATAAATCCCAATTCCTAACATCTAACAAGCATGGATGGCATTCTAAGGCATTTAGGCAGATTAGGCTTTTATCAAAATGGTTTATATTGACAAAATGACCTTCTCAGTCATGAAAGAACACTTACCTAATTGAGCAATTTTTTTAAAAATTCAAAGGACAAATACACAGAAGACATACTATACTGTCCTGGAGCTGTATCTTCACCTAATCCCATTGCTTTTCACACACAGGTGTGAGACGGTGGGAAAAGCACAGACTCCTAAGGGTTAAATGAAATTCTGTGTAATTAGCCTAGCACAGCTGGGGATGCTGTAATTAATGTTAATTCCTCATGTCTCATTCACTCTATTTTATGAACCTTATTGTTGGATTTTCTAGAATTCTATGCCTAGGGAAGGGAGTAAAGAAGAACTGGGTTCTGGCAGTCAACTGATTATTGAAGAATAGATTCATCTCTTCTGTTGAAATGGAGGAATAAGAAAGGTGAGAGGACGCATCAGTCAATGTAAATAGAGATACAATAAACTGTGCACACTGGAGAAAGTTTTGTAGTCATTAAAAAAAAAAAACTTTAAGTTATAATAATCAACTCTGAGCAGTAGTGGGGCATTGATCAAAAACTTCATTTTAAATAAGAATTTTCGGGGGCTTCCTTGGTGGCGCAGTGGTTGGGAGTCTGCCTGCCGATGCAGGGGACGCGGGTTCATGCCCCGGTCCGGGAGGATCCCACGTGCCGCGGAGCGGCTGGGCCCGTGAGCCATGGCCGCTGAGCCTGTGCGTCCGGACCCCGTGCTCCGCGGCGGGAGAGGCCACGGCAGTGAGAGGCCCGCGTACCACAAAGAAAAAAAAAAAAAAGAATTTTCATGGGCAGAAATGAAATGCTTCAGTAAGGCAAGGTCATATTTGTTGAACCAGTAAACAGTACTGGAGAAAAAAATATTTTGTTATGAGCATTTTTTAAATATTCTTATATTCATTAAAAAAAACTTTGGTACTGATGTAACGCACAACACACTTGGCTGGAAATAATCCTTATTAAAGCAGCATTCTGTAAGAGCTACCGTTTATTCTGGTTTCACTTGTCCTAGGCATCAAAATATTATTTACAATAATTAGGTAAGGTCTCTTAATCTGTTATAACATTGCCTAGGGCAGGGACTATCCTTTAAGCTATGACTTCATAGTGAAAATAAAATAATTAATTGACAATGATGAACTATATACAATTCAGTTGCATAAATATATGCAACACATTATAAATGATACAGTGGGTTTTGATGGAAAGTTCTAAATCTTCTTTATAAAAAACCAATTGAAAACCCATTGCCAGTGTGTCTATGAGAACAGTCTCAGTTAAGGTCAAAGCTAGTGCAGAATCTACTTTATCCATTGCTCAGGTACTGTGATCATCCCTTGCTGTGGTCCCATGCCAGCCTTTACTGGTTTTAGTTGCTCCTTTGCACGAGAAACATTATAAATATGGGCAGAAAATGATCAGTTTCTGCTTTTGAAATTGATTAAAGTTCCTGTTAAGTACCAAATCTTTACCATAATTTGGAAGGAGGTTTTCTCCCTCCCATATGCTCTATAAAATGCTCGCTCACTACCAAATTTATTCACTACTGGATTTATTCATGCTGGTTGGGTACTGGGAATGCAAACATGAAAAAGACAGATCCTGTACTAAAGAAATCACAGTCTACTGATTCCAGCTTCTAGAGAATCTGCCCATTTTGCTATGCTGTTTCTATAAAGAAGAGTACTGGGGAAAAAAAGGCAGAAGAATTTGTTGTGGAAATGAGAAACATATTCTCCTACCTTCACTGGCACATCAAATTATGACCAACTGTTTTGAATATACAATCAAAAAGTAAGTTTTTTAAAGCACATACTGCAGGACAGTAACAGCAAGGTACTTAAAGCTTCAATTAGATCAATAGGAAACGTAGATGTCAGCACCAAAAAGAAAAATTTCATTAGCTGTCACAGTTTCTTTTGGTATACCCCAGTGGTATGATGGCTTACGGTGTGCCTGACTGTGCCTCGCATCTTATTTATTCTTCATAAGAACCCTATGAGGTCATTTTGTTACTATTCACAATGCAGAGCAGAGAAAACTGAGACTAAGAGAGGTTGTATAACTTGCATTCGACCACAGCAGCAGAGTTCAGGCTCAAGCACAGATGTGACTACCCATGTCCTTCCACGATGCCTCCTTCAAACTGTGTGTATCCATTCAATCAAGTATCACATGGTTTGAACAACTATAATTTATTTAGTTTCTATAAATCATAGTCTTACCAAGTACGTGAAGGAGAGAGAACACATATATGCAGATTAATGAATGAGATTCCCAGGAACCTTTCAGAAAGACAAGACAGCATTTTAGTCACAGATCACTTTTCAAAAAAAAAAAAATGAAGAAAACCTTCTTTGTTAAGCAATACTTCAAGCGTCAGTTAACTTTGCAAGACAAGCAAAGTCTGGGTGAATTCTCAGAGAAGCAAAATATTTAGAGGCAAAAGATCCTCAAAGATGTATTGTCCTCAGAGGTTTATTCTAAGTTATTCATTTTTACCAATGAGCAAATGGAACTCCTGGGATACTACTAATTATATTTCAATTATCATATAAGATTATTACATGTAACTAATTCTTTATTATGTTACTTAATTAGCAGGTACATTTTTAATTTATTTTTCAAACTTTTACCTCTTACTCCATATTGACCATAAGCCTAAATAATTATAGTGCTCTGGAATTGAGTTGCTTTATCTCTTTGAGTCTAGGTGCTAATGAAAGTTAATTATTGATGGAACAAAGGCCACCAGGCAATTGCTTATTGGGGAAATGTCAAGGGCTCCAAAGTAAATACCTGAGTAGCGATTGTAACAGAAATTCCCTGAAAATCCAAATAAGTTTCTGGTTACCTTCAAATTGGTGGTGGGGACAATATAGGGAGAGAAGGAAAGAACCAAAATCGAAGTTAGAAGATCTGGACTATTCTATCACTAAACAGTTACAACTCTTCAGATGGAACCTCACTTTCCTTACCTGTACCGTGAAAGCACTAGGTCAAAGGATCCTTCCCAACTTTAATATTTTATAATCACTGTTTAGAGGCGACAAATACCAACTAAGTCATATACTCCCTTGTGGAGTTTGTAGAACTGCTCCTGGTTTTTAAAAATGAAATAAGAAATTTTTTCAAATGCCTCGAGGGCATATGATTCCAAAAACTTAGATTTCCTGAGGGAGATATTTTATTTATTAAAATATGTCAACATATTTTATCTCTCTAGGCAAAGTATACTTCTTTCATTTTTTCAGGATTAAAAATAAATCCTGGGGCTTCCCTGGTGGTGCAGTGGTCAAGAATCCACCTGCTAATGCAGGAGACACGGGTTTGAGCCCTGGTCCGGGAAGATCCCACATGCTGCAGAGCAACTAAGCCCGTGTGCCACAACTACTGAGCCTGCACTCTAGACCCCATGAGCCACAACTACTGAGCCCATGTGCCACAACTACTGAAGCCTGTGTGCCCTAGAGCCCATGCTCCACAACAAGAGAAGCCACCGCAATGAGAGGCCTATGCACCGCAACGAAGAGTAGCTCCCACTCTCCACAGCTAGAGAAAGCCCGCGCGCAGCAACAAAGACCTGACACAGCCGAAAATAAATAAATTAATTAATTTAATAAATAAATAAATTCTGATAATACCACTAAAGCAGCAATATGCCGGGAAGGAAAGCAATAAGAAACAAAGGAAAATAACATTTAGTTCGTCCCTATGCAACTTTCTACCTATGGTAAAAAGAACCAGCTTATCTGCTATCCTCTTTTTTTTTTTTTTTTTTTCCGGTACGCGGGCCTCTCACTGTTGTGGCCTCTCCCGTTGTGGAGCACAGACTCCGGACGCACAGGCTCAGCGGCCATGGCTCACGGGCCCAGCCGCTCCATGGCATGTGGGATCTTCCCGAACTGGGGCACGAACCCATGTCCCCTGCATCGGCAGGCGGACTCTCAACCACTGCACCACCAGGGAAGCCCTGCTATCCTCTTTAATTCAATTGAGGGTGAGGACCACATTTAACCATATGCTCCACTGCAGGTAATGAGAAATTAAAAACTCTTTTTAAAAGTAGAGTTTATCTGGAATGCATTTTAGTGGATACATCAAAAAGAAAGCAAAGCAACCATTGCAGAGCATTTGACTTTTCAGCCCTCATTTTGAGGGGGTCTGATGTTCAGAAAAAGCCACTGGGGCAAGCAACTTGTTCATTTGTCTGTCTAATCCATACTTACTAGTCAAGTGCTAGACACTATAATAAATGCCAGAGGCACGCAGAGAAACATCCTATGACTCCTGCCATCCAGGGGCTCATAATCCAGTTAGTGCCAGAAACTCACATGCAAATAAATAATTATGACAATGCTAAGTGTTTTGAAATGAAAGCAGCACAGAGTACTATATGGAATATATAAGAGGAAATGCTTAACTCTAATTAGGAAGGTTAGGAGAGCTTCTTGGAAAAGATGACATTTGTGCTAGGTCTTAATGGGTGAGTAGGTAGTTTCTCACGGAAACAGCACATGCAAAGGCATAGAAGCAAAGAAAGGAAGGGAGGAAGGAAAAGGGAAGGAAAAGTATCATAAAATAAATTTAAAATAGTTTTTTCCAATCGGACGTGTCTGAAATAGGATCTTACTTTCACTGTCATTTTCCTAATCTCTTGTGAGGCTAAGCATATTTTCACTCATTCATAAACTCACTCATCATTCAGATTTTCTCTTAAGTGAATTGACTATTTTCTTCTCCTGGGTAGTTTGCCTTTTACTTACTAATTTACATGAATTCTTTATATAGTCTCCTTGTTAGCCATAAGTGCTGCAAATATCTTCTCCCAGCTTTCCTTATTACTCTTTAAAATTGGTATCATTTGTCATAGTCAAATGATTTTAAATTTCAGATTATTTTAATACAGACAAATTGACCAATAATCTTCTTTATGGTTTGTGCTTTCAAGCAACCCTTTCCTAATCCTTGCATATTTTCTACTAAAAGCTGTCAGGTTTTGCTTTTCACATCTCAGTTCTAAATCCACCTGAAATAGATTTTGTGCACGGAGGTTTATTTTTTTCCTTCCATATGGCTAACCCATTGGCCCAGCATCGTTTATTGAATAATTTATCCTTTCGCAGTCTTTGTAACGTCAGCTGTTGCAGGCAGGAATCTCGGGGTAATGAACTGAGAGATTTCCATGCAGAAGGTTTGGCGGGAGGGTGCTCTTGGGCACACACCTATTAGAGAGTGAGGGATGCAGGGCTGGGCAGAAGGAGATGCAGCCACAACAGAGGCCTCGGCTGGTCACACGGGGAGCACGGAAGCTGGGATGGCTCTTCAGAGATGTTTCCTGCCCAAGTGAAGGATTGGGCTTTGGTACCCTCACACATAGACTGGTCATTGGATAGGGCTGCCCCTGAGAAGTGGGTGGAATCTCTGGTGAGGCAGCTCCCTAAGGCAGAGGGCATGGCCTGGGAGGGACTCAGCTGTCAGCCACCAGCCAGCAAGACAGCTAGGTAGCTGAGGGAACTAGGGCTTTGATCTTGACAGGGGGATCTGGGTGTCACACACAGCATTCACTACACGGCCTTTGTCAGGTACCCCCTTTCCAATTTTACTGTCTCACTATTCTTTTTGGATCCTTTTTCCTATGAAAAGATTTCCAGATAGGTCTCCATCCTGGTCGCCTGCATGTAATCCAATGTGTCAACAGCCCCTTTCAAATGCGGACCTCTAATTACACCAAAACCTCCAGATTTGTCAGACTCTATAGAGTACAGTAGCACATTTTCTCCCTTGATATGAACATCTATCACTAATGTAGCCTGGCTTTCTATTTTAAACAGCCCCCTTACCCAACTGGCTCAAAATCAATATGTTGTCAGCTAAGGCTGAAACCGAATTCTCCTATGTCCTTTACTTGTAAGTGGATATTTTAAACTAAATGCAGGACGTTTCCAGTATCCTCTTGACTTGAATATTGTTCCATTTAGCTTAGGAAGAATTTAGCACGCCTTGTTCTGTCACCGAACACCTCTCTCCACCTCAGTTTTTCTCCAAAGTTGATTAAGAATGTCAGCAAGGGGCTTCCCCGGTGGCACAGTGGTTGAGAGTCCGCCTGCCGATGCAGGGGACACGGGTTCATGCCCCGGTCCGGGAAGATCCCACATGCTGCGGAGCGGCTGGGTCCGTGAGCCATGGCCGCTGAGCCTGTGCGTCTGGAGACTGTGCTCCGCAACGGGAGAGGCCACAACAGTGAGAGGCCCGCGTACCGCAAAAAAAAAAAAAAAGAATGCCAGCAAGACATTGAAAAGATCTGGACAGGGGACAGTGATGAGTCTATGACATGCCAGTGCCAGTGATTCCCTTCTACATTTTGACACAGGTCCATTCATCAGCACTCTATGACTGGTCGCAGACCCAGCATGTTTCAATAGAGAGTTGTCTTCCCAGTCACTTGGGGCAGGAACCTGCCGGTGATCCCTGACTCTGTTTTCTCTTTCAACTGCACATCCAACCAAATTTGTCTAGTTTTGAGTCCACAGTACTTTGGAATATACCCCTTGTGGCCATGAGCACCAAGACCATCACAGAGCTGTTTGATTCTTAGCTCTGTTTTCAGCTGATCACGTCCTCACTACTGCCAAACCTATTTGCCTCGAAATACAAAGCTGAGAAAGTCATGACCTTTTACTGGTTCCCCACCTGGAAGAGATGACAGTAAATAGTGTCCCTGGGGGATAAGGAAATAAATGCAGCTTCTCAGGATGTCGTCTGCAGAGAATGTCCATTTAACTTTGGGCCTCTATGGCATAGAGACTATTAGGACCGCTAAGAATCATTGAAAAGTGATTTCTCTTTTCAAGGCTGCTATCTGTAATCATAAAAGGAATTCCTTATAATTGTAAAGCACTCTGATGTATGCTTTCTCGTTTAATTCTCACAGCAACTCTGAAAGAGTGATGTTATTAATCCCTCGTTAAGTATGAGACTTGATGAGGTGGTATCTTACAGTCACATTGCTAGTAACTGACAGAGGCAGCATTTGAACTTGGGTTTCCTGATTTCAAGGCAGGGTCTTCTTCCCCAACCCAGCTCAACTGAACAGTTGTGTGAACGATGGCCTATTTAGCCTGAGAAGGAACAAAGGTATCTAAAGGCAGGTGAGCTCTGAATGGGCAGCCTCCAAGTCTCTAAAAGAAAAATGCTGCCCAAAGGACAGAAGGGAGTGATTTTCCTCGTCACACAGAGGCTAAGATTTAACAGCTTCTGCAGCAAAGAGGCAAACGATTTCCAGATTCAGGCTCTTTGGAAGATTAGTCATACATTATCGTGTGATTTTCTAAGATATTGCTCTTAAAGGAATTAGAAAGATGGCAACAGAATAGCACGCTGCTCTTTAGAATAAAGCTGCAGATGCGTGATTGTAATATCTTCATTACTTAGTAGATGAAATCCTATAACTCCACCAATATTTGCTGATAACATAAAACTGGTAACAAAAGCTACATACTGAAAGCCTAATGGATGCTTAAATACAATTTGGAGAAGTAGCATCTTAGACCACATGACAGCAGCTGGCACTTGGCAGGGATCAATAGTTATTTGAAGACATCTGCATTGAGGCAAGAATGGTTACTATTATGATTAACAGAAAAAAAGCTGTAATCACAGCAACAAATGTCATACAGGGAAATATTCAAGAATGGCATTCTACCTTCCTGTATGAAATCAATGTGCAAGAATTGGTTGGAAGAACGCTAATAAAAAAATTAAGAAACTTTTCCATGTTTATAGATCCCTCTATCTGATACATTCTATAATAATTATTCAAAATCATCATAGAAATGGCTAAGTGGGAATTCAATTATTTCTCAAGGATAACTCATCTATATCATTTCCCTCTAATAAGTATTTACACCTAAAAGATTCTGAATTCATCTAATGTAGCTAAACATCAGTATAACAATTTATGTGTGTTTTTTTTAATATTTTATTTATTTATTTTTATTTTTTTGGCTGTGTTGGATCTTCGTTTCTGTGTGAGGGCTTTCTCTAGTTACGGCGAGTGGGGGCCACTCTTCATCGCAGTGCGTGGGCCTCTCACTGTCGCGGCCTCTCTTGTTGCGGAGCACAAGCTCCAGACGCGCAGGCTCAGTAGTTGTGGCTCACGGGCCCTGTTGCTCCGCGGCATGTGGGATCCTCCCAGACCAGGGCTCGAACCCGTGTCCCCTGCATTGGCAGGCAGATTCTCAACCACTGCGCCACCAGGGAAGCCCCAACAATTTATGTTTTTAATCTTGGTCTTCACTAAAGTGGTTAAGCACAGACAGCTTGGCCTCCAACCTCAGAATTTCTGATTCAGTAGGTCTGGGGGAATGGGGCCCAAGAAACAGCATTTTAACAAGTTTCCATTTGTGGCTAATAATGCTGCTTGCTCAGGGACCACACTTTGATAACCACTGTTTCTACACCACACTGACTCTCCCGTAAGTTCCTATCGTCACACCTAATTTTGCCATGGGTGAATTTCTTGTGTACAGTAAACAAAAATTCATTCAAGAATTAGTTATTGAGCCAGCATTTATGTAATACGTGCTGTAAGTGATATCAGATGTGATGTCATATATTAGAGATACAAAGATGAATAAAGCTTAGTCTTTGCATCCGTGGAGTTTATTTCTAGAAAGATGTGTAAACAAATAATATGATATAATGTGATACACATCATGTGTAAAGTTCTATGAGAGTAGAATGAAAGTATTCATTCTACAATGAGAGGAATCAGAAGGCTTTATAATGGAGATAACATTTAGGACTTTTTAAAAACTTTTTAGTTTCCAATAATTTTCGACTTATAGAAAAGTTAAAAAATAGAGTTCCCTATACTATTCATTCAGTTTCCCAGCATTATGCAAACCTTGACATTTTGCATAACCAAGATTAGGATGAATTTTGAAGGATGCACGGGAACTTGTCAGGGTATCCCGTTCATAGAAATAATATATGAATAAAACCATTGAGACAGGATATACTAAAAATGATATCTAAACATTTTTGGAGAATTATATGCTAGACACTCTGCCAAGCCCTTTAAATGTTTTATTTCACTTAATTCTTAACAACCCATATCTACTATGTGGATACTGTTATCACTCCCTCTATAAATGAGGTAACTGAGGCCATCGCCAATCTTCTAGTAGGTAACAAAACTGGGATTTAACACTAAAATGTTGAACATTAGCGCACACACTCTTAAGCAATATACTATGATTATTATGATCTGGAAATGAGAATGGTCTATTACGGATTAGGTTCCATTAGGGAAAGTTGTAGAGACAGGGTTCTGATAGTGGAAGCAGAAGACAAGACAGAAAGTGAACGGAAACTCCTAGATAATGGAAGGATACTGTGGTAGGCAGAATTCTACAATAGTCTCCTTGACTTCTATCTCCTGGAGGAACGCGCCCAGAATAATCCCCTCTCCTTGAATGAGGGCAGAACCTATGAATATGATGGTATATCATCATGTCCATGACTCAGTTAAGTTACATGGCAAAGGCAAAAGAACCTGCTGATGTAATGAAGGTCCCTGGTGTTATCACACTGCCCACTGGTTCAGGGCCTCAAATTCTCATGCCATTAGCTAGGCCTGCCCATTCCTTTCCTGGCCTTGACTTCTACGTCCACTCTTGGAACCCTGTTCCATAACTCATTCTTTAAGGGTCCTACTCTGCTAGGTAATAATAGGAGCTTTGTGGGTAAATTAACATGACTTGAGTTTTGTGCACAGATTTTGGAAATCCATCACCTGGCCTCAATTTACATGTGTATTATGCACAACTATTCCAACAACAATGCTTTCACTATTTGAAGCTTGAAGGCAAACTTCAACGGTGGGCATCAGGCACCCAGCAGGTGAGCCTTTTCAGACCCCCTGAATCACAGCCTAGAAGAGTTCAATGTTACCTGCCCAGCCTTCTAGTTCACCAGTGTGTTGGGTCATAAAGTGTATCTTGGTGCAAACGTGCTGGTCTTTGATCACGCACCATGAAACATGGTTAATCTGTGACCAGCAAAACACACGAAACAGTAAGCTGCCTCTGGCTTCCATTTCAAGTTTGATCACTTGACCACCCCTCAGTGACCGGCTTTGACAAAAGTTAAGCCTCATTTAAGATTTAAAAAAAAAAAAAAAGGTCTGTTCTGGTAAAACTGATAATGTTGTAAAGTTATTTCAATGAAAAGAACGGTCTACTTGTTCACAGAAACACTTGGCTTTGAGGACCCAGGTTTCATTTAATATCATCCCCATCCTCTGGGTACATTCAGATTCTGAAACCTATGCAGAGATTAATGGTTTTAAGGTTACTTTTTTAAAAAAATAAAGTAACCTTAAATAAATAAATAAAAATTATCTACCCCAAACATGATAGTAATCACAACATAGGGCATGAAACCAGTTTCATTCTGTTTAACTTGGGAAAAAATTGCCCCTGTTACCAGTTTGCAGACCAAGTTTTCTCATCTTTCATCCATCCATTTATTCACTCATTCAATAAAAACATTCACTGAATACATGCCGTATGTCATTTACTAAACCTGATTCCAGGGAAATAATGATGAATGTGACACCATTCCTGAATCTGAGAGGCCTTTATTAAAAATAAAAATAAGGAAATGTCTATTTTAATTCTGACATGTTCTATCATCAGCAGAAACAGGTTCCAAATGCAGATGAGACAGCAAGAGAATGGCAGGGACAAACCCACTCCACTCTACCGTATGATACGGCATACCAGCTTAAGGAATTTCCCACCATTCTGTCTAACTCGTCTTAGGGCAATTTGTCACTAACAGTCACTGCCTTGTCATTTGTACATTGAAGGCTATTTTTAATTAAAGTCAACAACCATAAAAATCTACCTAAACCAATACATATTGACTACCTGGTGGCATGCTATTTAAGGAACTGCAAATCTTCCAACCAGCATATAAGACAGGAAAAATCTTGATGGGAACTCAAGATTGACAGGCAGAACAATGAAAGAATATTATGGAAAATATGTACTAACATAATAAGATGCAAATAATCGAGGTTCAAGACCCATCGTCTAGACAAAAATATGTATAGAAATCAGGAGAGAAATTGACAAAGCTTTGTAGAGAGAAGCTACGACTTCAGGTGGTTCAGAAATAATCTGTAGAATGAAAGGGGACCTTTATTTTTCTTTTATTTTGCTATATCAATTTTTTTTTTTAATTCACCAATTCTGATGTCTTTTTTTTTTAAGATTTTTGTTTTATTTATTTATTTTTTGGCTGTGTTGGGTCTTTGTTGCTACACGCGGGCCTTCTCTAGTTGAGGTGAGCGGGGGCTACTCTTTGCTGCGGTGCATGGGTTTCTCATTGCAGTGGCTTCTCTTGTTGCGGAGCATGGGCTCTAGGCAAGTGGCCTTCAGTAGGTGTGGCACACAGGTTCAGCAGTTGTGGCCCATGGGCTCTAGAGTGCAGGCTCAGTAGTTGTCGCACATGGGCTTAGCTGCTCCTCGGCATGTGAGATCTTCCTGGACCAGGGCTTGAACTCGTGTCCCCTGCACTGGCAGGCGGACTCTTCACCACTGTACCACCAGGGAAACCCGCTATATCATTCTTTAATTTACAGTTTCATATTGGAATGACATTAGTATTGGAAATGCAATTCCAATTTCTTTTTAATTACTTTAATTAAAACAAAAAACTCCCCTGATTCAAAAGCTATTGAGTAGACTAGTTTTAAGCTATATTCTGAAGAGTGCATCAGACGTATCATATATGATCACCACCTTCAACTTTTTTACAAATTAGGTGGAAAATCCAAAATTAACCTACATAAAACAATAAGCGACTGGAGGAGTGGCCAAGATGGCAGAGTTGGAAGACCCTGAGCTCACCTCCTCCCATGGGCACACCAAACTTATAACTATTTATTTACAGAGCAACTGTTGATGAGAAAGGCCAGAAGCCTACAACTAAAGATAAAAAGAAGGAACCACAATGAGATGGGCAGGACGCGTGAAGGTCAAGACCTGTACCCCCAGGTGGGCGACACACAAATGGGAGGATAATTACAACTGCAGAGGTTCTCTCCAAGGAATGAGGAGTCTGAGCCCCACATTGGGCTCCCCATCCTGAGAGCCCTGCACCAGGAAGATGAACCCCTAGAATATTTGGTTTGAAGGCCAGTGGGGCTTGCTTTGGGGAGAGACAGAGGGCTGTAAGAAATAGAGACTTCACTCTTAAAGGGCACACACAAAATCCAAATGCTCTGAGACCCAGGGAAGAAGCAGTCATTTGAAAGGAGCCTGGGTCAGACCCACCTGCTGATCTTTGAGTCTCCTGGAGAGGCAGAAGCCACCTGGAGCTTACCCTGAGGACACAGACACTGGTGGCAGCCATCTGGGGGAGCTTGTTCTACCATGTGGACACTGGTGCTGACAAGTGCCATTGTGGAGTCCTCCCTCCTCTAGCTTGTTAGCTCTGAGACCTGACCCTGCGCACCAGCCTGCTGGCACCAACACTGGGACATCTCAGGCCAAGCAACTAGCCAGGGAGAGACAGAGCCCTACCTACCAGCAGGCCTGTTATCTTAAGACTCTCTGAGCCCACAGAAACCCCTGGATCCAGCCCTGTCCACCAGAGGACCCAGGACCTGACCCCACACACGCGCTGGCACCAGCCCTGGGATCCTCTGGACTCTGGTCCCACCCACCAGCAGGCCAATGCAAGCCTTGGGACCCTCAGGGTCCCTGGTGTAGAGACCAGAGAACCCGATTCCACCCATAAGTGAGCAGGCACTAACCCTGGAACCTCCCCCAGCTCCACACACACACACACCCTGGCCCCATACATCAGCAGGCGGACAGTAGATCCAGGAACACCAGCCCCACAACCACCTACCCCAGAACCTGATTCTGCCCACCAATGGGCCAGCACTAGCCCTGGGACACCCACCCTGCCACAGGGCTCAGCAGTTAGCTGCCTCATGACCCAGCCCTGCCACCACCAGCAGCCTCCATACAGGGCAGGGCCTGGCAACCAACCAAACCAGGGGGCCAGAGAGGCCTACCAGATGACCCACAGTAGTCAGTCCACCACATCAGAAGGACCTGCATAGCCCACATTGGGGGCACCCCTGGACCTTATAGCTCTGGAGACCAGAGGGGAGTGTGCTGCTGGGCCCCATAGGACATCTACAAAAGATCACTTCTCCAAGGTCAGGAAACATAATCAACCTACCAAATACACAGAAATAAAAATAGCAAATCAGGCAAAATGAGGCAACAGAGGAATATGTTGCAAATAAAGGAGCAAGATAAAACCTCAGAAGAACTAAGTGACGTGGAGATAGGCAATCTACCTGATAAAGAGTTGAAGACAATGATTGTAAAGATGTTCAAAGAACTCTCGGGAGAAGACTGAATGAACAGAGCCCAAAGTTAGAAGTTTTCAACAAAGAATTAGGAAATACAAAGAAGAACTGAACAGAGACAAAGAATACAATCAATGAAATGAAAAATACACTAGAAGGAATCAACGGTAACTTAGATGATATAAAGGAATGGATCAGTGAGCTAGAAGACAGAGTAGTGGAAATCACTGAAGCTAAACAGAAAAAAGAATAAAAAGAAATGAGGACAGCTTAAGAGACCTCTGGGATAACATCAAGTGTACTAACGCCACATTATAGGGTTCCCAGAGGGAGAAGACAGAGAGAAAGGGGTAGAGAACATATCTGAAGACATAGTAACTGAAAATTTCCCTAACCTGGGAAAGAAAGCAGACATCCAAGCACAGGAAGCACAGGGAGTCCCAAGCAGGATCAACCCAAAAAGGACCACACCAAGACATATTCTAATTAAAATGGCAAAAATCAAAGATAAAGAGAGCATATTAAAAGCAGCAAGGGAAAAGAAACAGGGGAACTTCCATAAGACTATCAGCTGACTTTTCAGCAGAAACTGCAGGCTAGAAGGGAGTGGCACAATATATTTAAAGCGATGAAAATGGAAAACCTACAACCAAGAATAATCTATCTGGCAAGGCTTTCATTCAGATTTGATGAAGAAAGCAAAAGCTTTACAGATAAGCAAAAGCTAAAAGAGTTCAGCATCACCAAACCAGCTTTACAAAAAGTGTGAAAGGAATTACTCTAAGTGAAAAAGAAAAGGCCACAACTAGAAACATGAAAAAAATCAAAGGAAAAAATCTCACTGGTAAAGGCAAATATACAGTAAACGTAGCAAATCAACCACCTACAAAGCTAGTAGGAAGGTCAAAAGACAAAAGTAACAAAATCGTGTATATCCACAATGAGTAGTTAAGGGATACCCAAAACAATTAGATGTAAAATATATTGTCAGAAACAGTAAACGTGCTGTGAGGGAAGTAAAAATGCATCATATAGGTAGATAGTTAGATAACATAGATCAACAGAGAGCTATATATAAACCTCATGATAACCACACACCAAGAATCTGTAACAGACACACAAAAAAGAGAAAGGAATCCAACAAACAAAACAAAATAGAAACAGAGTTATAGATACAGAGAACAAACAAGTGGTTACCAAGGGGAGGGGGATGTGGGAGGAAATAAATAGCTGAGGGAGATTAGAGATACAAAATAATGAGTCCCGGGGTATGAAGTGTACAGTGTGAGGAATATAGTTAATAACTATGTAACATCTTTGCATGGTGACAGATCTAACTCATGCTGATCAGTTTGAAGTGTATAGATATATTGAATTGCTATGTTGTGTAACAGGAAACAACATAGTGTTGTAGGTCAATTATACTTCAAAAATAAACAAACTCAGAGTAAGGGGCATTGGAGAAAGGCAGTCAAAAAGTCAAAACTTCCACTTATAAGATAAATAAGTACTGGGGATATTATGTACAACACGATAAATATAATTAACACTGCTGTATGTTATATATGAAAATTGTTAAGAGACTACATCCTGAGCTCTCGTCACAGGAAAAAATTTTTTTTTCTATTTCTTTAACATTGCATAGATGTTCACTAAACTGCTTGTGATAATTTCACGATTTATGTAAATCATTGTGCTGCACACCTTAAACTTATACAGTGCTGTATGTCAGTTATATCTCAGTGAACCTGGAAGGAAAAAAAAAACCAGTAAGAGACCAACATCACTTCAAAAATAGCAAGTGACTTAACAGAAGCAAATGTAGAAGCTTTGAGAGCAAATCAAGAAATTCACAATAACCAGTTGTGGCCTATTATTTGTAGCATCATTTCATCACTGGAAAACACCAAAAGGAGTAGATTATTAAAATCCTTTCTGGGGACTTCCCTGGTGGTCCAGTGGTTAAGAATCCACCTGCCAATGCACGGGACGCAGGTTCGATCCCTGGCCGGGGAACTAAGATCCCACGTGCCGCAGGGCAACTAAGCCCGCGCGCTGCAACTAAGACCCGATGCAGCCAAAAATAAATAAATAAATATTAAAAAAAGAATGCTTTCTGACCCAATGAGCCAATAATGATCTGTAATTATAATAAAGCTAACATTTCCTAATGTGTTAGGAAGCATTTTTCGTTGACATTATTTCATTTGATACTCAAAACAACCTTGTGAATTTGACAGTCAGGGGAATAATAACATGGTGCAAAATCAGAATTTCTCTGGCTCTACCAATTTGGGGGCTTCCCTCCCCCTACACACCAATTTCTCCAGATCATTCCAGGAAGCACGTGAACGCATGGATCTAATCTTCCTCATCCCTCATCAACACTGCTGTCCTCACTTCTCTGGCTGCTGAAGGTGTCTCTGGACGCTGCTAGAATTGTCACCGCGTTGCTGCAGCTAAGGTACCAGGTGCGTTGCTTAGGCACTACTGCCTACCTTCCCCACCTCCCCTCTCCTCTCTGGGATGAGGTCAAATCCGGTTCCCTCCACCATGTGCCCTGTCGCACCCTGCCCCGGCAGCACCTGAAGCAGGACCCCTTCACCCACAAGTTCGTTACACTCTACTATGCAGACCCCGCCTTCACTATCTTAAGGACATTTTAGTCAAATTACTCTTTAAGTTTTCACACTGCTTTCCTACTGCTCTCCTCTCTTCCTACCATCCAGACACGAGTTAGCAGAAAATCAGGAGGACACAACTTATGCTATTTTCAGTGTCCTCCCTCCCACCCTGACCCCAAAGGTCTGGTAACCTCTCCTGTGCCTCAAATCCTGCTTTCCTCTGGAGGGGCTCTGCCTGGTGACTGTCCTCTGGGCACTCGAGCAAAAGACTCATGACAGGTCTAACCATCTAATGAACCGGATATGCCCAGACCTGTCTGAATCCTGGGGAGACAGTGCTGAGGCTCTAGCCTCACGTGGTGTTTATTCTCTCCGCAATTTCTCTGGGCTAAACTGGAAACCAACAGCTTTCATCAGCCACAGGATTATTTTGGGGTTCTCCCTCCAAATGCAAAACTTAACCTTAAAACTTTAACCTAGGTTTCAAACAAACAAAAAACCCATATCAGAATATTTTAGGAAAAATACGTGAAACCTGGATGACCCCAAGGTCCCCACAAGTCCATCTACATCTTATACATATCTGAATCCCAATTCTAGTTCAAGTTCTGTCCTGTAAGGCTCTGGGACAGATAGAAAGCATCTGGTTCAATGTAGTAGAACAATCCATGACTGGGAAAACCTGCTAGGTCCTTCTGTGAGAGGGAAGGAACTCCAGAACTTGCTACGGCAGGAGGCTGAGGTGCCAGGGCACACAGAGGAACTCTAGGGGGACGGTATGGCCTAATATCACAGCCCAGAGGCCACGAAAATGTTTTAAATATGGCTTTATGCCCATTTAAGAACTATCTAACGGAAGCTACTTTCTTGTAAGTGATCAGAAAGAGGATGAAGTAAGATAAGCAGGAACAATCATTTACCTGGTACTGTAAAAGCCAGCAAGAGGGAAAGAGTGGCCCCAGGGTGGAGTTCACTGTTTTCAAAATGCACCCTCTTCCAGGAAAGCCCAGGAGGAATGAAATAAAACACACAATCTCAATATTCAGTACTTTGTTCTATCAATTTGATAAAATGCTTCTAATCCAATTACAACGAAAAGTTTGAGTCTTTTTTTTTAATACCCCAACCAATGACGCTATGAGCCAGAATGGTTGAGTTATGTAAATAAAGTATGCGATACATTTTTCTTCAAAGTTTAATACCTATTTATAAAATGTTTTTCTCTTTTAAGATTTTTCAGTAGCTATAACTTTTAATCGCAGTGTTAATTCTGCCGTTTCTATGTCTTTGGAATTACTTTAGATTGATGGACATGGCCTAGGGCCATAGACTGCCACCGGCGCTTTTAATCTTGTGCTCTGACTCCAAGAATAGAAAAGAAACAAGTAAAAACCATTTCCAAGAAGGTGCTATGTTCAAAGCACAATTGGACATTAATTTGGGAAAAACTTCACATATGTAGAACTGGCTTGGAGTTTTAACACATCAGATCGTGGTCATGGTCCTGACCTTTGAAACATATTCCCTTTTAAAAAACAAAATGTGAATGAGAGAAGCACCATTTACTCTACATGGAAACTGACCTCAAAATACAAATTGTTCATTAGTAGAAAATCTATTTCATATTTCATATGCTAATTAGTTATTCTTAATTTGAGATAATTGTGGAAGATATTTTAAAATTCTTTTTGTGCTTTTCACAAAAAGCAATCGAGTACAATGTGCTATCAATCACTGTTAAATACAAGAGCTTTGTTTTTAAAAACTAGATAATTTTTTCTGAATCCACAGGTTGAAACTGTATCACAAGATCTCCCAATTATTTCTTTTACTTCCTCAAGTTTGTACTTTTAGCAATAAAAGGACAGTCGACCAAATTAAATTTAGAGGTAGAACGGTCATACGACAAAGAAATGAAACACTGCAATAATCATTTATTATCAAGATAACCGCTGTTCAGTATCAAAACACACCGCACATACACATTCTTTTTTACCCTGTCGTTCTTTTAAAATTCCACTCTTTCTACATTTCTTGTTCTTCGTGGCTCAGCCTATCTGCACCAACTTATACCTCCAAATCTACTCTGACCCTTCTCCATCCTTCCCTGGGCCCTGGAAGGCTGAGCTTGGAAACATCTACCCACTCCCTTTTACTCTGCCTTTTGGCTGGTTCAGTTGGAGAAAGTTTCGAGGCAGAAGACCAAAGGAGAGTGAAGCCAGGGTATTTATTCCCACAGCTTCCTCTCTGATAAGGGCCTCTACCACAAGCCACCGTTCCTGCCCTGTGGTCCTCTCCTTGAAGCTCCCCTGTTTGGGTTCACTGACCCCTGCCTCCCTTGCTCCTTCAGGCCTGGGTGTTTGTTCCCTATCAGGACACTGTCTAACCCAGGAGCCTTTCTTTTCTTTTAATTTCTTTTATTTATTTTAACAACATTGTGTTAATTTCTTCTGTACAGCCAAGTGATTCAGTTATACATATGTATACATTCTTTTTCATATACATATATATATATATGTTCTTTTCCATTATGGTTTATTACAAGATATTGAACATAGTCCCCTGTGCTATACAGTAGGACCTTGTTGTTTATCCATTCTCTGTATAATAGTTTGCATCGGCTAATGCCAAACTCTCAGTCCATCCCTCTCCCACTCCACCTCCCACTTGGCAACCACAAGTCTGTTGTCTACATCTCTGTTTCTGCTTTGTAGATAAGTTCATTTGTCATATTTTAGATTCCAAACATAAGTGATATCATATGGTATTTGTCTTTCTCTTTCTGATTTACTTCACTTAATATGATAATCTCTAGGTCCATCTATGTTGCTGAAAATGGCATTATTTCATTCTTTTTTATGGCTGAGTAATATTCCATTGTATATATGTACCACATCTTCTTTATCCATTTATCTGTTGATGGGCATTTAGGTTGCTAGCCATGTCTTGACTATTGTAAATCGTGCTGCTATGAACATAGGGGTGCATGTATCTTTTCAAATTATAGTTTTGTCCGGATATATGCCCAGGAGTGGGATTGCTGGATCACATGGCAACTCTAGTTTTAGTATCTTGAGGAAGCTCCATACTGTTTTCCATAGTGGCTGCCCCAATTTACATTCCTACCAACTGTGTAGGAGGGTCAGAAGCCTTTCTTAACTGCCTTCTTCTCTTGGTCTCTGGATACTGCTCCCTCCTTATATAATCCTGCTTCCCTGACTTGTCCTTCTTGGGTGCTGCTTTTATAGCTCTCTAGCAACCTACATATCCCTTTGTAATAATGCTCTAGTCTCAATACTGAGCTTCTTGCTTCATTAAAGGACGTGGGGAAGACACAGAAAATTGTGGTTCAGCTATAATCCTACACCCCCCAACACACATACACACACACAACCCCTCTAGGTGGGGTATTTATTTTTTTCTTTAAAATGTAGTTCAGTAACTCTTTAAAAATCATAAAAGTGACACATTTACCACAACCAGTGAAACAATGTGAAAATATGTAAAGGAAAGAAGTTAATGCTCTTCCCCAGTGATTTTGTTTTTTTGTTTGTTTGGGGGGTTTTTTTGTTGGTTTTTTTTGGATCCTTCCCCTTCACCTTATTCCCCACCTTCACCCTGTCTAGCCCTAGATAAAGAATGTGAACAGCCTGGCCTGTCTTTCTTTACACCTGTCTCCATGATATTCAAACTTTCAAACCCATACCAAACATATACACTCACGTATAGAGAGGGGTGAAACTTGTCTTTACAAAAACAGAGCTTATTCTACATTATTTTGCAACTTGCTAGATAGAGATCTAGTTCCATACTTTAAATAGCCTCATAATATTACGGAGACTAAATATACTCTAATTTATGTAGCCATTTCTCTACTGATTGACACTCCATTTTTTTTTTCCAGCTGCTTTGACCACTATACACAATGCTGCAGTAAACAACCTTATGCATATATTCTTACTAGTGCATCTATTTATGTGACGTAAATTCCTAAAATAGGGCTGCTAGGTCAAAGTTACATATAGTTTCAATGACAATCCCCTTACTTTCTCAAAAGTGTGTACCAATGTATTTCCTGTCAATTTAAGTCCTATATATGTTTTATATGGATACACTATGGTATATGCAATTTTTAATCTTTCTTTCTTAACATGAATTACAGATAATTGTCTACGCACTATATACTTTCTGTAGTAATCTTAAATGGCTGGGTATAGCCATTAAAGTTGTGGAGCTTCTTTAAAATTTTGGGGGGATTGTATCAAACCTCAATATTAATATAGGGAGACTTTCTATCTACTCCCCATAATACATGCCCAAAGACAAATCAAAGCTTTGACAACAGCATTAGATATAATAAAATCTGTTACAAATATGCCTTTCAACCCTTCATCAGTTGACATTAACTACATCTTTTGATGGGCACAAGCACTGATAACATGATTCACGATATCAAGAGGAACTATGCCTGGGGCATATGTCTCCATCACCACCTCAGTGACTTCAAAGGGGAAAGATCATGAGATTGTTGAGAAACACACTGAAACACTGGGGATCTTCCTGAGTATGGTGAGCCCAGTTACATGGGATTTTTCTGGCATTAAAAGGGTCTATTTCAGATCAAAGGTAAAAGTAGGCCAGAAAAAACAGAAGGGAATCCCAGACCCAAGGACACTGCTATTCAGGTTAGCACAACTAGAGTCCTTCAGGCTTGAGAAAATACCACATTCCACAAAGGCTTGGGAACATTCTACAGCTGTTTCCATAAAACCAAGGTGGTGGTCAGGGTGGGGATGGGGAAGTGGGGAGAGGAGGGCCATGAGAAGACAAATCTGGCCACCATTCATTGTTAGCATATTCTCTGTTTGATCACATCACCACCAGACAAGAAATTCCTGTGCATAAACCTTGGAAAAAAGAGTTAGGAAAATTACAAAGCCAACAGGAGGTACACCAATAGCCTTCATGCTGTTTCCTGTGTGGATGGCAATGTTGGCTTTCACTGTGAGAATGAGAAGAGGATTTTACTCTTTCCTGGGAATTACTACTTGCCCATAACACTAAAGAGTCTTCCAACTGGAAATGGATCTGATTACTTTTGCCAGACTTAATCTCTTACTTGAGCAGTTAATGAGTGCTTTCAATAATTTTAATCACATCACTTCAGTAAAATACCTAGACGCTATTTCCACAGGAAATAAATGTCCATAGACCATAAACTCAACCTGGTTAATAGCTAACGTGGGAGAAAGGTGGGAATTGGACTCAGATAAAGGGCTACTGTTGGGTGATGGTAAATGAGTGATCCACCCTTCGTCTGGGACTGTCTGAGGCCAGTGGATGTGGGATGTGGAGGGAGGAGAAATGAATTGAAAGACAAAGGCAGCTGGAAGTAGCAAAATTCTCCCTGTGTGGACCCACCAGCTGCAGAAAGTTCCTGAAGGATCCATAATATGATGAGGACTCGTGGCCACAGAGAAGGGGGATTAAAGGAAAAGCAGGAGACAGGAACACAAGATACAGATCAAAGATACTATCTGGAGAACGCCCTCCCTTCATGCTTTTCAAAGAGGGATGACGATAAGAGATAACGTTTGGACGTTCCTGGAGGAAGGTCCCAGCAGAAGAGAACTTATCCATGACAGAAAAAAAGGCTTCTCCTGCTCCTATTTCCCCCCTTCCAATGCCTTCTTTTGTAACATTAGAAGCACAGGCAGCCTCCCTACCAAGGAATCCATGTGATTCTAATGACTGGCTCCTAAAGTGCTACGAAGATCCCAATGGAAGGCTAGGGCCAAAGTAAAGGGAATGGTTCTGTGCAACGGTAGGCAGAGGTCACGGGGAAAGGGTGACCATCTGTTGAACGTGCCCCTCAGTGAGCTTAAGGTCAGTCATCAGAGAAACTGAATGTCCTCTGTGTGCCTACCTTGAGCCAGATACGATGGAGCTTTTATAATATTGTTTTGGGTTTTTTTTTTTAATAGAAAAAAGACAATAAAATAAAAGGATAATTCTAAATCGGGGCGGTGGGGGGTGGGGAGAAAAGATTTACTGAAGCTCAGTGTATTATTTAATGCACAGTTTCTGGAGGAGCGGCACACCAAGTCGCAGGATTTAGCGTGACTTCTAGAAAGACCTTTCCGAATTGAGGCGGCTCTTGCATGCCCATCTCTCCAGAAGTCTCTATCTAATCGTTGCAGAGAGCTTCCTTTCAAAGTATTTTGAAGGCTCCAGCATTCACAGGGAGAAAGGATTTTCATCACTAGGATTCTATGATACATGATATAAAATCTACAATTCTCTGACTTTCCTGATGAAGCAGTTTGGTTATATTAGGAAGTAGCAAGTCTCATCAAACTAAGAGCAATACATTACAAACACAAAATGAAGAGCATTTACCGCATTTTAAAAGAAACACACCCTGGGATCAATGATATAGAGAAATTTATAAAATGGCAAGAGTTCAAAATAAACAGAAGCTTTTGAAATTCCTCTTTCCTAGACAGATATTTTTATCTTAAAAATTGCACATGATGTTTTCTCTAAACTTTAAGAGACTATATATCATATTACGAGCCTAGACAAAGCATTGACCATATGCTGTGAAAGGACCACTGAAAAAGAACCCATTATCTACACAATGGCATACACGACCCTAAACATCTGGCCGCACTGGCCTGGAAAATGTAGTGAATACAGGAGTGGCACTTTTATACACTTTTTTAGTCTTATTGATCCTACTTATAGAACCACCAAAATTATTTTCATATAAAATTTTAAATCACATGAAACATACGAGCCAAACTGGCTCTTTAGTACCTTTTGCATAAGACATGATGTTATACCAGTAACAGTAGAAACCCATACATAAAACATAACTTCAGAATAAACATTACTTCGTGTTTGTTTGGGAAATAAAATACTGTTAGAAAAAAGAAAATCTGAATCAAGTTTCTTCAAGTGAGAAGGAATTCATCCCTCTTCTAGTATTAAAAAAAAAAAGTTTTTGTCATAAAATAAGGGTGCTTATAAAAGTGATTACTAAAAGAAAAAAAACCCCAAACCTCTAACAACAGACAGATGAGCAAAGACACAGCATGCTTCTGCTTACAAATCCGAGGCACCCCAGCAGCATGAACAGCAGAATTTAGGTCAAGGGGCCAATTAGCATCAAAGGCAGCGACAAGTTACTACTTCTCTCTGCCCAGTCCTGTTTCCTTTGCGAGTCCTGTATTAAGCAACCATGGAGGCAGCTTTAGAGCATTCCAAAACAAAACATTTAAAAAGACATTTACAAAGTATTGCTTCTGGAAGCAACTACAGCCCTGACCCCAGAAATCAACACCATCCTCACCATCTCCACACTCTTGTATACGACTCCCGGCTGTCCTGTTACAAGGTGAATTAACTAACAGGCCGAGGAATTTCGATTCATCGTTAATTAGCGAGTGTCTGAATAGCACGGGCAGACTGACACTGTGAGGTCGCCCAGGAACACATGTAAAGCATTTGAAACCGGGACTAACCTGGAGGTGACCGGTGCTGGGGCTGAGCTGCGGTCCTCCCAGGCCCCAAGCTCTTTTCCAAAGGTTCCCCAGGCACCAACCGAGGTTGGCCCGCTCTGAGGGAGGTCGCGTTGGCTCCTTTGGTCTCCGTGACCTTTGCAGAGAGTGGGGGCTCCAAGGTGTCAGCAGAGGGTGACCCAGAGAAAGCACGGCTCTTTCTACCAAGAGAGTCATCAAGAGCGGCTTCCCTCTCAGCAGGCAGTGAAGGGGGCCGGAGGATCCTGTGATGCTGCTGAGGGCTGGGGAGCCTTGGAGAGAGAGGCAAGGGAACAGGTGACATCCATTTGTGCGTGCTGGACGGAAAGGATGAATTATTAAATACCGTGCCGAGAGCTGCCAGTGCTGGGGGTGCTGGCCTCTTCTCATCACCTCCAGGGTCCACACCGCGGGGCAGATCCAGAAACAAGGTTTTGTGGCCACTCAGAAGCAGCCCAGCTCCCCTCTTGCTGCCGGTTTCTGGGAGGGTATGGGTGGCTGTCGTCCCGAAGGGAAATCCCAGCCGTTTCCCCTCGGTGGCTTCATCTAATTTCTCGCTCTCTATCACCTTCAGGAGGACCTTGTTCACAGCCCCCTCAATGCTGGCTAGGGGACACTCCTCAGCGGATGGCTGCCATGACCTGTCCGTTCTCTGCTCCTTGCCCCAGCAGCTGACACCCCAAGCCCCAGCCTCAGCTTCCGGGAGGGTGAGCAAGTCTGCGCTGGGTATGAACTCAGTTTGGGCTGCTGGGCAAACGGCAACCCTTTCCTCACCCTCAGGATGCGTTTTAACTACTCGTTGCACCTGAGCAGACAGATCCTGGACTTTGGCCACCACTTTGGAAATAGGCTTCTTCCTGCAAGTCCGTTCAGCAGCCTTCTCTGCCCGGCCCCCCTCTGCCTCTGCATGTTTCTCGGGCTCCTTGTGACTTTCGGTCGAACCTGTTTGCAGATGCGCCAGCCTGCGAGGGCCCCTCTGGGGCCCCCCGGCACCAGCATCTCCTGGCTCTGTGGAGCTGCATTCGGGGGGCAGCCCGCCTCTTCCATGCCCCGCAACCTCAGAAGCCTTCTTGAAGCTCCCCAAGGCGGAGTCAGCATCAAGTGTCCTGGGGATCTCTGGGGTGCAGCTCCCTCTCCTCTGGAGGGAAGAGGTAAGTGCCCCATTTGGAAGCAAGTTGCCTCTCTCCTCTAGGAGCCAAAGATGAGGCCTTGCTTGAGAAAGAGGAAGGGCGTTGCTGGAACAGATCTGGTCCTTCCCCATCAGAGGGGGCAATCCCTGGCCCCCATGCCCCTTTCGTCTTGTCCTCTTCTGCAGGGAGTTTTGAGAGAGCCCCTCAAAGCTCTCTCTCCTTCCACCAAACCTCCGGGCCTTTTTGTTCCCGTGGGAGCTCCTCTTATTGAGAGAGCCCACGGGGGGCTCCCCCAGCCAGTGGCCACCACACTGGAAACAGTCGTCCTCGGGGGCCAGGCTCACAGAGAGCTCCGGCAGCTTCCCCTCCTGGTTCCCCATCGTAATGCCCAGGATGTGGTCTGAGCTCAGCAGATTGGCCAGCAGTCTCTCCCTCTCGGCCGTGAGTTTGTACAGCTCAGTTAGAATGTCTTTCGTGGGAGTTGGCTTGAAAAATATGTCGCCTGGATGTTCGGTCGGCTGCCAGCTGAGGCTGTTGATGTCGGACCCCACCCTGACTTGGTAGCAGTTATGAAACGCTTTACTGGATCTGTCTAGAGTTATGGTGCCCTTGTACGAAAATCCTCTGACTTCCCCCCTCGGAAGATAGAAGCTGATGTAGCAGAGTTCGGTAATGGGCTTACGCAATTGGAGGGTGCAGTGAGTGCCTTCCATTATGCCTACCTAATTATTCATGCCTCGGAGATGCTGGTCTGTGGTGAGGCTTCCCAGGCTCCGGTGGTGGGCCATGTGATGGTGGCTAAGCAGGGAAAGCATCTGACAGTCATCTCCAGCAATGAGACGGCCTGTTAGAGGAACAGGGGAAGAAAGAAGCTAGTCTGACGGAGTGCGTGAATCACACAGCGACATAAATCAAAGCATAACTGGACTTATCCTTCCTCTCTGGCTGACCTCAAGCAACTCAAGGCAACAGCCAGGAGGCTGATCGCAACCTCCTCCCCACTCTCAGCTCACCCTTGACTAGCAAAGCTTTGATACAGCTGAGAATGGGAGAGTGCTCTAATTTTAGCCCCAGGACAAAAGTCCCTTCTCCCCACATGGGAACTTGATGTATACCCTAAGCAGGGTCTCTTGACTTCTCAACGCTTCAGTTTAGGTTCTTCTATAAAACAGAGCTAACATACCTCCCAGAAATCCTGAGGAAAGGGGACTTTGAGGTCCTTAGAAAACATTACTCTCCAAGAAGTACCTTCTAAGATTTGACATTAATTATCTATTTAACTGAAAGCAGTGGGGGAGGGGGGAAGACAATAGGTCACAAATTTTGAGTCTCTTCTGGACACAATTCATATATTTTGCCAAAAGAGTGAAAAGTGAAAATTTAAAGAAGTAACCCAGAAGCCTTAATCAAGTTTTTTGTTTCTTTTCCTAGTTCTTGCCTATCTGAAGACAAATGGAATGGCAGAGAAAAAGGAAAAATCTGTAAGCCACTGCTGGTCCTGTATGGATTTCCAGTGTCTTCGCCATCAAAGTGGCTGAAGTGTCACATGGGCAGTGAAGGTGTCTGCTCCCTCGTACGATGTGAAGTATCCCAGGGGTGTCTCTGTGGCTAACATCCCTCCACACAATCATGAGCTTAGAATGCTATATTATGATACTTCATTTCTTAAATGAAGGCATTGCCCAGTCTTCAATATTTCCAAGCTTAAAAGAAATTCCCTGGGAAGGGTAACACAATAACCATTTTGTTAACCATTGATTTCTTTAGTGATATCTCAGGTCTTTCCTAAATGGGTCTAAACAGTCAAAAGCTACATAAAAGAACATTTTGAGTGAAGGAAGAGAGAAAGGAGGAAGCTTTCCAATAGAAACTTCTTAACGAAGACAGATGAAGATAAAAGTAATAGAAGGTAAAAAGAAAAACATGCAAGAATCTGGTCAACCCAGAAGTTCCAGGAGGACTCAGGGTCCTCACAGAAAGGGTTAGAAGGGCATGAAGAGAGGAAGCACAGAGGAGATGGGAGGCCAGCAGAGGCCTTGCCTCTTTCACAATTTTCTGTGGGATTGTTCTCATTCAACTAGCCTATCTCTAAAAACTTTTCTAAAATGCTCCTTCCTTGCCTTTCCTAAAAGACACACATGTATGTAGATACCTAATACTTATTGGTACACACTCTCTGAATATATCCAAGAACTCACTTTGGAGGTGGTTTTTTATTGGGGGTGGTTTTATAACAACCAGTTATAAAAGCCATTGCACAGCTGCCAATATCCACTGTTCACGATGCCAAGCATCACCAGTTCAGTTTAGGGATTGTCAGAAAAGCTGACGTGAAGCTGCAGAAGTGCTATTTTAAGTTGCAGAAAAATGAGAGAGGCCTAGTTTTGCCTTCAAGCATCATTCTCCTCTAGTTTTTCTTATCTTCTCGATTTCCCTGGATTAGGAGAAGTGCGTGATATGGGAGAAGGGGAAGAGTTAAAGTTTTTTATACTCTGTCCAAAGCAGCAGCACGAAGTTGATGCCATGATTTCAGCTGAAAACATGACTGCTTCCTCTAAAAGCTTATTCCCTAAGAGAGGGAATTTTTAATGTATTGAACATATACATGTGCACACTTTTATTTTGTTATCTCATTTAATAAACACATCTCCCTTTTACAGATGAAGAGATCGAAATTCAGAGACATCAAGGATCTGGTCTAAGGTCGTATGGCTTAGAAGAAGCAAGGATAAAAACCCAGGTCTGTCTCATTTCATGGCTTTGTAGGTAAAGTGGCTCCTCATCTACTGCCTTCTACTGATGAACTAGTTTTCCAAGAAATCTGCATAGAAGAGTTCTTTTATTTTGCTAGCTTGGTGTTACTCACACTGTTTCTTCAAATATGTCTCACATCTTGCTACTCGTACCACTCATTGGTTAGTTTCGGCACCTCTGATCAGACAAAATGCTTTTCTCTAAGGCTGTCCCTTAAACAACATAATCTAGGGTCAGGGCACCAGAAATTCATTACATCTGTACCTGTCAAGCAGAACTCAATGAAAATTCCAATACAGAAAATAAAGAGGAGACTCATATGAAGGGTATATCTTTTGTAAAGATTATAGACATATCGTGCTCTACTATAGGGTTAACTACTTTTTTCTCCTTGTCTTTGTAAGTCGTGATTATATACATGGAGAAAATGTCATGGTTAGTATTAGGTATGTTAGTCATGGTTGGGAAACTAAAGCCAAAGTTTAGGAAATTATGAGATTGGATTTTACAGCAATAAAGCCACAATTCAAGGCATGAAACTACTATTAAGAATAAACCGCTTCACTGTATTGCGTCTTCCACACATAAACTTTAATACAAAATGCTGTTTCTGGTGCCATGTCTGGAACCAGAGAGGGGCAGAAGTGAGAGAGAGAAAAAAAAAAAACGGGGGTTTGCCCCATACTCTTAGGACTAAATTTTCTCTGATCAGGGCACCGGGGACCAGAAGTGTGGTAAGAGACTGTACTGAACACAGGCTAAGGAGCCTGAACATCCCAGGAGCCATGGGGAATCACTGAAGAATCCCAGGCAAGGCATGCTGTTTATTTTGATTTGTATTATAGAGAGATCACTCCAGAAGCAATGTAGAGACTAGACCAACAGGGGATAAGACTAGGTTATAGGTCACTGAAAGACCCTTTCAGTATTTCAGAAAGAATTGTTAATAGTCAGAACCAGGGCAGTGGTAATGTGAATACAGAAGAGAAAATCAATTCAAGTAGATAGAATTGATAGGACCTAGTGATTAATTGGATATGTGTAGTAGAAAAGAGTTTATTTCCATGATTTTAGATAGGTGATTGGGTAGGAATACGATGCCATTCACAAAGATAAGAAAGGCAAGAAGCCTTTGAGGGAAGATGATTCATTCCGTTTTGGAAATTTTAAATTTTAACATTCAAGCACACGTGCACGAAACTGCTAGCTGCAACACGGTAGGGCTTAGGAAGGAGATATAGACTAGAGTTATACATTTAGGAGTAACCATATAATACATAAAGAGTTCTAAGTAAGATAAAGTAAACACATTCCATCCTGTCTCAATCACTGAATACAGCTTAAAAACCTATACAGAATGCATGGAGCAGTTATCTGAGTACTCTGAAAAGTAGACAGTAGCAAGCCACTTGGAAAAAAGGACCAAACTTTGAAGTGTCACCCAACAATAAAGCAGTTAAATTTGCCCGTTTTCTCTCCAGTAATCCCCTAGCCTGGACTCAAATTATCCTGAAAGATGGAAGTGAGTATCAGCACACACAGAGAAAGTTCTAGGGGAAACCTTCTAGTTCAGAATCAGAAGTAGAAAAAGACATCTCCTGCCAGTGACAGCAGCAGAAGTAGGAGCCTGTTGGCAACTAAAACTCTAAGAGATGAGAATGTTCCTCTTTGATCAGAGGAACTGGAGTCCCAATACCGTGGGGCAAACCCTGTTCCTTTTTTTCTCTCTTTGTCCTGCCCCTCCTTGGCCCCAGATGTCAGCACAGATGCAGGAAGTTTGAAGCAGAGGTGGATAAATAAAGTCTCGGATTTATGGCTAGAGGACTGAAGACCCCTAGAGAGCCCCCAAATACGCGAAGCTTAGTAAGTGACCCAGTCAGTTGTTTATCAACTCCTGAATTCACCCCCAAGCTGTGTATGTGTGGACCTGATCCTAAGCAGTGTTCAAAAGACTTTGAAAAAAAACTAACAGATGGACCTTGGGACTAAGAGATAGACCTCCTACAGTGGCAACTGGGGGGCACAGGAATGTGACAGCTCCAAAGAACCCAGCAAAAGCTTTGAAAATGGAACTGATATTAAAACCACAACAAACAGGAGGCTCATCAGAACTTTCAGCCTGAACTAAACCAAGTTGGCTGCCTGAAAAAAGGGAAAACGAGACTCAGAGTTTATAGTACTCAAAATGTTCAGAATACAACCCAAAACTACCCAGCAATACAAAGAACCAGGATAATCTCAACTCCCCTGGGAAAATTAATCAACAGATGCCACTCTGAGATGACACAGATGCTGAATTATCTGACAAAGACTTAGAGCAGCTGTAACAGCAGTGCTCCAGCAAGTAAGAGTTAACACTCTTGAAATGAGTGGAAAGAGAGAAATTCTCAGCAAAGAAACTGAAGATATAAAAGAGAATCAAATGGAAATTTTAGAACTTAAAAAATATAGTAATGAAATGAAAAAACTTATTAGATAGGCTCAATAGCAGAATGGAGATGTAGAGGAAAGAGTCAGTGAACCTGAACATAGATCAATAGAAATTACCCAATCTGAACAACAGGGAGAGAGAAGACTGATAAAGTGAATAATCAGAGTCTCAAGGACCCATGCTACAAAAAAAAAGACTACCATTTATCTCACCAGAGTCCTAGAAGGAGAAGAGAAAGAGCCTAGTACAGAAAATATATTTGAAAAAATAATCATTGAAAACTTCCCTAATTTGGTGAAACACATAAACCTACAGATTTAAGAAGCTCAGTGAGCCCCAAGCAGAATATACCCAAATCAGTTTATACCCAGACCCGACATTCAAACTGCTGGAACCTAAAGACAAAGAAAAAAAAATCTTGAAAGAACCAGAGAAAAATGATGCATTGCTTATAGAGAAATGACTTAAGTGACTGAGGATTTCTCATCAGAAACCATCAGGGCCAAAAGGAAGTGGAACATTTTTAAAGTGCTGAGGAAAAAAAGACCTGTCAACCCAGAATTTTATACCCAGTGAAAATATTCTTCAAGAATGAAGATGAAATAAAGATGAAGGAGAAGTAAGAGAATTAGTTGCTGACAGACCTGCTCTAAAAGAATTGCTAAAGGAAACTCTTCAGACAGAAGAAAAATGTTACCAGAAAGAAACTTGTAACATCAAGAATGAAGAAAGAGTAATAGAAATGGTAAACATCTGTGTAAATATAATATTGTTCTTCTCTTGAGTTCTTTAAAAGATGTTTGACAGTTGAAAGCAAAAAAATATGATATCGTTCAGTGGGGTTGCAATGTATGTACATATAACATACAAGACAACTACAACATAAGAGAGTGGTTACCAGGACCTCCATGGTATGAAGTAAAATAGTATTTTAATTCTAAGTACACTGTAAAGAGTTCAGCATGTATATTGTAATCCCTAGAGAAAACATTTTAAAAAATATACAAAGATATAATCAAAAATACAACTGGTATATTAAAACAGAATAATATTAAATGTTCAAATAACTAAAAATAAAATGAGAAAAAGGAAATGAAAGAGAGGAACAAAAAGAGGCAACAAACAAAAGTAAAAACAAATGGAAAAAATTGGAAAACCTAAATCTAAACATGTCAACAATTACATTAAATGTAGATGGTCTAAACACAACATTAAAAGACAAAGATTATCAGAATGCAAACAATACGGAGTTAAAGTCACTGAGTTGGATGAAGTTACTCAAGAAGAGTATGCAGCCTGAGGAAAGCAAAGGTTACAGAGTACAGTACTGGATATTCAAGGATATAGTATAGATATTCAAGGAATAAGTGGAGGAAAGAGAGACTTCAAAAGAAGCTGAGAAAGAAAAAGGTAGTAAGATAATTCCCCATATTTTGTATCTAAAGAAATTAAGGTTAAATAGTTTAATTTCTTATTATGTTTTTATTATAAGTCTGTAAACCCTAGATCTAAAATCTTTCAGTGTAGTCAAACTGAGGCCATGGTTCAGCAGTTCATGTTAGATTAAACCATAGGTCTTCCATAATACTAGCAAGCCTTTCTTCCTCCCTTCCCTGAGAGTAACAGGAGTCACATACACAGTTATATCCTTAAAGTCTTAGCTTCAGCCTTATCCATCAACCCTTCTTAAAGACCTGTTACATTTTCCTTCTATAATTTTCTTTGCTACATTTTCTTTGGCAGAGAAATACTGAAAAAATAGTGAAAGTCACAACCATGGTATCATACCATGATGAAGACCATGTCAACTAGGGATCAAACCATAGGGTATAAAAGATGAAAAGTGTGACTTTGGGGTCATAGATATTAACATCGGCCATGTGGTTTGTGGCAGGATACTTGGCAAAAATAAGTCCCCATGAATTGTAAAAGAAAAGTGTTCCATTCTTAGAATCTTGAAAATTTTTTTAAATGTCACAGAGGTTTCTCTGCTTCCAAGATGAAATACTATTCTACCAGGTTCTGGGGGTCCAAATCCAGATGCAAATGTTCATGCCACGTGTTCATAATTTCTGAGTTTCCAATGATCATATAAACAAATAAAGAAGGTACTCCTAGTATCTCTTTCACTGGGCCTTATCATTTAACAAAAAATTTCAAGCAAAAACATTATCTGCAGTGGAAGGTAGGAATTGAGAATTGTAGTTTAATTATAAGGTAGTGTCAGTTAAAAAGAACAAGTTTCTCCTTTGGATGCACAAGAATACAGGTTTTGATACACGAGTGACACAAAGACAGTCCAACTGGCTCAAATTTGGCAACCACGGTGCATCTTAGAGGAAACTTATGGAAAAGAAAAAATGTCATGTTTTCTGGTCCTAGGATGAGTTTTAGAATCATTTGACCAACAAATTTAAGACAGATTACTGCAAACAAATACAAACATTTGCAAACTTATTTCCCCATTCTCTTCCACAGTTTGAAATTATTTTTATCGAAATAACTCATTGTGTACATCCTCCACTGTCATCAATGAATAATTATAGCACTGCCTCTGGAGCATGGAATAACTATCCATGGTTCTTCCCAAATCTCCCTCCCTCAACCAAAGACAGATTGTCAGAATTCAGTCATCAGTCTAGCACCCTGGCCAGTGTCTGTATCTGTATAAACATACCTCATGTACTTTCGTCCTTCAAATTTCAGCTCCTTTGTGACATGAGAAATTTAATCTCTAAGTTTCCAATCCACTAACTCAAAATACTACTTGTTGATACCGACTAGATGACCAAGAAACTGTAAAACTCCTCCTCTTTGAAGAAGTCTGCCCTGAGCAAATGAACTTCAACCTCAGCACTCCAGTGTGCTCCACGTCAAAAGAAGGCTTCAGAGAAGGGCAAACACTTCTCTGTGACAATCCACTAGCAAGTCAGAGTGCGGTACAATGCTGAATCATTGCACATATTTTCCATCTAAGAAACCAGAGGAAAAAGAACTGTAAGTCTTAGGAGGAAAAAAAGAAAAGCAAAATAACAAGGAAAGCACTATGGAGTGGGGTTAAATATAATTCTATGCTGAGTTCACAGGACTATTTCAAGCAGCAGTGCCTCACTCTGCTTTAACTAAAATGCAGCAGCTCTGCAGGTGCCACATACTAAATTATACATCTTAATTTGCTCTACCAAGTGACCTTCTCTGGTTGTGCTCAGTGTCAAAGCACTTTGCTTCCTGGGAAGTCTTCAGGTCTTTCATTTCCTCTTGCAAACTCCAGACAGACATTCTCTCCAAGACAACACTGCTGGGGTGATTTCTCCTCCGACTCTTTTTCCAGTAAGCAAGCACATGATTTTACTCTATCCCAAATGGAAAGATCTGTTGTGCCTCACCATAATAGGAAATTATTGCCTTTAGCAGATGGTATTCAATGCTCATAACATATTTCACCAATGCCTAAAATAAGATCCAAGAATTTGCTGCAGTCATTCTATCTGCTTACTATAGATTTCCTAATTGATTCTGGACCTAAAAGGCCAATGCAAAGCTTTTTTGCTCAGCCATTGGCACGGCCATGCCCTGGGACTCCATCTGAGCCCAATACTGCTAAGATAGATTATCTATAACTTCCATTATTTAACGGGAAATTGTCCATCTGTCCATTCAGATTCACACTCTACCCTTCTGCACATCACTAAGCACTAGGAGACTGACTTTTTTGGGCTCAGTCAAGATCAACAAGCTCCCCTGCACTCTGGCTTCTACTGGGTTTAGCCACTGGAAAACACTAGCAGCAGATCAGAAGGTAGAATGGGAAAAGGGTCAGGATATTTACTCCCTGGCTCCTTCCCTCCTAGGCTATGGTATTGCAATAGGTGTGTCCTCTACTAATGAAGACCACAGATCCTCTTGGGGAGCCCTCTTCCAGCTACAGTTACTTCTTCTGGGTACCAGTTACTGCTCCCTCCCATTGCTCATTCAGGCCTAGGTAGCTTTGAATTCTGCCTCTTATGTGTGATTTTGGACACATTAGTGCCAGCCTGTCTTCCTCCCACCCACCCTAGGATAGAGTGCAGTGTTACTGTTCTTAAGATAGAAGATATAAACACAAAGGTAGGTCTGCAATAGCTTTCTAGCTCTTCTCCCTCTGAAGGATTTTTTCTCCAAAGAATCTAAACACTGCGGGAGTAGGAGTACAGAAGTGATAACTAAATTACTACAATACAAAGCAGAAAGAGACCCATTCAATAGACATCAAACAGAAAATCAGAGGTCAAAGAAAGGACAGAGTATATCATATTTGTAGGATCAGGAAATCCTTCAGGAAAAGCATTTGAAATTGCCCCTCACTAAAGGGTAAGATTTCAACAGGTAGAGATTAAGAAAAGGGAATTCCAGGGCTTCCCTGGTGGCGCAGTGGTTGAGAGTCCGCCTGCCAATGCAGGGGATATGGGTTCGTGTCCCGGTCCGGGAAGATCCCACATGCCGCAGAGCAGCTGGGCTGGTGAGCCGTGGCTGCTGAGCCTGTGCCCCGCAACGGGAGAGGCTGCAACAGTGAGAGGCCCGCGTACTGCAAAAAAAAAAAAAAAGAAAAGAAAAAGAAAAGGGAATTCCAAGAGGAGGAGCATTATACAAGACTGGGAAATTTGCTAAGGGAAATTTGCTAAATATGTACAAAGGAAAAATTACGCTTCGTCTGTTTTTTAGACACGTGTCAGGAAAAATAAGATAAAGTAATGTCACGTTGTAAAAAAGATTTGAATCCAGGTTGGTGGGAAATTCATGCTTACTTCACAGAAAAACAGGAAACCATTGATGGGTTTTGATCAGGAAAGTAATATGTTCACAACTAAACTTAAGGAAGATGAATTTAGCAGTGATATCAGAACAGAATGGAGTAGAAAGAGATCAGAAAGAGCATCAATAAGGAACTCAGGAAAACTGCAAAGAGATTGAAAAAGAAACAAATTCGAAGGGGAGATTAGAGGAACAGTTTTAGATAGGAATTTTACCAAAGCAATAGAACACCAAAATATATTGCAAAGAGCAAGAGAAAAGGCAGACAGTTAAGAGAAGGTAATGAGTAATAACCTATACTGGTATCAAGGCTTTGACTTTGCTATTAATTTTGTCTTGTTTTTCAAGACAAAGGAAACCTAAGCATGTTTTTATGCTGAGAAGAAGTAGTGAAGAAGGAGATATTGATGATACAAGTGAAAGATGGGATAAAATATGGGACAATAGATAAAGGAAGGCCCCAAAGGATGAAGACATGGGCTCAAGATCAAATGAGGAGGGTCAGCCTTGACAAGGAGAGCTGTTGCATGATCAAAGACTAGGGTTAGATAAAGAGAAGAAGACAATTATAAGCAGAAAGTAGTGAAATTGAGAGAGTTTACATATTACCACAATGATTTTTGTTTTCTTCATAAAGACTATCATTTTATGATTTTCTTTGTATTCCTACAATGTCACAAGAAGGAAGCAAAATACTGCAGAAGCAAAATTTCTGCCTTTAAAACTCTGATGTGACTATGAGTCAAAAGCACTCCAAGCTGGGCCTTATTATAACATACTGGCGAATCGCTAAAATAATTAAATAGAGGCAAAGTTTGGTCGATAGAATTATTTTGGTCAATAAATTTCTAGCCAAAGTCACAGCTGGTTATCAAAGAATACGAAAAATGGCTCCTTTTTGCATTTGTTTGTTTTTTTGACCCCTAAACCAACCCACTCATATACCCAGACATACTACAAGGTATGAGCATTGACGATTCCCCCAAAGACTTCAGAGAATCCTTTCTTCACCTCTCCCTTACTTCTTCCAAACTTCACTACATAAACAAACATCAGCTTACCACATGATCTCCATGAGAATATAAGATATTGAGATCCTCAACGCATCTCTGGGCTCGTGTCACTATCTGGTTTATATCATAATCTATGGGAGATATAGGAGTATACAGAGAGAATAAACCCCTTCCTCATGATTATAAAAAAGAATCTGTACATACGAGATTCTTACTCATTGAATGCTTAAGGTTCAAAGGTCAGTGTTTGACTGCACAGCATCCCTCAAAAATGGGCTTGGTACAATCTTGGTAAGACAGATAGCTTCCTTTTCAAAAATCAGGAGTGTCTTTTTAAATATGTGAACCCAACTTGTGGAGTTTCCTTTTAGGAGAACTTTAGATCAGGAACAATCATCGCATATGTTAAGTTGAATCTGCATTTCCAAATTAAGGACCCTGCTCTTGAACAATGACTTTCCAATTATGCAGAATAAGGGATTTAAATAGGCTTTTACATTTTATAGAGGAGTAAGGACCCAGGCAGGGTGCTTTGAGGGCACTCTCTTGTTTATAGATCCATCCCGGAGCACAGCCCTCACGAAAGAAGGGAGGAGCATGGTGACTCTCAGGGATGAAGCTACTCTGCTGTTTCCCTTTCCCCTACAGTCCCTCTGTTGGGGGAAAAAAAAAAAAACTTAGCTGTCTCACGTTATGTGTTCTAATTTTATAAAATGCCCCAAATACTTTCATACATCACCATAATACGAGATTTGTATAAAACTTCCACAAGAGAAGTTGTGTGGCTCCAACTTCCTTTTGAGACATACACACACTCTCTAAGGCTGGTATGACAGATGTTGTCATTGTCACTTACATACAGAGAGGCTAAAGGAGACCAGAAAATTCCAAGTGGCTTGCCCCTGGTCACACAGCAACAGAAGTGGGACTCAAATCCAGGTTTCTGGATTCCTAGCTTGGTGCTCTCTCTACTACACTACTAGAGCTGAAAACCATTAAAAAAAAAAAAAGACTAAAGAAACAAAATGCCATAAAAAATATATTGTTGGATAGAATTTTAAATGCACTGTACTACTACACAGAATGAAGCAAGTGGGCTCAAAGCCACTCTTTGGTAAGGGTTTCTCATGCAAATATGATCTTTAGAAGAATTCTATGTCTGATTAAATATTCAGAATCCTACAGAGGAGTGTAATTTATAGGCAATGGTTTCATAAGATGCATCTGCTTCCTTTCTGTGTTGTTGCTTTTGTTGAGAAAGACACGTTGGTATCAAAGTTTTTTTTTGTTTTTTTTTTTGTTTTTTTTTTTGCGGTACGCGGGCCTCTCACTGTTGTGGCCTCTCCTGTTGCGGAGCACAGGCTCCGAACGCGCAGGCTCAGCGGCCATGGCTCACGGGCCCAGCCCTTCCGCGGCACGTGGGATCTTCCCGGATCGGAGCATGAACCTGTGTCCCTGCATCGGCAGGTGGACTCTCAACCACTGCGCCACCAGGGAAGTCCAGTATCAAAGTTTCACAAATCCTGATGCTTACCATGGGAATCAAGGAAGGCCCTTATTCATCTTAATCTAGTGTCATTTCATAAAATCTGCCATGAGTTAGTTATTTTGAGATGACTTTTGCATCATACCAGTAATTCTCTATGTAGCAATGTTTAAACAAAAGGCTCTCCCAAGAAAGGGACAGGGTAACCCAGCACTGCATTCCAACCCAGTGTTTATGTCTGTTTCAGCAAAGACAGCTGGCATCATCACTGCTGTCTGGCAAGCTCATTTTCCTTAGTTGACTAATGAAGAGGCAGGAAAATAACACTTTGCGGACAAGCAGTAAAAATCCACAAAAATTAAAAATAGAGGTGTGGGGCTTCCCTGGTGGCGCAGTGGTTGAGAGTCCGCCTGCCGATGCAGGGGACACGGGTTCGTGCCCCGGTCCGGGAAGATCCCACGTGCCACGGAGCGGCTAGGCCCGTGAGCCATGGCCGCTGAGCCTGCGCGTCCGGAGCCTGTGCTCCGCAACAGGAGAGGCCACAACAGTGAGAGGCCCGCGTACCGCAAAAAAAAAAAAAAAAAAAAAAAATAGAGGTGTGGTAATAAGATAGGTAGATTCATACTCAGTTGAGAAGGAGGAAGATGAGATAAGCCAACATTTCATGAGCTCTTACCCAATGCTAGGCCCTAGTTAAGTGCTTCTATGCCTCATTCATTTAATTCTCACAGATCTATGAGATCTACAGATCTATGAGAGTACTAACAATACTCCCTCTATACCCATGAGAACCACGGAAGCTTAAGTAACTTACCCAAAGTCTCAAGAATTGAAAATTGAATCCAAGCCTGAATGTCTTAAAGGTTTGCATGTAGAAGTTACAAAATATTGCATATTCCAAAACTTCATGGAGAGATGATGAATCTGTTATGGGACACTCGCAGGAGACCTCTACATAGGATTATTTCTTTTCTCTTTGTTAAAAGATGGTTAAGAGATTACAGCGATCATGCAAGTGAATGCCATGCCCCTCAGCCAGAATGTTAATTATCCATCTGGCAGAAAGGAAAAAGAGCATGTAAAGTTTGCATAATTCCTACTGAGAATTCTTCTTTGTCCTAAAAGTATGCTACTGTTCATGGTCTAATGTTTCTATTAGGGCCTAGAGAAAGACTTATCCCACAATGCCCCAGAGAAGGTGAGGAAGGTTAAAATTGGACATCACCATTAAATTTGCCTCAGGTGAAGTTAAGAGAATTATGATTGAATGTCAGTAAGTTCTGACTGCAGGAGGTGTAATAAAAAATGTCAGAGCGGGGCTTCCCTGGTAGGGCAGTGGTTGAGAGTCCGCCTGCCGATGCAGGGGACACAGGTTCGTGCCCCGGTCTGGGAAGATCCCACATGCCGCGGAGCGGCTGGGCCCGTGAGCCATGGCCGCTGAGCCTGCGCGTCCGGAGCCTGTGCTCCGCAATGGGAGAGGCCACAACAGTGAGAGGCCCGCGTACCACCAAAAAAAAAAAAAAAAAAAAAAAAAAATGTCAGAGCACCCCCAGACTTTGAAGCAGTCCCCCTTGTGATTAGGAGCTTAGCTGTGGGTATGGACACTTGGAACTATGTCTGCTCAAACATTTAAATCAATCCCACCTTTGGCAGAAGGCTGGAAACTTCTAATGGGACTATTTAAACAATATCTAACTAGTCCCTATTTTCTGACTTCTGAATTTAAAAGAATTAAAGTGTCATCTCTAATTTCAACAGGTCCTCAGACAGAGATTTTCCACATCACAGCAGCTACAGTTGGACCCAAAGGTTTGGCAACGGGAAAAGTACCATATTGGGCTCAAAACATATCTTCCTTTAATAAACTGTGTTGCTCTGAGAATTCCCCATTTGATTGCCATTCAGAATTTCACTACTTTATGCAAAACTCTCATGGCCACAGTTCCTACAGCTGGATGTCACACAGGGGTCTAAGAGTTTTCACACCATTTGCATATAATTGTAAAAGCATTTCAGGATGATTCCACAAGTTCATTCTCAACCATCTGTCAACTGACCTCAATTGAAAGGCAGAAACATAAAAAGCATATTACTGTATCAGTAGTCAAAGACCGCACCTATCCAAATGGCAGGCTTAGAGAGAATAAAGATGAAGATAAGTATATACTTATGAAACTGATGGAAAGCTACAGTTTTGAGGTATAGATGGCTGCCCAAAATAACTTGTTACAGCAGTCTCATGCTGCCTCTAGAAATCTCCTGTGTTCCTGGAATTCAAATAACATCCAAAAAAAAATCCTTTGAAAAACATAAAACAACTTAATAAGACCATTTCTGAATTTGAGATGGCTAAAACTTCAAGGCTGAACAAATAAATGTATGCCACAAAAAACAGAAATTGAATGTTGGGACAAATGGCTAGTGTTCTGATGGGAGTGCTTATGGTTTCATAGTCAAATCAGAGTTTTAAAGGCAGAAATTCGGCTTCTGCAGTGTAGCCTAGCTTAGTGCTTTCCTTCTGACATTGTGACACTGTAGGAATACATAGAAAATCATAAAATTATAGTCTTCATGAAGAAATCTCTCAATTTCACTACTTTCTATCTAACAGAAAGATAGATCCCTCTGCCTTACCAGCACACAAGGGAACCCCTGGGAACTGAAGGACTCTGAGCACAGTTCTGATGTCAGGAAGAGTTTACATTGTCTGTGACAAGTTTCAAAAACAATTTGAGATAAAAGCAAATATACAATAAGCACGGCAAATAGGTCTGTGATGGTAATAAGAATGTAGAATTACAAGGACACAAAGGCCTGGAGTTCCATAATGTTTTTTTGCAGCCTTTTATAAAAAGTTGCAATTAGCCCAAATTTCTATCTCACAAATTGCAGAGTGAATCTGTGAATCAGATGAGGCCACCAGGGAGCACACTATTAAATACTCTTTTGTCATCAGAGTAAGTAAAAATGTTCTCTAAAGTGGGCATGTACTTTCATGATAAATCAGTTTTACAGTTGGGGGAATTCTGTATGGATTAAGAAGAATCAGCGTTTGCCAAGAAAATCCTTCTTGGGCTTCCCTGGTGGTGCAGTGGTTGAGAGTCCGCCTGCCCATGCAGGGGACACGGGTCCGTGCCCCGGTCCGGGAGGATCCCACATGCCGCGGAGCGCCTAGGCCCGTGAGCCATGGCCGCTGAGCCTGCGCGTCCGGAGCCTGTGCTCCGCAATGGGAGAGGCCACAGCAGTGAGAGGCCCGCGTACCGCAAAAAAAAAAAAAAAAAGGAAAATCCTTCTTGGGCCTGACATCATCATGAGAAACATCCGCTGGCTGCATGGGGGGCCTATTTGAGACAAACGGATTTACAGCATTCGAGTTATTCTTCTAAAAAGTATGTTTTGGGGCTTCCCTGGTGGCGCAGTGGTTAAGAATCTGCCTGCCAATGCAGGGGACACGGGTTCGAGCCATGGTCTGGGAAGATCCCACATGCCGCGGAGCAACTAAGCCCGTGAGCCACAACTACTGAGCCTGCGCGACGGGAGAGGCCATGACAGTGAGAGGCCTGTGCACCGCGATGAAGAGTGGCCCCCGCTTGCCGCAACCGGAGAAAGCCCTCGCACAGAAACGAAGACCCAACACAACCAAAAATAAATAAATAATTTTTTTTTAAAAGTATGTTTTGGAACATGAAATATTTCAGTAAATACCAACATTTTATAATATAAATAACTTCTGGGCATGTAAATTTAATTCCACCAATGGGTCTTGGAATCTAATTATTAATGAAGGGAAAATGAACTATGGGGTTTTCTTAAATCTTGATGTTGGGAGACAGGATGCAACATTTCCCCATTCCTCTTCTTCAGTTGCAGCTGCATTCCCAGACCCAAAATGTCACTCTTATAACCATAATTACAGTTAGTTCTTCAATTCTACGGTGTTTCAGTAAAATCTGTACACTGAACACATTCACAAATGTGGTTAGAAAGGTGGTCGTTTATACAATTGTGTGTTTATATCACTAGCTGTCATCATAACGCACGGATATGTATAGTGTGCAAAACACAGTGATTCAAATGGGAAACATGTATGATGTATCTAAGGTGCTCACAGGTTTTACAGTATCAGTGAAAAACTGACACCACTACTAAGGTACAAAGAGGTGGAACATGTGGATTTATGGCTAAATGATCAGTGCACATACTAACTCGAGGTTCCATGGCGAACCTGATGCAGAGGCCACTGTATACTTAGTAGCCTGGAAGCAGGATGGCAAGATGAGGAAAGCACGCCACATATCGCAGGAGTGTTATGAGGATTAGCATGCAGCGATGGACCACAGCCAGTGTACAACAAAATGCAACTTGTCACCAAGCAATGGGAAGGAAAAGGGAAGGAGAGGAGACTGACACTGGTTATGTGGTTTGACACTGAGTTAGAAAGTCTGCCTTTGTTATCGCATTTAACTCTAGCAATTATCTTCTGCCTCATAAGGTTGTTATTTTCATTTTATACATCATAATAAATGAAGTTCACAGAAGGAGGTTGTAGAGTTGGGCTTCAACACAAGGTCAGTGTAACCCCAAAGTCCACAGTCTTTTCAGTACAGAAAATTCGAGTAGGAGGGGCTTGAAGACTGGCTCTCAATACTCTAGCTTATTAGAAAGGATTTTAAACGTTGGGAAATGGAAAAGAGAAAGCAAATCATTTCAATAAAGCTGGAGGAAAATATAAAGGATGGAGAATGGAAGAATGTGACCTTGAGGAGGAAGAGAATAGTGTGGACGCGAGGAGCCATATCACTGAAATAATGCAGTTAGTACAAGGATGACCTTCCCAGAGATCTTCCAATAAAAGAGCAACACCACACATCCCACAGGAAAATGATGGAGCAGCTGAAAAACATGTCTAAAGCTGTCGTGTAGCAGAGTGACCAACCTGCGGCTGGCCTGGGATATCCAGTCCACCTTTTTGTGAAACTGACAGACCAGGAATCCCTCATGCGTTTATTATATGAGTGGATATACAGAAGAAGTTTTGGGGGTCAGAGGGACAAGAGGCATGAAGGGGACATATTTAGTTATAGGAATCTGGAGAGAGAGGGGAAATTGTAGGTAAGGGACAGGAGGAGAGGGAGAGAAAGATGAGGACAACAGACAGAAAGGGACAATATCTGACCCACAGAGGAAAGGAGGTAGGAGAATCCTTTGTGTTCATAAAAGACTTTGTAAGACTGTGAAACCAAGCAGTGCTGCTTCAGGGCCAGGGTGAGAGAGCATGGCCAGGGTTGGAAAAGGAGCCATTCTTTCCCATGCACCATCTCCTTCGGTGCCCTGAGAACTCCAGAAGGCCATCACAGAAGCCTGTTGTGTTCATCAGGGTGTCGTTTTAACAGAGGGGACCAGCAGAAGAGGCCAGGACAAGGCTGTGGGACAGTATGACTGGTCTGATGGCCGAGCACATATGAGGCTCCAGGAAGTAACTGGGGATGTTTTAAGAGGTAGAAGTCCTATGTAAACAGGAAAAACTAAGATTCACCATATTAAGGTGTTATCATTGTGGCCTCACTTCAACCCATAAACAAGTGACTGCTGGGTTATTAAGTCCACATAGGGTGAAGAAGGAGGAAATGATACAGAAAGGATAAGGAAGAGAAGAAACTCAATGATAAATACGGCTCCCACCCCAAAGAAGGGAAAAATCAAAGTCATCCAAATGGAGTGGGTTTCTTTGGAAGACTTGCTATAATTGGACATTTTTAAGTACATGTTGATGACTATTTGATAGAGATTCTGAGGAAATTAAACCATTATAAATCCAGTACCACAGACCTATTAGTCTTCCTTAATATCTACCCCTTCTCAGAGTTCAATCCATTACCTGGTCTTCTTGGTTTTACCTCCATGAAGACTGGGTACTTGGATGAGTTGGACTTCAGAATATTCCCTTCCTGAGCTAGTATTATTTTTTTGTATACGTACCGTAAGAATATTATGGTACATATTCTTCTTGGAAAGGCAAAGAGGTTTTGCTCTTTTAAAGCTATGTTCCATAATATTCGACATCATAAAATTTTCATTTCCAACAGAAACAGTAGATCCCAATAATCATTCAAATGTTCTTGGTTCAGTTAATTAGACCACTGAATTCCATAAAACCCAGAATTTGATCTACTGGTATTTGAGGGATCAATCTAGTATATCTAGATTCCTGTGAGGCATGAGATGAAATGAGCAAATATCATGTAGTTCCGCATGTTCCCAACTCTCATACTATATGAACGTTACCGATGGCAATATCCCTGTGTATGGCTAACTGACCCATATTTGGACTTACAGAATGGTTGGGCAATCAGAAACATTTCCGCATTCCACACTGTAGTGCTTCAAAAAGCAAACTGTAACAGTTCTACTGTGTCATGATTTCTGTTTCAAAATTTGGGAATGGACCCATGGGGCTAGATCAGGAGCCTGTGAAACTGAGCAGATCTTTCAGATGGAGAGAATTTCTCCTACAACATACTTGCTTTAATTAATAAAACTAGATTACTTTCAAAGGAAAGAACTTTCTTAAGAACTAGAGTCTCAATCATAGAGATTGTCTAGGTTATTTCTAGGGAGAGAATTGACATTATAGAAGAAAATTCCTCAATCTTCTAAGTGCTTTTTATTTCCTTCTTTTATTACTTCTTCTCATAAGAAATTCAAGAAGGCAGGTAGCCCTTATTTTTCCACATCTTCTCCTCTTTCCCTTGTTTTTTTTTTTTTTTTTTTTGTGGTATGCGGGCCTCTCACTGTTGTGGCCTCTCCTGTTGCGGAGCACAGGCTCCGGACACACAGGCTCAGCGGCCATGGCTCACGGGCCCAGCCGCTCCGCGGCATGTGGGATCTTCCCAGACCAGGGCACGAACCCGTGTCCCCTGCATCGGCAGGCGGACTCTCAACCACTGCGCCACCAGGGAAGCCCTTTCCCTTGTTTTTAAATGAAGAAATGAGTCCTCAAAAGCTAGGCTTAGAACACTTCACATAGTGCTTGCTATATATCTGCTGGCCTGGGAACTAGAAACCAGAAGATAAGTATGGCCCCAGTGAGGTCAAAATTTAGTTCACACCAAAGCAGAGAGGCCCTGCAAATACCTACCTGCCTACCCCATACACACATACTTAGCCGTATTCTCCCACAGATGTCAAAAGCATCAAGAAATTCTTACCCATATAGCATCCCCCTCAAACGAGAGGTCCTGCCCCAGTTGGAATGTTTATTTATTATTGTCAGAGTTGAGCTGAGGCTACAGTGCCTTAAAATCCCACAGCGCCTTATACTTTTTCAAAGAATCTCACATGCATAATCTTATTTAAATAAGCAACTTATCTGATCAGATGTGAGAGATAAGTGGACTTCGCTGAGGGAGTTTTGAGAGAGCTACCTGGCTGGAGGGTCCCCAAAACAAATGGCACATTTTCCATTTAAAAAATCATTCCTTGGAGGCCAACTATATGTCAGACATTTTCCTCTACACCATTCTGGATGGAGAATTTGTCTTTGGCACCTCTAACCACCCTTCTTCTGCTTCCCTTCCCCTCACTCGTAATATATTTTCTTTCCTGTCCCTAAGAAAAGTCACTTTCAAAATATGACCAGATAGAAATCATTCAACTTTTGACTACATGGGTTAGCCAACACAGTATTTTCATTTGCAGGCTTGCCCTGTCAAAGGTAATGACAGGCTGTAGAGCCAATTTAGGGAATTCAGCTTCACTTAAATAGAAGCGGTATTGATTCGGTCAGAGGTCTTCCCAGCACTGACAAAATCCTAATGCTTCTGCCTGCAGCTAAGACACAACTTAGGAGTACCAAGAGTGCTTGTAAGCTTTGGTTCTCAAGCAAAAGCTTTAGATACCTAAGGTAAATAGCTTTAGCTCTTTCAATAACTAATTACTATTAAATAATTAGTTAATTAAATAGGTAATTAGTTAATTAAATAGGTAATTACTTGTTTAGTGAGCCCCACCACGTGCTGGGCACTCTTCTTAGGGCTTTATCTGTTTTAACACATTTATTTTCACACAGGCAAAAAAGTCTATGAGGTAGGTACTATTATTTATCCCTGTTCTTGTAATGAAGAAACTAAGGCACAGAGAGGGTAGGTAATTTGCTTAAGGTCTCACAGCTGGTAAGTGGCTGAGCTGGGATTTTAACCCAAATGGTTTGCCCCAGAGCCCTAGCTCTGAAAATCCCTTACAGGACTGACCAGGGACACCAAGCCTCATTCAGAAGACCACTCATTCACTAATTCTTCTTCTTTTAGTCATAGAATATGGAGCACCCGCCCCATGGTACAACTCGTCCAGGACTGATCAATCTTCATGTGAGAGAGTTTCCACCCGGGCAGCGCAGACCGATGAAAAAACAGTGAATTCACAGTCAGAAGGCTTGGGCTCAAATCCAGCTTTGCCAGTTGCTAAGAGAATGATCTTCTGTAAGTCACTTAAACGTCTCTTCACCTCAGGGTCTTCATCTGTAAAATAGCTTTTTATTCTCCCTATTTTCAATGCAATTTCATAATCCCCCTGCAGAGAAATGGAGCCCACTCTCCAAATTACTTTTCTAGGTAGAATAAATTCAGGGCACATGTGGAATCAGAACCTAGACTTCTGGAGACAAAAGATACCACAGGACGGTAAGGAGTGAAAGTAGGCAAAGGAAACAGAATAAGAAATTTACAAGTAGGAGGAAAAACCAAACTTCCATCAGTCATGCAAGAACCAGAAGGAGAGCAAGGCAAGTGTGGGAAACAAGTAGGACTGAATGTAAAATTAACATGGGTGAGAGATAGAGGGATTAATCAAGGCTTACTATTTCCACCTCTATTATAAAAGAGAATTCATTATTAGCTTGAGTGAGACCCAGGACACAGTGATATCTCCACCCAGCACTTATAAAGCCTTTTCTCCTTTGGTCCAAACCCTTTGTTCGGCATTTAACATGTATCAGCTGAAGAGGTGCTTTAATTCCTCTCTCCTGGCCCATGCACAAAGGCAAAAGTCTTCAACCTGAGGCCCTTCTTGGGCTCTTACCAGACTACGACGTATCCATGTCCTGCACTGGGGCTCAAACCTGTTTGGCCTTCTCTGTTAGAATGTTTGGCTTGATCACAATGGTGCCCATGAACCCAGACTTCAGATGTCCTTAGGTTCCTTGCCTCATAGCTCTAAGTTTCAAGGCACCCCTCCCTTAGCACAGCTTTAGGACCGATACTGCCTTGGTTCAAATCCCAGCTCTTCCACTCAGCATGGTAACCTTAGCTATGTAATCTCTATGTGCTTCAATTTCTCATCCCTAAAGTACAGGTAATAATGACACCTGGTAGACCTACTGGCATTGAGAACCCAGCGTCTGACACTTGGTAGGCACAATAAAAGTAATTGCGATTATTATTTTGTGATTCAGACCCACGTTATCCAGGAACAGGCTCCCAACGCACCCTGCCTCTAATGGCCAATTAACCTTCTGTGACTCATTTTTCCTGTTTGATCAAAAGCTCTCTAAGGGAAGGGACTGTCGTCATCACCATCTTTGTATTCCCTACAGCACATGCCTCAAAGATGGCAGATATTCAGTAAATAGTGGACTAAAGTATCATTATGTGAAGACACAGGTCCAACCCGTGTCTCTGCCTGGAAATTCAAGCACATTATTATTTGTAACCAGATAATGATCAACGATGGCTTGAGCTTTGCTTTCCAAACACACAATTAAAGTGGACCAAAAAAATCCTTATCAGGAACAAAACTGGCTTTCCATCGTTAAAATGTGTATCAAGAAGAGAAAAATATGAAAAATACAAAAAGATTAGAGAGTAAAAGACTAGATTAATACCAAAATTTCCATTAAAGATCAAAGTGACAGTTGGAAATATAAAAAGTGAAGAAAAGAGATTTTTTTTTTGATGCTCCAGGAGTTTAAACAAGGGGGGAAATGAATTCATGAAACCTTGACTAGTGCCTGAGAGAAGAATGAAAGGTATGATTTCAGGATTCCACCATAAACCATATGTGTGTGTGTGCATGTGTGTGTGTGTTGTGTGTATGTGTGTGTGCGTGTGTGTGTATGTGTATATATATATATATATATATATATATATATATATATATATATATACACACTTTGTTGTTCCCTTTGCCTGAAAGTTTCCAGAATCTTTATGACTCAGTCTCTGGCTGCCTTCGGGTATCTGCTCAAATGACAACTCATGAAAAGGCTTCCTAGGTGACTCGACATGAAAAAGTGCCCACGGCCAATGTCACTCTCCAGCCCTCTCCCAGATGCATCTCTCCCATGGAACTTACCATCCGCCACATTACACATCCATCAATTACTCAGTCTCTCCCCACATACTGTAGAACATAACCACCATGAAAGAGGAGTTTGTTCCCGGCTATGTCCTATCCTCGAGCGATTAACTAGAAAATCATGGGTATTCAATAAAGGTCTGTCCAATGAGTGATCCATTTATTAATACAAATATTAGTAACTACATATATAAAGTGTTTAAAAACAGCGCCTGGCACATAGTGGGCCCAGTTAGCTATTCATAGTGGGAGTAGGAGTAGCAACATTCCTCCCTCAATTCTTTTGGATGTTTTAGTAACAAACATCTTCTGCCTCCAGGGGCTAGAAAAAAGTGGGAAGGGTGAGATAAGGGGGTGGGGGAAGACAACTCTGAAATCTAAGCATGGAGCTCTTTACTTTCTTTAGGGGGCAACTGGGGACCACGAAAGTGCCCTGCAGTACAGCATGGTCAGAGAACAAGCTTTAGTGGGGTTGGGGGTCTAACAGCATGCGTGGGAAAGCAAGGCTAGAACCAGGAAGTTGGGGGTGAAGAGACGGTGTAGAAGCCCAGGGCAAGGGTACAGCTTGACAATGAGCAGAGGTTCAAGGCGCAGCAGTGACTTAGCCCCACTTCTTACCTAGATTGACCTTCTCTTGGGCAGGCTCCAGGCTTTGAGATGTCAAAAACGTGATGCCACTCAGCCTGTATAGGAAAAATAATCGAGGCTTACCTAAAGCAATTTGCACATTAGGGGTGTGTGTGTGTGTGTGTGTGTGTGTGTGTGTGTGTGTGTGTGTGTGTGTGTGTGTGTGTGTGTGTGTGTGTGTGTGTGTGTGTGTATTGCTGTGTTGCCTGTATATTTGGCGAGGCCAATTCTAAGGGGCTTTCAGAAATAGGGATTCATGGTGCTGACCTTTTCTGTTCTGATGTGAATCTAGGGAAGAGACGATCCTGCATCTTTCATGAGACACCCGTTATCTCTCACCTGAACAACTGCCCAGCACTGGGTGACTAGCCGGGTGGACTTGCCCATGAATGGGGGAGTTTCTTGGATACAAGCCTTTCAGTGCTAAACCCAGCCAGGTATCCAGGAAAACCAGCACCAGTTGGCCACCCTCCCACTGCAGTGCCTCGCAACTGGTCTACACTCACACTGCAACCAGAGCAATCTTTTGAAAACAAAATCTGACCTCGTCTCCTCCTCAACTAGTCACACAGTCAAAACCCTTCAGTGGCAATCTTTCTCTTAAGACAGATTGCAGCCCTTAACATGGCCGGACAGGCCCTGTGTGAAGAGGACCCCACCTGTTTCTGCAGCATCATTTCATATCCTGCTGCAGCCACCATTCCCTGCCAGTGGCTCACGTGCCGACCACTCCCTCCCATTGCGTGGGCTCTGCACATGCTGTTCTCTCTGCTCAGACCATGAATGCCATCCCTCTTTCACCCAGTTAACGCATAATCATCTTTCATATCATGGTTCCATCACTGTCACTTGTTCAGAGAAGTCTTTCCTGACTTTGACGAGCACACAAATTCCCTTCTCTGTGCCCTCCAGTGTGGTAGCCACTGCTGTCCCTGCTCGCCCATAGCCTCACCCACACCCTCCCAGCGGTCATCCCCACACCCCGAGAGCTCCTTGCTGCAAAACCCTGTGACTTCCTGCCGGATGGCTTTTGTCTGTCCATGAGCGTCCTCCCCCGCACTTGGAGACTGGAGTGCGAGGCAGGAACAGATCAGGTAGACTTTGGGGGCCATGAAATAGAGTCCAGATTTTATTCTTAGTCCAATGGGAAGGTATTTGAGAATTTTAAGCAGAGGACAGACGTGATCTGATTACATTTTTAAAAGGTCATCCGGGCTGCTATATGGAAAATTGACTGTGAAAGGGCACGCGAGGAAGCAGAGAGAGAGACGAGTTGGGAAGCTGGTGCCGTAGGGATCGCTGAGGAAGTACAACTGAAAGCATAATGAAAAATACATCAGTTAGAGCCTTCAAGTTCAGGGTCAGCTCCAGCCCAGCAGCTTACCTGAGAAGGCCCTCTGAAGTCTGTTTCACACAAGTTGGTTCTTGGGGAGAGGGTCAAAAATCTTACTCTTTTTATGTATGAAGTAGGGAAGAACACATACTAATATAAAACCAGATATGCAGTTATCTGTGCTATTAACATGTCATGGCAGGGGTGGAGAGAGCAATTAGAGAAAAGTCTAAAGGAGAAGGACAATGAAAACAAGGCTGAGGAACACTGTTCCGGAATATCAGACAGGTGGCAGGCTTCTTCTGAGGACCAACAGGTGCTCTTAAGTTGGCCTGGAATGGCCCCTGGCCTACTGGCCCAACAGCCCTGAAACTTCCCTGTCACCTCACATTTCCTCGGAGCTGTACAGACACTGACTAATTCACCTTCTCAATGGGAAGATGGTCCAGTAAGATACAATGGACTATTTGTAAGTCAGCCTTTCTAAACACAGATACTCCTATTTGGACACTCCTGAGATGTACAAGCGAAGGAAGTTTCAGGAATTGAATAGGGTAATGCAAATACTCGGCAGGATCTCCAGTCCTATGTTTAATGTTTCTCTTTCTTCCAAGACTCCGCCTACCTCTCCCCCAGTGAATTCCTATGCTGCCAGCACACCCAAGCACAAGTGTCCCCTCCCCTGAAAATCCAGGGGGAAAAAAAAATGATTCATTCCTTTGAGCTTCCAGAGCACTTTGTAAACATAATATGAAAGGCTACTTTTTCTCAAGCACTTGTGGCAAGTATTACACTATACATTTGACCCGAATCATTTCATTTAATATTCCCACTCTTAATCCCATTTTACAGATGGGAAACAGAGGCTTAGAGAAGGGAAGGAGCTTGCTCGATGTCATACAGCAAATAGATGGTAGAGTGGAGATTCACCACCAAGCAGCCTCTTAACCTCTGGACTGTATATACACTATTATATTACTCATCCCACTGTATTATAATCAGTAGTTCATATGCCTCTTTCCTCTATGACTTCCAACATACATGACCAGGTGTCATGAAAAAAGAATGAGTTTTACAATTAAATCCTGTTGTATAACTTTGGGATATTACTGACTGTGACTCAGCTTCCTCATCTATAAAATGGAGACAATAAATTCCTACCTAATAGATTTGTTGTCAAGAAAAAATTAGATATAACTTTTTTTTTTTTTTTGCCGTACGCGGGCCTCTCACTGTTGTGGCCTCTCCCGTTGCGGAGCACAGGCTCCGGACGCGCAGGCTCAGCGGCCATGGCTCACGGGCCCAGCCGCTCCGTGGCATGTGGGACCTTCCCGGACCGGGGCACAAACCCGCGTCCCCTGCATCGGCAGGCGGACTCTCAACCACTGCGCCACCAGGGAAGCCCTAGATATAACTTTTAACTCACCACAGTTTCTGGTACATAAAGGCCCATTTAACTGAACAAGTATTAATTGCGGGCCTATGGAATACCAGGCCATAGGATGGGCTCTGAGGTTAAAGAAGTAATCGAAGCACTTTCAAGGAGCCAACACACTAGGACTTTAAAATACTTTGGTTGCTCTCAATTCTCGAGAGCAGGGAATGTGTGCTCTTCAACCCTGAATTTTCAGCATTCAGCAATGCCTACCACCAAACGGTACTCAACGACTTTTTGGTGATGAGTGATAATGGTTCACACTGCTTTGGAGACCCTAAGTATTGGGGATGATGAATCATTGTGTCCAGTTAGTGGCTGTCGTTTATCAGACAGTAGATAAAATAACTGAAAGTAAAGCACAAAGATATCACCCCCAGGACTTCCCTGGTGGCGCAGTGGTTAAGAATTCGCCCACCAATGCAGGGGACACGGGTTCGATCCCTGGTCCGGGAAGATCCCACATGCCGCGGAGCAACTAAGCCCGTGCACCACAACTACTAGAGCTCACGCTGCGCTACAGGAGAAGCCCCCGCAGTGAGAAGCCCGTGCACCACAATGAAGAGTAGCCCCCCTCGCCGCAACTAGAGAAGGCCTGTGCGCAGCAATGAAGACCCAAAGCAGCCAATAAATAAATAAATAAATTTTAAACAGAAAAAAAAAACCATATCACTCCCAGAGGCTGTATACATTCAAACATTTAAGCACAAAACAACTCTCAAAATACATTCCCATAGCAAAATAGAATATATGACCTGAACAATATAGAAATAATAATAACATCTAATAACACTCTGGAGGTGAGGAAGGGAGGAACTTTCTGAAGTGTTAACCTTTCGAAAAAGGAAGTCAATTGATACTGTCTGAGGAAGAAAGCTCATATAAGCGGTAATATAATTAATAACAAGGACTCCGATTTCTTAATACTTTTCATGATACTTTAGCCATAGAGAGATTTTTTTAAAGAAATAATGTATTTTGAAAAGGGGTAAAATTATTTGAAGCTTGACCATTCTTTAGTTTCAATTGTTTCTTTTAATTGCTTGAATTTTTTTTTTAATTAATCATTTTGTTATAAATAGCATCTCTATTCATCTTTTTTTTCTATTCATCTTTATAAAAGTATTTCTACCTAAGTATCCATCCATTCTAATAGATAGATCAATAGATAGACAGATGTCTGAAATGATATTCACTAAGGTTAATGATGGGAATTGTAATTTGGAGATGAGTTTTTAAAACTGTCATCTTTGTAACTTTCTGCCTTATTTAAAATCTTAATAATCAACATATATGATATTTTTTAGTGTGTTTCCTAAAACAGGGGGAGAGAATATACCGAGTGTAGTTAATTCTTCCTGGTGGGAATATGGGTCATTGTTATCTTCTTCTTGGTACCTTTTGTATTTTTCACATTTCCAAATATGAGTTTTAAAAGAGTTGTACAACAGAGTCTGCGTTCATGATTATGTTTCTTTCCTTTTAAGTTAGACTCTAAAATAGGTAGGAAGCATGTTTTTTAATTATGTTGGAAACGGTGTCTTTAAAATGACTTGAGAATCCAATTTGCAAAGAGAAAAGACTGGATTCTTTTGAATGCTCTTTATAAATGTAATCCACTTAAATAAACAGAGTAGAGAGCTAACGAATGGTTATATGTGTGTTTACATTTTCCAAGGTTTTTACATGAAGACTAAGAGATTATGAAAGAGATTATGAAAAGCTTCATGATGTCAGACTATGTCTGATGGAGTCTGTAAGACCAGGATTTCAAACTAAGTGGCTTTCCTTGTCCCTTTTTCTTTAAGACATGATTACTGAATGTCAACATCTGCTGGCTATGGTAAATGATAAACTAGAATAACCCAGTTCTTACCCTCTAGTTAAGAATAATGATCTAAATACACAAAGGGTCACAGAGTTGTGAAAGGAACTAGATTATATGAGTGTTGTGGAGCGTGGTGGATAAAATATCTGAGCTGTTTAGTTTTAACAGAATGTGCTATGGTAACATTTTTTTCATTTCTAAAGGTTTGGGGGGTAAGAGTTGGGATTCTGATTTATTCCCTAAAATAACTCAAGGGATCTACTCAGTTTCTTATAGCTTAGAAATTTAGAGACAATGCAATTCAGTATTCCCTGGGTTTTGTATGATTATGTTAATATCACAGAGAGTTTTTTCAATTCAGTGAAGCACCTGGCTGTGAAACCGTTAATCACTGTCAATTCCAATTTAGAGAAGAGAAAATACATTTTTGTTTCTCTTACTTTTTGGAAATGTCTTCCTTCAATGACAGCTTGTAGCCTTTAGGGTTTTTTTTTTAATAAAGGAAGGAAGAAATTTTTCATAAAAAACTATATTTGCAAAGTGCTTTAAATCCTACTGCATGCTGTCAAAATGTGGGTCGGCATTTTTCAAGCCGAGGAGTTAATAACATTTATATGGAAAATGATGGAATCTTGGACTTAAAGGAAATTTAGAAGTTACCCGTTCCATCCCAATTCTGGTTTCTCTCTTTCATCGTAACCTTTGTGAATGGCCATCCAATCTCAGCTTGAACTCTTCTATGGCAAACTGTTCTCTACCCTACAAGGAAATCTCACAGCATGCCAGACAGCTCTATATGTTAAAAAAAAAAAATCCCCTTATTCTGAGTTAAAATCCATTTCCATTAATATCCTTCTGTGGATGCTTGTTCTTACTTCCAGAGCTGAAATGAGTAAATACAACTTCTCTTCCGATAGTCCTTTAAGCACCTGAAAGCCAGTCCTGTTTCCTGAGACATCTCACCCTGACTAAACCACCCTGGTCTCTTCAAGAAGCCCTCAAATGGAAACACTTTCATCCTTGAAAACCTTGCATACCATCTGACTGTTCTTTAATGTGCCACAGGTTCCACTACAAAGCCGTGCACGCAGTTAAAAACGGCTCCTCAACAAATGCCAAAAGTTGTTCCGGGATTACAAATGTAACTCTTGCAACGGTCACTTTAAATCATTAGATGAACACATCTTAAATACCTAGATTCTATCTTACTATCTCTTTGTCTATCTTGAGTTTCAGTTTCCCCTGCACCATGTTTCTCTGCCTCTGCAATTTTGAAGAGCACTCTTAAATTACTCCTGGTTGCAAGCAACTGAAACTGATTTTGGCTACCTTAACAAAGAGAAGCATATCCAGTTTCATGAAATTCATGGGCAATTTCAGGAAATCAGAGAAACAGTAGAAAAGCCAAGAGCAGGAAGAACAGGAAGCAGAGCCTTCCAACATCCACTGGGACAGCGCTCAAGGGCCATCCTTGGAGCACTTCTCTGTGACTTAAATCCACTCACTCCTAGTCAGTGCCACCTTTCAATCCTAAACTCTAATTCCTGGGGAAGAGACTCCAACTGGGCCAGCTTGGATCAGATTTCTATCCTTGATTTAAGCAGTCCTGACCAGGGACATGGTCTTGTGTATACGGAGCCCATGCTTGTATATTCATTGGGGTCATTTTCAGAGAAAGGAAAATGAATGAGAACAAGACAGATACCCCAAATTACTGTCCTTCTAAAGGAAAGTAATATTCAGAGATATTAATCTATGTTCCTTTTTCTTTCCTCCTTATATTTTCCCCTTTTGCTTGACCTCCCCCAGTAAGGCAGGTATCAGAATTGGTGTTCATTGCATCAGGAGAGGCACGTGGCAAGGAGAAGAAGAGAAATAGCCTTAGAATACTTCTGGATTTTGTTTTCCAAAATCCCAAACACTTAGAAGAACATAGGGAAGTGCTTGAAGGAGGTAAAAAGGAATGAGGTTTACGGACATGGAGAATCTGGAAGAAACGTGGAGGATTAGCCCTGATGGCTGTTGGCAAAGGAGAGAGGTAGGCTTATGCATCCCGAAGGAGGAGGGATCCAGGCCCTGCTTCCTGGCAGTGTCCCCAGGGAGGTCACAAGCCCCTGAGCTGTGTGTGGTACACCTAGGCAGAAGGAACCATACGACCGTCACCAAAATAATTCTGCGAACTAAAGATGACCTGGGCAACAGCAACTGAGGGAACCACGTGAGCAGAAACACTGGGTGCTACAGTGTAACCTGTGTGGTCAGATGCCTCAGTGACCAGAGGGTCCCCTCTCCCCATGCTGCCCCACTGTCAGCTCCCGGGAGCCTTGACACAACTCTGGGAATACGTGTCTAGGACCCTAAGAAGGACTGAGAATAAGTCTTTCACCTTCCCAGAAGGAAGAGGCTTGAAACAGACAGGAATATGGTTTGTAAAAAAAAAAAAATAAAGAGATGAGATATTTTTTATACCTGTCTTTGTAGATGGAGATTCCCATCCGCTACACTTGAATGGAAAAGACAGGAGCAAAATGAGAATTGAGTAGCTGTTTCCTCCCTCTCTGTGAAATCTGACCTCATCTCATTCAAGCAGCAGGATCTACACATCATGCACTGACTGCAATGTTAAAAACCTTCTCTCCTAAAAATTGCCTTAGCAATTTTTTTCAATCCTCGTGTTCGTGACCTTGGTTTTCCTGATGCTGCTCTCCTGGGTTCATGCCATACCTCTATATGTGTTGTCTTAGACAACATACCCCTTCTCCCCTCTTCTGTATATTTCTTCCTTCTCAGATGTGGTTTGAGCACAAGCTCCCTAGCAACCACTTTGGAGTCTTCAGCTACCTCCCCTTTTGCTTTGTCATTTGCCCAATTTGTGACTATGATACCAGAACTTTGTTTATCTTTTTACAACATTTTCTTTATTTCGATAAGAACACAACGTGAGATCTACCCTCTTAAATTGTTAAGTGTACAATACAGTATTATTGACCACAGATACAGAATTTTGTTTTTCTTAACTAATTCTGCCTTAGTTAAGATCCTAAATCTTGCTAACAGTGCTGCAATTTAGCAGTTATTGATGTATGTTTTAACCCAAAATAATATTTAAAAAAAGACCAAGCCCCCAAAATTGAGTCCGAGAGTTGACTATCCTTTCATTTTTGAGGTTGGCAGGGCTATTTCTTCCTGAAGAGAGGTTGAGTGATGTAATGAACAAAGCCCAGGGAGTCAGGTGACCTGGATCTATTCTTGGCTGTGCGACTGACCATAAGTGACCTTGGCCAAGTCACTTTTTATCTCCCTATCTCAGTTCTCTCCACTGTACAACTAGAAAAATATCTTGTCAACCACCTAGAGGACAACTTGGGGACAAGAATTGTAGAGTAAGAAAGAAGAGAATGCTGCTTGAGGAAACAGTAAGTTTATTTTTTTTCAATCTGTCAATTTCCTTAACGACACTAGGGTATCATGGAGTTTCGGTTCTTCAAATCATGGAGAAAATTAACATTAACCTATGTTTTCAGAGCTTAGAAGAAATCAGGACCAGCTTAAGACAAATCAGAAAGTGACCTTAACACAAGGACAATGCCCCTTATTACATGTGATGTACTCTATTCATATTTATTTGGGGGTTGGGTGGGTAGGAAAGAGTGGATTCATAAGCCGGGTTGATCTCCTGTAGTAGAAGATGCTACCTCAGAAACAGAGATAAAAGGAGACGAGGACATTGGCAAATGGGGACAGGATGGATGCCAATTCTGCAGATAAATTCTGTTTTCTGCAGACCTGTGGGCTTTTAAAAAATTATGTGCAAAGCTTTCCAAATATGAACTAGGCTTAGAAAATTTTCTAAAGTGGCTGCCTTTATCTAAAAAGAGAAAGGATCATCATTTTAATGCCTAAAAACAGCAACCCTCGTTTTTTACTAAATCCATACCCAGAATACTGCACTATACTTATGGTTTATTCTGCTTTGAAAGTTTGAAAAATTCTAAAGCCAGGAATGTTCTTGGTGGCTTATGAGGGCACAGACAGAAGGTGGAATGCAAGTCCAGCAGGTAGAGTAAATAGTACCCAGGTTCCATTTACAGCCGTACCCTTAAGCAAGCATGGTAACCTCTCCTAGCCCTGATTCACTCATCTAGCGAAGAGGCATAGTACCACTTACCTGCTGCACAGAGGTAACCAAGGGAAGGAGCTTAAATCCCCTGTATTAAGCACAGGATGGACACAGAGAAGCACATTCATGTTCACTGCCTGCTCTTCGAACAGACTCTGAGAACAGTTTTCTCAGAATAGAGCATCAACCGGCTATATGGCTCCATGGGGTAATGGTGAGACATTGACTTCATTAGTACTCACGGGGCTCAGACCACAGGGATGAGCTTTCAGTCAGTCAGCAGATCAGAGCTGCAATGTACCCGTTGAAAACACCGACAAATAAAGATTTTAGTTACCACATCCCAGGGACTGAACACATTCAACATAACTACATTTGCCCCGTTGTAATTCTCACAGAAGAAAAAGATCATTCAACGTTAAGACAGCAACTGTCATTCAAAAATACTTTACCCATCCTAGCTCAATCTTTACAACACCGAAGAGCAAAAAAGCAGCTCTGTAGTACTCAGAGAAACCGGCACACCGGAAAGAGCTCTCAGGGAGCACGAGGCGGCACCGTGATCATCTATGTGCTGCTCAGAAGGGTATTCTCTTGGCCACAGGTGATGCCGTTCTTTCAGAGAATTTCACTGGAACTTCTTTTGTGCAAATGTCAAAGCTTGGGGAATTTGATGGTTTACCAAAATTACCATGCTGAGTGGATCACTGGGGTGAGCTTCTACCCATAAGTAGACAGTTTCTCCCTCTCTCTGAAACGTCCATCTTTTTCCTTCTGTGTTTCACAGAGGAAATCACTGAAGAAAGCATCTGAGCATGGAGGAGTGTGGACAGACACTCCTGTGGGCAAAAACAAGGCAACCGCAGCAAAAGACGAGCAGCCATGCCCTGTTCTGTTGGTTGGATTGCTAAACACTGCTCTGCGCGTCATCTCGTGTTCTCTGCGCTTCTCACAAAAACATGCACTACAGCGCTCCTACTGGGATGTTGGTATTAATGCCTTGACAGTAGCAACATAATGGTGTCTCCTGCCCTACATTTACAGACTTATCTACCCCCTGCCCCTCAGTCAGCCTTCTGATTGCATCTGCTACTTGTCCTTTAATGCCTACATTCTGATGACCCACATGAATATTATTTTTATTTATTTATGTTTTTGCGATACGCGGGCCTCTCACTGTTGTGGCCTCTCCTGTTGCGGAGCACAGGCTCCGGACGCGCAGGCTCAGCGGCCATGGCTCACAGGCCCAGCAGTATGTGGGATCTTCCCGGACCGGGGCATGAACCCGTGTCCCCTGCATCGGCAGGCGGACTCACAACCACTGCGCCACCAGGGAAGCCCCCACATGAATATTAAAAAGTCCTGCCTAGGCAACTTTCATTCCAGTTGCTGGATAGGGCACTCAGAATGTTCACTGGAAAACCCAGTGCCATCACCAGAGACACTGAAACTGTAAACCAGCAGATTCATCAAATTGCCACTGCCTGTCCTCACTCCACCATCAAGGAGGCTTTGAGCGCAGCACCTAGAAATCTTCTTGACCAACTGCCCGCTGGACTCAAAAACGGGGTCTGTAGTTTGTTCTCACCATGAATCTTTGTTTTCTTTTTGTTCCCAGTGAAATGCCCATCACTAAGTGCCTCATTTCTCACACCACAGGGAGGCCTAACTTAGGGGGCACCTTATTCCCATCTATACCACCAACCCCTGAAATGAGACACAGCTGCTTAACTGGACTGACCTGTTTCAAGACTGAGAGGCTGATTCAATGAGCTAGGGCAATGGCTGAAATCTGTCCTTTGCTGCTTTCTCGCAGGTTGTCCCAATCTATGGTGTTGCTTTTGCTTTCTCTCTCCCTTTGTAGATGTCTTATCTTACAAACCCTAACCAGAATCTCTCTACAGCTACCTGCTCGATTTTGAGATATAAAACTTCCTGGAAAAAGGGAAGTTTCAAAGGGCCGAATGAGGGGTACCAGAATGTGCTACTGCAAAATATGCCTCTTTGGCGTATGGATTATTTTGAGTTAAATACCACTGAGTAGCAGCAGATGCAGGAAAAGCTCTAAGAACAGTGCACACGTTTTCCTTTTGTAAAGGGAATTTACATTTATAAAAGAAATTTCTATTTGTAAAAGCTGTCTCCTTCTCCCATGCCCTAAAGAGAACTCTTAACTCTTATCAATGGAGAAGTCACAGACTGAAATCCACATAACAAGCCTTACTAAACAACCCTTGTTTACCACACCTTTCCAGGTCACAGTCCCATAACTTGCCTCCCGCACCCAGAAGCCCCAAACTCCTCTTCCTTTAGCCGAAAGTGATTTTAAGCCCAGTTTCTAACCACTGCTTGGAGCTACTCATGTCTGGGGTGCTCCCACATGTAAGCTCCACGCACATGCTAATCAACTTCTGTTTGTTTTTCTCTCGTTAAAAAAAAAAAGTTCTGTCTACCTCCAAAATATTTCCCCCAATAGCCTGTGACTCAGAAGACCAAGGTAAAAAGTGCTTAATTTGAAAGATGTTGGTCTTTAACAATGATCTATGACACTTGAGAAAGGAGAAACAGATACAGCCCTAACAAGATGGAATACAATACAGGTCAGTTTTAATTAAGGTAAGGAAATAGATAAATTGGTTAAAAAAAAAAAAAAGCAAGAACAGAAAACCTAGCCAGTAGCCCACTTCTTGCAGCAGGGAATTACAGAGGGCATTTCAGGAAAGTGGTGAGTTGAAGTGGCCTAAAGAGAGACCAACTCTCGCCCCTCCCCAACCCCCATAGGTAACTATGGTATTAGACATTCAAAGCCTAAAGAAATACAGAAATTCAGATTATTCAGGGACTTGTTATACATCTAGCCAGACATCTTGAGAAACCTAAGTGGGAGGGGATGGTCCATTTCCCAGAGGCTTGATTTCATATGTTGACAAGGCAGCCTCCATGTCCTTGTTCGTAGCCTCCTTCCCATCTTCCCACTTCAGTAATTATATTACAGGGCATACAAACGACTGCTTTGTCAGCGCTTCTGTGCAGACACTAAACACAGGAATGTTTCAATTCCCTCCCAAGGCCAGCCTGTTGGTGCAAGCTCGTATTTGCTCCATGAGGATACAATTCCCATCGTTTAGCATCTCTACAAGATCAAGCAAATCAGATTAGTGCCTATAACTTTAAGAACCCACAGGCTGGGACCTGCTGAGAAGAAAGCTGATTTTTAACACAGTGACTCTAAAAATAATGGCTCCTGTTAAACAAAGTCCCAACGAGAGGTTATGAGTCATCCCCAAACATGACCTAACAACAGTGGAATCACTGCATATTATTAAATATCCCTGATAAATTTTCACAATCCTACATGTCAGGTTTGAACAGGAAAACCATTAAAGCAAGATCATCTAAAATACCACTGCCTGGGATGACACACATGAGTCCAAAGCTTTGACATAAAATGACTGAAGCACCGTATGTGAGGTAGGAGAGGAGTGTTTCTGAATCTTCTGTCAAGGATGTTTACCATCATCACATCAAGTTCCAGTCTGCTCCCATTCCACCCATATTCCTCCTCTGGAGACAGCTCTACCAATTTTATGTCTAAAGAGGAAGGAAGGTTAGGATAGGAGGTCCACCCCCAGACAACCATAGGACCCAGGGGACCCCATCCCCTTAGCCAAAACCTTCATTCTAAACAGAGTTAATCAAGTCTGTGATCGAGGACTGATGGATCACAGTTCTTCCCTGGGATTCACTTTGGAACTAGAGGAGAAGGGGGTTATCCTTAGGTTACAGAGCTAGATGGATGTGAATCCAGAGCTCCTGAAGGCACTGAGAGGACAAGGTCTGTGATGGGAAGGAATAAGGCTAAGACAGAGAAAGAAGAGCAGAAATAAAAGAATCGAAAGAGATAGAGACAAAGAGACAGAAAACAAGCTAGCAACCAGAAAAGCATCTGAATCTCAGGAGCTGGGGCAGACCAGCTTCCTTACTAAAACTAGACTCTGGTTGTGGCTCCGTTACATTAGCCAAAATTGCTCATTTTTGCTTAGAATTCTTTCTGCTGGGTTTCCATCCTGCACAACAAAAAATACCATAACTAATATAATTGACAATACACTCTAAATTTCAAAGTATCCCCAAAGAGCAGATAAGACTGTTAACCTCTCCTTCTATATAAGAAAATTGAACCACATTGATGTTCAGTGACTGCTTGCCGTTTTCTACGTGGGCAAAGGAAAACATATTATTCTTAGAGAATGAAAATATTGTAAAACACAAATTCTTCCATGCTGGCAAGCTAGAGTTTCTTCAATTACCAGGGGCATTTTTGATGTAGTTTTGCTTCTCCTGGGCAGAAGCCAATGCATTCACTAGTGATTCTGTAAAAAGCACAATTTACCAAGTCAGCGCACTGAACACCCACGGAGAGAGGAGCCGCCTAGGACAGGCCCAGAGGTCCAGAAACCTTCTCTAAAGCGACATCTTTAATGTATTTTAATAGAGCTTGCTAAGCATTTGCTCAAGCTGGTGAGAGAAATATCTGTCCAAACACACGCCACCTCTCTGAGTCTTAGGAGGACCCCAAAGACTACCATCCCCCACTGGAATCATCTTTGAGACTTAAAGAGGAGGGAGAAAGACAATGGGGTAAAAATGTACATTTTAAGGACAGAACACTGGCCTTTATTATCCTTGTTGGCAAGTGTTATTAATAAGAGTTACCATTCATTCTCCACTTACTATGTGCCAGGAACTACTAAGCATTTCAGCAACAACTTCCCCTACGAGGCACGTAATATTATCCCCAATTTATAGACAAGAAGTTAAAATTCAAAAGGGTAAGTGATTTGCCAAAACCCACTCAGCTAGTAAGTGGCTGATCCAGGACTTGAACCCAGGTGACACGTTTATGAGTTTAACCATTATGATATATCGCCCTCTGACTTTTACCCATTGTTTCCCTCCAGTGAAGCCACTGCTCCTTTGTTCCTGCAGATATCTAAAGGCATTTAATTCATGGGTCCTACTGCACTATAAACACAACTGAGAAAAAGGAGACTAATGGTTAGATATCATTGATCAAGGAGACCTGGGACTTTTATATACTATTGAGGTACTTCCTTCCATAATGACAGTTAATCTGATATGCAACTCTCAGCCTTACTGTTTTCCCTCCTGAATAAGGGTTAATAAGCCTGTGATCCAAATGATCTTGTAGTAAGCCCTAAGAACAGCTGAGCAACGGCTGTTGAATACCAATGGTGTGCCCATAAGGTGCTACTTGCTGTAGACAACACAACCGAATTCTCTCTCCAGGAACTTAGATTCCCCCAAGAAGGCACACAGCACATGGATGGCACATACCCCATACGCAAACATGGATCACGCTTTAGTACAACTAGAGCCACTGTGGAATAAAGTCAGATGTTAAACTACTTGACCTGGTCCTCTTAAAGGCTTGGGTCTGGACATTCACCTCTCCATAAATGAAGCACCCATACTGCACAGGGCTGTACCACTGGTCCTGGACTCTGCATTCTGCCCATCCGGAGTGTATGAATGCCAGTGTCAAACTCTTCAGGAGTCAGCTAGCAGCAGTGTGAATGATTAAAACAAAGGGTTTTCTGTGGCAATCTCAACAGTAAAGGGGGATAAGGAAACTCCTCCCATTCACACCCTGCTCCCAGCTGCCTGTGCTTGAGTTAAAGGAGGACTTGGCTCTGGCCTCAGGGGGGCAAGGTCATTGCTTATTATTTGGGGGTCAGCACTTACATGCCTGAACAGAGACTGCTTTTGCAGAACTTGGAGAGCTCTGATGGAGGAAGAGAAATGTTGATGGTGATGGTCGTGGTGGTGTTGTTGATGATGATGATGAAAGAAGAAAACAGTGATGGTGAATGCCACCTACAAATATAAGCACAAAGCAGCAATAGATATCCTTCAGGTCACTGCCATTCATAACCAGGAAGCAGCTTCCGTTCCCAAACCAAGCCCACTGAAGTATTCCCCCTCAGAACTAAACACATCCAGCTTCAAAATAAAGCGCTGCATCCCTCCCTCCCCCACCCGCCCTTCCACCCTCCCTGTGCCAAGCTGCGAATGAGACAGCCCTGGCGGGTCAAGAGGGCTGGGAGTTAACAGACAGTTCTGCAGTGAGGAGCGTTAGGAAGACCCGGCTGGGGGGGCCAACAACGCACTTCGGAACCTCTTAGTTGTGGAGCTGGAGGAACGGACGCAGAAGGGGAGGAAGATAAGGTAGCCGGGCAAAACAGATTCGACGCCTCTTTCCGAGAGCCCTGAAGCCCCAGGAGGCGGAGCAGGCAACCTTTGGTCGGGAAGGAGAAGAGGCGGGGCACACCGCCAGCAGGACAGACAAGGTTCTCTTTACCTGACCAGGTGCAGCAGCGGTAGCGGCTGCAGCGAGGATGCTACGCTCGAGCCCAGAGCCAGAACCTGAAGCCGCCGCCGCGCCGGCCTCCGTCGAGGCCCCGCCCCAGCCCCACCCACAACCACGAGGCCCCGCCTCCCTAGCACGCGCCGGCCAGACGGGCTGTTTAGGGGAGGCAAGCTGTGGACTGATCGGCAGGGCTGACGACCAATGGGAATGCACAGCGGCTCCTGGGCGGGCGGATGGCAAAGTCGGGTGGGAGGCGACCGCGCTCAATCAGCAGAGCGGCTGAGCCTGGCTAGGGCGGGGTTAGGTTATTGGGCAACGCAAATCCAGGCAGCCGGGTAGGAGGTGGTGGTCGCAAGGCTAGGTCTAAGGTAAACAGCCAAGGCAACAGCCAATCCCCGGCCCCAAGCCCCGAGCTTGCCTGCTCCCGGGCGCCTCTCAGAGCACACGCCCTGGACTGCTTCGAAGCGATGCGGGGAAAGGGAGCAGGTCCGTGGCTCCCACGGTTCCTGAGATTCCCACGCCTCGGAGACCCCGCAAGGTTGTGCCACTCCCGTGGTCAGGTCAACGGCCTCTACCCTTGCACCCCCAGCCTAGCCATTTTCGATCATAAGTGCTAAAAGGAGCCAAGGAGGAAAACTCAGGAAACAGAATCCACATGTAAACACAAACTCTGATGTTAGTCTCCCTCACACTCCCAATTCCGCTCCATATAGCTCTTTAGCCAGAACCTATGGCAGGTAAATTACTTTGACTACTTGCAGTTAAGAGCTAAACAAGTTTGAGCGAAAGTGTGAGCTAGGGCCTTGGTGAACCGGGAAAGGAGGTTTGAGTCCAGATGTCAAGAGGCCTGGGCCTCACAATGGAAGCTACCTGCTTGCTGGAAAACCTTGGCGTTCAAGATCTGGTTGCCACTGTTTCTGTGCAGTTAATCGGTGTACAGTTTGATGCCAGGGTAAACTGTTTTTCCCTTAAGGAAGTGTGTAATCGTTACTGGAATGAACTACCTTCAAACGTTTCATAAGAGGATTTGAGGCCTTAATGATACAGTGATTTGGTCTGTGATTTGGGTGGCATTTCTGTCTGTTCCAGGTAGGTAAGCAAGAAAGGGCATTGCCTTCAATCTACTTCCTGATAAATGCAAAACTTATCATCCTTCTGGCACGTAAGAAGAGAAATCTATCCTGAACAGATTCTGTACAAATAATATTCTGTTCAAATCATAAATAAATGTCAAAAAAATGGGCAGATATTTTAAAGTGACTTTTTCCTCAATTTTTTTTTCTAGATAATAGTTTATGGACATTTTGATATATTCTTACTCATATTAGCCAAACACTAATAAGCAGTTTATATATAGTTGTCTCCTTCAAGCCACACATCTATCTCTTGTAAATTCCACCTTTTAGATGAGAACACTGAGGCTCAGAGAGGGCAAATAATTGTTCAGGTTCATATAATTAGTTAGGAATAGAGTCAATACTAGATCAATATTTCTGTTTAAAACTCGTTATTATCAATTAGAAGAAGAACAAAGAGCATTAAGACAACTCATTACTTTGAAGCTTTTTGTTTTGTTTTGTTTTGTTTACCTGAAAAACTATACTAGAGGGACCCAATTCTCACACTTCTTGAAACTGCGACTTCAGAAGCACTTCCAAGAGTGAAGCATCGCCTCTGAAATGTGTTAGGAGCAATTGCAAGTCAGCTTTGCTCATAGAAAAGAGATGTGATTTGATATTGATGGGTAGGAAGTAAATTTTTCCAGGGCTTGAGTCTAACTAGATTTTAACAGAAGTAGGAATCTTTTAAAATAAACCAATAAAATAACATCATGGCCATAAGAGCTTAGTCCTAGAAAGAAAAAAAAGGATATAACCCAAAGTCTTATTTTAGCATTGTTTCTAAAGCTTTCTGAAGAGATTCATAATCCTCTTCTAACCTTCTAATCAAACTTAGAAATATGGAATCGCTCTAAGTTTGGGAGGGAGAGGTGTGTAGGAAGTGGCTTAAAGAGAAAGAGAAGAAAAATATTTTTCCAAAAAGGTTATTTATAAAGACAAAATATAAGTAAGTTAAAGGTCATAGATAATAGATAGGTATATACTAATTAACACGTTAGTGGTATAGACATTTAGAGTTGTACATCTCACCTGGTTTAATGAACAATTACTAAGTGCCTAACGTGTTAGTGACTGTACTAGACTCTGGGGATATCCATTTCAATAAAACCCATTTCATGACCTCGATGAAACACAACTTAGTTGAGGACACACAATTTGGATCAGGCTTGAAGAGCTCACTTTGTAAATATCATCACTAGTCTTCACAGCCACCCAGCAGGGTAGGTATTATCCTCATTCCAAAGATGAGAAACTGAGATTAGAGAGAATGATAACTCACTTGAGGTTACATAGTTGCGAAAGTCTTAATCGCAAATTCTTCTGACTCGGAGGCCCACGTTTTTACAGTACACCATTCTGCCTTCCTAAGGGAAGAAACTAGCTCTAATAATCCCCACAGAATGCACCCCTCTCTGAAATATATGGTATGAATTTTTAAATACTGAATTTGGTCAGTTTGTTTATCAAAGCACTCTACTTTCTAAATGGAACCAAGAAAATATAAAAGACGATTCCTGCCTACTTGGGCTTCATGTAATGTTTACATGTCCTCTTTTTAAGCCCTTAGTGGTACGTAGAAAATTTTCATGTAACTCCCCATCTATTCCCAAACTCTCTTCATTACCTCTTAGTTCACTTCTAGTGAAATGAGACAGTGACATTCACTCCAATATGTGGTCAGTAGACCAAAAGGATCCACCTCACCTCAAAGCTTATTGAAAATGCAGACTCTCAGGACCACCCCAGACTTACTGAATTAGAATCTGCACTGTAATAAAATATCCCAGGTGATTCCTGTGCACTCAAGTATTGTTTAGCTTGTGTGAAATGCATTTAATAACTCCCTCAGCTTACTGCCGGAAGAGGACTGCTCCTGACCTGGGACTGGGGAGGGGAACATCGGCAATGCACACGTTCACTTATGCTTCTACCATGACCTCTAACAGCGAGAAACATTACTTGTGCTCACAGATCATTAACTCTCAACTCCTCTCAAAAGATTAAACCATCCCTTTCCTACAAGAAAGGGAGCAAGAGAGACTTAAGCCAGGCTCTAGGTCTTAGATGGATCCTCCATATACCTGCAGCTTCTCAGTCCTGCTGCTGTGACCTTCTACAGCCAATGAAGACCACAGATATCGGTTCAACCACTAAGTGCTTCCTTTCAAAGAATGAAACAAACAGGTCCTTCCTCCATTAAGCTCCAGCTCACAAGCCACTTCCTCCCTGAAGCCTTCGCTCCTGCCCTGTCAGAGTTCATTTCCAGCTTTGCGCTTCTGTAGCATGTTGTTTGTACTTCTTTTATCCTCTTGTCCCTCGTGAAGGGCTGCAGACATATTTGTTTCCTCCTTTGGGTTCAAAGCGACTTGAGGGAGAGGATTAGCTGTGGTTTACCACTTTATCCCCATAATGCCTTGCATAAAATAAGTGATCTGCTGTGTTTAATTGCATCTCTGCCCTTCCCTGAAGTAGGTGATTTCAATGTCAAAGAAAAAGCGGAAGAGGTGTTTGAAAAAGAAGCAAAGAAGCCAGACACAGAGAAAAGGACACAGATATTTTGGTGGTTCCCTTTGGAAGGACTCCAACCCAGGCAGGGAACAAAGAGATGAGATGTAGTAGGTGGCATCATCTGTGGCCTCAAGAGTCCCACCTTCCCATTATGTGACCAGACGGGAGCAAGGAGTTTCTTCTATCCAAGAGCTGATGTCAGGGAACGGACATCTGTAGAACCCATGTATGGATATGCCAAGGGGAGACCAGCTGGAGCGAACATGGGAACTAGACACTGCAAGTGAATTCTGGGAGCTGTGATGGGAACATGGATAGGAAGAGCCCCCCAGTGAGCACTCCCAGCGGGGTGGACTTGCCCTCCCACAGAGAAGGACCGTGCTCTGGCAGGATACAACAGCATAACAGATAATTCTAGAAAGGATCCAATATTTCCTTACACTGTGTGGCCCAAATCACCTTAACCAATCTGGACCTCATTGTCACGGACAGGGGATGACACAGTCATCCCAGAGTGCCTGCCGTAGGACCACTAATTTTAATGTTGTTTTTTGTCCTGACTGAGCTAAATTTCTAATTGCAACGTTCTCCAGGATAGATTTTGTGTTTATTTCAACCCCGGGAAAAGCTGTCCACAGGAAACATTAAACCAATGATTGCATCCCTCTGAAATGTAGGACACAGGGAGCAAACCTAATCTCCAAGATGTTTCCACCTCATTTGCCCCGGGCTGTGTAATCAGCTTTTCATCTCAACACCGGATAAATGCATTTTGCCCGCTGCCACATTCATCCTAATATAGATGCTACTTTGTCAATCAGTAACTACTCATCACCCCCAAATTTCCTGAAAATACTTAGTGCTGCTAAGATGCCAGTCTCCCTGGCATATCCAGGGATCTAAGACACAGAAAAACAAGGCTTTGTGCTGCAACTTTGTTACTTAATATAGATGCACAGTCTGAGAAAGGATTCATCAGACCATGGGAAAGCCCAGAACTCAAATAACAATTGAGTGTTACTTAGACGCCCGTTCAGACCACCAGAATAATAGCTATTTGGATTGGGTGGGCTCTGTCCCTTCTGATGCATCATCCATATTTATTTATTCTCCAACTCATTCCGAAAAGGATTTGAAATGACAAATTATCCTTGGAATGTTGCAATGTGCAGGTGAGCATTGCGGAGGCTGGTAAAATGTTTGCAGACTGGCAAGGTATTTTTAACTTGCCTACAGAAATGTTAAAAATATCTCGGATGCCACCTGAAGCGCCATATGGAGAAATTACTCTCACTGAGATACAACCATTATTGCATTTATGCTGTCAGCGGGTAGGAAGAAAGTAAGAACTTGAGTCTCAAGCTGAAACCATTAAATCTCTTGTGTTAATTCCATGGAAAAACTCAGGCTTGACTCAACAGGAAAAGTCATAATGACTATAGTTCTTCTGAATAAAGGGTAGTGGAGTGGAGTAATGTATGATTGTTTCATGCCAAGAGATACAGCCTCAGACGCTATAGCAGAACTTGCACTCAGTAAAATCCCACTGTCTCATCGTTACCTGGCAAAACAGGCTTACTACACTGCTTTGTCCAAGAGTCATCTGCTGAGTCATGGAAGCCACCAAGCTGTAGCTCTGAGGGCAGGAGAGAGATAACAGCAGGAATCCAAATCCACTGCTTTGTGCCCAGTAACCCAAAGGTGATGGGCTGGGAAGACTGTCCCTAGCTGGGGCAGAATTTCAGACAATGTAGCATAATCCTGTTTCATTGTTCAGGCTAGCCTAGAACAGTAGCAGTCAGAGGATCAGTGCCAAAGGCAGCAGGCTCTGCAGAGAACAGCTGTAGGCTCTTTTGAGCTGTAGGCTCAAAAGAAGCTTTTTAAAAGTGACTTTCTTTTTATTATAAAAGTATCCCATGATTATTGAAATTTGAAAAATACAAGAAAGCACAAAGGAGAAAATTAAAATGGATTATAATCTCATCATTCATTTATTTAATTCAGCAAGTATTTATTCATGTATTTAATCCACAAGTATTTCTTGAGCCCCTTCTAAATACCAGGTCCTTTTCTAGGCACGGGGGATGGAAAGGTGAACACAAACCTGCTCTCTTTGAGTGTATAGTTCATGAAGGGAGACAGATGAATAATATAACCACACAAAGGAGACTCTCAGGACTTACTAGGCTAAGTAGCACAAGGAAAGGAATATAGTCCTTAAAAGTAGATCAAAAGAGAGTCTGTCCAGACTTTGGGGGATTGGGGGAGAGGAGTGGTGGTCTGAGAAGGCTTCCCGGGGAGGTGCCTCTTAAACTGGGGTGCGCAGGATGGCAGGAAATGATTAGTGAAAAGGAAGATGAAGAACCACGCAGGCAGAAAGAATAACATGTGGGAAGGAACATGAGGTGTGTTGCAGAACTGAGAGAAGCCAGTGTGGATAGACTCAGAGCTGGAAGGAGAGGGGGACATGAGACTGGAGAGGCAGGCAGGGTCAGACCCCACAGGGCACTGTTGACCTTCATCTAAATTCTTCAAATAGTTTATTTATTCATATATATGTATATATGTACACATATACATGTGTATACATGTATGTGTATGTATATACACATATATGTGTATACGTATATATACATATACACGACATATGTGTATGTGTGTGCGTGCACGCACATGCGTGTGTGTGTGTGTGTGTGGTTTAATCATCACCATCAAACCGCCAAACTTCCTTCCAGAGCGTATGCACCAGTTTATTCTCTTGCACTGGATATGAGTGTCAATTTCACTTCATCTTCAGCAACATTCACTATCTTTTTTTTACCTTCAACATTTGATAAGCAAAAAGTATATCATTGAAGTTTTCCTTTAACAGAGAACAAATATGTATTGCCTGCTGTTTTTTTCACAGAGAGCGAGACTTTCCTCTCAGTGAAATAAGTATGCTATTGTCAATGTCAGTCAAAGGCAGCCCAAATAGCCCCTCTGTTGGAGACATCTCTTGCAAAGTTTCAGCCTGGGTACCTAATGGACCCACATCAGTCATCCTCGAGCTAAGGAATTAAAATGTGAAAGCAATCCATCAAATTAGTGTTTCCCGTTAGTCTTAGAGCAAATGAAAGCATGAGATTAATTTCCTCCTGGCCAATCACATAGGACAGCCCTGAGGGAAAGAGGGAAGTCAGTTAAGACCTGTTGAGAGGAGAGAAGAGGCAGGTCTGGGCTTGACAGGGAATGAGCCGATCTGAAGGAGGGAACGGAACAGTGGGAATAAAGGGCCCCATGAGGAGGCTGCATGCCAAGGAGAAAAGGATGGCCAGTAGGAGAGTGGGGCAGCAGAGAGAAGCGATTTGGACACAAGTTTGACAGCTTTGCCGTTCGCCTAGGGATCATTGCATTCATTACATGCATCACATGCAAAGACCCACTGGCCTCCCTTCTATACCTAAGTCCCTTCTGCACAAACAGGTCTTGATCCGGGAAGATCAAGACTGTGATTGAGGGTGTGTGAGGGCTGCAGGGGCTTATACATAAATCAGATGTAACATAGGTGGCATCTTCTGGGACTGAAATCGTACAGTACGGCTGGCAAAAACCACAGCTGTGGGAGAGGACCAGGGAGGTATAGGGGGGAGGCAGGGAAGTTTACTTATTTTCACCCCCTGGGACACCAGAATCTTGATAGCCGTTGGTCAGGAGGGACTCAGTCCAGAGGACCCACTACAGCAACACTGGAATAGTTGTTTAACTTAAGAACTTTATGAAACAATAAGAAGAGAAATTTAATTTTTTTGTAAGTGAAGTTGCCTTTATTTTGTATTTTTTTTATTTTTTAATATTTTCAGCTGTGCCGCCTGGCTTGCTAAACAGGTGAGCTCCTGATGGGCTCGGATTCTGTCTGATGCCCTGTCAGAGGGGTTTTACTTGTTTTTGAGTGTGTGTCTGCAGTGATGGAGTGGTAAATAATCCTGCCTCTCTCCCTCTGAGCTCAGAACTGATAGAGGAAATAAGCAAAGGTGCCAGCCAGGCTCCTGGGAGGCACCAGTGGGGTCGGGGATGAGGCAATGTAAGAGTGGGAGCCCTGGCACACCTGGTCCTTCCTGGCAGGTCCCCTCCTCTCACCTTCTCACTCTGGCCTGTTGCTCCAGGTGCAGCAAGTATCTGAATGTCATGCTCCCACCCAAGATTGGCCCTGTGCTGCAGCAGCACTGCGGCATTACTGGTTAATTATTTCATACCCCAAATGTGTAAGCTCAGACACAGAAGCTTTATTTAAAACACACACATGGGCATGTGCATACTCACACACACCTACACATACACACACACATACAGAGAAATAAATAAAAATAGATCAAACTAGGGACCAAAAATGAGCAACCAGAAGTGTTTCAGTGGGAGTGTACCAGAATGCATAAAAATTAAGATGGATGGGTGGGTGGGTAGAGGGATGGTGGATGGATAGACATACGATAAAGCAAAAAAGTCAAAAGTTTCCTGTAGAAACTGGGTGATGAGTGTATGAGTATTCACTGCATAAATCTTTCTTCTTTTCTGTACATTAAAAAATTAAAATAAAATGTTGTCAAGGGGAGTGCAACTTGTCATATTTTGTTTGCATGTGTAGTCTGTTGAAAATCAGGGGATGTAGTAAAACCCAGATTTTTATCTTTCTGTAAAAAAATCTAAATTCCGGTAATACTGAACCTACTTGCCAAGTGGTGGGCTGAGGAGCGTCTGCCTTTTCCAGGGGTGTGAGCTCACCAGGTCTCCACACCCTTACCATTTCCATTGCCTTATGTCCTCCCTGAGTCACTCAGTTAGGTTTCCTGCCCGACCCTCAGAGGTAGCTGAGTAGCAATCCCTGTCACAAATAGACACAGCAGTGGATTGATTATGTAAGGATTATTCACTTCATAAAAGTGTTCTTCGGGCTTCCCTGGTGGCGCAGTGGTTGAGAGTCCGCCTGTCGATGCAGGAGACACGGGTTCGCGTCCCAGTCCGGGAAGATCCCACATGCCGCAGAGCGGGTGGGCCCGTGAACCATGGCCGCTAAACCTGCATGTCCGGAGCCTGTGCTCTGCAACGGGAGAGGCCACAGCAGTGAGAGGCCCGCGTACCGCAAAAAAAAAAAAAAAAAAAAAGTGTTCTTCCCACAATTCCTCGAGATTTTTGACATGAAGACTTTAAGGGTCTCCTAGAAGTATCTATAAATTTCCTGAAATTATATGTGTCTGAAAAATAGTGTGCCTATATCTTTATATTCATTTTTCTGGATAGATTGTTCATAGCTCTTTATTAGGTCCTCAAAAAGATTCATGACTCAAACATAATTAAGAATTTACAAAGACGTTCTACTAGTATATTTTAAATGATTCAAATTAAAAAATGCCTTCTACACAGACCCAATCAGGTACACTGTTACCTTGGGACCCCTGTTATCCTGGGTAATAAAGTACCTGTGCACCCCTTCCTGAACCAGAAGGGGTCAGGGATCTGTGTGTAAGTGAGTGAGTGAGTGAGTGAATGAGGTAAGGTGAGATTTATTGAAGAGGAAGGACAGCACATAAACAGTCCCGAAATACTGTGATCCCAGCATTTGAAGTCTACCTCATGTGCATTCTTAAGGGCTGGTGATCTCCAGGAAGTTCTGCATCTTATGTGTACATAGTTCCAGTAGAACAAATTAATTTGGTGAATCGTTTCTTGGATATTAACAATTTTAAAACTCTCTCCTTCTCCTCTTCAAGTCCTTTCTCTAAGAACAGCCAACAGTACCTTGCTTCCCCTCCAAAACCTGACACCAGGATTTCTTGGATTTGTATAGACGGTAATAGCTTATTATTCTAAGTCAACGCTTGCTCACTCATCTCTCCTTCCCTGCAAGAATGTGAGAAGAGACAGCTGCGAAAAAAGTTCCTTTTTACACTAATGATTCTTCCATCAACTTGCCTGATCTTTCCATAATGACTGAACACAAACCACAAACACAAGTTAGAAATGGATTTCATCCAAAAAAACATGTGTTGTGGGCCTACCGTATTTCATGTAATGTGCTAGTCTCTAGCCCTAAGAGCAAATACGACTCAGTCCCTACATTCAAGAAACATTTGCTATGAACACTATTGCCTTGTTTTTTGTATAAGTTACAAGACATAAAAGTCCTTAAGACTATATATCTATTTGATATATAGCTTCTTGCTGAGAGTTCTTATATGGATATCAAAATTTAGTTTTACTATCCTGAGGTTTTGCCTTTCAGAACTCTCCCTAGTCCCTTTTTCTTCAGGGTTGGTCACTCTGAACTTGATCTCACGAACATCCTTCCCAGCCAAGGGGGTGTTCAGGCAGCTGTGACTGTTTCCTGGATCCTAGGCTTGGTGACTGTGGGTACAGGGGGAGGCAAGGCACAAGTGATGCATCCAGGGCAAAGAAAACATTGGAGCCAAGTAGAGGTCCAGTAGGGGCATCAGTCAACGGTCCTGAGTGGAGAAGTAGAAAGGGGTTAGGAATCAATAGCAGGATGTAAAGTAGAGGTACCCGGATGGGGAGCATAAGTGGAAATCTAGAGCAGTTCTTATAGGTATTGTACTTGAGAAGCTTCTCATAGAGAAAGGGATTTGTGGCACATTTACACTTCGATCTCTTATATAAACAATTCTCTACGCCTTTGGGTACCCCTAAATCAATCATTAATATTTGTCTTCTCTCCATTTCTACTTTTTTGTATATTAAGCTCTTCAATTCTGTCGCTGACAATCGTCTGAATAATTCCATCTTATGGATTCTAGCCTCATTGCATTGAGCACATCTATAAAAGTCAGAGTCTGCAATCACATGTAGATGAGTTCCCAAAAAAGGATATTGACTTTTCCAAAACTCTTCCAGTGACAGAACCAAGATAAGAACTTACGTCATAAATTTAAACATAAATTTTTAACTTTTTATTTTATATTGGAGTATAGTTGATTATCAATGTCGTGATGGTTTCAGGTGTACAGCAAAGTGATTCAGTTATACATATACATGTATCTATTCTTTTTCAAATTCTTTTCCCATTTAGGTTGTTACATAATATTAAGCAGAGTTCCCAGTGCTATACAGTCGGTCCTTGTTGGGACTGACATGTATACACTGCTATATTTTAAATGGATAACCAACATAACTTTTAATAAGTGACTCTTCTTTACTTAAATGAGCTGGAAGGGTCTTTGTAAATCCAACAAACTGATAAGACACCAATATATCACCCCATCTAAAGCTTATGCTTACAGCCCAGCCACTCAGAGGGACCTTTTGACATAGGTACCAACTATCTCTGTAAATTCCACAGCAATGCCCTCCCACCCTATTCATCTACCAACTGGGGAGCTGAGGCCAGTGAAAACTGACAACCAGATCTATATGTAATCGCAAGGGACCCAGGTTGTCACCTGAATCTGCACTCCCCAACATCCTCTACCCACCCCTCCCCAAATCAGCTACCTATTCTTAGTAAAGCTCTCATTTATCAGTTTCTCTGGGTCAAACAGAACCAAGAAGATGGACCTAGATAGGATTTATCAACCTCAGCACTATTAACCTTTGAGGTCAGGTAAGTCTTCTCTTGAGGGCTGCCATGTGCATTGCAGAAACTTTAGGAGCATCCCTGGCCTGTACCCACTAGATAGATGCCAGGAGCACCAGTCACCACCCAATTGTGAAAACCAAAAATGTCTCCAGACATTATCAAATGTCTTGTAGAGGCAGGCAAAATCACAAGTGCTTTAACATTAATTCTATCATTTAATCTCACACCAACTCTTTAAAGCTCAGAGAGAAAATCTGGGATAAGATTTCCAAACTGAGACTAGAGCAAAGAACTTCCATTTCCATGACCAGGGTCCTCTCTACCATCCCACCTGTACCCAAAATGAGTGCTAAAATGCAAATGGGCCAAGGTTCATTGGATTTTTCTGTTCAGTGCTAATCCTGCTTTTTAGGAACCAGACGTCACATTCCCAACCCTCCAGATGGCTCTCTTCTTGATTTGCTTACTGCTTTAGTAACTCAGCTTCACCTCTGGTAACCGAATTCATTCACCAACAGATATCGCTCCTACTTATTAGATTTTTGGTCTGTTGTGATTTCAAAACAGCCCTTCTCTAGGATAAGCTGTTCAAATTAGTTTTTCTCATTTAACACAGAAGCATCTAATGCCTAGACACTGGAGTCATGTGAGGTGTGAGGATACTCCTAGCCAGGAAGAAGACAATGCTGACTACTGAGCTGGAACTTAACGATTCCCTGTGGAAAACGGAAAAGAGGAGCAAAGGCAAGGCCCGCATAATGGGGATCTGATCTTTCCTCTCGTCCACGCTTGCTCTAGGGCACTGCCACCTCTAAGCCAGCAGGTGTCTTAGCTTTCTGCTATAGTGAAAGGAGAATGTTTGTTCCTGAGATACTGATATGCCAGCTGTTTTACTAAATGTGATCATTAACAAAAATGCAGTTCTTTGTGTGGTATCAACTCTTTTTTTAAAATTGAAGTATTACAATATTGTGTTAGTTTCAGGTGTACAACAAAGTGATTCAATTGCATATATATATATATATATATATATATATATCTTTTTTTCAGATCATTTTCCATTATAGGTTACTGCAAGATATTGAATATAGTTCCCTATGTTATACAATAAATCCTTGTTGCTTATATATTTTATGTATAGTAGTTTGTAACTGTTAATCCCATACTCCAAATTTATCCTCCCCTCTTCCCCCTTTGGAAACCATAATTTGTTTTCTATGTCTGTGAGTCTGTTTTTGTTTTATATATAGATTCATTTGTATTATTTTTTTAGATTCCACATATAAGTGATTATATAATATTTGTCTTTCTCTGTCTGCCTTGCTTCACTTAGTATGATATTCTCTCATATTCACTTAGTATGATATTCTCTAGGTCTATCCATATTGCTGCAAATGACAATATTTCATTCTTTTTTTAATGGATAATATTCCATTGTGTGTGTGTGTGTGTATATATATATATATATATATATATAAAAACACATCTTCTTGAACCAATCAACTCTTGAGTGTCATGTCTCAAAGTATTAAAAATAAAAGCAAGTTCACACGTGAAGCGGGGGTAGGACTAAGGTGATCAGATGTCTCTGCTAATCACTGGATTTATTATCTTCCCTAGTACACATCTGGCTCCATGCTGGAGCAGAGACTCATTGGCTCCTTGCCAGAGGACACGTGACTTGAAATATCCATATCTTACACAGTTCTAGAATATGAAAGAGGGAGATGAAATTAATTGATAGGAAGACAGTCTTCACCCTTAGAATTTCCTTTCTCATCAAGTTTTATTTTAGAGATTTGTGTATCATTGATTTAGGGCAGCATTCTAGAATTAGTTCATCCTGATCATTTAAGCTATAAAACAAGATTGAGACTTAAGATACTTTATCTTCACTATATGAAATATATTTACATTCAAGAAAACAGGAAGGCTGGGAGGAAGCTCCTTGTCTTGCCTGGGTTTTTTTGTTTGTTTGTTTTGTTTTTCAGTAATTTCCCTCAATAAGCTAATGGGTTTATATTTGACAAATTACAGAGATTAAGTTAATTTTAAAAGATTTCTTGCAATCTGAGTCCTTGGTAGAAATAGTTGGGGAGGTTTATAAATTTTAAAAAGCCCCATGTAAACAAAAGACATTTACATAATAGTAGGCTGAATCTTCCTAAAAATAAACCTCTCATAATATGTATGTGAAAGACTGGAAAGTCCCACCATTGCCCTAGGCAGAAGTTTTTATTTTGATACAATTGGAATCAATCCTTCTTACTTTCCCTTCACCCTCATAATAATGTATAAGAGGGGATGCTGCATTTGATCTTTGAGCTCTTGGGAACCTGGGATCTGCCCAGAAATGAACCTGGTAAAACTGCACGTGCAGTCCTAAGGTCTAGGACATTTAACCACACCAACAATCAGTGTCCCAGCTGAGCTAGCAAATCCAGTGGAAATTTAAGTCAACTGTCCCAAATCCTTCACAAACCAGATGCAGAAGTTGGCCCCAAACTGAAATAAAGTCACTTGGGCAAAGACTTATTAGCCAGAATGATACAATTAAGAGGATAGTTGTGCCATGATTTGACTCATTTGGGTGGAGCTAGGCTCAGTTCTGTGTCATTTCTGTGAATAGTTTTGTTTTTTAAAAAAAATGGTTTTTCAGTTGTAGTTAGAGATAAAAACCTGAGTAACTTTAGATCAGTAAAGTTATGGATTGTACAAGGGTGTAACTAGTGAATATTTATTTGAGAGACGGGGAAGAGGCAATCTCATGGTGTAAACAAAAGCATTTCCCAGGATCCTCCAGAACCCATGTTCTCACCCACAGAGCCTGAGAAAATAGCCCCTCAATTAAGATGAATATTAGAACACATAAAGGATAATGGTTTCATTGAATGTTCAGTTATAAGGAAACTCCTTCTCTCTGATTGGGAACACCTTGTCAATCTCAAAGAATTTGACAACAGAGAGTAAGGGACAAGAAAAAAGGACAGGCTGGACCAATTTATAAGAGCAGAGTGGAGAGAATCCCTGTCGTCTTGTGAAGTTGGAGAAGAAATCCAAGGAAAAGGAGCTGGTGTTTGGGTTTAAAAGTGTTACGTGTTTTTTTATATAACCTTCAAATTAGATCATAGCTCATGTAAAAAAAATCTTATTTTAGTTGTCTGGGGAGCTCACTGAGTCCATTCCCTTGACTTTGGAAACATTCTGGAAAAAATTTTCCAATTTGGTATCTCTACTTGTCTCCTTTTGAATTTTTAAGTAAATGGTATATGAAGATTAACCTTCTCAGCCACATTTTGTGCGGAGTTTTTTCTCTGCACCTCACATGTATCTATTATGTTTTCAGAAATGTGATTCCATTATGATTTACTTTAGCCATTTCATCATGTGTTCTGCCTTCACATTTCATACTTACATAGTATTAAGAAGAATAATTTTCTGTAACAAATTTATTCAGACTTCTAGTTCTTATTTTCTTTGCATTTCATCTACAAATAAGTCAAACACGCCAGAGTTTTCATTTTCCCGGAGCTTAATATCAAGTCCCTGCTAGTGGAGCATGTGTACCTGTGACTGTGGGCCTTTGGCTCCTCCATTTATCTCCCCTGAATTTTAACTAGAATTCAACTTAATCACGAATAACAACATGGTCATCAATTATGGCTAATATTTGTTGAAAACCTACCATCAGCCAGACACTGTATTTAATAGAAGAAGCAATTGGCAATGTGCTCTGAGCACCCCTGCATGTTCTTCTGGGTGTGCCAAGAATGCAAAGTTCTGACCACTCTTTAGTCAGGTCATTTCTCAGAGTTGTGCTTGCAGCACATAACCTTGAGGTCTGAGGTAGGATCTCCCCCTGGACAACAAGCAAGTTTGCTTTTGCTTTTAAGAAAGTGGTGAATCCCCAAACCTAACTTAGTGTAAATCCTGCAACTTAGCCCATTGTGTGTGCGAGTGTCTATCACAGGCCTTCAGTTGCCCCGATGGGACTTGGGGGACATAGAGAACCAGTCCAAATGAGCGGGAAGCTCTGGCTACTATGAGTAATGAAGTTCTTTGTTTTTGACTTACGAGTCTTGTGTCTTCTGCCAGCATCCTGCAGCACGCTGACTTGGTAGCTTATACGTAGGGTAAAATTACAGACCCTGTCTGCACAGTTCCCAACAGTTTTGTATGTTATCAAATTTAACTCTCATGAAACACCTATGAGACTCTTTTCTTCCCACTTTCCTGAAGTTATTCTTGACAAAAGAATTAATCAATAGTCAATCTAAGAAAGAAATGGAAAATTTTATTTGCGCCAACCTGAGGATTATAACCCGGGAGACAGTCTTTCAGAAAGCTCTGAGGACCATTCTGAAGAAGTAAGGTGAGGGGGGCAGTATAGACGAGATTTTGGTGAAGGGGTGTGTGCAATCGAGCACACATCTTGGTAGAAGGTCACTGCTATTTGTGAGGAACAGATATGTTAGTTAATGGTTTTACTGCTCTTCTGTGTATGGGAAGATGCAAGAAACTTGGCTCCTAAAATGTTCTCCCGAAAATACCTAACCATCTGAGGGCCGGTTCTGCCAGTTTTCCCAGAGCACAAAGTACCTCATCCTGAACTTTGCCCTGCATTCCTCTCAGGGTTCACTTATTATAGGTCAGCGACTTCAATGAGTTGATAGAACTGGTGAGCAACATTCTTTATTTCACGATCCCTTCCTTTTTGTTCTTAATTTCAACCAAGGTTTGGGAGGCATGTAGTCACCAATTTGTCCCATGGCGCTAAAGTATTTAAGCTAAGAACTTTCATTAGGTGCAGCCCAGTATGTCCCCAGATGGTCTGACCCAATAGGTTCCATACCAATTGCTATCTTTAAGGGAATTTATATATCGGTATTGTACCTAAAAAGTTCACAAAGACTTTTGTACATGCAAGGTGAGTGGTTGGTCATCATGACCTCTTACAGGATTGAGAAAGGAGTATTATCTTCTAAGCCATTACATCACTGGCGCCAGAAGAAGAAAAATTGATCTTTAAGGTTGAGCAGGTATGTCTACCATTGGGGTGGTCTGGTTAACGTATAATGCAGATGCACAGTGCACGTTAGAGGGAAGGGAAGAGGCCCAGATGAGCAGAGAAAAAATTCTGTTTGGATTTTTCTTATCTGGCCTTGAAATATGCATTTTATTTCATCACTATCAACACTCTACTGGTCACATTTTCCTTCATCACTGTCTCGAGTCCATTGTCATTCTCTTGTCAGCACCCTCAACTCCATATGCTTCACCTGCAACCACGAGGTAAAACCCACAAAGCTGTTCAATCCCAGGTAAAGTTCTCTACACCTGTGCTGTTAAGAGCAATCCCTTCATCTGCAGACAGGGAGATTCACCATATCCAGCCTCAGCTGAGTCATCTCTGACTTCTCTTTGCTTGTCTAAGGAGCGTTTCTGCCTCGCATTCTCCTCAGATGCTAAAACTTCACTCTTTCCTGAAATCTCTTCCTCTAATTCCTTAACTTCAGCGTCCTACTTCACAGAAAGCATAGATATTCCTGGGAAATAATTTCATTAACTCCCGTACACAAAGACCATTAAAGGTATGTTTGTGAACATGGTCCCCACCGCTTCCGTTCTTAAAAACTCAAGCTTTTCAAGTCAAATGCTTCCCTCTAACCCATGCCTTTGATCTAGTCTCTGCTCACCCATTGAAACAGCAGATGAAACATTGACAAGCTTAAACTGGTTTTGCCTCCTTAAGTAGGTTGTTGGTTAATCAAACCGTGAGTTATTTAACTGAGACAGCACTGCACATGTGCAAGATGGGAATCCTTGTCTCCAGGATGACCCACAACCAAGAATCTTCAGTCTATGGAACTCAAAGAATAGAAATGTTAGCACCAATGCCTTTTGCGAAACAAGTCTGTTGATGGGCATTTAGGTTGCTTCCATGACCTGGCTATTGTGAGTAGTGCTGCAACAAATATTGGGGTACATGTATCTTTTTGAATTATGGTTTTCTCTGGGTATATGCCCAGGAGTGGGATTACTGGGTCATATGGTAATTCTATTTTTAGCTTTTTAAAGAACCGCCGTACTGTTTTCCATAGTGGCTGTATCAATTTACATTCCCACCAACAGTACAAGAGGGTTCCCTTTTCTCCACACCCTCTCCAGCACTTGTTGTTTGTAGATTTTCTGATCATGCCCATTCTAGCACCACTTAAATTTCTAAGGTGGGTTCAAACCATGTGACTGCAATGTTATTCTTAAATAACCATAAAATGCCAAGTGTTAACTATGGTAAGAGTTGACGTTTGAAGAGGCTGGTAAACTAATAGGTAATTTATAACAAATGACCTGCAAACAGGTTATATCAGATCATTTGCTACATAGAGAAGAGCAAACTATTTTTTTCAGTTTCAGGTTAACTTATTTGCATCATTTTTGACTATTTTTATTGTGTGCTCATCGTGTATCCTGGGGTAGTATGTATCATAGCCACCACTGCTGTTCAATTTCTTTAGAAACTTAGATATTTAGCTTAAACTGCAAGAGTCAGATATTCCTTGGCCCCATGACATCCCTTGGCTGTACTCTGTATTTAATCATTTGGCAACACCTTCCCCCGTGATGTCTGCCAAGCACAAACATCAAATGTACGAGTGGAAAGGACCTTGAAGATTACTGAGTTTGACACCAAAATTTTACGGTTGAAACTAAGATCCAGGGATGCCACAGGAATTACCCAAGGCCAAGCAGCAGTTATTAGGAGAGATTAAACCGGAATTCAGTTCCTTTTAAGACTTAACAATAAATCTGCTCTTATTTCTACTTCCCTGGCTTTGCATGGGGCCACTCAAAATGTGGAGCAAATCTTCTCTTAACTGCTGTTCCATTGCCTAGAGCCTCCTTCAGCTGGAAGCAGCGTGGAGAGGTGCCCACTGCAGAGTGCTGAGCATTTGGGCACTGTTGTCAGAACCTGACTTTGACCTAACAGCATATGTGCCCTTGGGCAAAACCCTTCCTTATTGGGCCTAAATTTCTCCTTCAGAAAAAAAAAGGAAGTAGGGGAGTTAGAACAAAAGACTCCTAAGATCTCATTCAAATCTCATTCTGTGCAAATGCATAAAGTAAAACTTGAGTTACGGCTGTGAAAATTTGTTTTTTGAAAATAGAGATGTGGGTGTACTATATCCTCAAGGCATTTAAAATCTCTCTACAGATATTCAAGGAGATTTCTAAGAATTACAATTTATCATTTAAGTGAATTATATTCTTATTTCTAAAAACAGGACACTCATTGAACTTTAATAACATCAGATTAGAATCACCCAAATTACTATATATCCACTTCCAAAATGCATTTTCACCCAAGATTTTAGTGACCCCTGAGGACTAAGGACTAAGAGAGATGGAACTGGCTCTGATTTAATTAGGACTAAGAGAGAAGAAACTGGCTCTGGTTTAATTAGGACTATTTCCATCATTTGAAATATTTGAAGAAAAAAATGGTAGAAAGGATTGTGTGTCCAGGTCCTCCAAGCAGCAAACACTAACGTGATTAAACAGGCAAAGGCGTTATTAGGTGACATACCTATGAGAGAAAATGGGGAGGGAGCCAGAAAAGGGTGGGAGAACAATCAGACTATGACACAGGTTTGACCACAACTAAAGGAAAGGGGGGAGGAAGTTTGGGTGGAAGCATCCTGGATTCTCAGACAGTCCCAGGAAGGTTCTGCAAGACCATCAGGGGTCCTTGAACCAAAGCTGGCCATCAGAAGAGTTCTATCTTTAGGAACAGACTTGCTTCAGTCTCCCTCCTGTGTTCAGGGAAGGGGGATAGAGTATGGGAATCCATTCAGAGTTGGGGTCCTTGGTTGATTAAGTTCCCTTAATTAAGGTCTTTGAAGCCCATGCTCAAGGTCTCCACAAATTTATATTCCTTTGACTTTTTAATATCTTAGAAGTCTTTGCTCCAGGTACCAGTTATCATTTTACTGGCTTCCTCCTATAGGTAATCCATAAAAAGAATATGAATTCTAATTCCATAATTTCCACTTAATCCCTCTGGAATTAACTTTTTCCATACATAATGTTGGCTTTCCTTATTGATCTATCTTTTAAAAAATTACTCTGAAACATGATTGAAAGCATCTTGCAGAAAAATTTGTAAGAATGCTTTGGGCTACAGAAATTGTCACAAATATATTCTCACTTATTTAGTAGGTTAGAAGGGAATGGAGTATTAAGATAATATTTTCCTTCAGGTCTTAAGAGCTAGACCTGGCCTGATCTTTCCTCAAAGCCCCAAATTCTAGGAACCACAGAGGGAAGATGGAGAAGATTCATGAGACGGATCAAAAAGGATGCATCTTCACATATCCACACTTAGCCCTCCCACATGTCGACCCTACATGTGTGGGAAACCTTGCCTAAAGGGTGTTAGAGCCTCTTACTTAGATCTGTACTGTTCTTGTGCCATGCCACTCCTGTTCTGGGATAGAGTTTCCTTATATTGGAGAACTTATTGCTAATTGCAGGAAATGTGTATGCTCTCAGGCCATCAGTCATGGGTCAGATTTTAAATCTAGAATTCTCACCTGTATTTAGAGTACATTGCTTTCCTCCAATTCCTCTCTTTTAAATGGCTGCTGCCAGTTTTTTGTCAAATGGGAATGTGTTGCAAATGGATGTAAGCCAAATTGGTTGTGTAAACTCTCTTAGGTTCTTTTTTAACAAAACAACAGCAACACAAACTGAAAACGTAGTCACTGAAGTGTGAGGTGGCCGAGGATTAGCAATCCTCAGTGGCTGGAAACAACCAATTTGGAATCAAGCTTGTGGTTCCATACGCAAGGTATAGACTACATGCCTCACTGGATTCTTATAGTCTCTGTTCATGAGAGAATAGGGAGTGATTTAAAATATTTTGGCCAGATTTTCTTTCATTAAAAATAAGGGGGTGGGGACCAGAGGGCAGGCAGCAGAAGCAAGAACTACAATCCTGCAGCCAGTGGAACAAAAACCACATTCACAGAAAGATAGACAAGATGAAAAGGCAAAGGGCTATGAACCAGATGAAGGAACAGATAAAATCCCAGAAAAATAACTAAATGAAGTGGAGATAGGCAACCTTCCAGAAAAAGAATTAAAAATAATGATAGTGAAGATGATCTATTCTCAGAAAAAGAATGGAGGCAAAGATCAAGAAGATGCAACAGGGCTTCCCTGGTGGCGCAGTGGTTGAGAGTCCACCTGCCGATGCAGGGGATACGGGTTCGTGCCCCGGTCTGGGAAGATCCCACATGCCGTGGAGCAGCTGGGTCAGTGAGCCATGGCCGCTGAGCCTGCGGGTCCAGAGCCTGCGCGTCCAGAGCCTGCGCTCCGCAACGGGAGACGCCACAACAGTGAGAGGACCGCGTACCGAAAAAAAACAAAGAAGAAGATGCAACAGTGTTTAACAAAGACCTAGAAGAATTAAACAACAAACAAACAGAGATGAACAATACAATAACTGAAATGAAAACTACACTAGAAGGAATCAATAGCAGCATAACTGAGGCAGAAGAACGGATAAGTGACCCAGAAGACAGAATGGTGGAATTCACTGCTGCAGAACAGAATAAAGAAAAAAGAATGAAAAGAAATGAAGACAGACTAAGAGACCTCTGGGACAACATTAAACACAACAACATTCACATCATAGGGGTTCCAGAAGGCGAAGAGAGAGAGAAAGGACCAGAGAAAATACTTCAAGAGATTATAGTCGAAAACTTCCCTAACATGGGAAAGGAAATAGCCACCCAAGTCCAGGAAGCTCAGCGAGTCCCATACAGGATAAACCCAAGGAAAAACACACCAAGACACATAGTAATAAAATTGGTAAAAATTAAAGAAAAAGAAAAATTATTGAAAGCAGCAAGGGAAAAATGACAAATAATATACAAGGGAACTTCCATAAGGTTAACAGCTGATTTCTCAGCAGAAATTCTACAAGCCAGAAGGGAGTGGCATGACATATTTAAAGTGATGAAAGGGAATAACCTACAACCAAGATTACTCTACCTGGTAAGGAGCTCATTCAGATTCAGTGGAGAAATCAAAAGCTTTACAGACAAGCAAAAGCTAAAAGAATTCAGCACCACCAAACCAGCTCTACAACAAATGCTAAAGGAACTTCTTTAAGTGGGAAACACAAGAGAAGAAGAGAACCTACTAAAACAAACCCAAAACAATTAAGAAAATGGTCATAGGAACATATATATCGATAATTACCTTAAACGTGAATGGATTAAATGCTCCAACCAAAAGATGCAGGCTCACTGAATGGATACAAAAACAAGACCCACATATATGCTGTCTACAAGACACCCACTTCAGACCTATGAACACATACAGACTGAAACTGAAGGGATGGAAAAAGATATTCCATGGAAATCAAAAGAAAGCTGGAGTAGCAATACTCATATCAGATAAAATAGACTTTAAAATAAAGTATGTTACAAGAGACAAGGAAGGACACTACATAATGATCAAGGGATCAATCCAAGAAGAGGATAAGCAATTATAAATACATATGCACCCAACATAGGAGCACCTCAATACATAAGGCAACTGCTAACAGCTATAAAAGAGGAAATCAACAGTAACACAATAATAGTGGGGGACTTTAACACCTCACTTACACCAATGGACAGATCATCCAAACAGAAAATTAATAAGGAAACACAAGCTTTAAATGACACAATAGACCAGATAGATTTAACTGATATTTATAGGACATTCCATCCAAAAACAGAAGGTTACACTTTCTTCTCAAGTGTGCATGGAACATTCTCCAGGATAGATCACATCCTGGGTCACAAATCAAGCCTCAGTAAATTTAAGAAAATTGAAATCATGTCAAGCACCTTCTCTGACCACAATGCTATGAGCTTAGAAATCAATTACAGGGAAAAAAACATAAAAAACACAAACACATGGAGGCTAGACAATACGTTACTAAATAACTAAGAGATCGCTGAAGAAGTCACAGAGGAAATAAAAAAATACCTAGAGACAAATGACAATGAAAACACGACAATCCAAAATGTACGGGATGCAGCAAAAGCAGTTCTAAGAGGGAACTTTATAGCAATACAATACTACCTCAAGAAACAACAAACATCTCAAATAAACAATCTAACCTTATACCTAAAGAAACTAGAGAAAGAAGAACAAACAAAACCCAAAGTAGGTAGAAGGAAAGAAATCATAAAGATCAGAGCAGAAATAAATGAAATAGAAACAAAGAAAACAATAGCAAAGTTCAATGAAACTAAAACCTGGTTCTTTGAGAAGATAAACAAAATTGATAAACCATTAACCAGACTCATCAGGAAAAAGAGGGAGAGGCCTCAAGTCAATAAAATTAGAAATGATAAAGGAGAAATTACAATGGACACCACAGAAATACAAAGCATCATAAGAGACTACTACAAGCAACTCTATGCCAATAAAATGGACAACCTGGAAGAAATGGACAAATCCTTAGAAAGGTATAACCTTCCAAGACTGAACCAGAAAGAAATGGAAAATATGAACAGACCAATCACAAGTAATGAAATTGAAACTGTGATTCAAAATCTTCCAACAAACAAAAGTCCAGGACCAGATGGCTTCACAGGGGAATTCTACCAAACATTTAGAGAAGAGCTAACACCCATACTGCTCAAAGTCTTCCAAAAAGTTGCAGATGAAGGAACACTCCCAAACTCATTCTATGAGGGCACCATCACCCTGATACCAAAACCAGCAAAGATACTACAGAAAAAGAAAATTACAGACCAATATCACTGATGAATGTAGATGTAAAAATCCTCAACAAAATACTAGCAAACAGAATCCAACAGCACATTAAGAGGATCATATACCATGATCAAGTGGGATTTATCCCAGGGATGCAAGGATTCTTCAATATATGCAAATCAATCAATATGATACACCATATTAACAAATTGAAGAATAAAAACCATATGATCATCTCAATAGATGCAGAAAAAGCTTTTGACAAAATTCAACACCCATTTATGATAAAAACTCTCCAGAAAGTAGGCATAGAGGGAACCTGCCTCAACTTGATAAAGGCCATATAAGACAAACCCACAGCAAACATCATTCTCAATGGTGAAAAACTGAAACCATTTCCTCTAAGATCAGGAACAAGACAAGGATGTCCACTCTCACCACTGTTATTCAACGTAGTTTTGGGGCTTCCCTGGTGGCACAGTGGTTGAGAGTCCTCCTGCTGATGCAGGGGACACGGGTTCATGCCCCGGTCCAGGAAGATCCCACATGCCGTGGAGCGGCTGGGCCCGTGAGCCATGGCTGCTGAGCCTGTGCGTCCGGAGCCTGTGTTCCACAACAGGAGAGACCACAACAGTGAGAGGCCCGTGTACCGCAAAAAAAATAAAAATAAAAAACACATAGTTTTGGAAGTCCTAGTCACGGCAATCAGAGGAGAAAAAGAAATAAAAGGAATCCAAATTGGAAAAGGAGAAGTAAAACTGTCACTGTTTGCAGATGACATGATACTACACATAGAGAATCCTAAAGATGCCACCAAAAAACTACTAGAGCTAATCAATGAATTTGGTAAATTTGCATGATACAAAATTAATGCACAGAAATCTCTTTCATTCCTATACACTAATGATGAAAAATCTAAAAGAGAAATTAAGGAAACCCTCCCATTTACCATTTCAACAAAAAGAATAAAATACCTAGGAATAAACCTACATAGGGAGACAAAAGACCTGTATGCAGAAAGCTATAAGACACTGATGAAAGAAATTAAATACGATACAAACAGATGGAGAGATATACCATGTTCTTGGATTGGAAGAATCAACATTGTGAAAATGACTACCAGAGCAATCTACAGATTCAATGCAATTCCTATCAGATGATCACTGACATTTTTCACAGAACTAGAACAAAAAATTTCACAATTTGTATGGAAACATGAAAGACCCCGAATAGCCAAAGCAATCTTGAGAAAGAAAAACAGAGCTGGAGGAATCAGGCTCCCTGACTTCAGACTATACTACAAAGCTACAGTAATCAAGACAATATAGTACTGGCATAAAAACAAAAATATAGATCAATGGAACAGGATAGAAAGCCCAGAGATAAACCCACATACCTATGGTCAACTAATCTATGATAAAGGAGGTAAGGATATACACTGGAGAAAAGACAGTCTCTTCAATAAGTGGTGCTGGGAAAACTGGACAACTACACGTAAAAGAATGAAATTAGAACACTCCCTAACACCATACACAAAAATAAGCACAAAATGGATTAGAGACCTAAATGTAAGACTGGAGACTATAAAACTCTAAGAGGAAAACATAGGAAGAACACACTTTGACATAAATCACAGCAAGATATTTTTTGATCCACCTCCTAGAGTAATGGAAATAAAAACAAAAATAAACAAATGGGAGTTAATGAAACTTAAAAGCTTTTGCACAGCAAAGGAAACCATAAACAAGACGAAGAGACAACCGTCAGATGGGAGAAGATATTTGCAAACGAATCAACGGACAAAGGATTAATCTCCAAAATATATAAACAGCTCATGCAGCTCAATATTAAAAAAATAAACAACCCAATCAAAAAATGGGCACAAGACCTAAATAGACATTTCTCCAAAGAAGACATACAGAGATCAGGAAGCACATGAAAACCTGCTCAACATCACTAATTATTAGAGAAATGGAAATCAAAACTACAATGAGGTATCACCTCACACCAGTTAGAATGGGCATCATCAGAAAATCTAGAAACAACAAGTGCTGGAGAGGGTGTGGAGAAAAGGGAACCCTCTTGCACTGTTGGTGGGAATGTACATTGTTACAGCCAGTATGGAGAACAGTATGGAGGTTCCTTAAAAAACTAAAAATGGAATTACCATATGACCCAGCAATCCCACTACTGGGCATATACCTAGAGAAAACCGTAATTGAAAAATTCACATGCACCCCAATGTTCACTGCAGCACTATTTACAATAGCCAGGACATGGAAGCAACCTAAATGCCCATTGACAGATGAATGGATAAAGAAGATGTGGTACATATATACAATGGAATATTACTCAGCCATAAAAAGGAACGAAATTCGGTCATTTGTAGAGACGTGGATGGATCTAGAGACTGTCATACAGAGTGAAGTAAGTCAGAAAGAGAAAAATAAATACCGTATATTAATACATATATGTGGAACCTAGAGAAATGGTACAGATGAACCAGTTTGCAGGGCATAAATAGAGACACAGATGTAGAGAACAAACGTATGGACACCAAGGGGGGAAAGTGGTGGGGTTGTGGAGGTGGTGGTGGGATGAATTGGGAGATTGGGATTGACAATATATACACTTACATGTATACAATGGATAACTTATAAGGACCTACTGTATAAAAATAAATAAATAAAATAAAATTTAAAAATTTAAAAAATAATAAAAAAAATAAAATAGTGTTTATTGATACTTAAAAAAAGGGGGAATAATGAAGGGGTGGAATTGAGAAAATGCAGTTTTATTTTATAATTTTTATTATTTCCAGATGACATTTCATCTTGCTTTGCATGTCCCACTTTTATAAATGCATTGTACAGAATAGATAATGTTTCAGTCACCTTTGTAAAATATTATTATGCATTATATTGCCCTTTGGGCTTCAGAAATCATTTGGAAATCCAAAAAAAAAAAAAAAAAAAACAATTTGGCCAGTCACAAAACTGCATACCCTTATATTAACTAGTCATTAATTTTATAGATAAACTCATTTTTGAAATTTATTTCTTTACCCAAGCTTCTGGTGTTGATTGGGTGATGGATAAGAGAAGTGCATGGAGTTGTTGCCTTTAGAATGTAGACCTTCTCATTAGATGCTTGCTGACCCTCAAGGCCAGCTGCATTATGACCGGAACAGCAGCTAAAGCTGGCTGTAGCTTAACCTAATCTGATTCAGACACATCACACCATCCATGCTGAAGTAATCAGATGATTTCTTTCTCTTTATGGAACCCTAAGGCTCTTCTTTCTATCATACTTCTGTCTGCTGCAGGGATATGAGCTGGCCTTAGTGTATTCCCACTGTTGATAAGAAATGCTTTCCCTTCCTTCCCACCTCATCTCCCCCCATCTCTTCTTTCCTCCCAGCTCCACTCTGAGTGAAGCCAGTTGTTTCCTGTCTCAAGGCCTTTGCCCTTGCTCTTCTTTCTTCTTGGAGTGCTTTTCCCTTGGCTTTCAATCGCCTAGCTCCTGCTCATCCTTTAATTCTGAATTTGAATGTCAGAGAATTTAAGGTAGAGGACCTTTCCAGTGTACCCCATCCAATTCAGCTGGCCCTTTTCCCCAGTTACTTGTTATAACATCAGCCAGAATGTTTTCTGCATATATCATCTTTCTCATCTGTTTCAATTTGCTTGTTATTTATTGTCTTGTTAATAGTCTGTTGCTTTAATTGTTTCTTATTCATTGTCTTATTTTAAGGGCCAAGAGGTTGGGTACCATGTCTACCTTGTTTACCACTGTCTCCTTGGTAACTAGAGGAATATTTGCCCCTAGTAGGTGTTCATTAAATATTTGTTGAAAGAACATATATGGTCTCACCCACTGGGCAGGAGAGACGGACCACTAAACACTTTTGCTCATAGCAGCCAGGTTTTCCTGTTAATTCATTTCAGGTTACCAAGGGCATTTTGGGGTCTTCAAAAAACAAATATTCTTTTCCATATCACTAGAGCTTTCTTCCTTCATGCCCAACAAACTCCCTTCACTTCCTGTCTGTGAGACTAGGATTGCTCAGTTTATCACTCTATGGCTTGTATAGGTGTTTTCCCACCACTCATCTAAGCTTTTGTGCCAGTTAAAGATTATTGACTCTGAGCTCCAAATTCATCCTTTTTGCCTGCTCTGTGAAAATAGATCTTGGCTTCTCCAGCATTGTTCCTTTACCAACTGACCAAGTGTCAACTTGTCAAGGGAGGACACCGGAGAGACATTGCAGGAGGAAAAGGTTTTGCTTCCTGGTTCCTGGTTTGCTAGGCACAGATTCAGCAGAGCCTAGTAACCTTGTAGAATGTCTGTTTCCCAAGGCTGCAGACAGGAGGCACTGAATAAATATAGTAGAATAACACTGGGTTCCTCATCTTAAGTTCTAAAATGAGAATTCAACATCTCAATAGAACTGTCTTGTCTGCAAGGCCTGATGCCAAATCATTTGTTAACAAAATTTCTTCTAACTTAATGAAATCTATTGACAGTGTGGCAGAGAATATGTACTCCTGGTTCCTTCCAAAAGTGCCCAATTTGTAAAGAGCTCTGAAAAGCACAAATCATTAAAACCAATCTATTAAGAGGTGCTATGCCATAAGATGTCCAATAGACACTACAAAAGAATATGAGATAAATCAAAGCTAAAGCCCTTCATCTAAAGTGGAACAGCTATAAGTAACACAGCAAGCGCAAAGTGACATACGGCATCCATGAAGAGATGAATGGATAAACAAAATGTGACATATACACAAATGGAACCTTGAGGACACTACACTAAGTGAAATAAGCCAGATACAAAAGGACATAATAGTATAATTCTAGTTATACGAGGCATAAAATCAAATGCACAAAGACAAAAAGTAGAATGATGGTTGCCAGAGGCTGGGAGGATAGAAAATGGGGAGTTATTGTTTAATGGGGATAGAGTTTCAGTTCAGGAGGATGAAAAAGTCCTGGAGATTAAAATAGTAAATTTTATGTTGTGTACATCTTCATGAAATAAAAAAAATTTAAAGTGAATTCCAAAATGAAAACCTAAAAGGTCATCTTGTCCTGATACCTTCTACTTCCAACAACACACACACACACTCACTTCACCCTGATTTTGTGAATATCATACTTTTTCCTCTGGAAGAAGGCACAAAATAGCTCCATAACTGTGGGAAGCAGTCAGCCATGAGAGCAGGCTGCAGACGTGCCAGGCATGCCACCGCTGCTCGAAGGGACTGTCCCTACTTGTCCCCCTCCTTGTTCCATTCCATGGGAGATAAATCACCAGGGCCCAGAGATCAGAGAGAATGTAAAATGAGATAAGCAAAGCTGTCTCCCCCACTGGACATCTAAAGACCAAGTGGTCAGATGTGCAGGTTATTTTTGATGATTCTGGGTTTATGGGTTTTCTCCCAGGGAAGTTAACCTTGAGCCGAGACAGTCTTCAGATAATGTAAACCACCGTCCGGCAACCTTCCCTTTTCTAGTCTATATAATCTGCAACTGTAGCGCAATAAAATTTGCCTTGCAACCATCAGTTGTCTTGGTCCATCTGACCCCATTCGTCGGTGCTATTTCAGTTCCTCACCCCTTCCCTTCTGGCTCTGGTCGGTTTGGTCTTCTTCGTCCGGCTGGTCCGCGGCCAGTGGCGCCTGAACAGGGACCTGAAGCGTGAAGGCAATTAAAAGAAAAAGAAAGTGCAGGTAAGAGAACCTTATGCAAAATAAGTGTGGCCACGAGTAAAAGTGAAACTAATAGCGGCATAAGGCAATAGTCAGAAGTAAAATAAGATGGGACAAAAGGGCTCAAAGGAGCGTGAATTTTTTGCTCAGGTTTTATTTTCAATGCTTAAAGCTCGGGGTAATAAAGTTTCTACCTCACAGTTGACTGAGTTTTTACAGCATATTTATGATGTATCTCCCTGGTTTCCTGATGGCAGCTCTGTTGACATAGAAATCTGGCAGAAAGTTGGAGAAGATTTAAAAAATTATTATGAGCCTCGAGGGCCTGGTCATACTCCTGTTGTTACATTTAGTTTGTGGAATCTGATAAAAATATGTTTAGATTCTTCTCATGATAGTGTTGATTTGAATGTAAAGTCAGAAAAACAAAAGCCTTCTTCAGAAGATAAAACTGCCTTCATGGCTTCTGCACCGCCCCTCCCTAAATCTAGGGAACTTATTAGTTTTAACATATCAGATGAAGAGGAACATTTCGATTTAACAGATGAGGTTTTTAAACACGAAAGAGAGAAATATCCTGAGGATGATTTTCTAATGGCTATGATAGATAAGTCGGTGAAAAAGCTGCAGGTTAATAAGGACTGCCTTCCTCAAAAATCTACGTGCTCAGTGCCTTGCAGCGCGCTGTACAAGGAGCAATAAAACGAGGAGAAGATCCTATTTTCTGTTGTCCCGTCATAGAAAGACCTGATCCCAATAATCCTCAACAGGCTATTAGGGAGCATCAGGCTCTCCCTTTGAAAGTTTTGAAAGATTGAAAATCTGCCTGTGCTCAATATGGGCCCACTGCTCCTTGTACTACTGCTATGGTTGACAGGAGAAGCTCTTCCCCCCGCTGATTGGAAGTCTATTGCACGAGCTTGTTTAGATGGTGGAGATTATTATGGAAGTTTGATTTTTATGAACAGGCTGCTGAACAAGCAGAAAAGAATGCTGCCCATAATATTCCTGTGGATTATCGTATGTTGGTGGGTGAAGGACCGTATATATCGTTTCAAGATCAGTTGTCTTATCCGTTTGTTGCTTATCCTCAAATAAATCATCTGGCGTTGCAAGCCTGGAGGAAATTACCTTCTGCTCATAAAACTGAGGATCTTTCAACAATTAGACAGGGACCTGATGAACCATATGCTGATTTTGTAGATAGATTGTCACAGGTGGTGGGGAGACTCATTGTGGACGGACTCACTGGTACAATTGTAGTTAAGCAACTTGCTTTTGAGAATGCTAATAATGCGTGTCAGGCTGCGATTCGACCTTGGAGAAAACGGGGAACATTGGAGGATTATGTTCGCCTTTGTGCAGACATTGGGCCTGCTTATATACAGAGTGCTGCTGTGGCTGCAGCATTAACTAAAGTGGGGTTTAAAAACAATCAAAAGAAAACAAAGACTTGTTTTAAATGCGGGAAGTCAGGTCGTTTTGCTAGAGAATGTAGATCTTTTAATTCTAACCCTAGCCCTTCCTTCCCTGTTCAAAAACCTCCGGATGGTCGGGAAATCCCTGGTTTATGCCCTAGATGCAATAGGGGAAAACATTGGGCACGAGATTGTCGCTCGCTGACCCACAAGGATGGGCCACCACTGTCGGGAAACTCCTCCCGGGGCCTTCCCGGGCCCCAACAAACAATAGGGGCGATGTCTGTGTATCCTCCTCAAATGATCAATCAGACATTAACCAAAAACAAAAACATACAATATCCTCGCTCTCCAGCGCAACACCAGGAAGCGCAGGACTGGAGCTCGGTACCTCCGCCCAATACGTATTAACTCCTGAAATGGGTCCTCAGGCCCTCTCTACGGGCATCTGTGGACCTTTACCCAAGGGTTTGATGGGACTATTATTGGGAAGAAGTAGTGTCACCATGAAAGGTTTAACTGTTATGCCAGGAGTCATAGATTCTGACTACGAAGGAGAAATAAAAGTCATGGCACAAACTATTAACAATATAATAACTATTTCTCCTGGTGATAAAATTGCACAATTGCTACTTTTGCCATTTGTACCTCATGGACAAATTTTACAACATCAAAAGAGAGGAACAAAGACTTTTGGATCATCTAACGCTGCCTACTGGATTCAGAAGATAGGGAAAGAACGTCCAGAAATGAAATGAACCATTAATGGGAAGGTTTTTTCAGGTTTGTTAGACACTGGAGCTGATGTCTCTGTTATGACGCAGATGCACTGGCCTAGACATTGGCCCATTAGTCCTAGTATTACAGAACTTCAAGGAATAGGACAAAGTTCTTCTCCTATGCAAAGTAGTCAGTTATTATTATGGCAAGATAGTGAGAGCCATTCAGGATACTTCCAGCCTTATGTTTTGCCTGGGCTGCCTTTAAACCTCTGGGATGAGATATATTAAAAGAAATGGGAGTATTGCTTTATAGTCCAAACTCTCAAGTCTCTAATATGATGTTGGATCAAGGATTTCTTCCCACAAAAGGGCTGGGAACAAATCAACAAGGAACTGTCTATCCTATTGATGTGAAAATAAAAAATGATAGACAAGGTTTGGGTTTTTCTTAGGGGCCTTGGATTCTCCTCCACTCACTGCTGATCCAATTCCTTGGCTGACTGATGACCCTGTATGGGTGGACAAATGACCTCTCACAAAGGAGAAATTAGAAGCTGCAGAACAATTAGTACTGGAACAATTACAATTAGGGCATTTGGAAATTTCCAATAGCCCTTGGAATACTCCTATTTTTATTATCAAGAAAAAAATCTGGAAAATATAGGTTAGGATCTAAGAGCTGTTAATAAAACTATGCTAATAATGGGAGCTCTTCAACCAGGCCTACCCTCTCCAACAGCCATACCACACAATTATCATCTTTTAGTTATAGATTTAAAAGATTGTTTTTTCACTATTCCTTTGTTTCCTGAAGATAGAAAATATTTTGCTTTTAGCTTGCCTTCCTTAAATTTTAAGGAACCCATGAGGAGATTTCAGTGGAAAGTATTGTCTCAGGGCATGGCAAATAGTCCTACGTTATGCCAAAAATGTGTGTCTCAGGCCTTGACTCCTGTGAGAAAAAGGTTTCCAATGTTATATCTCATACATTATATGGATGATATACTTTTAGCCACTGATAATATTTCTTTATTAGAGACTGCTTTTCAATTTTTACAACAATCCTTACAATCATTTGACTTGGTCATTGCCTCAGAAAAAATTCAAAGACAATCTCCATTTTTATATTTGGGTAAATATATAGATAACACTACTATTAGGCCTCAAAAACTGCAAATTCGAGTTGATAATTTAAAAACATTAAATGATTTTCAAAAATTACTTGGAGAAATTAATTGGCTAAGGCCTTCCTTAAAACTTACTACTGCTCAATTACAGCCTTTGTTGGATATTCTTAAAGGCAATTCAGACCCTTCATCATTATGCTGCATGACTCCAGAGGGTTTCCAAGCATTGCAAATAGTTAATAGAGCTATCAGCTCTGTGCAATTAACTCGAATACATACTCACCTGCCAATTTCTTTAATTGTTTGTCCAACACCTCATGTACCTACAGCTGTTTTATGGCAAACTGCTGGGATTATTGAATGGATTCATATGAAACCTACACCCTCTAAAGTTATTAACCCTTATTATGAACTTATTAGTAATTTAATAATGCAAGGTAGAACTAGATGCTTACAACTTATAGGAATATAACCTTCTCAAATTATTATCCCTTATTCAGTTAGTCAACAAAATTGGCTTTTTCAACATAGTAATGAATGGGGACTTGCTCTTGCAGGATTTCCAGGAAACCTAAAATGTCATTATGCTGCTGATAAGATAATTCAATTTCGTAAAAATAATCTTTACATTTTTCCTTCTATAATCCAACGGCACCCTATTCCACATGTACCTTTGCTTTTTACAGACGGGTCCTCCTCAGGAATGGCTATTGTACTCATGGGCGACGGGACAAAATTGATGGAACAAACTTCATTGACTTCAGCTCAGTGTGTTGAACTACATGCTGTTATTATGGCTTTTGAGCATTTTCCTTCTGTGTCTCTTAATCTGTTTTCTGATAGTAAATACCTTATTGATCTATTCTTTTGGAAACTGCTACCATAGGACATACTAATGACCCTGAATTATCATCCTCTTTTCGTTTGCTTCAACAGCTTATTCGTTCCCACGATGGTCCTGTCGCAGCCCTACATATCCGTGCTCATTCTAACTTGCCTGGTCCATTGACTAAACTTAATGCGACTGCAGATGTTTTAACTCGATCTAAACGTGATCTTTATCCCGTGCATTTTCCTCCCAAGAACAGAGTTGAAGTTACTCCTCCTCCTCAATCTCTTTTCCCTAAAGCAGGATATATCCCGATTTACCGTACTCCTTTCCGTTCATCATGCTGTCAAGAATGGCTAATGTATTTATTTATAGTATTTAAATGGCTAATGTATTTATTTACATTAGCAAGTAGCATTCGCTACTTGCATACTATAAATAAACATGGTTTATGTCCAGGACGCCCTTACGTTATGGTGAGTTATGATCAAACTCCTTTACAAGCAGCACAACACTCCCATCATCAATCAGCTACCACCTTACGCAAACAATTTTCCCTTATGGAGGAGCCGCCCGACAAATTGTTAAGCAATTCCCACAATGTCTACCTCACCTTCCCGCTCCACATTATGGTGTCAATCCTCGTGGATTATTACCTAGTCATTTATGGCAAATGGATGTTACTCACATCCTCTCTTTTGGGAAATTGCAATTTGTTCATGTCACTATTGACACTTATTCTGGCTTCCTTTGTGCTACCGCACAAACAGGAGAAGCTACTAAACATGTTATCACTCATTCATTACACTGTTTTGTTTTCATGAACCTTCCCAAAATTATTAAAACAGATAATGGGCCCACTTACACTAGTGCTGCTTTTGCAACATTTTGTAATTCATTACAAATTACCCATATTACAGGCATTCCATATAACCCTCAAGGACAAGGTATTATAGAACGTGCAAATAGATATTTAAAGCTAACTATTGAAAAAATGAAAAAGGGGGAATTATACAGAACAACACCACATAACCTTATAAATCATGCTTTGTTTACTTTAAATTTTCTCACTGTTGACAAATTTGGCTGTTCTGCAGGGGAGAGGTTGGTGGCTGAGCCACGATTGGCCTCTCAGTCTCCGGAGGTCCTCTGGAAAGATCCGTTAACCAGCACTTGGCGTGGTCCTGATCCTGTGTTGATTTCGGGACGTGGTCACGTGTGTATCTTTCCCAGATCAGCGCCTGGACCTCGCTGGCTTCCTGAGCACTTAGTCAAGCAAATAGATGGCTCGCCACAGCTCACAACTAGTTTAGAAGATGAAGAAGCTCTGCATCTCTCCCGAAAATTTGACAGTGTTGATTCAGAAAAAGAAGAAGAGGAGATCGCTTGCCAGGACGACTCAAAGGAGTGATGTTCCAACCTGGGGACAAATTAAACAACTGGTTTCATGAGCTCAAGAGTTAGTGAAACAACAGAATAATCCTGTTACACCTGTAACTTTATTTTTGGTTATGTTGGCAACCATTTCATGTGTTCCCTCTGTTAATGCAGCAACTTACTGGGCCTATGTACCTGATCCTCCACTATTACAACCCATATCTTGGTCTGAAGCAGACTTTCCTGTTTTTTTATAATGATACGATATTTGGGCCTCTTACTGGGAATATAAAACCGATCAATATGTCTGTAAACTATACTAATTGGTTTAATTCGTATCCTGTTTGTTTAAGCCCACTGAATTATGAATCTGGTTGTATGAAAGTTATTGGCTTTGAACACGATGAAAAGTAAGAGGGAAAAATTATGCCATATGTCTCTCAAGGCCAACCTACTGTTGTGCAATTCTCTGGTAGTAATATCACTCTTTCTTGCAAAGCCACTAAGACACAAGGTGATTTAGCAAATAACATCTATTGGTATAAAAATCATCAAATGTTACAAATTTCAGAAAAGATTACTTATGCTAGCCCCAACGATCCAACTAATCATTTTATTGTTATAAGCAATATCACTAAGAGCGATTCAGGAAACTATCTATGCATAAAATTGTCCGTAGAAGGGCAAGGATTGCTTGTCATTGGTCATAAAGTTACAATTGAAAATAAGGTAACTAGAAATCAGGTTCCCTCTTTTATTCCTAACATTTTTCCTGAATCTAATTTTGAACCTTGTAATTTTACATGGAATGATTCCCAAATTTGGTGTACAATTAATTATAGAAAGGGTTCTTTACTTGTTTCTTCTGTTCCTGTTACTAATGAACATTTAATATTTCACAAAAATTGGAAGTTATGGAAATTAGCTTTATCTTACTCCAACGAACCAGTAATAAGTTGTGTTGCACCTCCTTATGCTTCGTTAATTGGTTCTATCAACCTAACGAATTCCTCTAATGGAGGTTATGACATTAGCTGTACTAACTGTATTTTTAATAGCTGCATATTCCCTTCTGCAGAAACCCAATCTATACTAATACTAAAACAGCCTATGTACGTAACGGTACCTGTACATGTAAATGAACCTTGGTATAAAAATACCGGAGTACAGGCATGGGTGGAACTCTCTAAAGCCTTGCAGAGAAGGAGACGCTTTACTGGGTGGCTAATAGTAAGTTGACTTGCCTGGGCTGCTCTGTCTGCTACCACGGCTGCTGCCGGTCTTGCTCTTTCACAGAGTATTAATGATGCTCACTTTGTTAATCAATTATCTCAAAATACCAGTCTTGCTTTATCTTTACAAAGTCACATAGATTTACAGATGAATAACAAGTTAGATGAATTTTAAAACGCAGTTTTGGGGATTGGAGATCAGATGGCAGCATTAAAATTGAGGATGCGTTTAGCTTGTCATGCAAAGTACACATGGATTTGTGTTACTCCTTATAAGTATGATGACTCTATTTGGGAATGGGAAAAAGTAAAAATGCATCTGCTGAGTGTTTGGTCAGATAATAATATTAGTCTTGATCTTAAGAAATTAAATGCTGAAATTCAGGATATGCAAAATGCACATCTTGATGATATTTCGCCAGAAGATGTAATTCAAACTTTACTGGATCATTTACAGTGGCTAAACCCTCAGTCTTCGATTACTGGAGGGTTGTCAGGATTTATTACCCTGGCCATAATTTGCCTATAATTGATAATAATCTTCCCATGTTTGTTTCGTATCCTCATGCAACAATATACTACTCTCGGCACTAAGCTTCATGGAATAATTTTGCAGCAAAAATTTAAAAATAAAAAATGGGGACCTGTGGGAAGAGTCAGCCATGAGAGCAGGCTGCGGACATGCCAGGCCTGCCGCCGCTGCTCAAAGGGACTGTCCCTACTTGTCCCCCTCCTTGTTCCATCCCATGGGAGATAAATCACCAGGGCCCAGAGATCAGAGAGAATGTAAAATGAGATAAGCAAAGCTGTCTCCCCCCTGCACATCTAAAGATCAAATGGTCAGATGTGCAGGTTATTTTTGATGATTCTGGGTTTATGGGTTTTCTCCCAGGGAAGTTAACCTTGAGCCGAGACAGTCTTCGGATAATGTAAACCACCGTCCGGCAACCTTCCCTTTTCTAGTCTATATAATCTGCAACTGTAGTGCAATAAAATTTGCCTTGCAACCATCAGTTGTCTTGGTCCTTCTGACCCCATTTGTCGGTGCTGTTTCAGTTCCTCACCCCTTCCCTTCTGGCTCTGGTCGGTTTGGTCCTCTTCATCCGGCTGGTCCGCGGCACCTAACATCAGTATTGTGCTGTTTTACCCAATAGGTGAATTACTCACATGTTTAAGGCAGTGCTATCTAACAGCAATAGAATGCAAGGCACATGTGAAAATTTTAATACTTCAGAGGCCACGTTAAAAGGTAAAAACAAACAGGTAAAATTAATTTTAGTGTTATATATCATCTAATCCAATAAATCCAAAATATTATATCACTGCAGTGTGTAATCAATACAGAAAATTACTAGTGAGATATTTAATTTTTTTTCTTTTTTAACCATTCTAAGCCGTTGAAATCTGATTTATTTTACACCTCCCTCACATCTCATTTTGGACTAGGCATATGTGGCTAGTGGCTACCATGCTGAACAGTGCAGATGTAAGGGCTCCAGACAGAAACTTTTAAAAGTAAAGCACGTTTTAAAGAATTGGATATTTGATTTTTCTACAATGCAATGTAAAAGTTACCACGTGGAAAATCGTATCTCATTTATTTTGTGATTTTTGAATTAGAACTGAAAATGGTGTGTGTTGATGATGTCATAGTTTAATTAGCAGTATCTTTTTTTTTTTTCCTGGTGGCACATGATATAATGGTGCATCTTCTAATTCGTGACATTTCAGATTTTAAGAAATACAAATCTCAACCCTCACAGTCTCTGGCTTTTCCTCCATAAAACAGGGCAACAAGAGGACCTGTGGAATAGGGTTGTTATGAGCGTTAAATAAGATAATGTGTGTAAAATATTTAGCAGCTTCTAGGTGCTGCCTCTGTTGCTTAGCTCGTGGCCCCTCCCATATTTAAAGCCTTTGCTCTGACCTCTGCTTCTGTCATCATATTTCCTCCAACTATGACTCTCCTTTCCTCTTTCACTTGAAACAACCCTTGTGATTACATCAGGCCCACTTGGAAAATAGAGGATAATCTCCCCATCTCAAGATCCTCAGATATGATCCTCAGATATGATCCATTATTCATATCTGCAAAGTCTCATGTGAGTCACACATTTATAGGTTCCAGTGAATAGGATGTGGATATCTTGGGGGACATCATTCTGGCTCCCACATTTGGAAAGGGTAAGGTTTTGCTTTAACCCTGATCTCTATACTCTCTCTATGCAATAGAAAAAAAAACTCAATGTGCTAAAAAACTATTCTTATCAATTCGAGGTAGGTGGCAGCAAATGTAGATCCAGTTGGAAGATGCCAGAGCAGCTGTAAATATGAACAGAGAATGATCAGATGTGTGGCTGCAAATTGAGGTGAACTCTGTCTTCCCACATAGAGATGTCCCTGCTTCTTCTCACTCACTTTCCCAATTTGGAAATAGCTGTCCCCACCTTTCCCTTTGCATAAAGAGCCTGGACGGTTACTCTAAATGCTTTTAGACCAGTGGTTCTCAGCCTTGGCTGTATATTGGAATCACCTGGGATGAGGGTGGAGGGCTTTTCAAAACTATCAATGACCTTAAATGAAATCAAGATATGTGAGGTTGGGGCCCAGGCACTACTATTTTAAAATATCCCCGGATGATTCTAAGGTATTACTCTCTAATGGTCTCTAATGGGAGTCTCTGGTGTAAAGGAAGTAACTGAATTGCTCTTCCACAGACTCACAGAATGTTCTTTCCCTTTTTCTTCTCTTTACTAAATGATGTTTCACTTTGGTCTGAGTACCTCTAGAATCACGGGCCTTGAAGGTTTAAGAATTTTAGTGTTGGGGGCTTCCCTGGTGGCGCAGTGGTTGAGAATCCGCCTGCAGATGCAGGGGACATGGGTTCGTGCCCCGGTCCGGGAAGATCCCACATGCCGCGGAGCGGCTGGGCCCGTGAGCCATGGCCGCTGAGCCTGCGCGTCCGGAGCCTGTGCTCCGCAACGGGAGAGGCCACAACAGTGAGAGGCCCGTGTACCGCAAAAAAAAAAAAAAAAAAAAAAAAAGAATTTTAGTGTTGGATGAGATCATTGAAACGAGGTGACTACTGATTGACCCATGAGCTGGACCTGGGCAATCAGAGGCTCCTTGTCCCTCCCCTGTCCTTGGAATGTGTATTTCATCTGCTCCCCCGCCCCCCACTCCCAAACTAGAAGATGCCTCAAGGACATAGTCTTGAAAATGCAAGGTGTTGTTGAGACCATCTGGATGGTATACACGACTGAACCCCTGCTAAAGCCGCTACATAAACTTTAAGATTCTGGAGGGCGGGTGCGGAGATCTACTCATCTCGTGACCACCCAAGACAAGCCTCATATGTAAATTTCTTGCTTATTAAACTGCCATTTACCAATCTGGAGTGATTCGCCTCTTCGGTCTCTCCTTGCCCTTTGCATACGGGGACGCGCAGGATTATCAGAGAAATTCTCCCTCCAATCTTGTCAATATCTAACCATTGAAGACAAATCCGCTTTGGAACTCTTTCCTGCAAACCAAATGTAAGTGAATCATTAATAACATTTCTTAAACAATTAGTAATCAAGTAAGCTGCTGTTAAGATTTTCCCTCCTGGGAGAATTTTCTTTCTGTGTTCAAAGGATTAGTGGCACTCTACCCTCTCCCCGGGCAGTTTAGATCAGTTTATTTAAAAGCCTGGGGAGTATTTGAATAACCATTTCTCATCTTCCCTCAGAAAGCCCTTCCTCCTCTATCTCTGAGGGTAGAAATCCTATCTCTCTTAAAGCTTATATCAAATGACACCTCCCCATCCTTCCTTCCTGCTCTAGATATAACGATCTCCTTTGAGCCTCCTTGACACTCTGTATCCTTTTTTTTTTGGGGGGGGGGGTTCGCGGGCCTCTCACTGTCGTGGCCTCTCCCATTGCGGAGCACAGGCTGTGGACGCACAGGCTCAGTGGCCATGGTTCACGGGCCCAGCCGCTCCGCAGCATGTGGGATCTTCCCGGACCGGGGCATGAACCCGTGTCCCCTGCATCAGCAGGCGGACGCTCAACCACTGCGCCACCGGGGAAGCCCAACGCTCTGTATCCTCTTAATGGTACTCGCCTCACTTTGCTTTGCCTTACAGTTACTAAGTACTTTTTATTAGTTGCTAGATTATAAACTCTTTCAAGGTAGAAATTATATAATCAAATACACAATTCTGCTGTGCCTATTTTTCCTAGCACAGTAGTGTAGGTAGGAAGGACATGAAAATTTGTTGACTTGACATTTTTTCTTGTAAGATTGGTCAGTGGTGATCTTCCTAACAGGACAGAACCCTGGGGAGAGGGTAGGTTTCTCATTACATAGGAAGTCACGGGTGCACTGGGCTCCATGCTTTTGTTGACTTGTCAATTTCCTAGACCAGAGATGCTCAGACCCTGCCTGGAGAAGCAGGTGGACCTTTTAGCACCTTATCTCAAGTTTACCTCTTATTTATTTCCAGACTGAAGCACTGACTGTGAACTGTACAGAGTTTACAGTGTCATGTGGTTTTGTTTAAAGATGACTGCAAATGTAGTTCCAGGTTAAACTGGCCTGGAAGGTTGAGAATCTCCTAACCACCTACATTTGCAGCAGGAAAATTCTAGCAAAAGGAGGGATCAGTAGACAGGAAATCCATTCCCCTTTTCATTAGACCCTCTTGGATGTTTCTCTCTGCCAAGCTGCCCCAGCCTTCACCTCCATCCCAGCTCACCACCCCCTGAATTGTAACTTTTAGTAGCTGCTGAAAGTCACTGCCTTTGCTCATTTCACTCCTCTGCGAATTAGTTCAGTGGGGCTGAGGAAAGCCTCAGGCTAGATCCAGTCTTCACCAACCTGCCAACAAATGTCCCAGAAGAAAAGTAAATTCTGAGCCCCAAGCCGGGGTCAGTCTCCCACAGACTGATGGCAAACAGTAGGCAACTGTACGTTAGGGCAGCTTTGCTAGCTGAGAGCCTTTAGGACAGCAGCAGGGAAGTCTTCTACCTGCCCGAGCAAGTGGAGGGAGCATCACCTGCCCATTCGTGGTTCCTGCAACAGAGCTGGTGGCTCTTGAGCTCAGGGACCATCGAGCCCTCAGTTTCAAACTCACTGAACTCCCAGCGGAAGAAACTAACGTTGTGCTTTCAAGTTGGCACGCACACACAGGGGGCGAATGACCATGGTGTAAAGGCAAGGATTTCAAAAGATCTGATGCAGTTCTAACTGGTGAGTATATATGGAGGGTGGGAGAAAGACCCACAGGAACAATTCAACTGGGCTTTGCAAGAGAGCAATCTGCAGGGGACAATGGCACCCCTGGACAGGGCTGGGTTCCCTCCAGGTCCAGTTATTTTATATTAAAACCTGTAACCTGGGAGTGGTGTGGCCATGTGTGAGAACTAAAGCTTTCACTTGGGCTCCTCAAGGGGTATTTCAGGCAAAGCTGCTCTTGGTAGAGTCATTATCCTAATGATTACTTAGAATAATGACTAATAATGACTAAGGAACAGCGTCCCTGTTCCTCCCTCCATACAACACCCTCACCCACCTTCAGGTGACAACAGCCTTAATATTTCTTTCAGCTCCTCCCCTCCCCCTATAAAGCTCAGTTCTTCCACTTTGTATTTATACTAAGGTATGAATGGCCCTCAGTGCCTTGATAAAGCATTTTTCCAAGGCATTTTTTAAATTTTAATGGGAATCATTAAACGAGAGGGATAATTCAGCTCCAAAGGAAAATTTCAGACCGTGTAAGGAATGATACTGGATCTCTAGAGTAACTTTAAACTGACTATAGAGGAGAGAGGAAAATAAGTAATGGGAAAGTAACTGATTACACTCACTGATTCAACAGTTCTAGCACTTGGCAGATTACTATTATATTTGAAGATGACTTCAAGGGTCTTGGTCACTCTTTCTTACTTGCCTTTTGTGTTTCCTGGGGGAATCCAGAGGTGGCCTGTGAGCCCTGGCTCTACCATTTACTATCTGGATAATCTCAGGCAGTTCACCAAACTGTGAAATGGAGAACATAGGAAGTATCTAATGCTGTATCTGTAGTTCAGTTGATGATCAATACCTGTGGTTACTGATAGTTCTGAGCCCCCATTAAGTCAGTGTTTATCGTTCAGAAAACTTCAGAGTTACATCTAAACTTGATCGGCCACACAGTTGAGTCCTTTTTTTTTTCGCGGTACGCGGGCCTCTCACTGTTGTGGCCTCTCCCGCTGCGGAGCACAGGCTCCGGACACGCAGGCTCAGCGGCCATGGCTCACGGGCCTAGCCGCTCCGCGGCATGTGGGATCTTCCCGGACCGGGGCACGAACCCATGTCCCCTGCATCGGCAGGCGGACTCTCAACCACTGCGCCACCAGGGAAGCCCACAGTTGAGTCTTTGAGAGCATGCTTTATTGCTTATTTCTTCAACTGTTCCCACTTCCTTCTCCACATCCCAGTGCACTGATTGTGCAGTGCCTGGCACATAGTAGGAACTCAGTAAATGTCTGTTGAACTAGAACTTTAAACCAAACTTCTTGTTTCAATTAATTTTTATTGGAGTATACTTGCTTTACAATGTTGTGTTAGTTTCTGCTGTACAGCAAAGTGAATCAGTTATACATATACATGTATCCCCTCTTTTTTGGATTTCCTTCCCATTTAGGTCACCACAGGGCACTGAGTAGAGTTCCCTGTGCTATACAGTAGGTTCTCATTAGTTATCTATTTTATACATAGCAGTGTATATACGTCAATCCCAATCTAAACCAAACTTCTTAACTCATTCTTAGAGTTAATAGAAACACTGTTTCTTCTCAAGAAGAATTATAGAAGCACCACCCTCTGAAAACTCCTCATGATGAAAAGTGATGGAAGCAATTTGAGGCTTCCAGAGGGATTCCCTGGGGGAGAGGAAAGGCCAGGAAAGGGCTAAGATCACTGGAAGAGCTGAAGCCTGGCAGGCTTGCAGAAGGTTAGGAGGAGGGTTGTTTCCCACTCATGCAAAGACCTGAATGGAATAGTTCGTAAAACCAAAGAATGTCAGCACAATGGTCTCGGAAGGCACTCAGAAATCAGGCCCAGAGAGGGTATGGTGACTTGTAGAAAATCAGCTACATAACAAAAAGGCTGGGACTACGTTCCAAGTCTTGCTTCCTTGTTCCGTGCTTCTTTCAAGACAACACTGGGGTTTGCAAAAAGATATTATAAAGTGCATTAAAAAAAAAGAGACATTTTTAATGTTATGTTTGGAACAGGAGAGACGAAAGGGGTAGGCTACTCCTTAGGGCATGGGGTGTAATGTTAAAAGGTAAGAATCCTGTTCCACAGCAGCCTTCTCTATCAAGGAAATTGATACTTAGCATGCTAAAAAAAGATAGTCCAAAATAGTTAACAGGTAATCAGATTTTAAGATAGGTGAGAAGATATAAGGAAAGTGCTTCAAGCCTTCAGACCCAAAGACATTCCGTTTCAGAACACTGAAAAAAGAAAACAAAAAACTTAACAGCTGCTGTAAGTTTCCTGGGGGAGAGTATAATTAGACACTTTAAAGCAAGGGTTAACTAGCTGCCTGGGGTCAACAACCGCTACAAGGCCAAAGGAGATTTCACACTCAAGCCTCTCTCGATCCGAAGTTCAGCAGTTTCTCTTCTACCAGGTGTCTCTGGTCATTAAATGGGCCAGTTAATTCCTCCACAGAATCAGGGTTTTGAATGATTGCAGCAGACTGAAAGGAAGCATCTACACCAACAAATGAAATGTTATAGGGCAAGTGGTTAAGTCCTACATGGTTTTTAATATGGTTTTATCAGTATTGTTTTTAATCTGTACAAACACAAAACAGAGAAGATATAGGATAAAAATAATTCATGTCCCCAAAGGTTAAGCATCTCAGTTGACTCCAAGCTCATATCTTTGTGTGATACAGTTGCCAAAATGGCTAACGAAATCTTAGGCGGCATTAATAAAGTGATACCGTTTAAACTAAAAGAGAACAGGGCTATTGTACTGTGCCAGTCAGACCTCATCTGTAGTATTCTGTTCAGCTTGGTCGGTGCCAGGGAGGGGTAAATAAGATAATACAAGATCTAGAAGCCATGTCATGTGACAGCTTAGAGGACTTGGGAATGTTCATTTGGAGAACAGAAGGCTGTTCATTTTAGTGACTAAAATAGAAAGGAGGCAGTCAATTTGCTGTGTTGCTATATAAGATTAACTGCTACATGAAGGCAAACTTTAATTTAAGAAAGGAAACTCGGGCTGTGGAATGCTCTGCATGTGCCCTTTGTTGTGCTAGGTGAGTTAATTATTTTTTTAAAATCTTTCAGAAACTGATGGACGTGTGGGGTTTGGGTGTGATAAGCTCCCAGTTGCTGGAAGTGGGATGTTCAGCTTAGCACGGCTCATTTAAAGCAGCAGTAACCTCTCTTCTGCTTCCCAGACTTTTGAGTGTCATCCAGGCCCTTCTGGAGCCAGCTTCCTACTTGGAGGCAGGCTCTCAGGGTGGCAGAAAAGGCTGCTGTGCTTCTGTAACATGGATTTCCAAGACAACTTTAAGGTTTCAAATCCCCAGTGAAACGCTGACTGCAAGTGAGGGGCTACCTAGTCGCAATCTTCCTAAGCCGGTATTTCCTAGCCAGTCTTGAATGTTGGGACAGACCCACATTTGTCTAGAACGTGTTGGTGGGAAGGGCTGGGTGGTGGAGGAGAGCCTAGGCCTTCCATTTGCTTATGAGGGACTGTGACAAGAGAAGGGAATGACTCAGGAAATACTACTCTGTGGATACATCTCTTGGCCAGTTGCAGGCGTTTTCTTCACATACACCTTTAGTTTAGAATCACCCAAATGCTGAGATCCTCCAGCCTAAGGCATGCCTCTGACAGTGAACAGTGGATCGGCCAGGGTCTTGGCAGGAACCGGAACTCAGCTCGGAGGATTCCAATGAAGAGAGTTTAATGAGGGGACCATTACAGAGGTGTGATCAGGGAATCAGCAAAGGAACCTCAAACGCACCAAGGGGCACACTCCACGTTCAAGGCCACATACTTGCTCTCTCCCTATTGGCCGTACTACCCCCCTGGTATCCATATGCCTCCTTCATCGCCTTCAGGTCTTGGTTATAACACTACCTTCTCAAGGGAGCATTGTAACTGTTGCTCATCGTCATTCCCGCCCTCCTCCCCCACCTAACTTTTTAATATATCCTAATATCATCTGATATTTTTATATTTTAATTATTTATTATCTGTATCTACCCACTACAAGTGCAGAGATTTTTGTCTGTTCCATTCATTGCTATAATCCCAGCACCTGGAATACTGCCTGGCCCAAGGAAGAGGTTCAGTGAATCTTTGTTGAATGAATGAATGAATACTAACTGTACTTGTTAGAGCTCAAAGAATTGTCCAAGATCCATCTTTCTGCTTCAACTTGCTGATCACACTCCTGCCCTTTGGAGGGAAGCCTCTGAAATGCACTAGAGCTTGTATTTGGCCACAAGAGGGTGGTGTTGATCAGCTTTTCATTTTTTTAGGAGGCTTCTGAGAACGTTCACCCTTTCCTCCTTAGACTCCCCCAAAAAAACGTGGGATAGTGTCATGTCGGCAGCCAAAGCAAACATACAGTGTGTCTCTTCCACCCTGACATTGCTGTGCAAGTGAAATTCGGTTAAAACCTTTGTCAGGAATGGTCTTGGAAGGAGAAAAGTCAGCAGAAGGCGAGAACCTCGGGAATGCACAGGAGGAAGGAGCTGCCAAACGAAGGTGCCCCCGCCATTGAGCTCTGGTACCCAGTAGACACCACCAGCTGGTCACACAACCTCGTGTTTTGTGCCACATCCTCCTACCTCCCTTCCCTTTCTTTTTTCCCCCTTCCCTTTCTACTGCCAATGCCCAGTTGGCTGTACCGGCAAAAGAAAGAGCTCTCATAATACAGGTCAAGGCTCATGGTTCCAGCTGTTACCCTCCAGATGCCACAGAAGGGACTTACAAATTCTTCAAGGAATCTTTGTAAAGACACGGTTCTTGGGGCCGTGAGGGATGAAACAGAATCAAGGGGTCAGAAGCCCTGCCGTCAAGACACACAGCAACAACACTACAAGGCACAAGTGGGCAGGGCAGTAAGGGAAGCCCGGAGAAGGTGCATTTGAATTACGATTTGAATTTATTATAGCACTTGAATTTTAGGGTAATTTTCTTCTCAATTGAGAATGAGTAACCTTCCGAGGACATGTAAAAGGTCAGCTTTTCAGGATATCCCACTCCTGGAAGGCATAGCATAAGATAAAATAAAAGAGCTTTAGGGAAGATAATGCATTGTTATCTTCCCTAAAGGACTCACAGACCAAATTCACAGACCAACACAGTGAACTCTGATCAAACATATTTTTTATTTGAAAGAGAGACACTCTGGAGAAAACGCGAGGGACGAGAAAGAAATGAAGAGGTCGGATGTCAAAGCAGCAGCTCTGAGTCAAAGCTCCACTTCCTTCCTGGCCCATCCCCCAACTGGGGCCACAGCCACGCCCCCCTCTCCGCTTGGGTGCAGTGTGAAGCCCCCAGGTCACTCCAGACTAATGTGGTAGAACTTCTACCTCTAGAGTGAGGACGGGAAATAAGATGTCCCTCAGCCTCTTCAAGGTGTCTCTGCTCATTACCATGGGTAGAGCATCTACAAGGAGGTCTGGGTTTATGTACTGCAGGTAGAAAAGCACATAACCCAGCAGCCTAATGAAGATCATGACCATGAAGACAAGATACCTGAAATGCCTGCAAAGAGACATTCATCGTTAGCATGGGGGAAAAAGATAGCCCAGGATCCAGCCGCATGAGGTCAACTTCACACTTATAAATGACTGATGAATTGCTTTCTTCAGGCCAACCTGATGGGGAAGTGGGGAATGGAGACACAAAGGGTGAGGGTAGGGGATAGGTGATAACAGAAAAAGATGGATGTGGTGGTAAGGAATTGAATACAGCCCTCCTGACATTTAAGCCCTCCAACAGAATAGGTGTCCACATAGAAGAGTTGAAGGTGCAGAAAAATAAGACCTTCCAGGTACTATATACGCAGGCCTTTGTGGAGGTTGTCAGAAAAGGTTCAGGACTGTCACACTTGTGAGTCTCATGATCAGTGGCCCTCTTCAGGCCCACTGTAGAAAGCAGTCCTAGAACTTGAAATAAGTCTGGGCCATCTCTGATACTAACATCCACATAAAATGGTTAAGGTTGATTTTTTCTAAACAACAAGTACCAAAAGAAACCAACTTAAATAATAATAGATTGTGTGTGTGTGTGCACCTGTGTGTGTGTGTGTGTCTTCTTGTGTACACCCACAAATTCCACCTGGAAAACTAACCTAAGGCTTTCAGTCTTTAACTATATTGAAATGGCATAAATTGAAGCTTTTCGTTAAAGTGCCACATGGAGTATTTTAGAGTTAGTGTCCTTGTTTCAGAACTTAAAAAAGAAAAGGCCTGGAGAGTTCAAGTAATTTTTTTTAAAAAAATTTTCAGCCTGTAATAAAAGAACTAAGAAAATTAATGCACCCTGAACTCTCTTTCCAGCAAAGAGGAGAGCAGATGATCAGATTTAGAATCTGAAAAACAGAAAGGGGCCCTACTATGGGTTGTAAGAATGGAAATTGAAACAGAAATGCAACCAGCAAGCTTCATCTTGAACTTCTCAGAAATAGCCACTTTCTGTTTTCAGAAAACAAGGAAGGAGGAGTTAGGATAAATCTGGGGCTGCCTGATATTTTCTGGTTGGTGGCTATGTTAATCCTCACTCCATATGCTCTTACCGACTTACTTACTCCTACGGAGTGAAGATGACCTAGACCAGGAAAAAAAAAACAAAGAAACCAACAAGATTCTACCACTTACCTGCTATACCAAAAGATTCTCTTCTGTTTCTTAATGATGGTCTTCTCCTGTGAGAAGCAATAAAAGCCACAGGGGTGCCTGTTCATGTGCTCACAGAGAGGCAGTATAGCAGGGTGGTTAGAGACCTTGACCCAGAAGTCACTGGCTCTGCCACGTCCTAGCTGCCATGGTGTGAAGCAAGGTACTGAGCCTCATTATTTCCTAACTCTTTGGTTATTGAAAAGAAGGGGAGGGGGCAGGGGGCAAGAAGAGCGAAGCCAGAGGAGGAAGGGATAGAGGAGACTCCAGTTTGGGACAAGGAAGACTTACCATGTTGCTTTGGATGGTCTCCACCAGAACTGACCCCGGTTTCACTATATGGGAGGAGTTGTTCTGGGCTTTGAACCTGGGTGAGAAAAATCAGATCCAAGAATTAAGTAACATAATCCGTGGGACTGATGAAAGGGGATTTTCTAAGTCATGCAACATCTATGATTTATTTCCTAGATTCTTGATAACATTCACAATGTACAATATTCAAAATTTATAATTGGTCAATGTACAAAGAAACAAGAACTTGTGGTCCATTCTCAAGAGAAAAGACAATCAATGAAAAGTAACATGACACAACCCTGATGTTGGATTCACACTGCAAAATGTCTGTCTTCTGGTGGCAGTTCAAACCTCAGTTCGAGTCTGATATCCTCAGCTGGGCTGTTCACAGAATGCCCTGGGCGTGCGTGGTTTTGGAGGTCAGCCTGCGATTTGGGCCGAGTTTAGATAAAATTTGAGGCTCTCCCTCTCTGGCTCTCTGTTTTTTATCCAGCAGTTTGACTACCCCAAACTCTGTCCTCTATTTTCTAGCCCAGACAGACTAAGTTTTCTCAAGGTATTTTAGTTGACCCTCACACACCAAGTTTAGCTTGCCCTCAGTCTAAAAGTGATAAAATGGGGAAATGATCTCCTGCCTTCCCTTCTTCCAAGTGTCAACCACCCTCCAGAATCTGCTTGGTTTTATTCACTCTCCAGTGCCTTCCAACTGTCCGTTCATTTCTCTTGTTTTGTTGTTCAGAGTTTAGAGCTGTTTCCTGCCGGAGGGTCAGATCCAGTAAAAACTTACTAGGCTTTACATGGGAATCTTTTTGTAATCATCAAATAGAGAAGAAAGGGGAGAAGTGACACAGACTCCACGTTCTGGCCATGATGGAGTAGCTTGTATCAGGCTAGTCCAACTCTACAAGCAGCTATAAAAACTGGACAAAATACATAAAAAAGCCATTTGAATGCATTGAAGAATGCAGTCAGAAGACGAGGGGATACAAACCCTGAGCAAAGTAAACTTACTGAGGAAAGCTCCTCATGAGTTCTAGGCTTTTCCCCAAGGGCACTTTGTGGTACAGGGAATAGAGTCCAAGGAGCAGGTGGCAGCATCAGTTGGCTGAGGAGACAGGGATTGGAGTTTAAGACCATAAGGGGAAAAATCCAAGGCAGGGTTGGAGTCCTGAGTCTATCTATTCAAAATGTTTCAGCGTCCTGCCCTTGGGTGAGTCATTCATCAATTCCTTTGTTTTCGAGGGATAGTAGTACATGAATTTTCAACTGTGCAAAGGATTTGTGTCCCTAGCCCCCATGTTGTTCAAGGGTCAACTGAATCTATAAACCAATTGTATTTCTATATACTATCAGTAATCCATTAGAAAATCAAATTAACAAATACCTTATTTACAATAAAATCAAAAATATCAAATACCTAAGAATAAATCTGATGAAAGATGATAAAAGATGCACAAGCACACTACAGAAAACTATAAAACATGTTTATGAAAAATTAACGAAGATCTAAATACATAGAGGGATGATAATGTTCATGGCTTGGAAAACTCAATGTTGTTTAGATATTAATTAGCCTCCAAATTAATCTGTAGATTCCATGTAATTTCAATCAAGATCTCAGCAAGTTTTAATTTTTTTGGTAGAAATTGAAAAACTAATTTTAAAATTTATATGGAAATTCAAAGGGCCAAAAAATAGGGACTTCCTTGGTTGGCGCAGTGGTTAAGAATCTGCCTGCCAATTCAGGGGACACAGGTTGGATCCCTGGTCCAGGAAGATCCCACATACCGTGGAGCAACTAAGCCTGTGTGCCACAACTACTGACCCTGTGCTCTAGAGCTTGCAAGCCACAACTGCTGAGCCCACATGCTACAACAACTGAAGCCCACGCGCCCTAGAGCTTGTGCTCCACAACAAGAGATGCCACCGCAATGAGAAGCCCAAGCGCTGCAATGAAGAGTAGCCCCTGCTTGCCAAAACTAGAGAAAACCACGTGCAGCAACAAAGACCCAACACAGCCTAAATAAATAAATAAATAAAATAAACATTTATAAAACAAAACAAAGAGCCAAAAATAGCCAAGATAAGCGTTCTGTCTGTCCGGGTGTTTTTTTTCCCCCCCATTAAAAATCACTTTATTGAGCAATCACTGACATACAGAAAAGCATAAGTATGCATTTGTAAAACCATCACCACAATCTATGCCATAAACATACTCAGCATCTCCAAAAGTTTCCTCCCACCCTCTTTATTTTACTTTTTTATTTATTTACTTTTTTACATCTTTATTGGAGTATAATTGCTTTACAATGGTGTGTTAGTTTCTGCTTTATAACAAAGTGAATCAGTTATACATATACATATGTTCCCATATCTCCTCCCTCTTGCGTCTCCCTCCCACCCTCCCTATCCCACCCCTCCAGGCGGTCACAAAGCCCCAAGCTGATCTCCCTGTGCTGTGCGGCTGCTTCCCACTAGCTATTTACCTTACGTTTGGTAGTGTATATATGTCCATGCCTCTCTCTCGCTTTGTCACAGCTCACCCTTCCCCCTCCCCATATCCTCAAGTCCGTTCTCCAGTAGGTCTGTGTCTTTATTCCTGTCTTACCCCTAGGTTCTTCATGACATTTTTTTCTTAAATTCCATATATATGTGTTAGCATACGGTATTTGTCTTTCTCTTTCTGACTTACTTCACTCTGTATGACAGACTCTAGGTCTATCCACCTCATTACAAATAGCTCAATTTCATTTCTTTTTATGGCTGAGTAATATTCCATTGTATATGTGTGCCACATCTTCTTTATCCATTCATCCGATGATGGACACTTAGGTTGCTTCCATCTCCTGGCTATTGTAAATAGAGCTGCAATGAACATTTTGGTACATGACTCTTTTTGAATTATGGTTTTCTCAGGGTATATGCCCAGTAGTGGGATTGCTGGATCATATGGTAGCTCTATTTGTAGTTTTTTAAGGAACCTCCATACTGTTCTCCACAGTGGCTGTATCAATTTACATTCCCACCAACAGTGCAAGAGGGCTCCATTTTCTCCACACTCTCTCCAGCATTTATTGTTTCTAGATTTTTTGACGATGGCCATTCTGACTGGTGTGAGATGATAGCTCATTGTAGTTTTGATTTGCATTTCTCTAATGATTAATGATGTTGAGCATTCATTCATGTGTTTGTTGGCAGTCTGTATATCTTCTTTGCAGAAATGTCTATTTAGGTCTTCTGCCCATATTTGGATTGGGTTGTTTGTTTTTTTGTTATTGAGCTACATTAACTGCTTATAAATTTTTGAGATTAATTCTTTCTCAGTTGCTTCATTTGCAAATATTTTCTCCCATTCTGAGGGTTGTCCTTTGGTCTTGTTTATGGTTTCCTTTGCTGTGCAAAAGCTTTGAAGTTTCATTAGGTCCCATTTATTTATTTTTGTTTTTATTATCATTTCTCTAGGAGGTGGGTCAAAAAAGATCCTGCTGTGATTTATGTCATAGAGTGTTCTGCCTATGTTTTCCTCTAAGAGTTTGATAGTGTCTGGCCTTACATTTAGGTCTCTAATCCATTTTGTGTTTATTTTTGTGTATGGTGTTAGGGAGTGTTCTAATTTCATTCTTTTACGTGTAGTTGTCCAGTTTTCCCAGCACCACTTATTGAAGAGGCGGTCCATTCTCCACTGTACATTCCTGCCTCCTTGATCAAAGATAAGGTGACCATATGTGTGTAGGTTTATCTCCGGGCTTTCTATCCTATTTCATTGATCTATCTTTCTGTTTTTGTGCCAGTACCATACTGTCTTGATTACTGTAGATTTGTAGTATAGTCTGAAGTCAGGGAGCCTGATTCCTCCAGCTCCGTTTTTCGTTCTCCAGATTGCTTTGGCTATTCGGGGTCTTTAGTGTTTCCATACAAATTGTGAATATTTTTGTTCTAGTTCTGTGAAAAATACCAGTGGTAGTTTGATAGGGATTGCATTGAATCTGTAGATTGCTTTGGGTAGTAGAGTCATTTTCACAATGTTGGTTCTTCCAATCCAAGAACATGGTATATCTCTCCATCTCTTTGTATCATTTTTAATTTCTTTCATCAGTGTCTTATAATCTTCTGCATACAGGTCTTTTGTCTCCTTAGGTAGGTTTATTCCTAGATATTTTATTCTTTTTGTTGCAATGGTAAATGGGAGTGTTTTCTTGATTTCACTTTCAGATTTTTCATCATTAGTGTATAGGAATGCCAGAGATTTCTGTGCATTAATTTTGTATCCTGCTACTTTACCAAATTCATTGATTAGCTCTAGTAGTTTTCTGGTAGCATCTTTACGATTCTCTATGTATAGTATCATGTCATCTGCAAACAGTGACAGCTTTACTTCTTCTTTTCCAATTTGGATTCCTTTTATTTCCTTTTCTACTCTGATGGCTGTGGCTAAAACTTCCAAAACAATGTTGAATAACAGTGGTGAGAGTGGGCAACCTTGTCTTGTTCCTGATCTTAGTGGAAATGCTTTCAATTTTTCACCATTGAGGACAATGTTGGCTGTGGGTTTTTCATATATGGCCTTTATTATGTTGAGGAGAGTTCCCTCTATGCCTACTTTCTGGAGGGTTTTTATCATAAATGGGTGTTGAATTTTGTCGAAAGCTTTCTCTGCATCTATTGAGATGACCGTATGTTTTTTTCTCCTTCACTTTGTTAATATGGTTTATCACATTGATTGATTTGCGTATATTAAAGAATCCTTGCGTTCCTGGAATAAACCCCACTCGATCATGGTGTATGATCCTTTTAATGTGCTGTTGGATTCTGTTTGCTGGTATTTTGTTGAGGATTTTTGCATTTATGTTCATGAGTGATATTGGCCTGTAGTTTTCTTTCTTTGTGACATCCTTGTCTGGTTTTGGTATCAAGGTGATGGTGGCCTCGTAGAATGAGTTTGGGAGTATTCCTCCCTCTGCTATATTTTGGAAGAGTTTGAGAAGGATAGGTGTTAGCTCTTCTCTAAATGTTTGATAGAATTCACGTGTGAAGCCATCTGGTCCTGGGCTTTTGTTTTTTGGAAGATTTTTAATCACAGTCTCAATTTCAGTGCTTGTGATTGGTCTATTTATATTTTCTATTTCTTCCTGGTCCAGTCTCAGAATGTTATGCTTTTCTAAGAATTTTTCCATTTGTTCCAGGTTTTCCATTTTATTAGCATAGAGTTGCTTGTAGTAATCTCTCATGATCCTTTGTATTTCTTCAGTGTCAGTTGTTACTTCTCCTTTTTCATTTCTATTTTCTTGATTTGAGTCTTCTTCCTTTTTTCCTTGATGAGTCTGGCTAATGGTTTAGCAATTTTGTTTACCTTCTCAAAGAACCAGCTTTTAGTTTTATTGATATTTGCTATTGTTCCTTTATGTCTTTTTCATTTATTTCTGATCTGATTTGTATGATTTCTTTCCTTCTGCTAACTTTGGGGTTTTTTTGTTCTCCTTTATCTAATTGCTTTAGGTGTAAGGTTAGGTTGTTTATTTGAGATGTTTCTTGTTTCTGTGGTAGGATTGTATTGCTATAAACTTCCCTCTTAGAACTGCTTTTGCTGCATCCCATAGGTTTTGGGTTGTCGTGTTTTCATTGTCATTTGTGTGTAGGTATTTTTTGATTTCCTCTTTGATTTCTTCAGTGATCTCTTGGTTATTAAGTAGTATATTGTTTAGCTTCCATGTATTTGTACTTTATACAGATTTTTTCCTGTCATTGATATCTAGTCTCATTACACTGTGGTCTGAAAAGATACTTGATATGATTTCAATTTTCTTAAATTTACCAAGGCTTGGTTTGTGACCCAAGACATCATCTGTCCTATATAATGTTCCATGAGCACTTGAGAAGAAAGTGTATTCTGTTATTTTTGGATGGAATGTCCTATAAATATCAATTAAGTCCACCTTATTTAATGTGTTATTTAAAGCTTGTGTTTCCTTATTTCTTTTCATTTTGGATGATCTGTCCATTGATGAAAGTGGGGTGTTAATGTCCCCTACTCTGATTGTGTTACTGTTGATTTCCCCTTTTATGGCTGTTAGCATTTGCCTTATGTATTGAGGTGCTCCTATGTTGGGTGCATATATATTTATAACTGTTATATCTTCTTGGATTGATTCCTTGATCATTGTGTAGTGTCCTTCTATATCTCTCATAATAGTCTTTATTTTAAAGCCTATTTTGTGTGATAGAAAAATTGCTACTCCAGCTTTCTTTGATTTCTATTTGCATGGAATATCTTTTTCCATCCCTTCACTTTCAGTCTGTATGTGTCCCTAGGTCTGAAGTGGGTCTCTTGTAGACAGCATACATATGGGTCTTGTTTTTGTATCCATTCAGCCAGTCTATGTCTTTTGGTTAGAGCATTTAATCCATTGACATATAGGGTAATTATCAATGTATGTGTTCCTATTACCATTTTCTTAATTGTTTTGGGTTTGTTTTTGTAGGTGTTTTCCTTCTCTTGTGTTTCCTGCCTATAGAAGTTCCTTTAGCATTTGTTGTAAAGCTGGTTTGGTCGTGCTGAATTCTGTTAGCTTTTGCTTGTCTCTAATTATTTTAATTTCCCCATTGAATCTGAATGATACCCTTGCTGGGTAGAATAATCTTGGTTGTAGGTTTTCCCCTTTCATCACTTTAAATATGTCCTGCCACACCCTCTGGCTTGCAGAGTTTCTGCTGAAAAATCAGCTGTTAACTTTATGGGGATTCCCTTATATGTTATTTGTTGCTTTTCCCTTGCTGCTTTTAATATTTTTTATTTGTATTTAATTTTTGATAGTTTGATTAATATGTGTTTTGGTGTGTTTCTCTTTGGGTTTTCCTGTATGGTACTCTCTGTGCTTCCTGGAATTGATTGACTATTTCCTTTCCTATGTTAGGCAAGTTTTTGACTATAATCTCTTCAAATATTTTCTCAGACCCTTTCTTTTGCTCTTCTTCTTCTGGAATCCCTATAATTTGAATGTTGGTGCTTTTAAAGTTGTCCCAGAGGTCTCTGAGACTGTCTTCAATTCTTTTCATTCTTTTTTCTTTATTCTGCTCCCGGCCAGTTATATCCACCATTTCATCTTCCAGCTCACTTATCCATTCTTCTGCCTCAGTTACTCTGTTATCAATTCCTTCTAGAGTATTTTTAATTTCAGGAATTGTGTTGTTCGTCACTAGTTGTTTGCTCTTTAGTTCTTCTAGATTCTGTTAAATGTTGTATTTTCTCCATTCTGTTTCCAAAATTTTGGATCCTACTTTACTATCAGTACTCCGAATTCTTTTTCAGGTAGGTTGCCTATTTTTTCTTCATTTATTTGGTCTGGTACATTTTTACCTTGCTCCTTTGTCTGTAACATTTTTTTTTGTCCTTTCATGTTTTTGTTTTTTTGATGAGTGGTGGTGTATTCCTGTCTTACTTGTTGTCTGTCCTGTTATGTCCAGCACAGGAGTTTGCAGGCAGTTGGGTAGAGCTGGGTCTTGGTCCTGAGATGAGGACCTCCAGGAGGCCTCATTCCAATTGATGTTCCCTGGGGTCTGAGTTTCTCTGTTAGTCCAGCAGCTTGGACTCGGAGCTCCCACAACAGGAGCTCAGGCCTGACCTGCAGCCTGGGAACCAAATCCCACAAGCCAGTCAAGTGGTGTTCCTCCCATCCCCTTAGGTGACTGTGATCCCCCAGTGGTGCCTGGTAGGTGCCCTAGTTGTGAGGAGATGAGAATTCCGCATCCCCCTAGTATGCCATCTTGACTCCACCTCCCATTTTCAGTTAATTTTTGAGCGAGGTGTATGTTGAGGTTCATTTTTTTTGCCTATGAATGTCCAATTCCTCCAGCACAATTTGTTGAAAAGACTAACCTTTCTTCATTGAATTGTTTTTGCACCTTTGTCAAAAACCTATTGGCCAAACCATGGTCTTTCAATAGGTTCTGCTGGTTAGATCCAGTTGTGGTGATACAACATTTAGCTCCTAGGCAAATGCTGTTGTAATTGAATATTTCTTCTTTCTCAGTGGCAGGGTAGAAATATACAGTTAAATCTATTTTTTTCTGGACTTTTCAAGTAACTCTGTTAGCCCTTAGTGAGCACATAGGTATGACTAATTAGTAAGATGTATTTGGATCTTTCTATTTCATATAACATAGTTTGAAGTTGTGGGTCCCCATAGATATAAACTTTTACAAGTATGGCCCATACTTTTTCCTGGCACAGTGTATAATCCATGAATGTGAACCATTTGCTGTTGGATAAATACTCAAATTCATGTCTTCTTGATATAGTTCCATTCATGTGATCCTAGCAAATAGAAAGAATGATATATGTATCAAGATGACAAAGACCTTTTTAACACTTCAATTTTTAAAAAATGAATCTGAAAATGATCAGCTCTTTAGACTTCCTATGGCCCTCCCGACACCTAGCAGTACATTTGTAATGATGCGGTGCATCAGCTCCCTAGTGGGAGCTCTAAGCTTCAGCGGCTTCGGGAAACAAAGAACTGATGCCTCCTATTTACTGTTTTTTGACTTCTAACTTTTTATTCTCAACACCTTGGTTTTACTGAGAACTGCTCCTGTTTTGTTCCAGTACCTGAGGCTATAGAAATGTTAATTTGCATGGCTGCAGAACGCAGTTTTAACCTTTTTCTTAGAAATGCCACAAGTCAGTAGGATTTGTGTTGTCATGCTATTTTAGTTCTCTACAAATATCACAACATGGCAAGACAAATTGTTGCAATGTCAGGAATTAACTTTGTCTTCTGATTAAGGAGTATTCATTTTCATTCATTGGATTGTATGCCTGGAAGATCAGATATGTAGATTTAATACATTTTAAAGATCTTGCATTCTTCACTTTATATGCAGATATGTGAAAAATGAAATCTTTTGAGATTTAGAACAGATCCACTTAATTTGCATTTTGTATAACTTTTCATAACATTAAGATTAAGTTGTCAATCAAAACTAATAGAATAAAATAAAAATTTCCTACATCATTAACAGAGAGTTGTTCACAAGGTAATGGTGGATTTGCACAATTTGTAATCAAAATTTATGATACCAGGTTGAAAATATAATAAATGACTTGATCACCAAAAAAAAAGTGTGTGTGCGTGTGTGTGTGTGTATGTGTGTGTGTGTATATTCCTTCCAGTCCGTCATGATAAGAAGCTTTTTTCATGATATTCTTAATATATGGGAGTGATCTATTCTCTAAGAATCACTGGGTTATGTTTAGGACAGTGGGATTATTTTAGATCAAAATAATGACAATATCAGATTCTTGAAAACTCCAAGATCTGTTTTCTCCTAAGGAGACCTATAATAAAGTGTGTTGTTGAAAACTTTGCTGGTGTCTTGCCTTTTATATTAGCTGGATTCACAGAAAAAATGAAAATCTCAGTTAGACAATGTTACTTATGGCCTAATAATTTATGTGCAGCAACAAGAATCTTATACACTGCCAGTGGGATGTAAATTGGCGCAAAACCATGGAAAACAATTTGGAGAAAACCACCTCTTCAGCAAAACCACTTTTGGAAAGCCGCAATTGGCAAAATAGAACATTCACTCATCCTACAAGCCAGTAATCTCACTATATAACCTATCCTAAAAATTTCTTGTGCATATACTCTAGGGGAGAATGTACAATAATTTTTACACAGCATTGCTAATAATAGCAAAACACTGGAAGCAACCCAATGTCCATCAACAGTATAATGGAAAAATAAAGTTGTGATATACAGCGGAAGAAATAATTTGTGATTATACTCAATAACATGGATGAATCCCCTAAATATAATGTTGACCAGAAGAGACAGATCGCAGAAGAATGTATGCATTCTAATTTGAGATAGACCAAGTTCAAAGTTGATTAAACTAGACAATATATTTTAGAGTACGTATGTAAATAATAAATATATTAAAAGAAACAAGGGGATAGTTATCACTAAAACTAAATAACCTAACTATATAACCACTAAAATTCATAATAGTGGTTAATATTCTGGAGGAGAGAGGGGATGAGTTCAGGATATGGTAGAGGAAAGTTCTGGAGTATATTTTGTTGTCTGGCCTGGGTACATGAGTGTTGACTACTAACCATTCCTTAGACATTACACATGTGTTTGTACACTACATTTATTCTCTACTTCAATAAAACTTGTAGAGGAAAGGTACTTTAGTTTCATGTTTTTAGTGTCTCAGTTCCCTATATCCGCAGGAGGTGTAGGGGTTGGAGGATGGAGAGTTCACAGGTAACAGCTGAAGGAAACAGAAATGGCCCTTTCACAAAAGGCAACCCCAAAACAGACTTTCCTTTCATCCAAGTCTGGTCTAGGCCTGTTTGAAACGATCACTCTGGGTCTGCCAAGACGAGAAAGTAATGGCAGGCATGGGTTTAAGCAGAAGTAGGAAACACCTGTTTCCAAAATGGCGGACTTGGTTCTGGGGCTCAGAGTTTGCAAACTGCCAATGGTGGGGAGGGGCTCATATGGGCCATGGACATGTGTTTATGACTGGACCCCCATGTGTTCATGATTTTTAAGCTAGTTGGTAGCAACTTCAAAACATGAGATTTCACATGAGAATCTTAAATTTCAGTTCCTCTTGAAAAATCAAACCTGGTAGCATTGGGTACCCATTTAGATGGAATATTCACTCTTCAGTTCAGCACGGCTCTCATCACCCCCCATTGGCTGACACCGAACTTGCTTATTTACGTGAGTGGACTGACCTCTGAAGGCATGAGCAGCACCTGGTTTGTGGGTTCTGTGACCACAAAAATGTGGCCCTTTTGCTTCTAGTACTCCAGAAAGAAGCCTGGGTATGGCAGGGGCCATAGGAATGCCCATGGAGGCTGGATGCTATGTGATGTGCTCTCTGAAGCAGCCGTGATGAGGGCCCCTGCATGGATCTGGTACGGAGGGATGAGGTTCAGCAGATATGGCTCAGGCCTCACAGCAGCTTGACGGGGGGAATGCCAGCAGGGATCATGATGGATGGCTAACTCTCCTCTCCCATTTTCCTGGATGACGAAAGCGGAGGATCCTGGTATGACACAAGGAAGAGTGGGTGGCGAGGGGAGGAATCAATAGAAACATACTGGTATTGGCCATATCATTGATCTTGAAAAGGTAGGCTGAGAAACGGATTTGACTTGAAGAAAAAAAAGAAATATGACCTTTTTTGCACCTTGATTACTGTGGGAACATTCATTCATGCTTTTTATGTGGTGTTTTACGATGACCTTTTTTTTTTTTTTTTGCGGTACGCGGTCCTCTCACTGTTGTGGCCTCTCCCGTTGCGGAGCACAGGCTCCGGATGCGCAGGCTCAGCGGCCATGGCTCACGGGCCCAGCCGCTCCGCGGCATGTGGGATCTTCCCGGACCGGGGCACGAACCCGTGTCCCCTGCATCGGCAGGCGGACTCTCAACCACTGCGCCTCCAGGGAAGCCCTACGATGACCTATTTTGATGGAAGTTAAAAAGAATATTAACGTCTAAATGTTTCCAGTCCCTCTCTCTCCTCCCATTTAGAAAAGAGAATCTTGTGTTTGCTAGTCTATCTTCTCTCTCTTCCTCACCCTCTGTTTATCAGTCCCAGAACAATTCCTATACTTGCAAATGCCAGAGCAGAATCAGAAATGGGTGAGGAAAAAGCCCAGATGACAGGAGGAGAGGGGAAATGAAGGAAAGAAGCCAAATTGAGTTCATAATAAAGCGCGGGAGAGAGGGGAGGGGTGAAAAGGAGAGGGGACTGGGTGGAAAGAGGGTGGGAGGTGGGTTGACAGGTGAATCAGCCTGAGGACCAGGTGGTAAGCAAGAAACCGGAGGAGGACAGGAAGGTAAAGACCAGCATGCTTCCATCGTGAAATAAATAAGACCCTCTCCTTAATATTTAAAATTTATTTGATATTTATGACAGACACAATTTAAAGATTGGAATCACTATTTGGCAGCAGGTGGGGACTGGGAGACTGAATTCTTATTTGAACCTGATGCCGTTACTTACGGAAACAGGGCAATGAGGATCCAGGACTCATAAGGGTTACCACATAGCATGGAATCCAACAGACCCAGAATCCGTAGAGGGAAGGTAGGGACTTTGAATTAAGGGGAGGGACCTTGGGCTTCCCTGGTGGCGCAGTGGTTGAGATTCCGCCTGCCGATGTAGAGGACACGGGTTCGTGTCCCGGTCCGGGAAGATCCCACATGCCGCGGAGCGGCTGGGCCCGTGAGCCATGGCCTCTGGGCCTGCGCGTCCAGACCCTGTGCTCTGCAACGGGAGAGGCCACAACAGTGAGAGGCCCACATACCGAAAAAAAATAAAATAAAATAAAGGGGGAGGGACCTGCCCAATTTTAGAACTGGGCGGGCAAATGAGCAGATGCCAGTGGAACAGACAAGATGTGGGCAATGTCCTGAATCCAAAGGGAGTCAGTAAGGCTGGTGCAAACAGGGATGCGATCAATCAGAGCTACAGCAGCAGCTGAGCGCTCTCTCCATTTCTCTACTGCCTGCAGGGGCAGGAGGCTCTCGTGGTTGGGAAGGAGGCCAGATGAAGTCAGGGAAACGCTGAGCTGAGCTGCTGCTGGGTCACTAAAAGGTCCTAAAAGGGAGAATGTTTGGTTAAACGTTTTCCACTTATTTGCCTCACCTGACCGTGCCTCACTGTTGATTGATGGGTGTTTATTTATTTGGAATATAAACGTGTTGATTTTTATGATAGCTGTCCTGTCAGTCATGCCACTCTAAGTATTGGAATTCAAATATATTCCAATTAAACTCATCTAAATTCTATGCATACTTGCAAAATGCCTATTGTTTATATAGTATTTGAATTTTGCCAATTGTGCCAATCGTGTTCTTTACAGTGTTTTTCCTATATCCAGGATTGCATCCAGGATCACACATTGCGTTTAGTTGTCATGTCTCTTTAGTCCCCTTTTTTTGGAACAGCTCTGCCTTCTTTTGTCTTTCATGACCCTGCTATTTTGAAGGGTGTAAGACAGTTGTTGCATAGAATGTTCCTCATAGTACATAATAATCTTCTTAATACTAAGAAAGATACAGAGAGAGAGAATCTTAGTGCTGAAGGAACCTGTGAAATTATTCCACATTGCTTAATTTTACAGATGAGAAATCTAGTGTATAAGCTAATTTAAAATTAATTTTAAAAGAGTAATCCAGACATTATAATCTCATTAGGCAGCTGGCACATAAAAAAGGTTTGATGAGGACTGTAGTATATTCAGAAGATTCCATGAAGGAATCAGGAGGCTGAAGGCTGGTGGGACTTGGTTAGAGAGAACACAGAGCACCACGTGCCTCATGAACAGGACTCCCCTCAGTGACAGGGACCACTTTGTTACATTTTCCAAAGACGGCCATAATAATAGGTCTTTCTAGGACTTGGCCACTTCCTTATCAAGTGAGGAGTCCAAGTCCCTTCCTCCTCGAATTTGGCCAAACTTGTGATTGTTTTCATAGATAGAATGCAGTGGCAGTGACATTGAGTGGCTTCCAAGGCTAGGTTAGAAAAGTCCATGCAGCTTTTGCCTGATTCCCCTGGAATTCAGCCACCATGCTTTGAGGAAGCCCAAGCAGCTCACAGAAAGGCTCACAGTATTAGGCTCACAGGCGTGGTTGAGCTGCTTGGCAACAGCCAGTGCCAACTTTCCAGCCGTGTGAATGAGAAATCTTGAAGGCAGGTCCTCCAGACCCCAGTCAAACAGCCCCACCTAACACCACGGAGAAGAGAATAGCTGTTTCCACGGGCACTTGCCCAAGTTGTAGATTTGTAAGGAAAAAGGAAAATATTGTTGACATGTACACACTGCTATATTTAAAATGGATAACCGGGCTTCCCTGGTGGCGCAGTGGTTGAGAGTCCGCCTGCCGATGCGGCGGACGCGGGTTCGTGCCCCGGTGCAGGAGGATCCCGCATGCCGTGGAGCGGCTGGGCCTGTGGGCCATGGCCACTGAGCCTGCGGGTCCGGAGCCTGTGCTCCGCGGCCGGAGAGGCCACAACAGTGAGAGGCCCACGTACAGAAAAAAAAAAAAAGGATAACCAACAAGGCCCTACTGTATAGCACAGGGAACTCTGCTCAATATTATGTAACAACTTAAATGGGAAAAGAATTTGAAAAAGGATACATGTATATGTATAACTGAATCACTTTGCTGTACACCTGAAACTAATGCAACATTGTTAAGCAACTTTACTCCAATATAAAATAAAAAGTTTCAAAACATAAATAAATAAGAATAATTTAAAAAAAGAAAATATTGTAACTGTCTTAAGCATCTAAGCTGTGTTTGTGGTTTTTTGCTGCACAGCTGTAGATAAACAAAATGCTGGCTAACCTTCGGGTGTCCCGTGAGGAGGAGGCAAGAACCAGGAGTGAGGTGCTTAGAATCCTTCAGACACATGAGCTTCTCTGGTGGTGCAGTGGTTAAGAATCCACCTACCAATGCAGGGGACATGGGTTCAAGCCCTAGTCTGGGAAGATCCCACATGCTGTGGAGCAACTAAGCCCATGTGCCACAACTACTGAGCCCGTGAGCCACAACTACTGAGCCCTTGTGCCACAACTACTGAAGCCCGTGCACCTAGAGCCCGTGCTCCTCAACAAGAGAAGCCACCACAATGAGAAGCCCACGCACCACAACAAAGAGTAGCCCCCGCTCGCCGCAACTAGAGAAAGGCCACGCACAGCAACGAAGACCCAACGCAGCCAAAAAATAAACAAATAAATAAAATTTAAAAAAAAAAAAGAATCCTTCAGACACAAAACCAAATATAGGGTTCCAGTTCAAGCATACTACAACTGCAGGGACCTGACCAAAAGAATTTAAACAGAGGGCTCTTTGCATCTACTGGACCTCATAATCAAGACACAGAAGCCACCCTTGAAAGGCTGCAGCTGAGAAACTCTGAGTGTCATCCCAGGCTCCCTGCGTGGCCCCAAGGAGCTTTGCTGGATTAACCATTCAGCTTCCTACACTCCATCCTCATCCTTCACACTAAACACCACATCTCTTCCATCTGCTCTCTGCCTCACCCTAAGTGCTTAACTCCAGGTTTTTGAAACTGGGGCACTTGAAAATGTGAATGGTGAACAGGCCCAGAGCCTGCAAAGGCAGTCAGAGCCATTGTGCCTAAGACCAACCCACTGCCACAAGAGCCATTACACCGAGAACCCAAGTCCTAAGGCTATCTCAGGAAAATAAGAGCTACTCTACAGTAAAGACTTCCCAAATGCAGGATGGGATTTTTCTCCCACAGGTCAATAGTGGGCCCCTTGACAGCCATAGAAAGAGCTTTCAATCTTTTCTAAAATTTATTAGCGACTCGTTTTCCTTTTCTCTCCGTCTAGGGAGTAGTTGAAAGACTTCATTTCAACTGATAAGCTGTAATTAGGGACTTATGGTTTCCCTAGAGTTTAGGACCAATAGCTACAGAATCTTATTAGAAAATGTAATTAATGTATTCCCATTACATTTTCACTTACTAGTGGGGAAACTAGAATAGTGATGGGAGGCTTTTCACAAAAGTGAAAAAAGTTAGGTAAATTATCATTTTTTAAGCCTCATTACGAAAGAAAAACACTCTTTTAATGCAATCTTGTTCAGCTAAATGAGTAAAATGCTTCTCTGCATTAAAAACAAAATGTCATCTCTCTTCCTCATTTAAAAAAAAATTAAGTCTGAATAAGATATTACAGCTTCCAGTGAAATCAGTTCCTCCTGGATTGGGAAAAATATAATCTTGGTTATAAAGGGCAAAGGAAACAAACATTACCATGGCTAAGAGACAACGTTAACATCTGATTATTGAAGGGAGGGATGATATTTCACACAGTTCTGTCCATGCTGTGAGAGTAGACATTAAATTTACTGTACTAAGACATATCCCCACCCATCTACCAAAATGATAAAAATTCCACAAATGAAAATTCACTAATTTTCAGTAAACCTTTTTGCATTTAGAATCAACCTGTTAAACTACTATTATTCCTGGAAAGAGTACTATAACGGTTATGACCACTTTTTGAGGTTTTATCTTGAACCTTTTGAAATAAAGAATTGCTGCCTTAAAAAGCTAAAGCAGGGCTTCCCTGGTGGCGCAGTGGTTGAGAGTCCGCCTGCCGATGCAGGGGACACGGGTTCGTGCCCCGGCCGGGAGGATCCCACATGCCGCGGAGCGGCTGGGCCCGTGAGCCATGGCCGCTGAGCCTGCGCGTCCGGAGCCTGTGCTCCGCAGCGGGACAGGCCACAGCAGTGAGAGGCTCGCGTACCGCAAAAAAAAAAAAAAAAAAAAAAGCTAAAGCAAATGTCCTGAGTGAATGAGCGCGCAGGACAGATACTTTGGATGTGAAAAGGAGTTTAACAGCTTTTCAGGAGAGCTGGTCTGTGTGCGATGCATAAAGTCGAAGTTGAAGAGCGAGTCTTCTCATCTTCCAGGGTTGGCCCTCATCTTTGGTAGTAGAACTGTAGTAAACTAGATTCTAATGACTTAAAAATAATGACGAAATTAAACGTAATAAAAGTTTACCCCTCTATGTCTTTTCTCTTTAGCTGAAAGTCTTCTGCACTTGTTTCCCTGGCAAATGCCTAGTGTTTTCTCAAGGTTTAGCTCCTTCGTGAAGCCTTCTAGAAACCCCCAACCCCTAGAGCAATTAATTACCCCATCTTACTTAATCTCACAGAATGTTGTATATACCTCCATTATAAATGTATAACCCCTGTTAGAACATGAGCTCCTAGAACTTTGATGGTGCTTAAACAGAAGGGTGTCTAAAGGTTAACATATGCAGGGCTTCCCTGGCGGCACAGTGGTTGAGAGTCCGCCTGCCGATGCAGGGGACACAGGTTCGTGCCCCGGTCCGGGAAGATCCCATATGCCGCAGAGCGGCTGGGCCCATGAGCCATGGCTGCTGAGCCTGCACGTCCAGAGCCTGTGCTCCACAATGGGAGAGGCCACAACAGTGAGAGGCCCGCGTACCGCAAAAAAGAAAAAAGAAAGATATGTAATAAGCACTGTGACACCTGTAATTTCTGTGCAGTGGGAGAATTCTTTTCCAATTCAAATGCAACCCATATGTTATTTTTCCTACAGAGGCTTCAGGAACATTCAGAATAGAGATAGAAAGCACCAGCAATATGTAAATCGAGAAACTATTCCCAGTTAATGAGTATATATTGGCAAGCATTTTGCCAAGCTTACTTAACAAAGCAAATCTCCTAAGAAATAAAATCGACGAGACCCTGTTTTATAACATCTGAACCTGTACATCTGCAAATCAAAAAACAGAACTCTGAAATTGGCAATAAGTGCCTTGATACAAGGAAGCAGCTGTTTAAGGCCAGAGCTGCAAGGAGCAGGAATAGCTCCCAGTAGAATCTGAACAAGCAGAAAAGGGTGCAGAGCCAAAAAGGAACAATTCACTAATTTGCAGTAAGGATAGATTGAAGTTAATCCCCAAACACCACAATATAGCGTTTTTACTTATTCTGCCTATCGATCTATCATTTAGCTATTGAGTTAAAGGAATGGTAAGTTATTGTTTATCATTGTGAGTTCAGGCATTCTCAATCCTTTGATTAACTTTACAAAAATTAGAAAAAATTTCTCAAATATTATAGACAGCTACCTCAATCGATTCTACCTGTCTACAAATTGCAAAGGTAATCAATATCCTGGTGCTCAGAATGAGCCCACCAGATAAGCATTTTTCCTTATAGAATTTTCCCTTAACAGGTTCATTTCTGTCTGAGTGCGCTATACACACTACGAGCACACATTCTCCCTTATTTTGTATTCCCAGGTACTGGTACAATGGCTGACATAGGTTAGGCATTCCATAAGTCTTCTATCCTGTGAGTGAGTCAGAAGGATGCCATATCTCCTTTCAGCTAAACCCTAAAAGTGAAGTAGTTGAGTGTTTTAATGGTGGGTACATAGGGAGGGTGGGAGGGAGGGAGACACAAGAGGGAAGAGATATGGGAACATATGTATATGTATAATTGATTCACTTTGTCATAAAGCAGAAACTAACACACATTGTAAAGCAATTATACTCCAATAAAGATGTTAAAAAATGGTGGGTACATAGTCTATCTTGCTGTTGGTGATAAATGTCATACAATAAAATTATTGATACAACACATTTAAAAAATGTGTTCTTGCAGAGCAGATGGATCTAAGTGGAGTCAAAGAGAACTCTGAGATATTCTTTTCTCACTTCTGGTTTAGCTTGGAATCCAGAAAATAATGGTAATGAAGAGAAAAGGTGTGGGGTTTCGGTTCATGCAAAAGAGCATTCTTTTCCAAAGGCACATCGGGTTAAATTTGCACACCTTATTTATCAGAAACTTCCGATGCTGTATCTCTAGGCCAAAGTGAGCCAAAAAACACTTTTCCTAATCAAATTCAGATTGATTTGGGTCGATATCTCAAAACTAGAATCTGAATGAGGGCTCTTTGTGTCAGATTTTAGTTAGGCTATTTAAGCCATAAAGTACTTGCTATCTTTCCTCATGTACTCCTCCCAAAACAGAAAAGTAGATATTTCCTTTTCTGATAAAGACATATGCCAAAGTCATAATGGCTGCTTAAAATGGGGAAGAAGGCAGAAAAAAATTATTTTAATTAACACTTGGAAGATATGCATCGTTACACATTTTTTTTTTTTTTTTTTGCTGTACGCGGGCCTCTCACTGTTGTGGCCTCTCCCGTTGCGGAGCACAGGCTCCGGACGCGTAGGCTCAGCGGCCACGGCTCATGCGCCCAGCCGCTCTGCGGCATGTGGGATCTTCCCGGACCGGGGCACGAACCCGCGTCCCCTGCATCGGCAGGCGTACTCTCAACCACTGCGCCACCAGGGAAGCCCCCACATATTTTTGATCAAAGTATTTGGAGGCTTCCCTGGTGGCGCAGTGGTTAAGACTCCGCCTGCCAATGCAGGAGACATGGGTTTGAGCCCTGGTCCGGGAAGGTCCCACATAACACGGAGCAACTAGGCCCGTGTGCCACAATTACTGAGCCTGTGCTCCTAGAGCCGGTGCTCCGCAACAGAGAAGCCACCACAATGAGAAGCCCAGGCACCGCAATGAAGAGTAGCCCCTGCTCGCTGCAACTAGAGAAATCTCGCGCGCAGCAATGAAGACCCAAGGCAGCCAAAAATAAAAATAAGTTAAAAAAAAAAAGTATTTGGAACTAGACTGAATGTCAACACAATCAGTAGTTGTCACCATTTGTATTGACACAGCAAGGTAAAATTGTTACTCTGGGATCAAGGAAAAGTAATGAATAGTGACCGTAAAGTCTTTTATTATTTGGTAAGTTGAATTATACAGAGAAAACTCTTTTCAAATTAGAGTCAGAGAGGTGGCGCATGCAAACATGATCAACTTGAAGGACTGAAATGATAATATTCGAACTCTCTTTAATTTGATTAAAATACCCTCTTTTAGTCCTTAGGCAAGATCTGGTCTTTGAGAGACCATATTTATCATTCTCAGACAATGCTTTTGTGCAGTGACTGTAAGTAATAGAACAGTTCTTAAGCTAGAACCAGAAATATGCTAGCTTGTGGGAAGCCTAACTGAATTCAAACCAAGAGGCAGGAGGGCTCAGAAGCGACCTGATAGTTGTAAACAGAACCCCTGCCTGGTGTCATACGGTTTGACTGGCAGAAAGAAAGGGCTGGGTCAATTTTCATATTTTATAATACTGTGCTAGTTAGACGCTTTTTATTATATGGGATGGAGCCTCAGTCACTGAGTTTTAAAAAAAATGGCAAATCCTACAGATGCACAAGAACAAAGCCCTGAAAGTCGTCAGGATCTGAGACAGGTCTTTTAACCACGTACGCCTGGCTTTTACTCTTGGCTAGTGAAGGCTGCCTCTCACGAGGTCTTGCTTTACTGGGACGTATCTGTTTTATCATCCTGCTTCCTTATTTTTAGATGAGGAGACTAGTTCCTCTGCATACCGCTATTGTAATGATTAATGAATGTTACTAAAAAGCACTTAGAGCAAACATGCATTTCTTTAATCCATTCATCCTCTCTTCTCAGAGTGTTTCTCTTTCTTTAAACCTCCCACGCTTCCTGCCCCAACCTCATTCTCAGCTGATGACTTACTTGCTTTATATTTCACTGTGAATCCAAAAGCAACGAGAAGAGAATGTCCATAAACCCCACCACGACCTCAACTTGCTAACAAGTGTCTGTGCCTGGGTACCCTGCCTGCCATCCTGGTACCACGGAGGAGGTCTGTCTGTGTATCCCTCCGCTCATACGTTAGGCCCCCTCCCTCTCTTCTACACAAGGACACCATCCCAGCGATACTCCTCTCTCTTCCCTGTATCATCATTTCCCCCTCTCTAGTAGATCATGCCCACCAACATACGAACAAAGTGTAATTGATCCTGCCATGAAAAAATCAAAATCAAAAGCCCTCTCTGGACCCTCACATCCGCCTCTGGCTACCACCATATTTATCTCTTTCCCTTTAGACCAAAACTTGCAGAAAGAATTTTCTCTTCTGTTTCCAATTCCTCTTCTCACATACTGTCTTGAAACCACTCCCACCGAGCTTTCATCCCCCCACGCCTCCACCAAAACTACTGCTGTTGAGGCTCTTAACAATTCCCAGAGCTCCAAACCCAGCTGGTCTCCCCTGGCTATCTGCAGTATCTGTCATGGTCGACCACCCCCTACTCCTTCACTTTGCCTTCCCACTCCTAGTTTCCCCCCATCTCACTGGGTTCTCAACCTCAGTTTCATATCCTGGTGTTTCTTTACCTCCCAGATCTCTAAATAGTGGTGTTGAGACAGGAAGGGGGCAGAGCACAACCATTGAGGACACCACATAAACTGGTTAGAACCAGCCAAGTCCAAGATGGCAGTTGAGTCGACTTCCAGTAGACCTTGAGCCTCTGTATACACTCATTGAAACACATCAGCACAAGCTAAATGACACACCCACAGGCGCCATGACAGTTCCAAGGCCGACCACAAAAGGTCAAAATGTGGGCGGTGGCCCAATTCCTGGAAATCCCCATCCTTCCCCAAAAGAGCTGGAATACTCTTCCCACTCATTATCCTATGAAATTACCCACCCTCATAAAAACTGACAACCCCTTACCTTGGGTCCTCTAACCTTCCGAGATGGCCCACATTCTGTTTGTGAAGTGTGTATCTCCCTGAATAAATCTTCTTTCACTTAACTATGGCTCACTCTTGAATTCTTTCCTGTGCAAATCCAAGAACCCACACTTGGTGGCCATCCCAGGGACTCTTTTGAGACCTGAGATGTGACCATCCTTTCTGTCCTGCAACAGCGTGACCCAGGGATAGTCGTTAGACCTTTTTTTTCTCTACCTACTTCTCCCTAGTTGGTCTCTTTGTATGTCACATGCTGGCATTCTCAATTATATGCCTGCAGGACAGTTCTCTCCACTTTTATGCCTAGTAGGCACCTCAAACTTATACCCAACTGAACACCTGATCTTCCCCCCTACAACCTGCTTCCCCACGGTTTCCCTTGTCACAGGAAATGGCAACTCTATCCTTCTGGTTGCTCTGTCAGCCTTGGTTCCCCTCCTTCTCTGAACCCTAGTTCTAATTGGTCAGCAAATCCTGACAGATCCATCTTTAAAACATGTCCAAAACTTGCCACCCGTCAATGGAAATTCTAACAATTTCCATTGCTACTGCCTCCGTCCCAGCTTCCATTGCCTGCCCCCCTGGGGTGTTACAGTAGTTGTTCGGCTACCCTGGGCTCCAACACTCTGCTCTCAGCACAGCAGCCAGAGGGAGCTTCTAAAAAGGAAATCAGAGTATGTCACTCTTCTACTTCCCACACCCGAGGACTCAAGTCACTACATTTGACTTGAGGGGAAAGGCTGAAGTCATTACGGTGGTCTCTAAACAAAACCCAACACAAACTAGCCCTTCCCTCTACCCATTAGCCTCTGACCTCGTCTCCTCTATTCTCCTTATTGCCACACTCCAAACCAGCCACTCTGGCTGCCAGGGCCTTGGCACTGGCTCTTCCCTCAGCCTAGAATGCATTTCCACGTGGCTCACTGCCTGACCTCTCTCTGGTGCTTATTCAAATAGCACATTCTCCAAGAGGTCTTCCTGACCATTTAAAATCCTACTCTCCTCCAGCCCACCCCCCTTTCCTGACTTATTTTCCTCCATAGCATTTATCACTATTTAATATTCTACTTATCTCACTTGTTTGAAAAATTGCCTCCACGTGAGAATGGAAGTTTCGTGAGAGCAGGGTTTTGTTTTGTTTTGTTTCTACATTTTCAGTGTGTGGGAAAGCACTTGGAACAAAGTAGCTCCTCAAGAAATATCCAGTGACTGGCACAAGATCAATGGTCCATGAATGTCATTGATAATTATCACCTGCTCTCAACTGACCAGTTTTGCTTCCCTGAGCAGGGAGAAATTCAAGGGGAAATTTCAGTGACAAGGGAACGTAGGCTAAGCAAACTCCCAGGGTGTCTGTGTTTTGCGGCACACACCGCTGTCTGCTCAAGCTGCTGTCGTGGCATTCAGCACATCTGAGTTCCACCCTGAGAAGCTGGTGAACTGTGCGCTCTGCCTGCCCCTCTGCCCTGTCCCCTGTTCCTCACCCAGAGTCAGGACTGACCTCTGTATGGAGAAGGGAGGGGTCAGGGGGCTACCATGCTCAGAAAAGATCAGAAAAACAACGGATGGAAACCGAAGCGTCTGGAAGGATCATCGGGCTGTTAATGGCAGTTTTCTCTGGGAGGGTATCTTTTATGTTGTGTAGTTTGCTTGTCTGAGTTTTCTGTAATAAACAAATAGAAGAAAAAGGTTTGAAAACTTTATTTTATGAAAATAAGTAAGAAAAGTTACATTTGGAGATTCTTCTGCCAGCAGTGTGTCTCTAAAATGTCCAGAATGACAAGTGCCCCAGGATTGGAAGCTACTGCCCTGGGGGCAAGTGCGCCCCTAGAGAGGGCCTGAAATGCATCCATTCCATCCTCCATGGGCAGGAGGCTTGCCTGACTACTTCTGCTTGCTGTGACGCCATGATCACCGAGCAGCATTCTGATAATTTAGTATCCCAGGAAAATCGCCTACTGGGAGAGGCACACAGCATTCGTCTTCTGAGTTACATTTTCTTCAGTAAAAATTAAGGTATTCGTTTTCTGGATTTGGTTTTTAAGATGATGAAATTTTTTTGCTGGGAACAACCTCAAAGCCGTCTTATTCAGAAATCTTGTGTCAGTCTGGTTAACACGTTTGCCCTCATATGTCCTTGGCTGGAGGCGAGCTCTGTGTCTCACCTGGTGGTGAGAAGTGGATCTGAATTTCAGGTAACAGCTGAAACCAATGATGGCTGCCTGGTGAAAGATCAACTATTTCGTCGCAACTATGGTGAGCAAGAGAAGGGAGACTGCACAGAAAGAAGCAAATGTGCCTTACGATAACGGGGAAGTAACTAAACCTCACTTTGGTGGATGGCTAACATTTATTTCACGCCTGCGGCTGCACGTTTTAATCTTCTCCTTCTTGGAGGCTGAACGACATTATGCCTGGCAACGGACTATGTCTCTTCAACTTTATTTGCATAAAGATCTCCTGGGGATGTTAGTTCACTTGGAATCCCAGGCCCCACTCTCAGACTCTGCTTTTGGCCAGCACAACGGAGAGTGGCCCTAACTCAGGGCAACTCAGTCACGCACTTCAAATCCAGCAAGGCTCAGCCTCCTCTCCTTGTTCTGCTTTCCTTAGTCTGTTTCTGCTCTTCTTACCTCCTGATCTCTGGTCTATTTGTCCTGTAGCTTCTCCCCCGGGCCCTCAGGACTGATGCCTGTTAAGCCTTCTTCAGCACTGAGCTTAGCTGCTTTTTTTAGTCCATCCTTACTCCTCGGAACCCATGGTTTGAGATCATCCCAACCCTAATCCTAGGCCCATGATGGAATGAGAATAGAGGCTGGGAGCCATTGCCACAGGCAAATGTATTCATGTTCAGAGTCCAGAAAAGAAATAAAGGAATCTGCATATTTCAATAAGAACCCCAGGAGATTCTGTTATAGTGTGCATTTGGGGGGACGTCTTTGGATCACATTTTGAAAAACATTTTATAAGGCAATATGCATTTTTCAAACTACAGATCATAATCCACTCGTGGGCCATAACATCAATTTAGTGGGTCACTACCAGCGTTAAAAACTAATGAATAGGGGAGGAGCTTCAAGATGGCAGAGGAGTAAGAAGTGGAGATCACCTTCCTCCCCACAAATACACCAGAAATACATCTACATGTGGGACAACTCCTACAGAACACTTAGTGAACGCTGGCAGAAGACCTCAGACCTCCCAAAAGGCAAGAAACTCCCCACGTACCTGGGTAGGCCAAAAGAAAAAACAATAAACAGAGACAAAAGGATAGGGACGGGACCTGCACCAGGGGAGGGAGCTGTGAAGGAGGAAAGGTTACCACACACTAGGAAGCCCCTTCGCGGGCGGAGACTGCGGGTGGTGGAGGGGGAAAGCTTCGGAGCCACAGAGGAGAGCGCAGCAACAGGGGAGCCGAGGGCAAAGCGGAGAGATTCCCGCACAGAGGATCAGTACCGACCGGCACTCACCAGCCCAAGAGGCTTGTCTGCTCACCCGCCGGGGCGGGCGGGGGCTGGGAGCTGAGGCTCGGGCTTCGGTCGGAGCGCCGGGAGAGGACTGGGGTTGGTGGCGAGAACACAGCCTGAAGGGGACTGGTGCGCCACGGCTAGCCGGGAGGGAGTCCGGGGAAAAGTCTGGACCTGCCGAAGAGGCAAGAGGCTTTCTCTTACCTCTTTGTTTCCTGGTGCGCGAGGAGAGGGGATTAAGAGCGCTGCTTAAAGGAGCTCCAGAGACGGGCGCGAGCCGCGGCTAAAAGCGCAGACCCCAGAGACGGGCAGGAGACGCTAGGGCTGCTGCTGCCGCCACCAAGAAGCCTGTGTGCGAGCACAGGTCACTATCCACACCTCCCCTCCCGGGAGCCTGTGCAGCCCGCCTTTGCCAGGGTCCCAGGATCCAGGGACAACTTCCCCGGATGAACGCACGGCGCGCCTCAGGCTGGTGCAACGTCACGCCGGCCTCTGCCGCCGCAGGCTCGCCCCGCACTCCGTGCCCCTCCCCCCGCCCCCGGCCTGAGTGAGCCAGAGCCCCCGAATCAGCTGCTCCTTTAACCCTGTCCTGTCTGAGCAAAGAACAGACGCCCTCCAGCGACCTACACGCAGAGGCAGGGCCAAATCCAAAGCTGAGCCCCTGGGAGCTGTGAGAACAAAGAAGAGAAAGGGAAATCTCTCCCAGCAGCCCCAGGAGCAGCGGATTAAAGCTCCACAATCAACTTGATGTACCCTGCATCTGTGGAATACATGAATAGACAACGAATCATCCCAAATTGAGGAGGTGGACTTTGGGAGCAACGATATATATATACATTTTTTTCCTTTTTCTCTTTTTGTGAGTGCGTATGCGTATGCTTCTGTGTGTGATTTTGTCTGTATAGCGTTGCTTTTGCCATTTGTCCTAGGTTTCTGTCTGTCCGTTTTCTTGTTTTTCTTGTGTTTTTGTTTTTTTAGTAGTTTTTAGCACTTGTTACCATTGGTGGATTTGTTTTTTGGTTTGGTTACTCTCTTCCTTTCTTTAATTACTTTAAATTTTTTTTAATTTTTAATATTTCTTTTTATTTTAATAACTTAATTTTATTTATTTATTTTTCTTTCCTTCTTTTTTTCTCCCTTTCATTCTGAGCCATGTGAATGACAGGGTTTTGGTGCACTGGCCAGATGTCAGGCCTGCGCCTCTGAGGTGGGAGAACCGAGTTCAGTACATTGGTCTACCAAAGACCTCCCAGCTCCACGTAATATCAAATGGCGAAAATCCCCCAGAGATCTCCATCTCAACGCCAAGACATAACTCCACTCAATGACCAGCGAGCTACAGTGCAGGACACCCTATGCCAAACAACTAGCAAGACAGGAACACAACCCCACCCATTAGCAGAGAGGCTGCCTAAAATCATAATAAGGCCACAGACACCCCAAAACACACCACCAGACGTGGACCTGCCCACCAGAAAGACAAGATCCAGCCTCATCCACCAGAACACAGGTACTAGTCCCCTCCACCAGGAAGCCTACACAACTCACTGAACCAAACTTACCACTGGGAACAGTCACCAAAAACAACAGGAACTACGAACCTGCAGCCTGCGGAAAGGAGACCCCCAAACACAGTACGTTGAGCAAAATGAGAAGACAGAGAAACACACAGCAGATGAAGGAGCAAGGTAAAATACCACCAGACCAAACAAATGAAGAGGAAATAGGCAGTCTACCTGAAAAAGAATTTAGAATAGTGATACTAAAGATGATCCAAAATCTTGGAGATACAATGGAGAAAATGCAAGAAACGTTTAACAAGGACATAGAAGAACTAAAGAGCAAACAAACAATGATGAACAAAACAATAAATGAAATTAAAACTTCTCTAGACGAAATCAATAGCGGAATAACTGAGGCAGAAGAACAGATAAGTGACCTGAAAGATAAAATAATGGAAAAAACTACTGCAGAGCAGACTAAAGAAAAAAGAGTGAAAAGAATTGAGGACAGCCTCAGAGACCTCTGGGACAACATTAAACACACCAACATTCGAATTATAGGGGTCCCAGAAGAAGAAAAGTAAAAGAAAGGGACTGAGAAAATATTTGAAGAGATTATAGTTGAAAATTTCCCTAATATAGGAAAAGAAATAGTTAATCAAGTCCAGGAAGCACAGAGAATCCCATACAGGATAATCCAAGGAGAAACACCACAAGACACGTATTAACCAAACTATCAAAAATTAAATACAAAGAAAAAATATTAAAAGCAGCAAGGGAAAAGCAACAAATTACATACAAGGGAATCCCCTTAAGATTAAAAGCTGATCATTCAGCAGAAACTCTGCAAGCCAGAAGGGACTGGCAGGACATATTTAAAGTCATGAAAGGGAAAAAACTACAACCAAGATTACGCAGCAAGAATCTCATTCAGATTCGACAGAGAAATTACAAACTTTACAGACAAGCAAAAGCTAAGAGAATTCAGCACCACCAAACCAGCTTTACAACAAATGCTAAAGGAACTTCTCTAGGCAGGAAACACAAAGAAGGAAAAGACCTAGAATAACAAACCCAAAACAAGTAAGAAAATGGTAATAGGAATATACACATTGATAACTACCTTAAATATAAATGGATTAAATGCTCCAACCAAAAGACATAGACTGGCTGAATGGATACAAAAACAAGACATGTATATGTGCTTTCAACAAGACACCCACTTCAGACCTAGGGACACATACAGACTGAAAGTGAGGGGATGGAAAAAGATATTCCATGCAAATGGAAATCAAAAGAAAGCTGGAGTAGCCATTCTTCTATCAGACAAAATATACTTTAAAACAAAGACTATTACGAGAGATAAAGAAGGACACTACATAATGATCAAGGGATCAATCCAAGAAGAAGATATAACAATTGTAAATATTTATGCACCCAACATAGGAGCACCTCAATGCATAAGGCAAATGCTAACAGCCATAAAAGGGGAAATTGACAGTAACAAAATCATAGTAGGGGACTTTAACATCCCACTCTCACAAATGGACAGATCATCCAAAAAGAAAATAAATAAGGAAACACAAGGTTTAAAGGGCACATTAAACAAGATGGACTTAATTAATATTTATAGGGCATTCCATCCGAAAACAACAGAATACACTCTCTTCTCAAGTGCTCATGGAATATTCTCCAGGATAGATCATATCTTGGGTCACAAATCAAGTCTTGGTAAATTTAAGAAAATTGAAATTGTATCAAGTATCCTTTCTGACCACAACGCTATGAGACTAGATATCAATTACAGGGTAAAATCTGTAAAAACTACAGACACATGGAGGCTAATCAATACACTACTTAATAACCAAGAGATCACTGAAGAAATCAAAGAGGAAATCAAAAAATACCTAGAAACAAATGATGATGAAAACATGGTGACCCAAAACCTATGGGATGCAGCAAAAGTAGTTCCAAGAGGGAAGTTTATAGTAATACAATCCTACCCTAAGAAACAAGAAACATCTCAAATAAACAACCTAACCTTACACCTAAAGCAATTAGAGAAAGAACAACAACAAAACCCCCAAAGTTAGCAGAAGGAAAGAAATCATAAATATCAGGTCAGAAAAAAATGAAAAAGAAATGAAGGAAATGATAGCAAAGATCAGTAAAACTAAGAGGTGGTTCTTTGAGAAAATAAACAAAATTGATAAACCATTAGCCAGACTCAGCAAGAAAAGAAGGAAAAAGACTCAAATCAATAGAATTAGAAATGAAAAAGGAGAAGTACCAACTGATACTGCAGAAATACAAAGGATCATGAGAGATTACTACAAGCAACTCTATGCCAATAAAATGGACAACCTGGAAGAAATGGAAAAATTCTTAGAAAAGCACAACCTTCTAAGACTGAACCAGGAAGAAATAGAAAATAAAAACAGACCAATCACAAGCACTGAAATTGGAACTGTGATTAAAAACCTTCCAACAAGCAAAAGCCCTGGACCAGATGGCTTCAAAGGTGAATTCTATCAAACATTTAGAGAAGAGCTAACACCTATCCTTCTCAAACTCTCGCAAAATATAGCAGAGGGAGGAACACTCTCAAACTCGTTCTATGAGGCCCCTATCACCCTGATACCAAAACCAGACAAAGATGTCCCAAAAAAAGAAATTAGAATACTCCCTTACACCATACATAAAAAGTAAACTGAAAATGGATTAAAGACATAAATATAAGGCCAGGCACTATAAAACTCTTAGAGGAACACATAGGCAGAACACTCTATGATATAAATCACAGCAAGATCCTTTTTGACCCACCTCCTAGAGAAATGGAAATAAAAAAAATAAACAAACTGGACCTAATGAAACTTAAAATCTTTTGCACAGCAAAGGAAACCATAAACAGAATGAAAAGACAACCCTCAGAATGGGAGAAAATATTTTCAAAGGAAGCAAATGACAAAGGATTAATCTCTAAAATTTACAAGCAGCTCATGCAGCTCATTTCAAAAAAACAAACCCAATCCAAAAATGGGCAGAAGACCTAAGTAGACATTTCTCCAAAGAAGACCTACAGAATGCCAAACAGGCACATGAAAAGATGCTCAACATCGCTAATTATTACAGAAATGCAAATCCAAACCACAATGAGGTCTCACCTCACAGCAGTCAGAAAGGCCATCATTAAAGAGTCTACAAACAATAAATGCTGGAGAAGGTGTGGAGAAAAGGGAACACTCTTGCACTGCTGGTGAGAATGTGAATTGGTTCAGCCACTGTGGAGAACAGTATGGAGGTTCCTTAAAAAACTACAAATAGAACTACCATATGACCCTGAAATCCCACTACTGGGCATATACCCTGAGAAAACCATAATTCAAAAAGAGTCATGTACCAAAATGTTCATTGCAGCTCTATTTACAATAGCCCGGAGATGGAAACAACCTAAGTGTCCATCAACAGATGAAGAAGATGTGACACATATATACAGTGGAATATTACTCAGCCATAAAAAAATTGAGTTATTTGTAGTGAGGTAGGTGGACCTAGTGTCTGTCATACAGAGTGAAGTAAGTCAGAAAGAGAAAAACAAACACCATATGCTAACACAGACATGGAACCTAAAAAAAAAGTGGTCATGAAGAGCCTAGGGACAGGATGGGAATAAAGATGCAGACCTACTAGAGAATGGACTTGAGGACATGGGGAGGGGGAAGGGTAAGGTGGGACAAGTGAGAGAGTGGCATGGACATATATACACTACCAAATGTAAAACCGGTAGCTAGTGGGAAGCAGCCACATAGCACAGGGAGATCAGTTTGGTGCTTTGTGACCACCTAGAGGGGTAGGATAGGGAAGGTGGGAGGGAAGGAGATGCAAGAGGGAAGAGATATGGGGATATATGTATATGTATAACTGATTCACTTTGTTATAAAGCAGAAACTAACACACCATTGTAAAGCAATTATACTCCAATAAAATTGTTAAATAAATAAATAAAATAATGAATAGTGAATTCCCTAGCAGTCCAGTGGTTAGGACTCCGTGCTCTCACTGCCGAGGGCCTAGGTTCAATCTCTGGTTGGGGAACTAAGATACCACAAGCCATGCAGTGTGGAAAAAAAAAAAAAAGAAAAATAGACTAGGACAAAACAGAATAGATTAGATGTGTTACTGAGTCCAAGCTCATACTTCTCACTGCACAACAGGCCAATAAGTCGAGAGATGAGTTGTAGGGGGAAGGCGTAGTGACTTTATCTGGAAAACCAGCAGACCAAGAAAATGCTGGACTAATTTTGCAAAGAATCATCTTCCTTGTGTTAGAATTTTAGCTTCTTTTATACTAAAAGGGGAGAAGGTGAAGTCCTGGCTCCTCAGACTCTAGAGGGGATGTATTAATTTCTTCCTTCCTACAGCCATTCACAGCTGGGCCTGGTCAGGATAGTTCCTGTGAGCTAAACAAAGGTGTTTTAGCTTAAGGTTCATTACCTGCGAGGCAGTGTTCCCAGAGATGGGCCATTACATATAATTGAAGCTTATAGGCAACATCCCTTTAGTGATTAACTTGTAATAGAATAGAAGGTTCTTCCCTATTACAAGAACACATCACGGAAAATAAAATGTATTTCTTATTATGGGTTACACTTAAAAAATAAAAAAGGTTTAAAGGATACTCATGAATCGTTAACATGAAAATTCCTCATCAGATGCTGATTTTGCTTTCCATACTAGAAAAGTGAGTGATTTCTCTCTTTCTCATGATCATACTCTCTCCTGGGCCCATGGTATCTCAAGTTCTGACAGTGCGTGGGTTGCTATTGCTATGGTGATTTTGATATTGGTTCTATCCCCTTGCAGTTCCTTAACAAACTTGGCCCTCCTTATTCTCTACACTTAATTTGAGATTTAATTAGACAGGGTTACAGACCCCTCTTCATTTAAGCAGTATATATTCAAAGATTATCTTGTAGCATTTTCAATTTAATTCCTTAATGTGACAGTGGAGAGGAATAGAAATCTGTAAGAATGATTTTAACTGTTTATCAAATCATTAAGGAAGGATTCAAAGGTGATCAGAAAGCCCAGATAACTTGCATTTCTTATCTTGGCAATGGAGCTTCAGAGGAAGCAGAGAATGGGCAGTGCACTCTGTGTTACTGGGTAGCTGGTGGGACAAGCACCCCACCCCCTGCCCCATGCCTCCATTTATTCCCGACTATCGAGTATGGCTAATTATATATATATATTTTTTTCTTTAAGTCCAGTACTCTGTGGCCTTCTACCTCTAAGCAGTCATGAGGCTTATTACCACATGAGGAAAAAGTTAATTCAGTGTAGAAAGAAAGGCCATTTGAATTTCAAATCTGAAGGGTTTTGCTTAAGCAATTTAATAAGTTCATAAGTCTTAAAAGCAAAAATTTGTGGAGGTAGAGACGGGATGTCTGTGGCCCAAACCTTGCTTCCCTAACAGCTCCGTGCCAGGTGGTGTTGATCTCAGAGTCTTAGGTCAGGGGAAACCGGTAGATAAGATGCAGAAATGATGAGCCTGAACTTTTCAACACCTTCAGGTTTGTGAAAAGAAGAAAGGAGGCGTTGTCTCCTCTTCTGGAGCCCAAGCCTTGAGCGAGTGGGTGTGTGGGCACATTAAGGTGGGTATGGAGGCCTCCATGATCCTGAGACTCAGTGCTGCTTCCTGGGAGAAGCCTGCAGGAGGCTAGGGCTTCTTGGGGAGCCCTGGTCCGCTGCATGGCTCCACGTCCCATGCGGTCAGAGAGTGATGGAATGGGGTGAGCTGATTGGGTCAGTGAGCATGGGGCCCTGCTCCTGGCTCCCCTCTGGTATCATCTTGCCTAGGGAGATGTCACTGCCCTGCTGAAGGGATGGAAAGTGCTGGGGGAGCCAGGGCAGCAGCAGGATGAAGAGGTTCCTATGAGAGGGGTCTTCATGTAGGAGCAGGTGGCTGGGACTGTGGACTCCAGGGATGGGTACCAGGAGGTGACCTGAGGGGGCCATATGGGACCAGCCACACTGCGGTGATTACCAGTCAAGGTGCACATCAGACAAGCCATGTCAGGAACTGGGTCAGGAACCCAGTAAAATGCCTTATAGATCTCTTAGGAAGGAGGACACGTATAGAGCAGCACTCTGGAACCGGAGAATTTACTCAGAGAGACCAAGTCATCCAAAATGTATGCTTTATACCAGACCCACTAGGAAACTGAACTTTGAATAATCTGATACCTATGAGGGTGGGGACTTCTGGAATATTAACTACATCTTCTTTGTACATATGAGTATAAAGTCTGAGTTATTTGTAACCCTGCTACGTTGGCTGAGAAAAACACACATGAAAATCACAAGAAAATTCTTTCCTTCAGTTTTGCTTTATTGCAAACTATACTTAGTCAGGGAGGCAAAAGGCTGGGTGGACCCAGGTTACCTAAGTCACCCACCTCCCCATCCATGAGCTCAGGTCACTGTCCACCCTTTAAAGTTATTTGTCTCACCCCCATCGAATCACTCCCTGGACCTCTTCTTCTTCCCTAACTCCTAGTGACTAAACAGTAAGGCCTGTATGACATTCCATAACTGGAAGTCCAGAGAGCTCAGGCTTGTTTGACTCAGTAGCCCAACCATCCTACAGTCTCTGGTTTTGGTCCACTCTCTGGTCTATTATTATTAGTGTTGTCTTAACTCTGAGACTGGGAGAAGGTGACCGAGGCAGCTCCGAGAGTCACATGCAGACGTAACAGCGTCCTTAGGAAGCAAGAGCATTTCTTCCTGTGCTTCCCAGAAGCCCTCAGCAGACTTCTCTCAAGTCTCATTAGCAGAATTTTGTCACCCACCTGTTCCTAGGCAAATGCTGGCAAGGGTGATGGAATTACAAGATGAAATTAAACTATCTTCAATAAAATTGGTATTGTGGGATCAACAACAAATACCCACTCCCTCTTCCCCATTTTTCCAGCTTCAGCAATGGATGGTTAATTTCTTCCCAGCCCTTGAAGTCTTGGGTATTTTTTTGGAGGGGGTGTCCCCTAATTTCTTCTGAAAACTTCAGGCTGTTAGCATCATACCATCCATGGTGTTGAAGCTTCTGATGCTGAGAGGAAGGAGCTTTAGGTCCTGAGGGTGGAGCAGGGTGGGAACTCCACTGAGGAGATCTGACTCCGGCCAAGAGCTCACCCTACTTATTTCTCTCTTTCTCTTGATACCATGATCATTTAAAAAGAAAGAAAAAGGAATCTCTCAGTGTGGGAGCTAATCTTCCACCTAACATTTGAAGCTTATTGTGCCAAGAGAGTGAGCCTCTGCTTCCTGGGTGCTGGCTTGCGTCCCACAGCTGTCTCCGCCTAACTTCCATGGCTTTGCCCATTTAGCTGCAGGTTGTGATTCTCCTCAGCAGCTCGACTGAAGCTGGTTGGCGATAGCATCATACCATCACACCAATTGTTAAATATTGATTGGAGTAGAAAATGCAAAGCCTCATAAAACAGGCGGGAAGAAGCGGGATCTGTAAGCAACTGGGGACCACAGAGATCAGTTCAGAAGCGGGGAGAGAGAGCACGCTGCCATGTCTGAGGTCTGTGAGGCTCCTAAGCTCTGGACCACGCAGCTTGCCTCAGTTCTTTCTGGTACTTGAACTCTAATAATTTGGAGCCAAAAAGGAAATGACTTGCACTTTATTTGCACAGGGTATAGCTCACTTTATAGCTACAAACTCCGCTGTAGTCATTAATGGTCAACTATCATTTTAATTCCAATTACACAGCTACAAAACATTAGCTCTATTAGAAGGTACCTATATTAACTTAAGGATCAGAAGAAAACATTCAAAAAAACTTATTTTTTCCAGTTAATAATGTAAAACCTGTACCTTACTGAAAAAGAATAAAATGCAAAACCACACCGAGACAGAACTACAAACTGGCACAACTTTCTGGGGGGAAATTTGGCCTTATGCTTCAAAAACCTTTAAAACGTTCATTTTCTGGGATCCAATCATCTCTATCACTTCTGTGAATTTATCTTAAGGAGATGATTACCTCTCACAGGCTCATACACAGACTAATGCACATGGATTCAATGTGTCTAGTACGAGTGAGAAACTGGTAGTAAACTGCATGTACAGTAATAAAGGATGGATTAAACAAAACAAAACAAAACAAAACAAAAAAAAAACCAAAAAAAAAACCACACCAAGAGTAAAACAGCAGTAATGCTGATGCCATCACTGGTAATAATGTGCTTTGTCTTAGTCTGATAATTTTTCTATATGCGTGAAATTTTTCTATACACATACCCACGCAGACACACAGGCACACACACACACACACACATATGTCCATTATATTCATTGGGAACATACTACATGCCATTTTATAAATTGCTTTTTTCACTTAAAAGTGTATCATGGGGCTTCCCTGGTGGTGCAGTGGTTGAGAGTCCTCCTGCCGATGCAGGGGACACGGGTTCGTGCCCCGGTCCGGGAAGATCCCACATGCCGCGGAGCGGCTGGGCCCGTGAGCCATGGCCGCTGAGCCTGTGCGTCCGGAGCCTGTGCTCCGCAACGGGAGAGGCCACAGCAGTGAGAGGCCCGTGTACCGCAAAAAAAAAAAAAAGTATATCGTGAACACTTTCTCATTTCATTATTTCGCTAAAAAATGTATTTTGGTTTTTTCTTAATAACTCTTAGTCATCATGATGAACATACTATGTTTGGGGAACTTGGGGGAGAGCTGGAGGGAACGTTAGAGACCACCTTGCTCATCTTCCTTGCTTATGAGTAAGGACGTTGTGACCCAGGCAGACGCTATGACTTAAGCATACAGAGAAATTAGTGAAAAAAACGGACAAGAGCCCAGACCTGTAGACTTCTAGATTTCATTCTAACAAACTGTTTTACCTGATGCCTTTCATCTTCTCAAATTTTCTGACCTTTTATATAAAATTGAGACCACTCACCTGCCATCAGCAATGGTTGTAAGCCATATATATTTTTTTTTAAGGATTTTTTTTTTTTTAGATGTTGGGGGTAGGAGTTAATTAATTAATTAATTAATTTTTCCTGTGTTGGGTCTTTGTTTCTGTGCGAGGGCTTTCTCTACTTGCTGCAAGCAGGGGCCACTCTTCATCGCGGTGCGTGGGCCTCTCACTATCACGGCCTCTCTTGTTGCGGAGGACAGGCTCAGTAGTTGTGGCTCACGGGCCTAGTTGCTCCGCGGCATGTGGGATCTTCCCAGACCAGGGCTCGAACCCGTGTCCCCTGCATTAGCAGGCAGACTCTCAACCACTGTGCCACCAGGGAAACCCAAAGCCATATTTTTTTAATTGCCAGCAGCACATCAGTCTAATAATCTTAAGGTTGTAAGCTACTTTGATTGCCCAGAAAAATGTCTTTTGATCAGGGTCTGAGGAAGCATTCCTCTTCACAAGCCTTTCTTTGGGGGAGCATCTTGTCCCAACATGGTCTCCTATTCCCCTGAGGTCATTGTTAATTCTGCTTGCACAGTGGTCCCTTTCCGCCAGACTGAAGCAATTTCACCCCTCTTTCTTCCTGCCCAGCCCTGTCCTGCTGCCCCCAGCACTAGATGGGGAGTGCCACCATATATGCAAATAGTCCTACAGGGACCAGGGGCATGAATGGCGAAGATGCATTTAGAGAGTCCAAGATGAAGCCTATGGCTATACATCCCGAATCTGGCCTAAAATCTTGACCTCACCATCAAGAACTGCCAACCATTTGACATAATGCAGCTCAGTGCCCTTCCTGTCCAAATAATACGTAATGAGTGTTTTCATTTTGTTATCATGGTTGTAATGCAGGTTCCCTGCTGTTGGATAGTCAGCTGTGTGGAGTGCTACTCATTTAAAGAATATATACTGGGAGTTTGCTGGTTGCGAGTCACGAAGGAAAGCGGTGCATCAGACAGACGTGGAGCCTGCCTTCAAGGAGTTAGAGCCCGGTGAGGATGCCCGCGTCTAAACAGGTAAATACAACATGGTGTCATAAAGGCCATGCACGCACGACAGGAGTGGGTAGAGGGGGCTGTGGCAGCACCAGGGGGACGCTTAACCAAAACTGGGGAGGAGGAGGCAGCCGGGGAAAGCCTCCCAGAGGACCGTTTCTGGGTTGAGCATGGAAGGACAAGCAGGAGTTGGCCAGAGAAGAAAGCAAGGGTGGGAGGAGTGGGGGGAGATATGACAATAGGGGGATGAGGCATGGAAACTCACAAGCGGCGATAACGCGGGCCTCTCACTGTTGTGGCCTCTCCCGCCGCGGAGCGGACGCGCAGGCTCAGCGGCCATGGCTCACGGGCCCAGCCGCTCCGCGGCATGTGGGATCTTCCCGGACCGGGGCACGAACCCGTGTCCCCTGCATCGGCAGGCGGACTCTCAACCACTGCGCCACCAGGGAAGCCCAGGGCTGCTTTTGTGCTTACAAATGTTCATGGCACCCCACTCCTGCCCGCACCCATCCAAACCCAGAAAGAAAACACGTAGTGCTTGTCACTTAGTAGGCATTCAACTGACCAGAATTTCATTTCTGGTATGTTTTACTGATAACATTCCTAACAAACTTAGCTGTACATTGACACTTAGACACCATTAACTTGAGAGTTTTTATTCCCCCCATGAAACAATTATATTCATAGAGCTAAATGCTGGTTTAAAAGAAAATCCCAGTTGTACATCATCTATACTTCAATACAAATAAATAATACTAAAAAAGAAAATCACAGCAATTACTTTGATCTACTATACCACAGAGATGGCCCATGGTACATAGGGACACTTGCCACTGGGCTTTTTGTTTTTTATTAATGTCCTATTTTAATAGGTTTTTATCTCCTCTCTTCCCATGAGATTGTCAGCTGTCCCTCCTCCCAGATGTCGGTGTCCCTGCCTACAGCCCTCCTCCCCTCCTCCAGTCAGACGTGGCCTTGAAAACCATATGACCATGTCTGTTAAAAGTGCATGCGCTATAAAAACATATTGTTTTTGAGTAAGGAATTCTTCTCTGAATAATACATTTCTGCCCTTGGGAGAGATGAACTTTGGGGGCATTTATGATTTTCACTATTCCCAATCATTTTTCACTCCTTTTCAGTTGTGTTCTAAAGAGGAAAGCCTTCTAAAGAACTGAATTTCCCATAGGCAAGGACCTTTGTGTTCTGAATACTGCCCACCTCATGTCTATTTCCTGATCTGTGGGCCTGTAAACGTCCAGTAGGGCTGCGTGTACCAGGGAGTTACCATGATGGGTCAGAGCTGTAAGGGGTGTGGGGACAAGAAACCGTATGCTCCACGGATTCAGGGTGGTTTATAGGAGGAGGCCAGAGAGGCCGGAAAAGCCAGAGATCAGCTCTAAAGAAGGCTCCTAAAACATCAAATCCAAGGGGTGAGTGCAAAGCTGCGAACCAAATAGACAAGAGAGTGGTATTTACTCATCACTTTTTGTTGTGATTATGCTGTGTGATAAACAGCCCCCAAATTCAATGGTTGTAACAATAAAGCTTCACTTCTTTGTCATATGTCTGTTAGGTCGTTTGTGGCTTTGCTTGGCTTGTCTAGACGTGGGTGCAAGTTTTTGAGTCCCACTGGAGCAGCCATTAGCCAGGGCATTTGGTCCTGGCAGAGGACAGGAGGACAAGAGGGGAAGCAGAAACAGATGATACTTCTGCTTAGAACTTGCACCTGTCATTTCCTCCAGATGGCCCAGTCCATAGTCAACAGGTGGGGGAGTCCATGTGGTGAACAAAGAAGGGAAGGAAGAATTGTGAGCGAAGAATACATTTCACTACGATAGTTGATAAGCGAAGAAACTTTTGGGGAAAACCTAAGAGGGTGGAGCCTTAATATTTCAGGATATCGAAGGGCAAGCAAGAAGGCATCAGCAAGCTCTGGTCGACAGGGACCTCTCTTATTGGGCCTGATCACCTGAGTGGCATGTTAACGACACAGAGGTGGGTGGGATGCCAGGCTCTATGAGATGGCCTTTGAGACCGAGAGGGATGGCCAGCCCAGCCCAGCACCTGTGCTCTTATAAAAGCTTATCTCACAACTAAGGGGTTTGCTCCTTTCACCTTTCAGCATTCAGTACTCTTTATTTTCTTGGGGATGGATGCAGTTCTTTTCTGGCTTGTTGCACAAATACAAATTTACCAGATGGGCCACAATTAAATTTAATTGGATACTTTAACAACAACAACAGAATGATCAACTTACCTATTAAGCGTTCAGGAATTATAGTCTCAGTCCAAGTTATGCATTCCCCTTCATGCCTCTTTCTTAAAACTATAGTTTTTATTCTGCAATCTCGTTGGTAACTCTCTACCATGATCATCAAGTAAATGTTTCCAGCTGTGAAGGTGATACCATTCTCTCTGGCACCTTGATGTGAAAATTCCAAGTCATCTGAGCTCCAGTATCCTATCTATTGAGTTGCCAGTATGGGCACCTTTACCTGCAGGATGCTTCTTGCTTCTTTCTCCTTTCTATTCCTGCCGACACCTGGCACGTATGACGTCTCATGTAGACAATTGCACTAGCCCCTTGGGGGCCTCCTAATCAGTCAATCCACTGTACTCTGTCATTACATTATGGATTTTATTTTTCCTTTAACTTTTTCTTTTTTCCTCCTTTAACTTTTATTTTGACATATTTTTGGTTCTACAGAAAAGTTTCAAGAAAAGTACAAAGAATTCAAGAATACCTTTCACCCAGATCCTCCAAATATTAATATTTTATCACATTTTAAAATTCTTTCGCTCTCTCCAGATAGATACATACATATAATATATACATACACATATACCCCATATATGTGTAGTTGATATATACGTGTGCATGTGTGTATATATCTATATTTCTGAACCATTTGTCTGTTGCATTTGGCAGATATATGTCCTTTTACCCCTAAATGCTGAAGTGGACATTTCCTAAAAACACAAATATTCTCATGCATAACCATAATACAAAATCAGGAATTATACTGACACAGTACTATTTTCTAATCTATGAACCTTATTCAGATTTTGCCAATTATGCCAATAATGTCTTTATAGCTAAAAAAACAAAACAAAACCCAAGTCACCTGTTGCATTCAGTTGTCATGTTTATTTAGTTTCCTTTATTCTGGAATAATCGTCTTTCTTCACCTTTCATGGTATTAATACTTTAAAGCGTACAGGCCAGTTACTGTACAGAGTACCCTTTATTTGGATTTTTCCTGGTGCTTTCTCACTATTCACATCATTCTTTTTAAAGCTTCACTGAGGCTCAGTAACCCTCAGTTACTATCTGTTACATCCCCAGCAAAGTTCGTATCCTCTGTCCCAAAGGATCTGACTCTTCTCCTTTCTCCAGTCTAACTTTTTATAACAAGCCAGACTGGACTGTACAGTCTACAGTCATCTGTGTTCTTAAGCTGCTCCTTCTCTCTACTGTATGACACTACATCATTCTCTCCACTCCCATTCCACCAACTGATACTACTCTTCCTCTTTCAAGGATGAATAAACATACCACCTAGAACTACTCATATTTTCTCCCCAGTCATGGAATCATCTTCTCCCTTTACTGAAATTCTCTAGGCTTTGATTAGAGTTTTATGTTGATCTCCAGCAAAATTAGGATGAATTATGAAACACAAGTCTATGCACACTTAAAGGAAGGAGACAGTATTGATAGAAGCCAGCTCCCATCAGTGAGGGTAAGCTGCCTCAGCGTAATCTCATTCCCTTTCTTGATAAGGTTGTGAGACGAAGGCTCAGGGGAGCAATAGAGAATCTCCAACTGGGCGATGCATGTGACCAAGTCTTGCAGTGTGAATCAGGGGAAGAAATATGACCTGCTTATTACTATTGACGTACAGATTCCTGGTCTCTGGAGCCCTCCTCTCCCTAAACCTGGTGCCACTGATTCCTCACCTGCAGGTTCAGCCTTAGGTGGTCTAGATCAAGTCACACTAGTGACCCGTCCGGCTCTGACTCTGTTGCATTTCAGGTTTGCTCTCTTGCTTCTAAAACTAAGTCCTGACTTGTCCAAGTCCCAGTAACTAGATTCAGTTCGTACTGGCTTTCTATGCCCCAGTACTCATCTTTGCTACATTCTTGGTCCTCTTTTACCTCCGGGACCATGCTTTGATTTTACTATATCTTCCCCTGGGAATTGGAGTACTGCCCATGAGCTTGACTAGTAGTTTGGGTTCTAGTAGATCATAAACTGTATTCCTGATGTTAAATGTTCCCCTGGATTTCCAAATAGCCTCCCTAACACTCTGTCCCGCTCACCTTTTAGATAAACCCATTATATTATGTAATTTTCATTCTCTGCCTCCCCTCCCTACTTGACTACTTGTTTGTTATCTGTTACCACGATTTCCAGATACTGCCTGTTGGACCGGGTTCCCTCCAGCACTGATGTGTGGGTCTGTCTTCTGATGCCTGGTCTCCCCTTTGGCAGGTACACTTTTATATCTGGATCCTTTCCAAGTTATCCTAGCCTGACCTTCCTGGCAATAGGTAACCATACTATCTCTCATTACTACAGAGTGTTAGCTAATTAAACAACCATATGGGTAGGCTGTTGATTACCGGATCAATGTCAGTTTGGCAGGAGATCTCTAGAGAATACTGAAGGACTCTAGACTTGGTGCTGCACTGTTCAACGTTTTTTATTTTTATTTTTTAATCAAGGACTAGAGGAAACTAGAAGAAGAATACTCATCAAATTTTCAGATGATCTGTAGCCTGGGGAAAGAGTAATTATAGACCTTGGATATTCTGAGAATATTCTAAGACTACTATGAAAGGGCAAACAAATAATATGAGTATTAAAATGAATAACTGTAATGACTTTTTCTTAGGTTCTAAACGTAACTTCACAAGTCCAGGAAAGGACAAATCTGACTTCCAGTGATTTACTCTTGACAATCCAGCAATACAGAACTACAAGATGCTCCTCTTTACATCACGCTGGTTCTCATTTTCTGGGCCTTCACCTGACTTTTTTCTTCCATCGAGAAAGTCCTTCCCTATTCCTTTCATTCACCCAACTCCTTCTCATCCTATAAGACTCAGACAATCACCTCTTTCAGAAGTCTTACTCCTCTTCTGTGGTTCTTGTGGTTGGTCCATCATTGTACTGATCCCATTACGTAGCAGGTAGATGTCCTGTGACCATCTCCCAAAGGAGGCTGTGAGAACTCTGAGATTTGGGTGTAGACCTTCTTTAACATTTATACCTAGTGCTTAGCCCAGGCCATGGCACACAGGAAATATTGATTAAGTGAAGGTGCTGGAACAGTCTTGGTCTTTTTAATAGCTTTCTCTTATTCTCTGGGCTCACTCCTGGAAGACCTAAAATTGCTTCGAGTTACCATTGTGGATTCCGCCTCTGAAACCTGCTTTGCAACCTTGCCTGTTCCTGCTCGAAGCCATTTCACTATAGATCTTGATTTTCATTTTAACTTGCTTCTTAGATGTTCAATGTCTATTTTTTGCCTTGCATTCTGGCCTGCCCTCATTCAGGACTCCCTTTTCCATTTTCCCCTAAGCCTGGACATCCAACCCCAGGACCAGGGCCAGCCTGATTTACTCCTCTGTCCACATGCTCAGGTTCTGTTCAAGGGACCCAGCAAATGTAAGACGCATTTCCTTAACTAACCCTCCCTCGTTCCCTCTCCCCTCCCACCACACACTATAATTCCCCTGGCCAGGATGGTGGCTGGAGCAGCAAGATCTGGGGCTTTAGTTGACTTCAGGTGCTACAAAACCACATACTTTTATATAGTTCATTAGTATCAATAGAAGTGTAAAAATATCATGAGATGAGGCCCCATTACACTTCGAATAGATCAGATCCAATATGGGCATCACATTTCAAGACAATACAAATTTAGTTCTTCCAAAAGAGGCAAATCAGAGTGTAGAAAGATTTTCAGGCTCTGTCCTGGAAAAGAAAAAACCTACGAGGACGTGTGTTTAATGTTAAAATATCTATCATGGAAAAAAAAAATTTTTAAGAAATAGTATAGCTTTCCAAGTAAAGATTAAATTAAGTGAAGATTTTTTTGCTTAATATCAGGAGGATTTTTTTCTCACTTAAAACTGTTCAGGGGCTTCCCTGGTGGCACAGTGGTTAAGAATCCGCCTGCCAATGCAGGGGACACGTGTTCGAGCCCTGGTCCGGGAAGATCCCACATGTCGCGGAGCAACTAAGCCTGTGCGCCACGACTACTGAACCTGCACTCCAGAGCCCGTGAGCCACAACTACTGAGCCCGGGTGCCACGACTACTGAAGCCCACGTGCCTGGAGCCCATGCTCCACAGCAAGATAAGCCACCACAATGAGAAGCCTGTGCATCGCAGGAAGAGTAGCCCCTGCCCTCCACGACTAGAGAAAGCCTGCGCACAGGAACAAAGACCCAACACAGCCAAAAATAAAACCAAATAAATTTATTTAAAATTTTTTTGACTTTTTTTTCAAATTATGGAATTTTATAGCAGACATTTAAGGCTCAGATGCATTTTTATCTAAGAGATTAATGTTTTTACTATGCCATATTCCTTGTAAGAAATCTTGAAACATAAAACCTTTTTGTAGCGTGGATCAGAATACATTAACTGAATAATATGGCTTTAGTTCTACTACCTAAAGTCAATGAAATAAATAAAAAAGATTCACTTCCTTGTTAATTATCAACAACAGTAGCCGCAGCGTAAATATGTACATAGCAGGGGTCAAACCAAGAGATCATTCACTTATTTTAGAGTGGTAAGAGTTTGCCCTTGCAGTGGACATCTACTGAGTTATCTGCCCCAGCCCCCAAACCTATCCTGTTCACACTATTGACAGCCACAGTTATGTAAACCTGGATGCGCCCCTGACCAAAGCTCATTTACAGATTCTTCCTTCAAAATCTGAGTTTGAGATGAAATGTTGGGCCCTCTCCTTGTAGCTGTGTCCATAATGTATCCACTTTGATGCTCACTTCTGCCGTATTTCCCACTGTCTTTTAAATAATCAGAGGAAACCTTCCTCATGTATTCATTGTTTTTAATTATCTTTATAATGTGTGTGCACATATTATTGGGTCAATGCTGATTGCAGTCTTCTGGAAAGTATTAACATTGAGTTAACATTACTTTGGTTAATATTTAGGTTGCAAGTAATATTGAAAATATTTTAAGGAAAAAGAGAGGAAATTTATCTTAGGACTGTCAGAGTATCTAATGAAATCCAAGAACACTGAACCAGATAGCGACGGTATCAGGACGAGAAATTCAATTATTATTATTTTTCTTATCTCCTGGTTATTTTCAGTAATTGTTGGCCCTTGTATCTTTTCAGGTTCACTTCAAGTAGGTTTTGAAGTTTGTCCCGGCTGAGAACATCTCTTTCTAAACCAGAGTGTTTTAGTTGCCATCAACAGTGAAACCTCATCTATCAGACTCTGTATCAATCTCAGTAACAGAATCCCTATTAATGACACCTCTTTTTAGATAATAGTCCAATGATTATTACTTAGGTTCTTCAAGGTCCCAAACTGCTTCCTGAATTTTTTACAAGAAATTAAACGGGAATCATAATTAGTTTGTATTTCATTATTTCTTCATTCTGTAAAAATTGTGAGTTTGTATTTGCGACATATGAAAACGCTATTTGCCAGAACATTGAACTCAAATCCGAGGGAGGGCAGGGGATACACAAACTTTATCCGGAAGCTGGATTAGCTCCTTGCCGCCAGAGGGAGACCTAACCTAATTATGTGGATGCCTGGTCTCAGGAAGCATCTGGAGTGAGCCCCAGATTGTTGACAGGGAATATCACAAACAAGAACACACATCTGGAAAATTAAAATAAACATACACATGCCCACAATCTTCCATTTTTCCCGATTCATACTTCCTTGTTTCTAAATACTTGTTCATTCATTGTTTGCTACTTGATATTTTTTTATGTCTTGCCTTGGTTATTTTTAAACCCTGCCCTTGCCTCATTGCTGTCTGAGGTAATAACAAAAGTGTTTCTTTAGGTCAAAGGATTAGGTAGAAAAGAATGCACTATAATATCTGCAACTCACTGCCTAAAATTGAAGGGTGGCCCTGGGGCTACTCCTAATGCATGGGGACTACTCCTTCTTAAAGATGCACTGAGATGTTTGTTCCATTACCTCCCATTACCTCCCGTGTTGTTACAGCAACAGAGTTCTCATGACTTAGCCCGAATTCCTAATTCTAATCAACATCCTCCTCCTCTGTCCAGTAGTGATGGAAACAGCTTGTTAAACACACAGAAAGTTTTGTCATAGCCTTTCCTTGGTTTTTTGCTCTTCTAGGTAAATAATATGCATTTTTTAGCTTCTTTTCAGGCATTACCTGGCATTGCCACTTTCCAGCTTTGCCCTCTTCTGAAACAAGAGAATTGGTTGATTTCAGGTTCAGCACTCTCTAGTCCCCACCCCCTGCATTAGTTTGCCTCTTAGGGTGCCAAGTGCATCATTGGTCAAGTGGTGGGTGTCTCCTCGTTTACTTTGGTTTTACTTCAAGAACACACCAGAGCCAGCCATTTGGTGTGAAATCATGCTGCTTTCTACTCCTTCAGCAGAACAGGAGAGCAGTCCCCAAGCCCGTCTCCAGACAAACAGCACATCGTTACCTGAAATCAGCCCTTGGATTCTCAAATGCAACCACCAGGCAAGTCACGGTCCCCTTGCTGCTGAAAGGTCTTTTTTGGGCCGGCTGATGACAGGGCTCAGTCTGTGGCCGCCTGGCGGGGAGGAGCCTTTCAAGTTAGGCGGCTGCCGTCCTGTCCAAGGCACGCATGGCTCACGGCAATCATCCCTAATAATATCTCATGAAGACAATCTTTCCTGGGAAACAAATCAGTTGACCACTGCAATCTGTGTAACGGGCTTCCAGGAGGTGTGTCACCCTGCAAATATGTGGGCATTAAGGAGTATGTTTTCCTGGCTCCAGACATGAAAACCAACTCTGTGCTGACAGTTAACGGGCAGTCCGAGGATCCGTGGCAAACATGCTGCACGGTCAACACCGTGCCCTTTCCCTCCCGCAAGAGAAGCTCCTGTTCCAACACAAACAGGATCTTGTTGTATCGAAGGGGATTGTCCCAGACTCACACACAGCAGAAGGTCAAATCGGAAGCACAGTTTCTTTAGTGAACCAGTGGCTGGCCTCCTTCTCCTCCATCTTTGGGCTTTTGATAAGAATGAAAAAAGAAGCAAGACAAATCTGTGTTTTCCTTTCCTATCCACAGCAAGCACTGTGGGAAACAATGGATCTCCTTCGTGCTTAGCATATTAATTATGAACCACAAAGTAGGAACAGAAATTCCATTTTCCAGCCCCTCTACTCTGCCTAACACAAAGAAGTGTTAGATATATAAGAGCAGTAGTAGTTCCCGTTTTTTCCAGGTCTTTCGCGGTGGCCGGCCGCTCTGCTAAGCACTTGGCATACATTATGTCATTTAATTTCCACCACAACCTTTTCAACTCATATTACTAGTATTCCTATTTTACAGATAGGGAAACTGTAGAGTGTAAGAAATTTACTCAAGATCTCACCATCAGTAGGATGAGCTTTGATTCAGCACGTGGACCTGTATTTTAGTCTGGACTTAAGAACTCTGCAAGATAGGACATGTCCACAGGCAACACACCCTGGTTTCTACGTCACCAATCTCTAATCCATAGTTCATCTAAGATCCATGGTGGAAATATTGGTGTCCTGTCCTGCCAGTTTCTTGAACCAAAGGAAAACTTCATGTGACTCCGTGGAATGAGAAAAGGCTGCAGGCTCCAAGCTGGGGTGGGGAAGGGGGACACGGGGGGGAGGGGGTGGAACTCCCAAACTGCTCATGTCTTAGCTCCTGAGGTCGACATTAAGCTTCTTGAGCTGGATGAGAGACCTCCTTACTCCAAATGAATATATTCTGTACAATTGAAGATCAACAAAAATCAATCAATGCATTTTAAAGAGTGTGTATTGGGTGCTCACTTTCCTGCTAGGCTCTGTAGAAGATAATGAAGGGATATGAAATATGGCCTCTGATGTGGATTTGACCATAAAGGAAAGGGACAGGCTTGAGGCTACATGTCACTCTAAATCGCTCCCTATTCCTGGGGATGGCCAGTTATCCCCAGGGGCACACTGTGCTTCTTGGTCCAGCAGAAACATAATCAGGGATCTATAGCTGCGGTTTCTCAAGCATTTTGGTTTTAGAATTCTTTACTCTCTTAAAAATTATTGAGAGCACAAAGAGCTTTTGTTTATGTGGGTTATATCTAATGATATTTCTCATATTAGAAATTAAAACAGATTAGATTTCTAAAAATAGGTACATATTAACTCATTTAAAATAACAATAATAAGCTCATTGCATATAACAGTTTATGCAAAATAACTGTTTTCCCAAAATATTTCGTGAGAAAAATGCCATCATTATACATTTTTTCAAATCTCTTTCATGGATGACTTAATAAAAGAGAACATGATTATTATATATGCTTTTTCATTTAGAACCTGTTGTAATATGTTGTTCCTTTTTTTTCAAGGAGTTGTTATTTTTAATATGCAAAGGCTTTTTATATAATCATAATAATGTATAAATATATATCCATGATACATGTGTTACATACTACTTGACTAATAACTGGATGCTGGGACTACCTTGTAATTTAGGTTTCTGTGTGCTTTTCTCTATTTTCCTAATTTTCTTTATTGATATGTTATTTCCCACACATAATGCAATAAGTGTTATTGAAGTTAAAAATAATATCTTAGGTAGTTTCCAAAAATGATTTTTCCATCAATTATGGACAGAGAGATGGACTGGATACATACCAAATATAAAACAGCAAGGCTTGCATTTATATGACTAATGTTACTATCTTAGGTATATCCCCAGGCCATGGAAGCCTGCGGTATGGTTTACTTACAAGATAGTAATAAACCCTTCACACTTGGGAGTGCTTAGGAAATACAACTTTTTCTCAAAGGTTCACAGTCCTCTTAGTTTCCAGGTGTTCCATATGCATCTATGTTGTATAGCTGAGCAGTGCCAGAGCAGCTGTCCGGGGACGTGTATGCCACGTAACGCCCCATTCACTTGCATGTTAATGCCTGGACAGTATGCCTGCAAGAGCAGAATGTTGCATTCTTAACATCAAGAGCCATTCTCGCATTTTGATAATGACTTTAAATATATTAAATATGTTGTTTCAATTGAACTGTATGAAGAAAATACAGCATCTCATAGATATGTAGGTGGAAACAGAGGACCTAGTAGACTCCCTGAGAGTGTTTTGGGGACCTCTCGGGGTCCTCAGACCACACTTTGAGACCGGTGCTTTTTTTTCTTTAAATTATTAATTAATTAATTAATTATGGCTGCGTTGGGTCTTCGTTTCTGTGCGAGAGCTTTCTCTAGTTGGGGCGAGCGGGGGCCACTCTTCACCGCGGTGCGCGGGCCTCTCACTATCACGGCCTCTCTTGTTGCGGAGCACAGGCTCCAGACGCGCAGGCTCAGTAGTTGTGGCTCATGGGCCTAGTTGCTCCGTGGCATGTGGATCCTCCCAGACCAGGGCTCGAACCCGTGTCCCCTGCATTGGCAGGCAGATTCTCAACCACTGTGCCACCAGGGAAGCCCGAGACCGGTGCTTTTTATGTGGAGTTTGGGCACAGGCAGTTTGCATGGTTTAATGTCAGTCTGTGACCACATATTGGAACAGGCACAGAAATGTAATATGAATATGGGTGGCAGATTAGGCAGCTGAGCGATAGGATTTGAGAAGCATGAAGAGATGCTCCTGCCCCAAAGTATTCCCCTTTCAGTGCCCCTCACGGTGCTTGAACCTGACCATTTGTCTTATCTTTGGGTCAAGACACTGGTTGCTCCTATTTAAATGTAAACTTACCAGTCAGCCTTTAAATAAACCTGTATGCAATGGCATACATTGCAAGACTCAGAGCTAGGAATGTAAATGTGAATAAAACAGAATAATAGAACAATGTATTAGCAACTAGTTCCCTGAGAGAATGGAAAACATGACAAGCAAGTTTTGATGGGACAGGGAATAGTGGCTGAAAAAGTCTGAAGAGGGTGTTACCAAGGACTGATTCAGACCACAGGGGAGGTGGCCAGCATACATAACTTGAGGGACATCAAGAATTCTCATCTGGAAAGAAAAGAAGTATCGCCCAAACCTCATTTCTTTGAATTAATCAACTCTTCTTTTAAAATGAACATACGCTTTCCTCTCCCAACCATTATAGAGACAACTTTCAGAACTATTGGACATTCTCACTTGTGTCATTCAGTGTTCCACCAGAGAAAGAGAATCAGTAAGTTCTGTATTTATCTATATATCTATACCCAGATATAGATACAGACAATCCCCAACTTACGATGGTTTGACTTACGACTTTTTGACTTTACAATGGTGCAAAAGTAATACACATTCAGTAGAAACCATACTTTGAATTTTGATCTTTTCCCAGGCTAGTATGATACTCTCTTTTGATGCTGGGCAGTGGCAGTTCCCAGTCAGCCATGCAATCAGAAGGATAAACAACTGTTACACTTACAACCATTCTGCACCCATACAACCATTCTGTTCTCCACTTTCAGTACAGCATTCAATAAATCACATGAGACATTCAACACTTTATTATGACATAGGCTTTGTGTTAGATGATTTTGCCCAACTGGGGGCTAATGTTAGTGTTCTGAGCTTGTTTAAAGTAGGTTAGGTTAAGCTATGATGTTCAGTAGGCTATGTGTAGTAAATGCATTTTTGACTTAAGATATTTTCAATTTACAATGGGTTTATTGGGATATGTGTGTGTGTGTGTGTGTGTGTGTATGTATATATATATATATATATATATATATATATATATATATATATATAAAGAAATTGACTAATGTGGTTGTGGGAACTAGGCAAGTCTATCAGGACAAGAAAGCTGGAAACTCCTGGGCAGGAGTGATGTTGCAATCCACAGGCAAAATTTCTTCTTCCAGGAAACCTCAGTTTCAACAGATTAGATCAATAGAACTCAGACTATACAGGATAATCTCCTTTACAAAAAGTCATCAGACTGTGGATCGTAATCACATTGACAAAATATCTTCACAACACCACCAGATTAGTGTTTGATTAAATAACTGGGTACTGTAGTCTAGCCAAGTTGACATAGAACTGACCATTCTAACACATGATGATGAATTTGTTTGATCTCAACTTCTTTCTTCCTAAAACCTTCTTATAAATTAAAATTTAAAAGCAACCTATTAACTCTTGTAAAAATAAAATACAGGGCTTCCCTGGTGGCGCAGTGGTTGAGAGTCCGCCTGCCGATGCAGGGGACACGGGTTCGTGCCCCAGTCCGGGAAGATCCCACATGCCGCGGAGCAGCTGCACCTGTGAGCCATGGCCGCTGAGCCTGCGCGTCTGGAGCCTGTTGCTCCGCAACGGGAGAGGCCACAACAGTGAGAGGCCCGCGTACCACAAAAGAAAAAAAAAAAAAAAAAAAGCGGAAAAAATAAAATACAGTGTGTGTGAAACTATATATATATATATATATATACACACATTTTATGAACAAAATTTTCTTTAGAAATGCATAGAAATATCTAAATTAAAAGTAATATTGTTTTTTCCAGTTAAAAATAAATAAATAATAAAAGCAACCAAGGGGGACTTCCCCGGTGGTCCAGTGGTAAAGAACCCACCTTCCAATGCAGGGGACTCGGGTTCGATCCCTGGTGGGGGAACTAAGATCCCTTATGCCCCATAGTGTAGCCAAAAAAATAAAAAATAAAAATAAAAACAACCTAGGGAATAAGAAGGACAAAGGATAAGAAAAACACAGCTCAAGAAGAAAATAAGAGAATAGGAAGAGCAAGCTGGTCAGGTGGGAGGGGAATGGAGAAGAGACACAGTATGGACAGTGAGAAATTGCCACAGAGAGACATACAAAATCAGGGTGGGAAAGACAAAGGACAGGAAGACAGAGAGAGGGAAGAGTGACTGTTCCTGAGTTAAACTGCTCTCATCACTCATTTTAAAGAAGGAATTGGAGAAATTATTATTATTCCCAGCTTTCCATTTTCTTTACCCTTAGAGCTGAATGGCAGAGTTTGCCAGGTAGGGACACATAACTCCCACACCTGAAGTGATCTGAAAATTATTAACTTAGATCCTTCCTGGAGCTGGTCCCTGGGCTAGAAATTTCCCATCTCTATGCTCTTCTGAATTTGACTCTAATGGAAATGTGTCCCTTTCCTCTCTTGATCAGTGCCTTGGGCTCTGCGGTCAGACTGTGTGGAAGGCATCCTTGAAGATGACCCCACTGATCCTGCCCTCTAGATTATACACAACTTTTGTATTATACACTCCTTTTGAGAGTGGGTTGGACCTAGAAAATCATTTTTAATGAATAGAATGTGGCAGGGTGGTGGGATGTCAATTCTGAGATTAAGTTACAAAAGATTGTGACTTCCATCTTGCTAGCACTTTCTCTCTCCCTCTCTTTCCCTCTGAATCTTCTGGCTTGCTTGTTCTAATGAAGTGAGCTGCCATGTTGTAAACTTCCTTATGGAGAGGCCCATGTGGCAAGGAACTATGGGCAGGCTTTGGCCAACATTCAGAAAGGAGCTGAGGCCCTCAGTCCAATAGGCCACGAGGAATTGAATTCTGTCCATAAACACATGAGAGACGATGGAAGTCAATCCTCCCCGCATTGATCCTTGATATGACCAGCCCTTGCTGACACCTTGAATGCAGCCTGTGAGGGACCCTGAGTCAGAAGACCCAGCTAAGCCCCACTCGGATTCCTGACCCACATAAAGTATGAGACAGTAAATGTTGTTTTAAGTCCCTAAGTTTTGGGGTAATTTGTAATACAGCAATAGATAACTCATACAGTCTGCCTGTATTTAGATCCCACCACTGATTAGCTATGTAACCTTGGGCAAGTAACTCGAATTCTGTCTCAGCCAACTCAACTGTAAAATGTAGACAATAATAATAATACTGGGCTTCCCTGGTGGCGCAGTGGTTGAGAGTCCGCCTGCCGTTGCAGGGGTCCGGATTCATGCCCTGGTCCGGGAAGATCCCACATGCCGCAGAGCGGCTGGGCCCGTGAGCCATGGCCACTGAGCGTGCGTGTCCAGAGCCTGTGCTCCGCAATGGGAGAGGCCACAACAGTGAGAGACCCGCGTACCGCAAAAAAAAAAAAAAAATAATAATAATAATAATACTGACTGTATAAGACTACTGTAGGACTAAATGATTTAATTCATATAAAAGCCAAATAGTGCCTGGCACACAGTTAATGTGAGCTTACTACCGCTACTGCGATTCCTACAATTATCATCATCATCATCATTAAAAGTTTTGGGAAGGACCATTGTGTATATCCTTCTAGAGAAACACACAAGGTCACCACCAGGCAATGAAGACTAACTGCTGCTCCTTAGGGAGTTATTCTTACATTTTCAGCATTAACTTCCCAAGCTGGGGCTAGCTTCATGAGATTCTATATTTGGAATGGCATGTCCACATACACAGGTGGTCCCAGAGAGCCCAGTGCCTCAAGGAGCCCAGGATATCCTAAAATATTTCTGAAGTATCTGGGAAATGACCTCTTCAGCCATCTTTTCGTATCTGATCCCTTTCATCATGGTGTGATTTTATCCAAGGATTTTTAGCACACAGTCATGGATTTATCTGATGAAGAAATGGAGAAGACCTCTGGCCTCAGGGATTGGCAAGCCATCCCTTAACCGGAACTCTGAGAAGAGCCTGCAACTGCCCTTCCTAAGATTTACTCTGGAATCTTGCAGAACTTCTTCTCTGGGGATGCTGACAGGGAGGTGGGGGAGGGGTGTCTACAAGAGGGAAAGGCCATATTAAAGGATCATTATTGGTCATTTCTCTTTCCTTACCTGTAAATGAAGAATAATATTTTACTTTCTCTACTTTTCTGAGCTGTCTTATTAGAAATGAATGAATGATGATATCTTTAACACATCTGTTACAGCGAAAGGAGGCTTCAGGTAATGAGTACCTTTGATTTAAAAAAAAAAAACTGCCAAAAGGTAACAGATGGAATGTTAAGTACTGGCTGAATGAGCCTTGCAATTTTTGCAGAAATGGGGCTGAACTCAGATCTCAAGGAATTCTTCTTCTCCTAGATATCCAAGAATGCCATAAAGGCACCATCGGTTGACCAGGGCAAGGAAGTTGTCACTCAAATGGACATCAATCTACTCTTTTTTGTCCCTTCCCAATTTGTTTTCTGTAAGCTTGCAGCAGCTGCTGGGAGAGAAGTAGCCTTAGAAGAGGTGCCCATAGCTGTGCTGACTCTGAGAGAGAAGAAAAAAAACCTATCAATATAAGTGCTTTGGATCAATCTGCAGGAGCTAATTTGACTCTCCCAAATTTCAAGTAATTAAAAGAGTTCTTTGTCTCCTCTTTGCCTGAACTGGAGGCATCAAGCATAGTGATTTGGTCTGGCTTTGAAATAAGACAGACTAAGACGTAAATCCAAATTTAGCTTAAAAGGCATTCCTTAACCCCCAATCTTAATCTCTTCATCTATAAAATGGTGATAAAAATGCCTATCTCACAGAGCTGTTGATAGCTATTATTATGATATGAGAGATAATGTTTAAGATGGAAGATCGGTGCAGGGGCGGAGAGAGAGATTGAAAGCTGGACCTGCCTCTGCGAATGCTGGTTTAGGGAGAATGGCATCACTGCTAGCATAAAGCACTTTGCATATTCCAGGATAACTGAGGGATGGTGTGAAGCAGCAGTCCCAGCCCCCAGGCCTTCAACAGTGTATTGCTGCCTCCTGGAAATTCTACTCTGCCCTGTTCGTTAGAAGAACTGAAAACCAATCATCGTATAGGGCTGAGCCTAATCCTATTTACTCAATGCAGCCCATTCTGACTGCTCCAGCCCATGGCAATCTCACCCTTCCAAAAAGCTTCTGCTCCGCTCACTGGACACTGAACAAGTCCCAATTTCCATTGCTGCTTACCTTACTGTACTATGTTTATAGTTTGTCTCAGAAACTAAGTTGCAGATCCTTGAGGATGGAAAGGGTCCCAGTAGTAGGCACCGTGAACTGTGCTCCACAAACTGCTCTGTGGATCTCTAAGATTCTGTAGAGGTGACTCAGGTCTATCAGCTGGGATGAGAGAACTGGGCTCCCAGTGCAAAGCTTGGGCTCATCACCCTCACTGTCTCCTACCAGCTTTAGCCAGAAGACCCTGGCTTTCCTCCATTTTGCTTTTGCACTTCAACAGTGATGATGATGATGGCGTATTTATTGAGCATGCCGGTATCTCCTTAGGCCCTACCATTGTAGGGGATTTGCCGGCCCAGTTTTCAACTGCCTGAGGGCTTTCTCTGGCAGCCAGAGAATTCACTCCCCTGGGACAGCCTTCAACACTGATAGTGTTTTATAGTATGTAAATACCTCAGGTTCCTTGACCTTCTGGGGGTGACTCTGAGGTGGGTGATCCTTACTGACTCCCAGAGTTCCCCAATGTGATTAGGCTCCACTTTCTCACAGTGGAAACTGGCTTGATAACCTACCCCTTACTGGCTTTCTTCCCTTCCCCATCTCACTTCCTCACTTACAGGTATTTCCTGGGATATTCTCCCAAATCGCTGTCTCAGGGTCTGCTTCTGGGAAAGCAGACATCAACTCAGCATCTGTTCATTACCAATCACTGTTCTAAAAGCTTTACAGATACTGACCACTTCAATTCTTCCACCATCCTATTAACAACTTTAAATTGTATTTTTATTTGCAAATATGAAATTGAAGCAAGGAAAGGTCAGGTGTCTCACCTGAGTTCATAAAGCTAATATATGCTGATGCCAGGATTCAAAGCATAGGGTTCCATAATGAAGAGACTTTGAAATTTGCTGATCCACGTTGATATCCTGCCCATTCGAGAAGAATCACAGCTTCCTCCAGAAGTCCTTGGCAAAGCTCATTTTCTCCCATTAACTCCTGAATCTTGTCTTTGTTTTTAAATATTTTAAATCTAGATGACCTTGGTCTGTGGTTTGAAGGTGACTCTATGGGAGTCATTGTTTTTTTTAATTGGCGTCGAGTTGATTATCAATGTTGTGTTAGTTTCAGGTGCACAGCACAGTGATTCCGATATACATATACATATACCTAGTCTTTTTCAGATTCTTTTCCCATATAGGTTATTACAGAATATTGAGTAAAGTTCCCTGTGCTATACAGCAGGTCCTGGTTGATTATCTATTATGTATATAGCAGTGTGTATCTGCTAATCCTAAATTCCTAATTTATTCTTCCCCCCACCTTTTATTTTGTTTCTTACATACCAAACTCTGTTATGGAGGTCAGGGCAGGGGCGATGCAACAGGGAGAAGCAGTGTGTCCTGATATCTTGACTGAGTGGTGTTTATTATTTCTGCTGGTTCCTTTGCCCGTGTTACTGGAGGAATAAGGCCTTGGTTCTAGAAATCATTCCTCCAAGGATGGTAGTACCAATAACACAGATATAGATGTTGGGAGGAAGGAGAAGCTAGCTGGTGTGGAAAACGAGGGTTCGTGGGGAAGGCTCTTCCTCAGGAGATGAATTCTGTTTTAAGAAATGTTTTGTGTTTGAAGAAATGGTGATACACACAGTTGGAAACATTCAGCATGAGGTTAGAAAAAGTGAGCTTGGAACTTGGAAGAGGTGGTAATAAAGATCTGGGCCTAGAGGTGGTGGTGGATGAAGTCATAGGAGAGGATAAGACTTACATTTATAGAGGATGAAGGAGGCTCAAGGAAGGAATATTGGGGAACGCCCATTCCTGATGAAGAAGAGAAGTCATCAAAGGAGGCAGAGAGGTAAGAGAGCCAGGGTAGTGCTTCCCAAGGATGAGGAAGGGGAATAGTATTAGTTTCAAGAAACAGTAACTAATCAATAGGGCCAAATACTACAATGGTCAAGAAGAACAAGGGCCAAAATTAAAATGTCATGCTTGGGATGTCTCTCTCGACCTTGGAGGTCAGAGACTAGAATGTTGAGGTAGAAACTAATGAGAGGAAGGGTTTGGAAAATGTGAAAAGTGGTGTGTAAGTCATGCAATTTAGTAAATCAATCCTTTGCTTTTGTGAACGGTATTCTAGAACAACCCAATCCCCAAACCTCCTCAATACACTGTTTTAATGTATAAGTTTTTAAGTGAGGAATCTTTAAGGTCGACCTCAATCTTAACTGTCTGGGTTTGTTTTGTTTATTTGTTTGTTTGGTTGGTTTTAAAGACTAGTAAATCATTCCTTAGGGAACAAATACTCTAGCTAGCCACTAGAGAATTGCCACACAGGTATTATTGATTTTTAAAGAATTAGACTGTAGTCAATTTACTTAACATCACAACTTAATAGAAGGCAAAATAATTTTATTTGATGATTAAGAAGATATTCCAGGATCTGGCTGTACCTCTGGGACATCACCCTGAATTCCATTACAAAGACAGCAGGGAAAACAAATGCTAGACAAGGAGCCAGGAGGTCTGGGCCTAGTCCCAGCTTTCATCAATTCAGCTCACCTCAGAGAGCTTCAGTTTTCTTATCTTAGAATGAGGAGGTTGACTTTATCAGAGAGTCCCAGACCAGTACTGGTCTCTGATGATGTTTGCATCTTCTCCTTTCCAGCAAAGGAAGGAGGGAAGTGGAGAGTGGAGAGAGAAAGAAAGAAAGAGACAGAGAGAGAAAGGAAGGAAGGAAGGAAGGAAGGAAGGAAGGAAGGAAGGAAGGAAGGAAGGAAGGAAGGAAAGGAAGGAAGGAAGGAAGGAAGGAAGGAAGGAAGGAAGGAAGGAAGGAAAGAAAGAAAGAAAGAAAGAAAGGAAGGAAGGAAGGAAGGAAGGAAGGAAGGAAGGAAGGAAGAAAGAAAGAAAGAAAGAAAGAAAGAAAGAAAGAAAGAAAGAAAGAAAGAAAAGAAAGAAGAATTATGTAGTGAGTGTTACACTGCAACATGAGTTGTTTATGAAGTCAAATTTATTTATTTTTAATTCTAAGATTTGTCATTTCTACTGTATGCTAAAATGTTCTTTTATAAAACAATGTTCTAGGCACTAACAGATTTTTTAAATATGTTTACATAGCAACATAAAAAGCTAGCAACCTCATGATACTGCTGAAAATTTTCTCTAGATTTTTACTGGTCTATGGACCTACTGGGCTAGAATGCTTATTTCCTCTTCAATTCTAGGTTGAATGTGTCAAGTAGAGTTTAAAATCTCTGACTTTTATTTATTTATTTATTTTCACATCTTTATTGGAGTATAAATGCTTTACAATGTTGTGTTAGTTTCTGCTGTGCAACAAGGTGAATCAGCTATATGCATACATATATCCCCATATCCCATCCCTCTTGAGCCTCCCTCCCACTCTCCCCATCCCACCCCTCTAGGTGGTCACAAAGCACGGAGCTGATCTCCCTGTGCTATGCAGCAGCTTCCCACTAGCTATCTATTTTACATTTGGTAGTGTATATATGTCAGTGCTACTCTCTGACTTCATCCCAGCTTCCCCTTTCCCCCCGCAACCATGTCCTCAAGTCTGTTCTCTACACCTGCATCTTTATTCCTGCGCTGCCACTAGGTTCGTCAGTACCACTTTCTTAAATTCCATGTATATGTGTTAGCATACGGTATTTGTTTTTCTCTTTCTGACTAACTTCACTCTGTATTACAGTCTCTAGGTCCATCCACCTCACTACAGATAACTCAATTTTGTTCCTTTTTATGGCTGAGTAATATTCCATTGTATATATGTGCCACATCATCTTTATCGATTCATCTATCAATGGACACTTAGGTTGTTTCCATCTCTGGGCTATTGTAAATAGAGCTGCAATGAACATTGTGGTACATGACTCTTTTGGAATTATGGTTTTCTCAGGGTATTGCCCAGTAGTGGGATTGCTGGGTCATATGGTAGTTCTATTTTTAGTTTTTTAAGGAACCTCCATACTGTTCTCCATAATGGCTGTATCACTTTACATTCCCACCAACAGTTCAGGAGGGTTCTCTTTTCTCCACACCCTCTCCAGCATTTATTGTTTGTAGATTTTCTGATGATGGCCACTCTGACAGGTGTGAGGTGATACCTCATTGTGGTTTTGATTTGCATTTCTCTAATGATTAGTGATGTTGAGCATCTTTTCATGCATTTGTTGGCCATCTGTATGTCTTCTTTGGAGAAATGTCTGTTTAGGTCTTCTGCCCATTTTTGGATTGGGTTGTTTGTTTTTGTGATATTAAGCTGCATGAGCTGCTTGTATATTTTGGAGGTTAATGCTTTGTCAGTTGCTTCATTTGCAAATATTTTCTCCCATTCTGAGGGTTGTCTGACTTTTATTTGGATCTCAGATGAGAGCAACGGGAGGCACCCAGCAGCACGGCCAGTGTCTGAACTCTTATCAGAGTCCGGCAGCTATCTGCCATACTTGTCAGCAGCAGTAACATATTGAGAAGAAATTTCAAAAGCAGAGCTCTCATCCCAGGACACTGGAGCTCTGAATGCCAATGAAAAATTGTGCATCCTTGTAGAGTAGAGAGAAAGAAGATGTGTTTTGACAAATTCCTTAATCACTGTAAAGGAAATTTCACCAGCTCAAAGATACTGGAAATGAGACCCGCTCAGCACAGGCTGGAGAGACAAATTAACCCGAAAGTTGACTACAGAAACATTACTTTAGAACCAGAATAAAAGTTATTTATGTCCATTTTTACCTCCTGAAATGTGGGTCTTACCCTGGCACCTGAAATAAATGACACAAAACTCCATTCATCTCCTTCCCACTGTGTACCTGCCTATTTCTGAAGGAACTCTTAAAACTGTAGCAGGTCAGAGCAAATTGTCGCTGGCAGAAGCTTCAATATATCTGTGCCACTAAACTGCAGGCAGGAAGAATTAAGATGCAGAAATTAGGAATCAAGGACATTGAGTTTAATGTAACTGAGACTTATCTAAGTGTAGTTTCATAGATCTCAATCTCATAAAGCCCTAGGCAAAACCTGAGGTGGGCACTGATGATTCTACCGACGGAGGAAGCCATGAATTTCAATACACCATGGCAACAGAATACATTTCTCATTAAAGATGCGGACATAATACAGTTCAGAACAAAACTCCATAAGAAACAAAGAACGAAAAGCAGTGTTGGTGTTCCCCATGAACTCGCAATGAGTGAGATCTGCCCAGAATGTTTTGTTTATTGGGGCAGGAAATTGTTTTCTGAAATCAGAGGCATTGTGTCTTTTTTGGTGAGTAGAGGCCTCCTGAAAGTCAAATGAGAACGGAACTTTCAGAGAGACAGGCATACAAACAGACCTGAAGGGCTGGCATTAGAAATCAATACAAAGGAAAAGGAAGGGGACGGATCTGCGAGAGAGATCTCAGGATTTTCTTTTTTTTTTTCAGACGTGCGAATTTTTGTTCCCCGACCAGGGATCAAACTGTCACTTCTTGCCGTGGAAGCATGGAGCCTTAAGTACTGCACCACCAGGGAAGACCCTCATGATTTTCTACTGAGCACTTTTACAAGACACTTCGATAAACCTTTGCTAATCACCAAGTCATTTAATCCTTAAAGTAACCTTGAGAAGCAGGTCTTTTCATTCCCATTTTCCAGAAGATGAAATAGGTTCTGAGAGTTTAAATCACTTGCTCAGAGTCATACAATCCTTAAATTGTAGAGTCTTACCCCGGACTCAAACCCTCATCTGCCTAATGTAAACTTCGTGCTATACACTCAGGAGAGTGTAAATTTGAGGTTAAACAGTGGTTGACCAGGAGGCAAATGCAAATGAGCCATGATACTACTGTGGCCTAATCTATTGCTTTAACAAACAGTTCCTGCTGGAGATGCCCTGAGGATGAATCAGCTCAAAGGATGGCATAGGGTGCGAGGATCCGCCTCCCAGGCTTCTGCAGGTGTGCCCAGCTTGCCTCCATCTCTGCTGAGATTCAGTCAAAACGCCCCCTGGAACAGAGCCCCCTCTTAATTTTAGGAGACTTTCACCAGAGTGGCATATTAACTCTGACCTTATTATGTAATCTTCCAATCTTAAGGTGTCAGAAAAAGAATAAAATAAAGACATTTTCCATGTGTTAACTGCAGGAGGTCTTCTTACCTGTGAATCCTTGCCTGTGTTAAGCAGTTTTGACGTCTGTGACTTTTATGAGAGAGATAGAACAGATATCATCAGAAAAAGACAAATATTTTCCTGCAACTGTCCCCTTGCTAATGAAGAAAGGAATTCAAGTCAAGGCTTTTTGGTATGGCTTCCAATTCTTTGACCAAAGGAATTCATCAACTTAGTAGCTTATCACAAATATCTTAGAAACCAATGATAATCATTACTTAACATTAAAAAAAAAAGACTAATGTAAGTGTGTACACCATTATTCCTATCAGTGCAGAATCAAAAGCAGGTGTCTTTTTTAGGAATATTTCTGTTCATGGGCTTAATTGGTAACAATACCTTCTTGCCCTCCCGCCAGTAAAAGACCTTCACAGTTTAATACTTGAAAAAAAGCACAGAAAGGTGGTTTTTTTTTTTCTCTTTGCTAATGGAAAAATAAATAAATCTTCAGTCAATATATAGATAGTACTCATGTGTATGGTGTTGGATCAAAAAAGATGGCAGCGGGCTTCCCTAGTGGCGCAGTGGTTGAGAGTCCGCCTGCCGATGCAGGGGACACGGGTTCGTGCCCCGGTCCAGGAGGATCCCACATGCCATGGAGCGGCTGGGCCCGTTAGCCATGGCCACTGAGCCTGCGCTCCGCAACGGGAGGGACCACAGCAGTGAGAGGCCCGCGTACCACAAAAAAAAAAAAAAGAAAAAAGAAAAGATGGCAGCTAGCAGAGGTCAGCCCCCTCCTCACCTCTACAGTTATTCCATCATTGCCTTTTATACTTTCCCCAGGTGGAACGTGAGTCAATGCAGGCCAAAGTCATGAGCATAATTAACTGGAGAAATGTATTTTCAGCAGATGGATGACTCCTGTAGCTGGGAGGTGAGGCTGAAATGGATATTGAAGACAGATTCAATGTTGTGTAGAGTTTAATATATCTCCAATAATAGGGGTGAAGGCTATCTTTACCAAGTGTGGCCTCTTAGTTCCTGTGTCTCCAAGAATGGTAGGTCTTAGATAGTCACCAGGCTTGGGCCTGCCTTCCCTATGGTTAAACCAGCAAAGGCTTATGAGGCTCTTGGCCAGAGTAAAGGGGCCAGGGTCTTTGACCAGCAGATAGAGTGAGACTAACTGGCCCTCCTGGAATTGAATCCACAACCCTGGCCTCATTAACACCACTTGAGCAACTGACCACCATGAGTAATAAAGCATAGCAAACGGGATACTGAATTATATGACTGTGGCCAGTTTTCATTATTTTAAAGCTGTATCAATCTTTCTGGTAAAACACATATAAGAGGCCCTGTATGTGAGCAAATCCTCAGAACCAATACTTCATGTGAGAATTTGCCAGAGGGAAAAATAAAATACATGAATTTTATTTCAATAATCAGGCTTCAGATTTTGTCAGGCCTTTAAAAAGTATATACGTAAAAGGTACAGAAGTGCTGAAAGGATTAAAATTAGAAATTTCTTGTTTGACCCTGCAGGCCTAGGGGCTGTTACTACATGCTTTCCAGCTGCTGGTGATATTGGCTGCACGGTGCCCCACATTCAAATGCTGCTGGTTTCCAGGGCTGGCTCTGAACAACTCAAGCATCCCAATGGTATTTTATTGCTCTGTGGGCACCTCACTGGACTTTTAATAAATGGCAGAGAGCTTTCAGGGGTTTAGAAACCTGGGAGGCTTGCCTTTTTCCAATGAGACTATAGTAGATGCTATGTCCTCTAAGACCCAAAGTCCAAGTCCTCTAGCTCTCTACGAAGAGAAACTGGTTTGGGGAGATACCCAGTTTAAAATACAGGGTGTGGGGCTTCCCTGGTGGCGCAGTAGTTGAGAGTCTGCCTGCCGATGCAGGGGACACGGGTTCGTGCCGCGGTCCGGGAGGATCCCACATGCCGCGGAGCGGCTGGGCCCGTGAGCCGTGGCCGCTGAGGCTGTGCGTCCGGAGCCTGTGCTCCGCAACGGGAGAGGCCACAGCAGTGAGAGGCCCGCGTACCGCAAAATAAAATAAAATAAAATACAGGTTGTGGAGGAGCAAACCTGATATGTGGGGATATAGGGTGGTGGGGAGGGTTCTATCAAACTGATGGTTTCTATTTGGCTGTCCTAGAAGAAAGGCGGCACAGTATAAAAAGTACCGAAAAGTATTAGGCTTGGAGTCAGACAATCCAAGTCTGAATGACAGCTCTGCCACTTACCAGATGTATAAATTGACAAGTAACTTAATCTTAGTTTATTCTGTCCCAGACGTCATGGAAGGACTAACAAAGCCCAGTATCTGAAATCTCTCTCTCTCTCTACCTATCTATCTATCATCTATCTACTCTCCATCTATCTTACCCATACTAGTTTCCTTTCTTTTCACTCTGTCTTTCAACTAACCCTGCAGACAAGGGCTTCAGCTGTCATATCCAGTGTTATATCTGCAGACCTGGATGAATTAAATCCTAAAGTGGTGAGAAAATTTGATCACCTGACTACAGCATCATTACCGGTAAATTTTTGGGAAATCTTAGAGAATGCAAGAGGATTTCACACAGAGGTGAATGTTCTACTTTCCCCCCAATATAGGCTGAAACTATAGGCTGAGCCCCGGAATAAATCCTAGACTGGGTAATTAAACAGATCACTTTTGTGCACACTAAAGCAATGTGCGGACCACCCAGAATCCAAGAGGATGCACTCAGCGTCAGAGCAAGGAGTGTCGTTCCCACTTCTTTTTGTGGTGGGGTTATTTGACCGATAAAGCAGGTAGTGCCTGTCCGACCCCACGTATCTTGATTTCAGTAAAGTGTGTGAAAAAGGCATTTGTAGTCTCACGGACAAGAAAAAATTGGGGCTGCAAAATAATATATTTAGGTAGGTTCTTTACCTATCAAATAATCATAGACAAAAGTATGAAACTTGACCCAAGAGGGTGTCTAGGGATATGGCAAAGTTATGCCACACCATAGTTTAATGATAATTAGCACTTTGGATGGCAAAACCTAGATTCAAAAATGTCTTCAAGGACCATATATAGACAGAAATAAATAAAATGAATTAGAAGGGAAAGAAATATTTTTTAAAGCTGGTACGTAAGTACTGAGACATGACTAAAGTGGGGAAGTCTTGACTTGAGTGGCTCATGTGGGAAAGAGAAAAAAAACTACAGAAATTCTAGTTAAATGCAGACATAAGGTGTCATTGGTGCTGCTCCAAAGATAATCCAATATTAGGCTGCGTGTACAGACTGTCCCAAACAAGGGAGGAGAGCACTACGAATTAGGAGGAAGAAGACAAACTGGAATGCTTGTAACTAGGCCATCAGAGCTGATGGAGGCTCTGAAAACTGTGCTACAGGGGATGGCCAGGGGAGGAGGAATGTTTAGCCAGGAGATGGGAAAAGTGGATGGTGGGTCACAGAGGTGAGCGTGACAGGTGCCCTCCCAGTATGTGAAGGGCCACGATGTGCAGATGGTTTGCTTTCCTCTAGGCAGGCTTCAGAAGAGGCACTAGGGCCAAGGGGCAGCCTCTGGAAGGAAGCAGTGTGGGTAAAATATAAGAAAAAAACACACTATTTTTCTTAGCATCTCTGATGTCCAGTAGAAAATGTGAGACTGGAGTCCAGGAAAGAGGTCTGAAGGTAGAGCCGAGAGAAGGACCATCAACACAGAAGCTGCAAAATTGGTTGGGATTTTCAGTGTCCTCTGCCACCAGGAGCCCAGAATTGTCACACGTACATCTTCTGGGTTCCTCTTCATCCTAGGGGCACTGCTCTTCGGAGCACCCCTTCTCTTGAAAGCTTCTCTCACCCTGGAACTTCTTGGCCAGCAGACAGAAGGGGGCATCCTGTACCCTCAGCTTTAGAAAGGACCAGTCTGACAGCCTCCCACCTCCGGAAAGTGACCTAAGTCTGGGTGAGATGTCGGCAGTCCAAGGACCTGGAAGCGGTCCCACTGTATATACTATTCTCTATCTTTTTTAGAGTTCCCAGAGCTGGCACCCTAAAATGCAGAGTAAGTTTAGGAGATGAGGGGTAGTCAGAGAGAAGGGGTTTTTATGCCACCTGACCTCTGAACTGTGGATGGAATCCCTGGAAGCTCTCTGAGGTGCCGCGAGATGTCACGCTGCCCAGCAACAATGGATAATCAAGGGCTTCGATAAAACAGACTGATTGGATTTTGAAGAGGCGACGGGGCTCTCTTAAGGTGCAGAAAGGGCTATTCAGGGAGTTGCAAACTTTGTTATGAATGGACAGACACCCTCACGGCACCGTTTTCTCCCTGCTGCTCAGACGAGCACAGGCACACGCCTCTCAGCCTTCCGCGGCTGGGGCTCCGAAGGAGGCGCTCGGGTCGGAGCAAAGCATTCGTGTCGCCCCGGGCCCCACCGCGCCACACACACACACGAGGGGAAAGTGGGCAAAGCGAGGGGGTTGGCGCCCAATCTGGGCACGCTGGAGCTAAGCACCTGGCCTTTGTTTGCGAGTCGGAGCGGGGTAGGGGCACCCTCCCGTCGCCGCGGGGCGCGCGTCTCCGCGGAGCTAGCAGCGCGGCGCGCCGCGGTGCGGGGGAGGCCCCACGGCCCCCGCCCGGGTGCCTGCGCCGTCCCCCGCCCGCTCCGTGCGCCCGGCGCTGCGCTCTACGCGGGCCCCGCGGCCGCCGCACACTTGGCTGGGGCGAGAGGCGAGAGGGTAGGCGGGCTGCCTGGCTGGCGTTGGCGCTCTGCAGTGCAGTGTTAGCCCAGCTCCCTATATGGTCGGGGATTAGCTCGGCGCTGCTGAGGCTGAGCCAGGAGCCGGAGGAGGAGGAGGAGGAAGAGGAGGAGGAGAAAGAGCGCAGCAGCCGCGGGCGCACGCCGAGCGGCTGCCGGGCGAAGGAGAGGCGCCGGAGGCAGGGGCACCGCCGGCGCCTCGGGAACCATGGCCGAAGGGGCAGAAGGAGGCGAGGACGAGATCCAGTTCCTGCGGACTGTGAGTCTCCACGGCGGGGGCGAGGCGGCGGGCAGGTGGGGAGGAGCGCGGAGCCGGGCGAGGAGGGGCTGCGCTGCGCCGCGGTGTCCGATGCGCGGTGCCCGAAGCCAGGAGCCCGGCGCGTTCTCCGCACCAGCGGGGCCGCGAGGGGGCTGCGCGGGAAGGGGCACCTTCTCTCGCCTGTCCCTTCTTCCCCTGACGCCACCCCCACCCCAGACCTCCACCTCCACCTCTACCGCTCTCCGGGCAACTTGCTACTTAATCCGAAACCTTTGATGCCCAAACTTCCAGCCAGGGTTTGCTCGCTGTTGTTCTGACCTGGAGGATCAGAAGTGGAGGCTCTCGCCCCAGAGTCGGCCCCGCTCTTTCACCCCAACACTCCACCCCAGCCCCCTGTCGCCTCCTCCACGCACTGGGGAACCGCCAGAAGGAACCAGCGGGGCAGGGGCGAGCATGGGGCACCGAGAAGTGGGCGCAGGCGCTGGGTCAGTCCTGGGATCGCTCGGAAGGGAAATCGCCCGCCACTGCCCCTCGCACGTTCAGCCCCAAGCCGGCAGCTGCTGCTGGAGCGTTGCTTGACTGTGCCGAGTATAAGAGCCGTGGTTTCTGCTACCCGCTCTTCCGAGCCCCGCAGGACAGGGAAACCCCGGGCTCTGGCTCCGCGTCACTCAGGTCCCCTCGCTGGCACCGGAGGGCGCTGCTCCGCTCCAGATTTTAGGGGAAGTGGCGGGGTTGGGGGCTGGGGTGGAGTCTGTCGTAACCACATCCACCTTGCCCCTTAGGAGTTGATGTGAGGGTTTTCGGGTGGGGGTGGACGACAACCAGTAGGGGTGGGGACATTGGGGTGCGTCCCAGCTCTGATTTTCTCCAAGTGACCTTGAGCGAGTCGCATAATCCGCCCTTCCAAGCCTCAGTTTCCTCATGGGTAAAATGAAAAAAATACAACCAGCATTTCAGGGTGATAAGGATTAAATGAGATAGTGAATGTCATAATGTTTTGTAAACGGTAAATTGCTCTATAAGTGTTAAATCATTTTATATGCGCTGCCTAGCCATCAGGGATTGGAATCCTTTCTCTCCTTCTCTTCAAGTCCACCTTCAAACCTGCTCTCTGGAGATCCCAACTTAGCTCTTGTCCATCTTTTGCACCATTCCCTCTCCTTCATGGAGTGCTTCCTTACAATTCCCTTTAGTTTCTGTTCCAAACATGGTTTCTCTTTTGGGAGTGGGACTTGGGTCTCGTTTGGGACCCAATACCCTTTGGTACTACCTTCTGATACTGCAGAATTATCCATCTCTTCATCCTGGCTCTGATGTGCAGACCCAGACCCCATCCTCATCTCTCACACTGCACACAAGACAACCACACATACCACTCCTTACAGCCCTTTTGCTGTAAATCTGCCTGTTCCCACCAAAGCCCTGTGAGATCCTTAGGCTTTCCTTCCAACAGGTGTTCTTGGTATTGCGTGGACGGCAGCTCAGGTGCTTCCTGCCTTGTGCCTTCCTCAATCAGTCATTTCTTCTGCTTACTATTAATGATCTTCTAGGTATTGTTGATTGAAGAAGTTCCATTCTGACAGACAGGCTCAGTGTTGGGTAGATGACCCAGAGGGTCAAGACGAAATCCTGGTGGTTTTCTTGAGATCCGATCCTATGTGTTTCCCTTGGCTTCTGTGGCCATCTTTCCTGACTTTTCCTCTCCATCAGGCAGTGTCACTGTTTTTTTGGTACATCTGTAACCAAGGCTTACCATAGAGCAGTGCTTCTTAAACTGTTGTGGCATGGACATCCTGCCCCTAGATCAGAGCAGGTGGGCCCCTTTTAAAGCCCATTCATGGCCTCCTGTGTGGTTCAAGGATCCAGGTTAAGAACCTCTGTTGCAGAGGTACAGCATGTCAGTTATGGCTTCTACTGAAACCTGCAAGTGACCATGGGGGCTAGTGACTCCAAATGTGACATTGATCCTTTTCCTTCTAGTAATCACCTTAAGCATTTTTAGGTGTGTTCCTCAGTAACCCTATGAAGCAGCTTAACTTCTTCATCTTTGGCTTATTGGGGAGAGAATAGGTGATGAAACTGAGGCACAGGAAGTCAAGTGACTTGGCCATGGTTGCCCAGCGAGTTATTGATCACTGTCATTCCATAATGTTAAACTAAATTCCCACTAGAGTGTGACATTGAGCATTACTCCAGAGGTTATAGTCTTAGGAATATACTGAGGGCTTCCCTGGTGGCGCAGTGGTTGAGAGTCTGCCTGCCGATGCAGGGGACGCGGGTTCGTGCCCCGGTCCGGGAGGATCCCACATGCTGCGGAGCGGCTGGGCCCGCGAGCCATGGCCGCTGAGCCTGCGTGTCTGGAGCCTGTGCTCCGCAACGGGAGAGGCCTCAACGGTGAGAGGCCCGCATACCGAAAAAAAAATATATATATACTGAGATGAGAACTGCCGCTTTCTGAACCCTGACACTCTCCCTCTGTATCCATGAATTAGACAAAATTATTTCTCCAAACCTAACTGATGTAAGTTTTTGATCTGCACAAGATTTTGGTTTTATCTTGCTGCTTTTAGAGGTGTCAGGAATCATAGGGCTGTGCTATCAGTGGAAAATTTTCACTTCTGACCAAGACTAGGTTTGAGAACATAATATTTCAGTTTAAACTCCCCCACCTATCTTTACCTTAGAGTTTCTTTCTTTTCCCAAAACAGTATCTTTGAAAGCATTTTGGCCATACGTTAGTCATGTAATGCCTCTTCGCCTTAACATCGTCCTGGACCAGAAGGTGGTTGATTTCTGACGATGAAATAGAATTCTGTCTTTGCAGCCGTGAGCTTTAGAGAGTTGCTACTCCAAGAGCAGAGGCTTTCTAAGCTACTTTAAAAAAAATAGACCATAGACTAGTACTGTGTCAAGGACCCTTGTCAAATTGTTGATGGTTACCGTGTCCTGTTTATCATGATAGTGACAAAAATGAAAGCAGCTAGAACTATCGATGACCTGAAATGGACCAGAATTACTGCAGTAATCCCTGTAGGCGTGTGTACGGGGGCTTCAGGCACTAGCTGGGTGGTAGTGTTCGTCTTGGTTGCCTCCTCTGATACATTTGAAGCCCACCCTCTCCTAAGTCGGGGGCAGGTCCTACACAAGGGGTTTGGAAATGTAAGCACATCATGTCAACTAAAAGCTCCTGTACCTCAAACTTGAAAACGGCTGTGTAAAACTACTGATTCTCTTCTGGCCTTCCGAAATCATCTAAGTGATTCGTCATGGCAGTCATCTAAGTCAATGAGAGCGAGTCAGCCAGACGGATAGACCTAAGAATTTTCTCGAAGGCTACAATTTTCTCTCCCACTGCTGCTGGCAGTGGCATCATCCTCCCTTCTGATTGCTCTTGCTGACGTAGCCAGTGTCACTGTCACTGTCAGTGGCTCTGAAGCTGCTCAGAAGCAGATAAACCTGCCAGCCACCGATCTGAAAGCAAGAAGTTACGGCAAGAAGAGTGACAATTACCCTATCTCCAGACGGTTGGTGGAGTGGCTGGCACTGCATCATGCTTTGAGAGTGCCAGGAAGAAGATGGTCTCTCCCCCCGATTTTTTTCCCCTTGGACTACAGCATCCGTGAAAAAAGAGAGAAAGGAAAACCTCCAAGCCTCAGCTTGCTGTTTTAAAATGCCACAGCCTTCTCTTTGCCAACGCCCTCTCCACCACAAAGTTAACTGAGACAGAACTCAAAATGAGATGGCATTCGTTTCTATTAGTTTCCATTAAAGATAGGTCATAGCTGCCTCATTTAACCCTCCTCGTAGAAAGTTGTCCTCCTTCATCTAAATTTGCAGCTCTCAAGCGACGGGAGAAGGCACTTGGGCTGAGAACTGAGACTGTTCCCGTGGTCTTGGCTTCCACCCTACAGGGTGACTAGGACAAATCCCTGAATTTGAGCTGCGTGAGCTCACGTCGGTCCAGAGCACGTGCTCGTGCCAGGTTGGGATGACAGTGAACTTTCCTTTGGTGGTTTATAGATTCCTGCTTGCTTCTCCCCTCAGCTGAATCCATTTACATAACAGGGGCTTGTTGCCAATGGCGTGCTTTTGGTAGCTTTTCCTCAGGGAGGCGGGGCGAGGAGGTGGACAGCAGTGACTTCTGCCTTCAAGCACATCGGCTCTCGGGGCGACGGTGCTTGGTGATGGAGGGAGTGCCAGAGTGCAGACCCAGTACCAGGTGTGTGTGGTTGGAGAGCAGGGCTGGGCTGTGCTGCCGAATCAGGTCTAATGGTTAAAATGGCAAAAACGCAGAATATTCCCACGCTCTGGGTCTCCCAATATGGCTTCGCACTTTCTCAGTCTCTTTTCCTTTGGCTTTGGAAAGCTGATCTTACTAAGGAGCTGTAGCAGGATAGCTGGACACCTGATATCCCCTCCTTTCCAGGGAAATGCCCTGGGTGGATGTAGAAAGAAGCCAGTTCCTTCTCACAGAAATTAACTTGCGTCAGAAGGTCACATCAGCACGGGGGTGGGGGTGGGGGTGGGGGTGGAGCTTCTCCCCGGAGGCACTCATTGCCGTGACCAGGGTTGTCCTGGGGGATTGGGAGGTGCCGCGCTCCAGGGAATGAGGTGATGGTGACTGTGAACCTGGAAAGGTTTGGCATGCGTTGCAGCCCAGTGTAAGAGGAGTGGGACCAAGTACAGGTCTGCAGTTGAATAAGGTGTGTCTGACGTCTGAATATTTTTTCTGATGCGAATATGATTGTCAAGCAGGATGAGGACACTTCTGGTGAAATACGTTTTTTTTCACAATTCTTTATTTCTTTTCCAATACTGAATTAGAGGAAGACAAATATATTTCCTGGCTTCCTAAGGGTTGATCTGAGGGGAAAAATTGTTGGAAAAGAAAGGGTGGGAGGAATTTATCTGGAGAGCAAAATACCCTGGTAATTATGTTTGAAGGATTTGTATTGAAATAGATCTTATTATGAATATCTGTGTTCACTTGCCTCTGTTGCTTTTTTTGTGATCACCTGTTTTCACTACTTGCTGGGAAGGATTTTTTTATTTCATCATTTGACTCTTCCTTTACCTTACAACTTAAAGTGGGTTTAGTTTAGAAGTCACTGGCTTCATCATTTTCTAATTGACTTGCATCCTCCTGCCTGATTCTTCCCAATCTCTTGTGTAGACCCTGGAATGTCTTCAGAAACCAACACACCAGCTCATTTCCCACAACCCTGCATCCGTAGAAACTCTTCTTTATTAGCTCTGTCTTTAAGCTACCCTTAATACAAGATTTATCCAATAGCAGTGGAATGATAGAATAAAAAAATTGAACTCGGAGGCAGGAATTCTTATTTCTAGCCCTAGCTCACTGTGACCTTGAATGAGTCCCTTAAGAAAATGGAGATCTTCCACACTGTATCGAGGTAGAACTTGCTTTAGTCGCTTCACAGAAGTGTCACGAGAGGCAACGGTCATTCCAACAGTACGTCAAAGGGGAGAAGAGGGTGTGTTTCATCGGGTATTATTGTGTTTTTCCTGCACGAGGAAATCAACCCTGCCTGTGACTGGATCTTGTCGAAAAGTGCATTTCCCCTTCCTCTAAAATGCCCTCTGTCTCAGGGCCTCGCCTTCATCCCAGAGTTGTTAGACGGTCTCCAATGTTGGTCCAGCCCCAGCATATCTGGGAAATTACTTGACTAAAGCAAACGCCAGCTTCCCTCAAGCTATTTGACTAGAAAACTTGATTGAGAAGACAAGTCAGTTGGTGCGAGAGCCTTCAAAAGGCCAGGTAGGTCCCCAGGATTCCAGCCACCAAACAGAACCTTCAGTTATTTTTCATCTTCTCAGATAATTACCAAAGCTATGATTTCCCATTGGACCACCTTTTCTTATTGAATCCCTTATCTCTTCCCTTCAAAGCTACCCCTCCCGTTTCCTCCCTCCCATTTCTTTTATGAGCCCCATTGTCCTTTCCCCCAGAGCACTGGGACCAGCTTTCTTATAAAGCCCACCCTGCTTTTCCTCCCAGGGATATTGCTGCTTCAGTCACGTCTGTTTGGAGAGTCAGGGCCTTTGAAAAGTTCCTTTCTGGCCGCACCTGGATGAAGCAGATGCTTTGTGGTGGGATCCCAGCCAATGCTGAGGCTGCAGGGTACCACTTCTCCCCAGGGAGCCACGTCGGGTCCTCAGGCTTCAGGCTGGCATCCTCTCAGCCATCTTCCTGTTTGGAAGCCAGTGGGGTATTTTAGGGACAAAGACATTTCCAGCCACTGCAGCCTCCTTTGCTTCAGTGAGTTTTGCCATCATAGCACCTCTTCAACTCAGAGAGAGGGAATGAAAAGTGCTGGCACCTGGGTCCTGATCCCGCTACAGGGATGGGCCTTGTGAGGTGCCAAGATTGTTTTTTTCCCTCCTGTGTCATTTCTGATTCCTGATTGTTAGAAAACAAAGTTCAGATCAGCTCTGAGACTGATGATGCAGTATTCAAAAATAAAAGAGCTGTGTCTCCTCTCCTCAAATGCACTTCTTCCCTTGTCTAGCTCAGAGCACATTGCTGACTCTACAGGAACGCTCTGGGCTATTGTCCTTTCAGGCCGGACATGGCCTTACCAGTAGGAGACACTGAGGCACGAGGCCCTGTTTTTCTCTTTGTTGGTTTTGTCTTTTTCTTTCACCTTCCACCTCCTTAGACAGTGAACCTCATTGATTACAGGTCTCCCAGCCCCCATTCAGGCTTGACTACTTGAAGAGGTCTTACTTTATTGGATCTGGTGCCCAAGAAGAAGGACAGCAGACATTATATCCTAAAATCAGATCACAGAGAGACTCAGAAAGTTTCCCAGGAGCCATCCCCTCCGGGGTGACAGCTGCTGGTGGCTGCTTACTTTTCAGAGTGCAAAGGAGGCAGGAGAGAGCTCTAGAGACAGAAGCTTACAGGCCATCAACAGTTTTCTACTGAGTTTAGTTTACGTGTGGTTTTATGCCATGGGAACCAACCCGTGTGATGCGCAAGGCAGCGCAACTTTCAGGAAAGTGTAAGAATGCAAATCTGAGTTGGCGTCAGTGTCAGTGTGACCCAGAAGGCTAACTATTTCCTTGGTCTGCCTCTGGGATGAAGCATTGACTCAAGAAATTCCCTCTATCAAAGTACAGAAATGCAAGATTGTTAGCTCAGCAGGTGCCATTAATGATTAGCATCATTAGCAGAGCCAGTTTCTGAAGAAATAGCAATTGGATTGGTGACACCTGAGAGCACTTGGGAGCACTCCTGAGAGGAGCAAGCCTGGGTGAGCACTGCACTGGTTCTTGGGGAGCCCTGAGTAGGTAGAAGAAGCACCAGGGCATGGAAGTCTGGGTTCTGGGGGTGGTGGCACAGAGACTCCATCTTTATCTACTTATGACCTTTGATCACAGGAGAGGAATCCCTGAGCTGCATGGGAGAAAGTGGCCAACCTCATTTCAGGCATTGGGAAGATCGCTGTTCGCAGCCAGGACTGGTGCTAATAAATACTTTGTTTTAGATAATTCAGAATCAGAGACAACAGTTAGAAAAAGAAAGCCTCAGATTGCTATAAGATGAGGTGACTCTACTTCAAACAGAGTACTAAAGCAGCGGCTTCCCGAAGAAGAAGAGTGTTCAAGTGACAAAACTCCATTGTCAGTTATCATATTTGGTGATGTGTTCCTCATCGTGATACCAAGCAAATGCTCCAGAGTCCCTGAAACCAGATCAGGGACAATTAGAACAATTCCTACAGCAATAAAGGAGAATGCCAAGGAGAGCTGCCTGTCCTCCAACAGAGCAAATAGAAAAGGCTCTTACTGGAAGGTACCTGCTTCTCAAACACACCGGTGACAGGGCCTGGCATTTACTCTCTGATAATTTCACAGTTGAGTACTCTAATGGGCCCGAGCAGAGAGAGCTAGTCAGTGGGACTACAGGAAGAAATGGAAAATTCTCCATCAATGGCACCTAAATGTTCCACAGTGTAAGAAGTATTGATTGGCACTGCTGTACTGTATGCTGTGGACCAGATCCAGACTGTAAATAACACCGGGGCGGTAAGTGGGATTTAGTTGGCCACAACGTCACATTGAACCAAAAGCTGACTCCAAGCAGTCTCATCAAAACAGGGCGGGCAACCCAGGAAAAGTGTGAGCCCCTCAAGAGCCCCTTCATCTCTATCATCCAGGACACATAGATGTTGCTCTCAACTATAGCAGCGGTCCACCTCCAAGTCGGCCTCTCTTCTGTCCAGGCTGCCTAGAAAAGAGAAGTCCAAGAATAAACCATAGTGAGGTCTTGAGCAAATCTCATTTCTTTGCAAGAGGGATTTTAAGATGAAAAACAGAACAGAACATACCAGTCAAATGGGTGAACTCAGAGCAAAAGCATTCGCTTTATTTGGTGGCATTTCCATCACCAGATACCTGCAGGACTGTCTGCCCTTCCCTAGGTTTTAGTTCATCCATTTCTGAAGACATGGCAATAATGTATATCTCCAGGATGCCTTGAAAATAGGAGTGAAGAGATTCTGAGTCTCCTCCGGGAGAATTAGATATGTGTATATGGAAGGAGTAGCTTGGAATAAAAGAATGTTTTGTTGCCCCATTGCCTGAAAAGTTTCCTATCCGCAGATTGTAAACTCCAGGAACACAGAGGTCTTAAATTCAGTCTACTCCGAATCCCTAGGTAACAGCAGATTAAAGGGCTCACTTTTAAACACTTTTGGGGCCAGGCAGGTAACTAAATGTGTGAATCAGGCTTTATTTGCAAAGAGAGATGGGCCTGATCTACACATTCAAATAAAAAAAATTCTTAAACATGGCCAGCCAAGCAAAACACATCCGCAGCAGGATCCTGAGCTGTCTGCCAGTTTGCAGCCGTGGATGAACCCTCAGATTCTGAGTGAATGCGCTCCCTGGAATGCATGAATATTTTTATGAGTAGGATGGCGCTCACAATACACATCAAGGTCCTTGGATGAAAATGTCAACATAAAAGACAGTGTATCATCTGTTTCAGTGTATAAGAGAGAGATTGGCAGGCAGACAGATTAGTAGGGTTAATAAATGATAGACTGGATCATCAAAATGAACGCAGATTGTGTCAGCCTTTAAACACCCTTTAAAATTGTCATATAGATATAGATATCATGAAATATAAAGTAAGCAGGGTATCCATGCAACCTTTATTGGCCAACCTGGACCTTGGCAAGTGACTGGGAATTACACAGATGAATAAGACATCATAATGTTCCATGCCTCCAACAGCTGGAGGTCACGAGGGAGCTCAGTCTGGTTTTGAGGTAGCAAGGATATCACTTCAGATGCATTTATAACAATTCATTTCACTTTTCCATACCTCTGTGGTACGAAAATTTTCTTACTAACATCTATGACCTTGGGGACGTTTCTTAACTTCTGCGCTATTTTCTCATGGGTTAAATGAGAGTAGTAATAGTGTGTCTCTCCAAGCGTTGTTGTGAGGATTAAATGAGTTAATCCACGTAAGGTGCTTGGAAGAGTGCCCAAAATATAGTTAAGTCCTCGGTAAATATTAGCTATTAATATCGTCTCAACAACCAGTGTAAAACAGCGACATTAGTCACACTAGCTACTCCAAATGTCATTGCCCATCCATTTTAAAGTTGGAAAGTACAAAGGGACAATGCCCTGGGATTATTCCATGGTCTGGATTGCTGACATTCTGCTTCAGTATAATATGACCAGGCCTTGTGAATGGAAATGAGCCTCGGATGGACACGGCCCCAAGTGCACAGACTGAAAGGTCAGTTCTCAGAGTGTCTACTGTGCACAACCTCTTGATGCAAATGTTGATTGACTCTTCCTCTGGCAAGTTTTGATTACCTGTATCAGCATCAGCGGGTAGGCAACGTGGCTTGCAGAATCCTAAACACAAGCAACACATTGTCCTTGGTTTGGGGAGATTTCTTTTCAACCGATGTCTTAAGTATGGAAATTTGCCTTTCAGGGAATTCGCTGTATTTTTAGCAATTCAAGGTCATCCCACTGTAAAGATCTGGCTGTGCACCTTACCTGATCCCTTCTCATGTCTGTGGATGCAAAGCTTGAACCTAAAGTAAAGCTTGATTTTTGTTACGTACTTTCGTGCCCTCTCCTCTGAAGGGTCCTGCTGCAGGCAGTGGCCCAAGCTTCTGATTTTTACCTCCCTCCTACTCTACCAAACATCATTTCCATTATGTCTCCTCTGCTTTCCGTGGAATTAAATTTGGATAATGTTGGTGATTTAATCTTTAGCAAGAGTTTTCCCTTCCCTGGATGAGGGTAGATATTTACCTAGTTAAAATTCTCTCGTCCTTGAGGAGTGTAATGGGAGTCTAGGTGTGTCGGCTGGCTGGTGGTTCCTTGTTTTTGATGAGGTTGTAGCCCCTAGCTGGCTCTTTATTTTCATCCATAAAGCTGGTCCCAACAACCGAAACAATTGGGCCAAGTAGATGGGAAGTTATATTTTAAAAAATTAAAGTGAGATTTCCCCCAGCTAATAGAGAATGGAAGGGGGGCTTTTGATTTCTTTAAAGAAAGGAGGAGATTTTTTTTTTAGTGCTGAATCTGGATGTTTCACTAGCCATAAATTTCACTTTTTTAGTGTTGAATAGAAAACTAAACTCTATGGATGAGCTATTTCATTGAATCTAGCCTCAGTTTCCTTCCTAATCTATAGAATGGTGACTGTCATAATTAATTCACAGGAAGGGGTCAGGATGAAATGACCACACCCTGAGTCTCTCCAGAGCCAGGCCCTATTTTGTTACTATTGGCTGCCTCCTTCCCCCCAACATCTGATAATGTCTGCTGCTTGAGGATGTCCTCAGAAAGCATACTTTATAAAATATAAAATGCTATAAAGATGTCCCACATGCACATTAGAACCTGGGCAACAGTGAAGTCTGATTACATATGTCTGGAGCTCACTATTCTAATCAAATACATTTTAGATCAAAGTTATTCTGACATATTTATTTTTGTACATAAATATTATTGTAGTGACTCATAATTAGGCATAATTGTGCATGATCACATAAATGACTATAATTAGTATAAATTTTGCCTAGCCGGACCAATTTTTTAAAATTGTATGTCTTAGTTCTCTCCTATTATGAGCCTTAAAGTTGATGGTTTCTCTGGTACCCCCGCCATTTTCAGATCACCATTATCATCCCTGTCATCAGCGTCAACACCGTCGTCACTTGTAGTCTTTGATAAGAGAGTGTTTAAGAGCTCAAAGGTAAAACAGACCTGAGTGTGAATTCTCGATTGATCATTTGCAGGCTGTAAGACCCTGACTGTCTCCTCATCTCTAAAATGGGAATATTGATAACTTTTCATGTAGCTTTTGAGATCATTAAAGGTGGTAATGTTTGTAGAGCTGTAATGAGCACAGTATCTCATACTCTGCATATTTTCTCCTCTGTGCTACAATATATGATGTGATATAATACATATTCTCATGGTAGGTCCTCCTCCCCAGTGGATGGGGATTCCCTTTGCCAGGTCCCCAGCACCCATGCTCAGCCTGTGCTTCTACGAGCCACCTGGGATCTTGAAGCAGCTGCTTTTCAGTGATTCGGGAACTGTTTAGAGGGTAGACAATGTACTTTAAAGCTGTTTATTTACTACGATTTCTAACTCAGTTAATTGGAAAAAAAAATCTAAATAGCTCTCCCACCTGCTCCCTAGAAGCCTTTGCCAGATGAAATCCTGTGGGTGTGCACGTGTTCCTGCTTGGGTTTCTGCATGTAGGAAGGTGGCAGTCCCAAATCGTGCTTTTTACGGACAACAGGAACCTGGGCCTGACTTCCAGCTGCCTTATAGGTGATGACAAATACATTTACTGATTCTTGGGCTTTGCTCTGGTCTCTGGCTGTGCTAAGTGCATGTCACTCATGTTCATGTCCTGGTGAACCTTCCAGAATACATGTAAGAAGGCAAATAACTCACAGAGCCCAAAGAGGCTCTGCATCTAGGTTAAACGCCCCACATCAAATGGAAATTAAAAGTAGCTTTACTGGGGTTTTAGAGTACAAGAGATTTAAGGTTAACCTCTGTCTCACCCATAGGTTAGGTGCTGTTGGGGAATATGCTGTTGGGGAAGATATGCTCCTTTGCCCCAGACTTCTCTCTCACCGTATGACAAGGTGCATGGAATTCCTGACATTCGAGATACTCCTTTAGATTAAGGTATTATCTCCATGGTAAATGGAGTGGTCTGGGAGTGGATTTCGATGTTGCTGTGCCTCCTCTTGGATTATCAGATTACCTAGAAATAAAACCTTGATCTGGGGCTTCCCTGGTGGCGCAGTCATTGAGAGTCCGCCTGCCGATGCAGGGGACACGGGTTCGTGCCCCGGTCCGGGAAGATCCCACATGCCGCGAAGCGGCTGGGCCCGTGAGCCATGGCCGCTGAGCCTGTGCGTCCGGAGCCTGTGCTCCGCAACGGGAGAGGCCACAACAGTGAGAGGCCCGCGTACCGCAAAAAAACCCCCCAAAAAACCCCAAAAAAACCCTTGATCTGGCATTATGGCATATGGGGTTGAAAGGAAAGGAATGGTCACCAGAGCACTGGCAGGTTCAATTCCGCAGTTGGTTACACTGGATCTCCTAGGGAAATAGGGGAAAGAAAGGGTATGTTAACAAAAGGAAAAAAATATGGCACCTAAAGGGTAAGGATAAGGAGGAAAGAGGCCAAGCATCACTAACTTCATAATTTTCACCCCAATATTATTGTGTAGATGTTAATATCTTAGACAGAACTCCGTGTTTTCAATTAAGAGTGACTTGTACGTTAACTGTCTCTTTCGTACTGCTGATTTTTCTTCACCTTTCACACTTATCACCATCTAACTTACCACATATTTTATTTTCTTATTCTGTTTGTGTCTCTCCTGCCACTCAAGGATCAGAATTTTGTCCTTTTGTTTTCTGTTATATTCTCAGTACTAAGGATGGTGCCTGGCACATAGTAGGTCTCTGAAAATAGTTGTTGAAGGAATGAATACATTCTCACATGCTGATCTTCCAGCCCACGTCCCTACCTCATTGTGTCCTCACTGCCTGACTTCCCCTCTCTGTGCCCTTATAGTTGGTGACACTGATGTAAATGTGTTACAGTGAAGATTAAAAACCCCAAGCATATCATAGAATCTTCCAATCCAGGCTTGGGAATATGGGGACTAATGTCTCAGTTTCTGACCTCCATGACTCACGTGAAGTCAGCTTGTAAAAAATGAGAAATGAGGATGGCTCTGACTTCACATATATGTTTACCTGACTGTCAGGACTAAACATACACGGGACATTTCTAGGTCCTTATGGAAATAGAAAATGGGTATGGGACAATTCCATATGTATGGAACATATGTCTGCTGTATATATCATTGATACCAATTTGATGACTATTGATATTTTTATACTTTTTGTGTTTCTCGGTATTTACAAACTGATGCTTATTTGAGTAACTGAAGGCTATTTTGATGTCAGTCTACCTTGGAAAAGATTTCTATGTGCTCTAAAAGTCTCTAATCTATACCAGATAGAAACCAGTAACCACTCTGTGTAGCCCCTTTATTTCCACGTTGAGCGCCAGCAACAGCATGTACCACCATCCTCCACTGGCACGTGAACATGCAGATATGGAGTAAAACTCAGCCACCATTCATATTTACAGATGAAAGGAAGCCATTCTATTAATAGCTCAAATTATTGATAATTCAAGATTGATTTTTGTTTGCCTTTGAAATGGACTTTAATACTTTCATGTTGCTCAGCTTGTTTCTACTTATATACTATCTCTGTTTCCTCCAAGCTCTAGCCCTCCTTTAGAGCCTAGAGGAACCTGGGCCTGACTTCCAGCTGCTTCTGGACCTTCTTCTGAGATTTCCTCCTGTAGGGTCCTGAATAAGACTATGGTGAGGCTTCTCTTTCTTATGTGAGTCTACTGAGGTGTTTTTTTCCCCCCAGTGTCTACTGAGCTAAATCAGAGCTTTATTAGAGCTTTATTATTTATTAGCTTTATTAGAAAGCTAATAGCTTTCTGAAAGTATCCTAAGACATTTATAGCTAGGTAATGACCCTTGGTAATCATCTGTTAATTTTTCTGTTAGGAAACTGAGATACTATATGTTATCCGTCTATCCATCCATCCATCCAACAAATATTTGTTGAGTACATACTATGTGAAAGACATGTGCTAGGAACTGAAGAAGATTTAAAGGGGAGCAAAATACATAATCCTATTCTCAAGCATCTTAAAGTTTAGTGGGAGAGCTTAGACATCTAAAGAACTGACAGTAGATTAGGACAAAGATAGAAGTTACACAGCCTAGAAGGAATCCTTAATTTTGACCAGGGAGTCAGGGACAATTTGAAAAGAGAGGGAGTATTTGAACTGGGTGGGTTCTATAAGGTGTTGGTAGATGGAAAATGGAGTTAAAAGCACATTTCAGACAGAAGGGTCACCATCAAGTAAAACCCAGAGGTGTGAAAATATGTGACACATTCAGGGAACTATGAAGACTAGAGTATAGGGGGTACACGGAAGACTCTTGGGAGATGAAAACTATTCTGCAGGCAGATCAGGGTGAACTGGACTTAATTCTTTAGGTAATGGAGAACCAGCTAACATGAATATAATTGATCCTAAAGATTTCAAAATATATGCTCATGTTAATTCACTACTGTGTGGGTTTGGTAAAGTAGAATAGATAGATATAGATCCTGTCAGGGTACTCTTTTATACTGGTTTCTTCAGTTCACGACTGTATATCTGATACTTTGAGAATCCAGTTGGCCCTTAAAGGACAGATATAGAAGATCACTTGAACAACGGCATCTGTATAGACGGGACTTAGAGGTCTGAGGCTATTACCAGAGAGAACCTCCACCGACAGGGACCTGGCCTTGCCCCTGGAATGGAAATGAAGGAAGAGTCTCATGCTGCACTAAACTTTTCTTCGTGGAGTGAGAACTACTGCGTAGCTATAGGAGGTGATTCACCTTGGCTTGGGCAAGGGGTTTAAAGTAACAGAAAAAGAAGTAGGCACTCCAAGAACATCTGGAAAATAGAAACTGATTAGCACCGAAGGGCTGTAGCTCTATTACAGGCCTTCTTGAGGGAGGACTCTGGGTGTTAAAAGCTCAGTATCAGCAGTGTCCCTCATACCTCAAACTGTTAAACTTAGGCTCCTGTACTCCTGCCAGAGGCCATTTCTAGGCCATGGGGCACCTGAGCCCTAAAGTCACAGCAGTAGTGGAATGCAGCCCTTTCTTGAATAGACTATAGGCTTTACTACCCTGGCTCTTTTTGCCTTTGGTGACCTACCATACGGTTACATATAATAGTGAGAAAAAAAATAGGAGATCAAAATTCAAATCAGCACATTCAGATGGTTTGTTTAAAATTTTGCTAAAAGTTTAGTGAGGAATATGACTGGAAAGTACTTGCTAATTATTGTTGTCTGAACTAAATAATCTGGTGCTTGATCATATTGTGCAAACTTGGTTTCATGGGACCTAAATTTCCTTTTCTCCACAAGATTGAATATCTCCCTGGGGGCAAGGTCGTCTTTTATTAGCTAGTTTGATTTCTTACAGCTCTTTCAGTGCCCATATGTGTGTGTACAGTGGCTCAGTGATTTCTCGAACGATTTTTTAATTCAGTGTTTCTGCAAGACCTCATTGCTTAGAGCAAATGGCATGTTTTAATCTAGTTACTTATAAAAAGGGACTCTACCTTCAGAAATTACAGGTTCCATTCTGAATTAGACAATGTGAACTTCTAATAGGACTGACTCTTTTCCCATAAAGTTTAAAAGGGTATGTGTGTGTGTGTGTGTGTGTGTTTGTATGTGTGTGGTGTGACTGTGATTAAGGCATTTTTGTAGTTGTTTCTGATGTATCCCCAGTGGCAAACAGAGCAGAGCCTATAGCATGTGCTGAGTAAACACTTATAGAACAACCTAATAAAACAAAATGGAGAAAACAGGAGGAAACTTAAGTTTATTTGAAATCTGATACCTAAACTCAATCCAGGAAATGGAGGTAAGAGTTGGGAGTTAGGAAGACAACCATTGGTAAATCAAGATGGTGGTACAGATGGGCCAAAAGGAAGCGATCCTGGATCTAAACACAAAGACCCGGAGGGTCCTTCAGGGCAACCTTCTTACACAGGCTTGAGGCATTCTGGGCCTAAGTCAGGCTGGTCAGTTTTTACTTGTGCTACATTCTGTGGCAGCACCATTCTGACCAATTAATAGCAAGAGTAACTCATCTCGAGGTGGTGGTTCTTCAGTTTTGGGTAACATTCTCTTCATCCGCAAATTATTGGGGGTACACCATTTTATGGGTTCCCTTGTCTTCCATTCACCAACGAAACCTACTTGTACTCCTTCCTCATGCCCCCTATTTACTCCCAGAACTTATACTAAATAAAGCTAAAAGAAGAGTGTCATGGTTTTTGTTTTCTTTGTCCTGGTATCCCCCTTTCTGAAAGAGTCTCATGGGAACAGTTGCCAGCATGTCATTTTTTGCTCCCCAGCTTTCCTCCCACCGACTGACTGAACCTTCCTACACACATACTTGGGGGTGCTGCTCATAAGCTAGCTCCTCCAGCAGGCTAGCTGTGCTGTGCTCGAACTGTCCTACTTTTCCTCCCCTCCAAAGTCTGCCTCCCCAGTGTTCCTTTACATCACGATTCTGTTTGGTATCTTGTTACTGTTTCTATGAATTAATTTGAGCTAGGATATTAAAGATTGACCAATGCTGTACCTAGATAGTTTTATTTTAAAATCAGTCTTCAATGTTTTGATTCATATAAGTAAATAATAACTGGAATTGTAGGCATACTACTAGTAGGATGGCATAGATTGTAGCTACAATAAGAATAGCTACTCGGAGCTACCCTACTTCCACGGCTATCAATTCCCTTCATCAGTCTTAAGGATATTGTTGCACAGAATTAAAATGAACTAAAGAGCAGTGAAATACTAGTTTTCACGGAATTGTTTCTTGAAAGTACCCACTCATTTAGCATTTGGGTTGTAGTCTGCCACTAATTCTGTAAATTTGGACTATTTCTCATTCATCTCTAAAATGAATGGGGCTAGATAATTTTTAAGTTCAGTTCCGGGTCTAATATTCTCTGACAATAACAGTAACTGACATTTTATTTATGAAGAACTATACGCCCTGGGGAAGGGTAAGCTGGGACAAAGCGAGAGAGTGGCATGGACATATATACACTACCAAATGTAAAATAGATAGCTAGTGGGAAGCAGCCGCACAGCACAGGGAGGTCAGCTTGGTGCTTTGTGACCGCCTAGAGGGGTGGGATAGGGAGGGTGGGCGGGAGACGCAAGAGGGAGGGGATATGGGGATATATGTATTTGTATAGCTGATTCACTTTGTTATACAGCAGCAACTAACACACCATTGTAAAGCAATTATATTCCAATAAGGATGTTTAAAAAAAAAAAAGAAAAAAGAACTATATGCCCTAGTAAACATTTCATTTATTCTAGTATTCAGTGAATATTTTTAGTGCCTACTATGTACCAGCCACTGCAATAGGCACTAGGATATGATAGTAAACATGACATATGGAACTCCTTCCCTCATGAAGCTTACGTTCCAGTGAGGGAGACAAAGAACATATATACAAGGAGTAAATGTGATTTCATATAAGGCTGAAAGCTATGAGGAAAAGTAATACATGATCAGGGGCCAGAGAGTGACAGTTTGCAGAGGTCTAGGTGGTTATTTAGGGTGAAATTGTTGTAAGGTTACGTTTCAGTTGTGCTCTGAATGGTATGAGAGAGAAGCCACAGAGAACATTCATTTCTCTCTCAAAGAAAAGAGAGAGGACAGGTCAGAGGCCCTAAGGCTGGAGAGGCTGGTATGGAATGAACAAGGGGAAGACTGCAGGACGTGGAGTTAGAGGTAGGCAGGGGTCGGATCTAACAGGGTCTTGTAAGCCTTGCTAATTGTATGTGGGAATCACATCAACCCTATATTGTAGGTAGGCATTATTATTATCTCCATTGTACTCAGAAGAAAACTGAGGCTCAGAGAGGACAAGCAACTTCTTCAAGTTCACACATGGTCTGTCTATGCCACAGCCAGGTGGTCTGTCTCCAGGGAATCTACCCTTGACCACTGTGTTCTGTCTTTAAATAGGAAGTTGAGATGAGATTGAGTTGAGATAGTGTTCTGATGAGAAGTGGTTGGGAGGTTTTCAGAAGGGAGTGACATGGTTGAGAGCCCTGGCTTCCATGCAGTAGGAGAGAAGTGGAAGCAGGGAGACCAGTTGGAAGGTGACTGCAATGGTCCAGGTGAGGGGGTAGTGGCTTAGATAGATCAAGGTTTGCTGGAACACTGAGCCATGTCAAAGACCAGTCCATGTGATTAGGTACTTGTGCATCTTTGTGCTTGCTTTTATTTTCAAATAAACATTTAAGCTAAAAAAAATCCAAAAAACAAAAACAGTTCACCCATTTCTTCTATCCACCACCCCCCGCCTCTGGCAACCATTAATCTGTTCTCTGTGTCTATAAGCATAGATCTATATATACATATATAGATATATGCATACATACACACACACTATATATATATGTATTTTTAAAAGTCCACATTTAAGAGAAAGCATATTTTTTTCCTCTGACTTATTTCACTTAGCATAATGCCCTTGAGTTTGTCACAAAAGGCAAGATTTCATTCTTTTTTATGGCTAAAATCTATCTATCTATCTATCTATCTATCTATCTATCTATATCTGTCTCACAATTTCTTTATCCATTTATCCATCAGACACTTAAGTTCTTTCCATGTCTTGGCTATTGTGAATAATGCTGCAATGAACATGGGAATGCATATATCTTTTTGAGTTAGTGTTTTTATTTTCTTCAAATAAACACCCAGAAGTAGAATTTCTCGATCATATGATAGTTCTACTTTTAATTTTTTGAGGAACCTCCATGCTGTTTTCCATAGTGGCTCCATCAGTTAACATTTCCACCAACAGTGCACAAAGTTTCCCTTTTCTCCACATCCTCACCAGGACTTGTTATTTCTAGTTTTTCTTCTTTTTTTTTTTTTTTCTTGATAATAGCCATTCAACAGGGGTGATATCTCACTGTGGTTTTGATTTGTGGCATTTCCCTGATGACTAATGATGTAGAGCATTGTTTCATGTAATACCTGTCTGTCTTCTTTGGAAAAATGTCTATTCAGATCTTCTGCCCATTTTTAAATTGAATTATTTCCTTTTTTGCTGCTGAGTTGTATGAGTTCTTTAGGTATTTTGGATGTTAGCTCCTTATCAGATACATGATTTATAAATATTTTCTCCTATTCAGTAGGTTTCCCTTTTCATTTTATTGATGGTTTCCTTTGCTGTGCAGAAGTTTTTTAGTTTGATGTAGTCCCACTTGTTAATTTTTGCTTTTGTTGCTTTTGCTTTTGGTGTCAGATTCAGAGAATCATTTCCATGACATATGTCAAGGAGCCTCCCGCCTATGTTTTCTTCCAGGATTTTTTTGGTTTCAGGTCTATGTTCAAGTCTTTAATCCATTTTGAGTTAATTTTTGTGTATAGTGTTAAGATAGTGGTCCAGTTTCATTTTTTTGAATGTGACTGTCCAGTTTTCCCAACACCATTTATTGAAGAAGCTGTCCTTTCCTCACTGTATATTCTTAACTCCTTTGTCGTAAATTATTTGACCGTATGTGTGGGTTTATTTCTGGGCTCTATTCTGTCCCATTGATCTATGTGTTTTTATGCCAGTACCATACTATTTGAATTTCTATAGCTTGGTAATAGAGTTTGAAATCATGGAGCGTGATGCCTTCGGCTTTGTTCTTTCTCAAGATTGCTTTGACTTTTCAGAAATTTTTATGGCATCTTTGTGCTCAGTATGTCTGTTTTGGTTTGGCCTCTATTTTGGGTGGAGGAGGGTACATGTGATGGTTTAATGTATTCAGATTTACCAGCGCTCTATAAATACAGAGGACTTCATCTCGTTTCCAGGTAGCTGCTCTCCCAAGAGCAGAGCACTCAGGTGACAGTGCCTTTTTTGCAGTTTTATGAGCAGAGTTGAGAGAGCCTATTTTAAAGGTTGGTGTTCAAGGTTTTCAGCCTCTTCATCCTACTGTATCTTTTTTAATACATTAGGGTTAACAACTTTTTTCTAGATAAATATCCTTTGGATCTTTTGAAAGAATAATCTTTTAAAATGGATTCATTCTTTTTCAAATGTGTATTAACTTAATATTCTTGATGCCAAGCACCTTAGGGTACATTCACATAGTTAAGGCAAAATAACCTGTCCTTAAATTCATCCCATCCATTATCTTATAGCTGTTTAATTTGTTGACGTTCTTATAAAGTAGATCATTAGCTAATACCACATTTAGAAAGATATACTGAAGCATAGTCAGGTTTAATTAATTTTTGGTAGCAAATTAGAAAGAGACTCTTCACTAGAAAATAAAATAGACTTTTAATAGTTTAACTAGAAATAGACTTCTAGTTTTCTTGATGCACCTGGTGATAATGCTTCTAGCTATTCTGCAGTGACAAAAAATATACACATACGATACCTATTTATATGTTACATATAGTAATTATATAATTATTTTAATAAATATATAATTAAATAATTCTGGAGTGACAAAAACATACACATAAATATATATTTATATATTAAGGTCTGAAAAATTAAGCTATCCAGTGAAATGATCTTTCAAGTGTAAAGACTAAATAAAAACATTTATAGACAAAACTAATCCAAGGAAGTTTGCCACCAACAGGACTTAACTAAAGGACGTATTTTATGTGGAATAAAAATGATCCCAGGAAGAGGGTCTGAGAAGAAAGAGGAAGCAGTAAGAAAAACAAAACAAATAAAAATGGCAAACAAGGTGATATGAAACAGTAACAGTGAGAGTGGGGTTTAAAAAATCAATGTATACCCACAATTCTGGACAATAATAGCCTATAAATCAGGAAGGGGGTTATTGATGATAAACAATTCTTTTTTATTGTTGTGGGAAGGTAAAGATATTAATTTGAGACTTAAATATGCAAGTTAAAATTTCTAAATTAGCCTTTAAAAAAAGAAAGAAAGAAAAATTATATAACTTTATAGCAAGTAAAGAAGACAAAAAATATAGTGGGGGAAATGTCAATCAATCTAAAGGGAGACAAAATGAGAGATAAAAAATCAGATGATCAAAGTAATCAGGTACATCAATAATTGCGATCAACTAAATGGACTTACCATCCAATTAAAGTTAAAGATTCTCAGAGTGGATACATAAACAAAATTCAACTATTTACTGTTTATAAGAAACACACTTAAGACATGTCATTAGAAATGAATAGGGACAATGCTTATCTTCATAAGAGAATTAGTTCACCTTGAAATTGTAAAAGGTTTAATTGTTATATATCTGAAAAAATAAAGCAAAAATGGACAGTGCTGTAAGTGAAACTGATAAATCCACCCTTTAGAGGGAAATTTTAACACTTTTCTCAATAATTCATTGGTTAAGCTTGCACAGAATTAAAATGAACAGACAATCAGTAAGGATACAAAAGATTTCAAAGATGCGATTAATAAGACACTACATATACATACGTATAGAGACTACACATTATTTTCAAACATACATTAAGAAATTACAAAAGTGATCGTATACTCGGCCAGGAATAACATGTTTAGAAAATCAGTATCACACAAATCTACTCTCTCATCACAGAACAAATTAGTTAGAAGTGAATTACCAAAAGATAGCCTTGAAAACAAAACATGTTTGGAAATTCAAGAAACACACTTTCTAAATGACCCATGAGTCAAGTAAATCATACTAGATATGAGAAAACACTAAGTTAAGAAGAGTTTTGAAAACACTATGTAGCAAAATTCATGATGTAACTCAAGCAATACTTAGAGAAAAATCTGTATCCTTAAAGCAGAGGTTAGCAAGCTTTTTCTGTAAAGGAATAGATAGTAAAATATTACTAGTTACAGTCACAATGCTGTCACAACTACTCTACTTTGCTACTGTAGCACAGAAGTAGCCAGGGACAATAGGAAAATAAATGGGTGTGCCTGTGTCCCAGTAAAACTTTATTTACAAAAGCAAGATTCAGTGGGCTCTTGGTTTGCTGACCTCTGCCTTAAAGGCGGATGTTAGAAAAAGAGAATGCTTGGAATAAATGACTAATCATCTAACTTAAGAACTCTTAAAACAAAACAGAAAATAAACCCAGAGAAAGGAGGAGGAAGGAAATGATAAAGACACTAGCAGAAATAAATAAAAAGAAAGACTCCCTAAACCAAAGCCAAACTCTGGTTATTTTAAAAGACTGTTTTAGCCTGGGTGCTCCAGAAAGCAGAACCTTAGGTCAAGACTAAAGTTACTAGCACTTTTTAACTTGAGCGGTAGAAGCCCAGGGCTATGAGAGTGAGGTAAAAAAAGAGTAGCAGAAAGCACAAGGAGCTATCAAAGGGCACAGCGTGTGGCCCGTCAGCACATTCACTCAGCAGTGTGATCTTGCAGCCAGGTGACAGTGGAGGGGTGATCCAGTGTGGGTGGGCTCCATACGAGAGAGAGAAACAAGGTGGTCAAGAAAATCCAAGAATGCACATCGATTTGTGTTGCAATATGCAGACTAATAATGCTTCTCAAAGTCTGACAAGACTAATGTAAAAAAGAAAGAAGGGGCTTCCCTGGTGGTGCAGTGGGTTGAGAGTACGCCTGTTGATGCAGGGGACACAGGTTCGTGCCCCGGTCCGGGAGGATCCCACATGCCGTGGAGCGGCTGGGCCCGTGAGCCATGGCCGCTGAGCCTGCGCATCCGGAGCCTGTGCTCTGCAGCGGGAGAGGCCACAACGGTGAGAGGCCCGTGTACCGCAAAAAAACAAACAAACAAACAAAACAAAACAAAAAAAGAAGGCGTGAGTAAACAGTATTAGGAATAATATTTTTAAATCTCTGATGCAGCAGAGATTTAAATGATAAGAGAATATCATGAATCACTTTATGCCAATAATTTTGCAAACTTAGATGTTAGGTCAAATTCCTAGAAGAGTATAAATTAGTAAAACTGATTTAAGATGAAAAAGAGAATTGGAATGCTCCTAAGGACTATTAAATGAAATGAATCACTGTATTAGAAAAAGTTTCCTTCGAAAACACAGGACTAGGTAATTTTATAGGCAAATTCTACAACAGCAAAAAAAAAAAAAAAAACAAAAAACAAAAACAAAAAACAAGCAACTGATAATTCCAATCTTGCAAAACCTTTTAAAAGAGTGTAAAGAGAAGAGAGACTCCCAAATTAATGTATGAGGTCAATACAACCTTTACACCAAAAACAGTCAAATATTATTTAAGAAAGGAAAGTTACCAAATTCACTTTTGAACATGGATGCAAAATCTTAAACAAAATATCATCGATTGAATTTATCAATAGATGAAAAAGTTATGACTATCAATTGGTAAAGCCACTTTAGAAAACAAGTTAGCGTTGCCTGATCGCATACACACACCCTGTGGTATGTTCTGGATACAGCCTCTAAACTCATACATATGTATATGAACATGTGTTTAAGCATGTTCATAATATTGTACAAACAACCGCCACACCAATCAACAACAGAATGGCAAAGCGTGTGCATAGCATACATATAAATAAACAGATATATAGAGAACAGTGAAATGAATTCTCTCCCTGCAACCATGCGGGTAAATCTTATGAACATCATGGTAAAGAAGCAAGTCCTCGAAAACTACAAACATTTGTTTTCTCTTAAAAACAAGCAAAACCAAACAATATTATTCATGGGTACTTATACACGTGATAAAACTACCAGGGAAATCAGGAGACTGAAAAGCCTGCGAATCAAGGAGAGCTGCTGCCTCCGGCAGATGAAGGAGGGTAGGTGGGAGGACAGACTAGAAGGGCAGGTAGCATCATGAAGAGTCTTGTCTGAGATCTGTGTTTTGGGAGGAAGACTTCTGACCACCTTTTGGAGAGAATGTGAAGGGGTGAGGTTGGTGATCAGGGGACCAGTTACAAGACTTCGAGTTTAGCTCAGGCAAGAGATGATGAAGGTATCGTCAAAAGTAGTGGCAGCCGTCTCACCTAGAGTCTGTCATACAGAGTGAAGGAAGTCAGAAGGAGAAAAACAAGTACTGTATACTAATGCACATATATGCAATCTAAAAAAAAAAAAAAAAAATGGTACTGATGGGGACCTCCCTGGTGGCGCAGTGGTTGAGAATCCGCCTGCCAGTGCAGGGGACACGGGTTCGAGCCCTGGTCTGGGAAGATCCCGCATGCCGCGGAGCAACTAAGCCTGTGCGCCGCAACTACTGAGCCTGTGCTCTAGAGCCCGCGAGCCACAACTACTGAGCCTGCGTGCCACAACTACTGAGCCTGCGAGCCAAAACTACTGAGCCACGTGCCACAACTACTGACATCTGCATGCCTAGAGCCCGTGCTCTGCAACAAGAGAAGCCACTGCCATGAGAAGCCCATGCACCACAACGAAGAGTAGGCCCCGCTCACCGCAACTAGAGAAAGCCTGCGCACAGCAACGAAGACCCAGTGCAGCCAAAAATAAATAAATAAAATAAATAAATTTATTTAAAAAGTGGTACTGATGAACCTGGTGGCAGGGCGGAATAAAGACGTAGACATAGAGAATGGACTTGAGGACACGGGGGTGAGGGGAAGGGGAAGCTGGGACATAGTGAGAGAGTAGCATTGACATATATACGCTACCAAATGTAAAATAGTTAGCTAGTGGGAAGCAACTGCATAGCACAGGGAGATCAGCTCGGTGCTTTGTGACCACCTAGAGGGGTAGGATAGGGAGGGTGGGAGGGAGGCTCGAGAGGGAGGGGATATGGGGATATATGTATGCATATGGCTGATTCACTTCATTGTACAGCAGAAACTAACACAGTATTGTGAAGCAATTATACTCCAATAAAGATCTGTTAAAAAAAAAAAAATGTAGTGGCAGCCGGGAGAGAGAGGAGAGGAAGGATTTGAAAGATATCTCAGAGGCAGAATGAGCAGGATCAGATGGTACCTGGTGGATATGAAAGAGGAGGGAACCAAAAGGTCAAGGTGACCTCAGGGATTCTAGCTGGCATCATCAAGGGGTAAAAATGCCATAACCTGAGCCATGGAAACAAGAGGAGGCATGTTTTTGTGGCCCAACAGGGAAGGGAAGGGGAGAGAAAGATGTCAGATTGAGCTTGAGGTGTATCCAGGATTGGCATGTTTGGTCACTGCCCTTCTAGAACCTGTCCTACTACTACTGCCTGCTTCTTCTGGGAAGACAGGGACCTCATACCTTATGTTACTCAATCTTCCTTAACTTTTCCCAATTTAGTGGCCCCTTTAAACCCTCTTATAAGGACCACAGCTCTCATATGACTGTGGCAAAACAGTTACACAAGTTGCAGGTTTGGAGAACTTACCCTCTGAGCAAGTGTCTGGCCTGTGCACATGGTCAGGGCTCCAGCAAGTCCTCTTCTTGCCATTTGTCAAGCTGACAGAACAGCCATCCTAGGGATTCACTTGTTTCTTTAGGTGTTGGAGACTTATTCCAGAATTCCAAAGTTACTTAATTGAAATAAAAGATTCATGTCCAGAGAATCAGAAGACCTGGTATATTCATTTGCTAGAGCTGCCGTAATAAAATACCACAGACTGGGGGGCTTAAACAACAGAAATTTATTTCTCACAGTTCTAGAAGCTAGAAGTCCAAGTTCAAGGTGTTGGCAGGTTTGGTTTCTCTTGCGGTCTCTCTCAGTGGCTTGCAGATAGCCGCCTTCTCTCTGAGTCCCCACATGGCCTTTTCTTTGGGTGTCTGGGTGTCTCTTCCAGAGACATTCTGGGAGTCTCTTCCTCTTGTTATAAGGATGACAGTCCTATTGTACAATACTAGGGCCCCACCCTTCTGACCTCATTGACCTTAATTACCTCTTTAAGGCCCTGTCTTCAAATTCAGCCACATTGGGAGTTAAGGCTTCAACATATGAATTTGGAGGGAGGACATAATTCCGTCCATAACACCTGATTCTAATCAAGGCCTAACCACACACTAGAGGGGCCAGCTTGGGCAAGTGACTTTTCCTGTATTCCTGCCCTCCTCATCTGAAAAGGAGGGTAAAAGGACTAGAACAGTGGATCTCAAACATTGGCATGCATTAGGATCACCTGTATGGCTTGGTGAAACACAGATTGCTGGGTCCCATCCCCAAAGTTTCTGATTCAGTGGGCTGAAGTGAGTGAGACTTTGCATTTGAACAAGTTTTCAGGTACTGCTCTTGGTTCAGGGACCACACTTTGAGAACCATTGGGTTAGAACGATACATATGGTCCTTTTAGCTTTGCAGTCTATGATGATGCTACGGGAAGGTAATATCTTGCAGCCTTTCTCAACTGGAGTTCCTCATCTGAATCACATAACCTGGAATTTAATCTGAGTGGCTGTTTTCTCAGTTCTCCCAAGGATGGTACATAACTAGTACCAATCTAGATGCACAGGGGGGAAGTTCTTTCATCACAGAGAGGGGACGTCTTTGGACGTGAAAGCTTCATCCCCTTGTGGAAACTTTGTTGAAAAGGACTGATATTAGAGGTCCAAGCATACTCAGGGGACTCCTGTGATGAACTTTACTTTTCCCAAGGTGGTGTCCACAGCCTGCAGGAGAGCAGAAACCCTATCTTACCTGTCACTACCTTCTGGCCAAAAAGGATTCTTAAAAAATCAAAAGATGTTAGAACTCAAAGAGATTGTAAATTATTTCTAGACCAGAATTCTAATTTTTTTAGAAGAGGAAACTGAGGTTCGAGGATGACCTACCCAAAGCCACACGGCAAATTAGTGGCCGGGCTGGAACTAGATTTGAGGTCTAATGATTCATCTGGCCAGTCCAGGTGCTCTATACCTACTTAGCATGATAAAAAAATGATTCAGCAGGACAAGTGAAAGAAACAGTATGGGAGTGGGCGGGCAGGATTTCTGCTTTCCAGTGGAGCATCAGGTCCTGCCCCAACAGATGTGGTGGGGTGGGTTACTTCAGCATTTAGGAAGGGCGGCATATGTTACATAAACGCTCCTGCGGGGAGGCTTCGCTGACTTATGGCCCCTGCCATCTGCAAATTTCCATAGTGTGGAGATTAGAAAGCTGATAATTTGTTGCATTGCCTCAAGCTCAATTTTCACAAATTAAGAATAAAATACAGGATAATGAAAGTTGCATGCCTAAAAGAAATTTGTACCTGATGAAAGTTGAGAGATGTTCATTCTTCTCAGCTGAGTTGGGATGTAGTGTTCATTTCTTGTACTAAGATCACAGCCCTGATGCCAGTTTTCTGCTTGATGCATTGATATCCATCGACTAAGGATTGAAAATGTATTAATAGGGGAAATTTCCATAACGTGCAATAGTTTAAAAAGTCATTTCAAGGAAAGCAGGTCTTTCATTAATGTACCTGATATTATCCAATGACCTTGTTTAGTGTAGTTATAGAGCCAGTTTGTTTCCTCTTTCAGATTCCTTTTTCCATCCCCCAAACTCAAACTCAGAAGCAAGATGCTTCCCTTCAGAATTGTAGGATTTTGTTAAAATTGTTTTTCTCCAGTTACCGGAATCTATGCCTCAGATTGTGGCTCTTATTACAATTATAATCAAACTATGAATTTCCCAGCCATACTCTGAGACTCAACCTCAAAACCATTTCCAAAGGAAAAAGACATTTCTTATTGATATTAACTCACAGCTCAGAAGTTCTGTTCAAATTCTGGCCCCTAGGTCCCTCCCCATAGGTAATGTCAGAGGACAAGTTGTGATCTGTGATGAGGTATCTAGATATAATATCTCATCTCAGGGGATTCTAAAGGGGCAGAGTATCAGGTTTTGAGCAAAACAGAGTTGGTTGTTCTAAATGTTCTGTCTTGCTCCAGTTAATTAAGACAGAAAAAACATCCACAGCAAAGCTCTTTTTGATCATGGAAATGAGAAATTGGAGTCAGGGAGCATGATTTTCTTACTTTCCCATCTCCCCACTATATATATATAAAAGAGCAGCCATTGAGGTAATGCATGGACTGTCTTTACTAGGAGTGCAGTATTTCATAGCATCATCATGGTGTAAGTAAAATCTGCTTCCACAGGTCCTCTGAAAGTTCTGAGTTCTTTAAAAGCAAGGGGATGGCTCTCTGCTTCCCCACAAGCTCCTAGTTTCCCTAACCTGCCCTTTGTTGTCAAATGAAAAATAAAAAGTAGCCTTCATCTTTTATTCCCTTTCTCTTTTGAAGTCTAACAAACACCTCCTTTTGTGTTTTGTCTTTGTACTGCCTTCTTTGTGGTACCTCCTGCTGAATCACGCAAGAGAATTTATTTTGGGTTATCTTGTCACTGTTTTTTTGCTTTCCCCCAGCCCCTACCTTGACTTCCCAGAAGCTCTCACTTCACTATCTTTTGAATTTTTCTGCCCTTTCCATCTTCACAGTGATTTGTGATCATCCGTGCCAATTTTTCACTGTCCCAGGAAAAGAGATCGCTCCTATAAGTGGAAAAACATTTTTTCCCTTTAGTATTATTTCCTGTCCACCCATTTTGAAATTTTCAAAATAGTTGGACATTTATTATTATCTTCTGTCCCCATTGTTTTGATCTCATTTTTCAGATGAAGTAACCAGGAGATGTCCCATCCCAGGAATAGAAGCAAGTTTTTGCCTTGGTTTCTAATTATCTGGCCCAGTTGCAGACACCTTGACTACTTAGTTATTCAGAAAGATGTCTTGGTCATTTTCATTTTTCCCGTGCAGTAGTAATTCATAGTATCTTCTGCCCATGGAGCGGAGCATGATTAGTGAAATGGAGAGAGGTTAAGGGGATTTCCAAAGATGGCCGCTTCTAGCAATCTTATTTTAAGATTCAGAAAATTCTCTGCCAGAGGAAAAGTCCTGAAATGCTTTTGCAGGTTTGTATTTAAAAATGTTCATTCATGGGCTTCCCTGGTGGCGCAGTGGTTGAGAGTCCGCCTGCCGATACAGGGAACACGGGTTCGTGCCCCGGTCCGGGAAGATCCCACATGCCGCGGAGCGGCTGGGCCCGTGAGCCATGGCCGCTGAGCCTGCGCGTCCGGAGCCTGTGCTCCGCAACGGGAGAGGCCGCAGCGGTGAGAGGCCCGCGTACCGCCAAGAAAAAAAAAGTTCACTCACTTGCTAGAATTTTTGTTGTTGCTTTTTACAAAGCAGTATTACTGCTGAGTAGTGTGAAGTTACCATGAGCCAGAGACAGAAAACTCTTTGCCTTTATTGAAGGTGAGGTTTCAATCCATCCTCATAAACGTCCACTGGAAAAGGAAACTCCATTGACTTCATTAAACAATGGACCTAGTACCAAAATCTGCCAAATGTCTGAACAGATGTGTCTTGGTAACATTGAGTTGAGTAATGAAAAGTCATTTCTTCCTGGAAAGTATTTCCCAGTACTGACCACTTGCCAATCGAAGGTTAACATTAGGAAAATTAGACCTCACTGTGGCCGTCTCCCCACTGGCAAGTGTTTCCTGACAAAACTCTCAGTTCTCCCTTTGCTTGTTTTTAACATATTCATTCTTAGAGGACAATTTTTTTTTTTTCCCCGAAAGAAGTTTTAGAATCAGCCAGTTCATATAGAAAAAAAAAAAGTTTATTTTCCCAGGCAAAGTGTTTTTTCTGGGTGGTTTTTAAGACCACTGCCTTCAAAACATTTCTCAAATGTTTCAACTCAACTCTAACTTTAAAGACTGGCTCTGGGTGAAAGACTCTTGATGAGTATGATAGTACAAGTATTTTGAAAATGGTTTCTTTAGACACCAAGATCTATTTTCAATTAATTCTACTTTCAGCTGAGTTATTAAATCTCCAACCACTAGAAAGCTGAAGTGGGTGGGGAAGAGGGGTAGGAGATGTGACTTAATATACAAAATAAGACACCAAGACATAAAGGTCATTTTTAATAAGTATAATTGAAAAGTCCTGGGCTTAGGCATGACTACTTATATAGGATGGCAAAAGTCTTGATGCTGTAGCTGATTTTCAGAGTTTTATTGTTGAAATCCACCTTCCCAACTCTCCTCATACTTTACAGATATTAAAAAAGAGTTCAAAGGTGTGAAATGACTTCCCTAAATTTGCACAGTTGATAAATAGCACAACCAGAAACAGAACTCATCTTTCTTGGTTTCTAAGTCATTGCTTTTTTTGCAATTATTGCTTTTTTCAATACTAAGTAACTGTGTGATGTAGTGGCTAAAATATATGATGCAAACTCAGGTAAAATAAGACTAGAGCAGAGTGGAAGCCTACCTCTTCTCAACAATCAACTTATGCATTCAATAACTATTGAGTAGCTGCTATATGTCATGAATTATGCTAGACACAGCATCAAAAATGGCTATGCAGGGTGTGATTGAACAGCTATTCTGTAATTTTGAGTCACATGTAGAATTTTTTGAAAATATCCCCAAACTCCTAAGAATAAAATGGCTGTCTCATGAGGTAGCATGGTCTCAGTGTCCAGCCAGGAGCTGGGTAACCACCTGATGGAGATTCAGTAGAGCATTTCTGCAATGAATGACTTTACAGCTTAAAAGTCCTAAGGTTCCTGAAAAAGCTTCTATAAATGTTTTCATGACAGGGTTTTAGATATGGGTTGAGCAGAGGAGAAGGTAGTGTGTAACCTACATCAGTTATAGGACTAAAGAAGGTCTCAGACTTCATTCTCTGTCAAGCGTGGGCCCAACCTGGGTCCTGGAAGAACTCGAAGGGTTCATAGATCTCTCCAGAATTTCCAGCACCTTGTTGCATCAGGCCACATAATATTCAAGAGGAAATACATAGACATTTTTTAATATTGCAAACATTTCAAATTAAAAAATTAATATGCTCTGTTTATAAAAGTTCAAACATGACAGAAATCCCTACATAAAATCCTTTATCACATCGTCCTCCTATAGAGCAGTTTGGAGTGCATTTCTCCAGATAGTTTCCTCTGAATATACTAACATATATTATTTATACATATTATAACTTATTAACATATTCCCTTTCTTAATAAACATCAAATTACGTTATACTTAGTTTGCAACTTTTTAAACTTAATTATCTTAGATATTTTTCCATGTTAGTATATTTATTTTAAGAGGCTATGTAGCATTCCATTGAATGGGAGTATCAGAATATAAAACTTTTATATTTTTTTCTATTTCTAAAATAACAATACTATACCAGCTTCTAAAGGATGTTGACCTTTATGTTTTTAAGATAAAGGTGACAGGTGATTTTTGGAATATGAGAGAGAGAACAAAACTTTCTTATTTTGGGGTGTGTGTGTGTGTGTGTGTGTGTGTGTTGGGGTGAGAGAGACATAGCTGATGGGGAATCAGTCATAAAAATATATTGAAAAAAAGAAATTGTAATTTCTGGACAAACAATGACATTCTGTTGTTCCTACTTACTGACCTAAAGTGGTTTCAGTGCAGTGCTACCGAAATGAATGAAGTAAATCCTCTTCTAATTATCTGCCCGCATCCTTACATGAAATGTGCACCAAAGCGTGGCAGTGCCCTAGGGAGCCACAAGACCAGGAACCCCAGAACCATTTGGGAGGGCACAGTGATTTACTCATGGCTTTACCTTCTAATTTGAAAAACTGTATCCAGGGGAATGTTTCAACTATCGATACCTAAATGTAAGAATTGACATGGGTTTAACTGCATGAGTTCAGAATTCTTCAAAATCCCCTATTTTGATGTGTGTGGGATTAGAAATCCTATTGACATCAGAAAAACTGGTAGGCAAGGGTCTCCTGTGATTCCTGTAAGAGACCCGAAGGAGTGACTGGTCACCAGCATAATCATGTTGCTTTATTGGTAAACGTCCTAAAAAATAGCACGCCAGAAGACAAACTAGTGTTTGTGGATTTTTTTATTGATAAACTTTATTTTTTAGAACAGTTTTAGATTTACAGAAAATAATGAGCAGAGAGTGCAGAGTTCCCCTATTACTCCCCCTCTTTATCATAGTTTCTCCTATTATTAGCATTTTACACTAGGATGGTCCATTTGTTACAATTAATGAACTGAGGTTGATACATTATTATTAACTAACATCCATAGTTATTCAGGTATCCTTAGTTTTTACCTAATGTCCTTTTTCTGTTCCAGGATCCCATCCAGGATACCACATTACATTTAGGTGTCATGTCTCCTTAGGTTTCTCATGACAGAGTTTCTCAGACTTTGTTGTTGATGACCTTGACAATTTTGAGACATACTCGCCAGGTATGCTAATGTCCCTCTACTGGAATTTGTCTGATATTTTTCTCATGATTAGGCTGGGGTTCTGGAGAGGAGGATCTCAGAGGTGAAGGGTGGAGTTCATCACATCACATCAAGGGTACATGTTATCAAGATGATTTATGAGTCCATGTGCTGACCTTGATCACCTGGCTGATGTAGTGTTTGTCAGGTTTCTCCACAGGCAAGGTGCTTTTTACTCCTCTTGCCACACTGTTGTCCTTGGAGGGAAGTCACTTTGCACAGCCTGCATTCAGAGTGGGGAGTTAGGCTCCACCTCCTTGAGGGCAGAGCATCTACATAAATTATTTGGAAGTCTTCTGCATAGGAGATTTGTCTCTTCTCCCCCTTTGTTAATTTATTCAACCATTTATTTATGTCAGTACGAAGTAATGGATATTTGTTTTATACTTTGAGTTATAATCCAATATCACTTTATTTATTCATTTATTTTTTGCGTTGCGCGGGCCTCTCACTGTTGTGGCCTCTCCCGTTGCGGAGCACAGGCTCCGGACGCGCAGGCTCAGCAGCCATGGCTCACGGGCCCAGCCGCTCCGCGGCATGTGGGATCCTCCCAGACCGGGGCACGAACCCGTGTCCGCTGCATCGGCAGGCAGACTCTCAACCCACTGCGCCACCAGGGAAGCCCAATATCACTTTATTTTGACGCTCATATTATTCCAGCTCTTGGGAGCTCTTTCAGTTGGCTCCTGTGCCCCTTTGATGTACTCCCATCATCTTTTTTTTTTAGCACTTCCTTACTTTCTCACCCTGAAAGATGCTCCAGGTTCATCTTGCATAGCCCCTGCCCTAGTCCTAGAATCAGCTGTTTCTCCTTTTATTGGAGAATGGTATTAGAAACCAAGTTCTAGGTGCTAAGTGTGCCGGTTGCTACTAGCGTTTTGCTTATTTTAGGTCCCTTTTACTAACAAAGGGATGTACACATAATAATAACCTTTGTATATACATATATCTATAAATATTCTGAGTGTAATCATCTAGAAATAATCGACATCTATATTAAGTAAAACATCAGTGCTTATCGATGTCTCCAAACCTAATACCTTACCACGTGGATTGCACTAGGCTTCTCCACTTGCTTGTCTGTAAATTTCACTCCCAGAGTGAGAAACCTGTCTCCTCCCATCCACCATCCATTTACTTACTGGTTCACTTCCAGTCTACCTGTATCGGAATTGTTGACTCATACCCCTGTGGGAAACAACTGAATCAACTAGAGTACAGGCTATGTACAGTTCATTTTGCCTTTAGTCTTACCGACTTCATTTATTTTCAAAGTTACATAGGTTAGCATCTTCTCCCTACTCCCCTCAGTGAGGTTGTTTCATACATTGGCAATACAATGAGATTTTCTTTGTCGTCATCTTCATTCTTTCCTGTTGTTTTCTGATCTCCTAAATGATTTTTCCAAATGTGCGTGCATTAAGATTCACTTTTTATGCCATAAGGTTCAATGGGTGTTGACAGATGCTTAGTATCCTATATCCACTATTATAGTATCATACAGGATAGTTTCATCACTCTAAAAATCCCCTATGCTTCATCCCGCCCTTCCTCCCCCTGAATGCCTGGGAATTACCGATCTTTTCACTGTGTCCGTAGTTTTGGCTTTTCCAGGTCACATGTGTAATTAGAATCATATAGTGGGTAGCCTTTTCACACTGGTTTCTCTCAGCTAGCAATATGCACTTAAGATTCCTCCATGTCCTTCTGTGGCTTGATAGCTCTTTTACTTTTTTCAGTGAATAATATTCCATTGGATGGATGCATCCTGATTTGTTTATCCACTCACCTATTGAAGGACATCTTGAGTGCTTCCAGCTTTGGTAATTGTGACTAAAGCTGCTATGAATAATATTCATGTGCAGGCTTGTGTGTGGACATAACGTTTCAAATCAATTCAGTAAACACCTAACAGCGTGAATGCTGGATTGGATGGTAAGACTGTTTACTTTGTAAGAAGCTGGCAAACAGTCTTCCATAGTGGCCGTACCATTTTGTATTCCCAGCAGCAATGAATGAGACTTCCTGTTGCTTGATGACCTTGCCAGCGTTTGGTATGTCAGTTTTCTGGATTTAGCCATTCTAATAGGCGTATAGTAGCATCTCATTGTTTTATTTATTTAGTTATCTAGTTATTTAGAAAAATGTATTTATTTATCTTTGGCTGCGTTGAGTCTTCATTGCTGCGCACGGACTTTCTCTAGTTGCAGCGAGCAGGGGCTACCCTTCATTGCGGTGCGCGGGCTTCTCATTATGGTGGCTTCCCTTGTTGCGGAGCACGGGCTGTAGGCGCGCGGGCTCAGTAGTTGTGGCACACGGGCTTAGTTGCTCCGCGGCATGTTGGATCTTCCTGGACCAGGGCTCGAACCCATGTCCCCTGCATTGGCAGGCGGATTCTTAACCACTGCGCCACCAGGGAAGTCCCTCGTTGTTTTAATTTCAGTTCCTAACGACAAATGATGTTAAGCATCTATTCCTTTTCTTTTTTCTGTTCTTTTTTTTGGGGGTGGGGGCTGCATCAGGTCTTAGTTGCAGTGCAGGCTCTTTCTTACAGTGCTCGAGCTTCTCTCTAGCTGTGGTGTGAGGATTTTCTCTCTGTATTTGTAGCACTCAGGCTCCAGGGTGCGTGGGCTCTGTAGTTTGTGGAACGCAGGCGCTCTCGCTGAGGCGCATGAGCTCAGCAGTTCTGGTGCACGGGCTTAATTGCTCTGCGGCATGTGGGATCTTAGTTCCCCAACCAGGGATTGAACCTGCGTCCCCTGCCTTGGAAGGCGGATTCTCTACCACTGGACCACCCGGGAAGTCCCAAACATCTTGCTTTTGGCCATCTGCATATCTTCTTAGGTGACTATTCAGATTTTTTAATCCATTTTCAATTGGATTGTCTGTTTTCTTATTGTTGAGTTTTAAAGTTCTTTGTATACATCTTTAGATAGAGGTCCTTTACCAGCTATGTGCTTTGCAACTGTTTTCTCCCATTCTATGGCTTGTCTTTTCATCCTTTTAACAGTGTCTTTCATGTGGTGTTAATTTCATCACCATTTTCTTTAGTCTCAAAGAGTAGCTCTAGGATTGACGCCTTCTGGTACTACACAGGTCAGTTGTTCTGGTACAGCCAATGCTTCCTTCCTATCTTGATAACCACTGTTCCAGATTTTCACTGCCAGGCCAAGCCCACCATACTTTGGAGCCTCTCTCATTGACTTAACTAGATTGAAGCAGTGGGGAAGTAGGTACATAAAAACCTGGGAGACGTGGTGCTTAGTTCTGGCTCTGCTCATTACTAGCTGTGTGACTTTAAAAAGACAGTGGTTATTTCTCCGCATCTCAGTTACTTTGGATCTGATACTCTTTTAGCTAGTAGTTTATGAGATATCATTCACAAGCAAAAGCTTTAGTGTCAAAGTACTTGATTACTCTCATTGAGTTTCAAAGTTGGATACTACAATTAGCCTTTTTAAAAAATTGAAGTATAGTTGATTTACAATGTTTCAGGTGTACACCAAAGTGATTCAGTTATATATACATACACATATTCTTTTCCAGATTCTTCTCCGTTATAGGTTATTACAAGGTACTGAATATAGTTCCCTGTGCTATACAGTAGGTCCTTGTTGTTTATCTATTTTATATATAGTGGTGTGTATCCGTTAATCCCCAATTCCTAATTTATCCCTCCCCCCTTTCCCCTTTGGTAATCCTAAATTTGTTTTCTAAGTCTGTGAGTCTGTTTCTGTTTTATAAATAAGTTCATTTGTATCATTTTTTTTAGATTCCACATATAAGTGATATCATATGATGTCTTTCTCTGTCTGACTTACTTCACTTAGTATGATCATCTCTAGGTCCATCCATGTTGCTGCAAATGGCATTATTTCATTCTTCTTAATGGCTGAGTAGTATTCCACTCTCTATATATACCACATCTCCTTTATCCATTCCTTTGTCCATGGACACTTAGGTTGCTCCATGTCTTGGCTACTACAATTAGCTTTGAAAGCAAGAGTCTGTTCCCACTTCTGTTCACGCATGGTGGTGAGTTAGAGAGTCAATGTTAAAGCTGTAACTGGATCATTTCTAGAAATATGTATAAGCAATTCCAAATGTCTCACTTACATATCAGGACTTTGTGGGCCCATTTGCTTTTCTCTTAGTATATTATATTTAGTATGGGCTGTGACATCTCCCCTAGGCCTAACATGAGCTCTCCTTTGGAAAGTGCTTCCCAGAATGTAGAACCTACCTACAGGGTCTTCTTCAGACGTTGTTAGACCAAGTAGAAAAGTTTAGAACAGTAAACCCGGTATTTTTTCATCTTCTTCACTTCTCTAAGGTATATGACTGTGTTTTTTATTTAACTTGAATTTCAATAAGAACAGCCTAAGTTGGCTCTTGAGAAGGTAGTAATGTACAGCCAAGTCTGATTTTTGCCTTGATAAGATATTTCTATATTATTCCATTTGCCAAAGGAAGCAACCGAAAGATTTTAAGGAGGCTATTGACGTGATTTGATCTCTTTTTAAAAGAGATCACTCTTGATGGTGTGTGCAAAAGATATTTTATGGGGACAAGAGTGGAAACAGGGAGACACATTAGGGAGTGATTATGATAGGCAAAGCTAGAAAATGGCTGGGACCAGCGGAGTTGGAGAGACGGCATCAGAGCTGAAGCCTGTTTGGGAGGTCGGGCTAAGTAGACTTGCTGAGAGATTGAACCTGACTGGGGGATAAGACCACCAACCACACTGGTTTGCTCAAGACTGTCCCAGTTTTAGCATGGGTCATGCTAGCAGGGGATTATCCACTCTTTAAAATCAGAGATTGGATTCACATATCACGAAGGTTCTTCTTGGCTCTAAAGTTCTATGTTGCTATGATCCTGTGAAATACTCCTGTAGAGCAGTTTTCCCCCAATTAACAGAAGGTCTAACAGCAATCTTGGTATTTTTTCTGCCAGGGCCAGGCAGGCACTTCAGAAGAAGGCATCCTCTATAAGAGTAACATACCCCCACCCAAAAAAAAAAAACAGAAACAAAACAAAAACAAACAAACAGAAAAGAATACCATATCCCATCCTTATAACATCTATATGAAAGAGAGTTCCCTCCCAGTAAGGGAGCGTTAGTGTCTATAAAAGAGATAATTTTCCAACTGGATAGCCCTGGGAAATGGAAAGCTGTGACTCCTCCCTTCTGAGAGATCTTTGAAGAGCAGTTTGGACATCCATTCATCTGAAGGCTGCTCAGAATCAAAAGAAAGGTTGCATGACCTTCTGAAGTCACTTTGGGATTCTGGCAAATGGTTTGAGTTCTATAGCAAAAGAAGTTGGCAAATGCAAAAGTTAATGAGTATTTATTGTCATTACCCAAGATAGATGTTTAACATCCCACTTTCTCAGATACAGGTGACATCCATGAGAGTCCTTAGAGATGCATTTGATCTTGCAGCTGTTCAATTCAGCCTCTCTGCAGCACCTGCCCAGAAATCACTTGTGAAGGAACCATGTAGTAAGATGCCCATTTGTTAGTGTTTCATCCACTCAGTTCTAATTCTCTCTTTGGAAACTGGTCTGCCCCCACCTCTTCTGATACAGCATTGCTTTCGATTTGCTTTTCTTTCTTCAGACTGCACACATCAAGTGCAAACATTGTGACTAATGCCACGTGTGAAGCCCTGAACCTACCCATGGGGAAATATCAAGAGTCTTTTCAAATCCTGTAAATGAGAGCATCTTTACAAAAAAGAAAAACTGCTAACTGTCAAGTATCACTTCCTAAGGCCGCTCTTGACTTCTTATTATTCAAGAATGCTAGGGCTTTCATCTACTTCACAAACCTGCTCGGGAATTGGTTTAATCAGCTTTGCGAGCATGGCGGGAAAGACATGGTCTAGGAATGTGGGTAGGGAGTAGTTTCTCACTAACTCTCACATACACTCTTTATAAAATAAGGAGATCTTTCTTTCAGGGAGGAGTTTCTCAAGGCTGATCTGAAGGTGTACCCCTTTCCTGTGATCCTCGATTTCCTTAGCAATTCACAAGTAAAATAGTTGGACTTCATTGGCTAGTCTGTGACAGAACCGCCTTTCAGCACATTCACCACGTACCCTGACAGTCAAGAGCATGTCATTAGCTGCTTTGGGCGGGCTTGCCATCCTTATTTATGGGATTACAGAAAACTGTGTTTTCAATATTTAATCATGAAGGTTTCTAACTTGCAGTCATTTAATGGCAAGGAGAATAAGACCCATGCTTATAATAACAGCCAATATTTATTTTGCATCGGACAGTACCTCATTTAGCAGCCTCCTACCAGCACTATGAGGGGTATTATTAACCCCATTGAACAGATGAGGAAACTGAGGTTTGGAAACTTCAAGATGCTTGTGCAGGCTCCCATTGCTGGTAAGCATTAGAGATGGGTTTGCTGCTACTGTGGCTACCGTAAGACCATCGAAGCCATGATTATCTTTCTTCTGCCATATTTCCTCCTGGGATCTTATAGAACCAACCTTTAATCCAGTCATGAGACATCTGGAGTGTCTGGGCCTCCCAGGCTGGTGTTGCTCCCACTGCAGCTGGCTCCGTGGAGGCCCTTTGTCACCTGAGCTGCCGGAAGGAAATGGCTGCCTCTCGCCCCTGGTCTTCTGGGCTGGGCAGCACTGATGCCAGTGGTACTGAGTGCAGAGGAAGAGAGCTTGGTATCTCCTGGTTCCTACGCTGACCAGGTCCTCACCACCTCACTCAGCTCAGTTGTGGGGCTTTCTTTTTTCCTTTGAAGTCCTTCATTTATTATTCAGTAATTGTTATTAAGTGCCCACTTCATGAAGGTCCCTGCTGTAGATACTGTGAGGGAAACAAGAATAAGACCTACAGCTAGGACACTCAGATGGAGATGCCCAGCAGATGGATAGTAGAGTTGTATTTGAATTTGGGAGATAGATAAGGACCATAGCATAGATCTGTGAATCGTATGTGTAATGAGGTCTGATGAATCTAAGTGAAGCCGCACAGCTTATTGGAAAGAGCCCAGAATTTGATGCAAGAACGTCTATGTTACAGTGTCATTTTTGTCTCTTCCTAGATGGTTGACCTCTGGTAATCTATATAATCTCAACTAAACTCAAGACTCCTTATCTCTTAAAACAGAATACTTATCATTCCTACTTCACAGCATTGTCACAAGGATAGCAATGAAGTATTCTGGCATGCTTCTAATGTACTATCAAATTTAAGTTGTTTTTTTATTATTATTGTTACTGTTATTAACAAGTAAGAAAGACAAAAGTAGGTGGGGGTGAATCTCCATGGAACCAACCTCCTGGTTCCTGGCTGATTTGGGAGGTAGGCTTAGAAGTCTGAATTTGAATTTGTAGACCTTTCTCTATGGACAGATGCCATAGCACAGATAGAAGAAACAACGGTAGTTAAGAACATATCAAAAAAAAATAAAATTATGTATAGAAAAAGATCATCACATATTTTCTCTAAATCTTGGTTTCTTCCTCAGTAAAATGGAAATGATTATATACATATCATATGTTTACTTTGAAGATTAAATGAGATTAAAAATATACTTTCAAAACCCCTTAGCATAGGCCCTGCCCATAATAACAATGCAAGAAGTTGGCCCAATGACTATGTAGAACAGTCTGGTGTTAGGATGGTTGCTTAGCCCTGCCAGTTGCTTTGACCAGTTAGTCAAGTGTTCGTCCCTCTGCTCCCTCATCTGTATATAGATGGTTTATTGTGACAGTGGCTGCCACATAGTAAGCATCCAATAATTGGGAGGTGCTATTAACAGTAAGTTTATATAATGAGCTAGTAGGAGAGTTGAAACCCATGGAAGCTAAATGTTTAGACAGATGGGACCAAATGGGAATTTCCCATCTGTTTTTTTCATTAGTCAGGATCAGTTGTCTACATTGGTAGGATGTTAAGGCCTACTTCCGACCATTCTAATATTCAACAGAGCCAGAGACAAAGGACCTAGAAAAGACAGGTGGACCTGGAATTGTCACAGGTGAGCTATATAGGAAAGAGTGGGAAGCAGAAGTAAAAGCAGAATTTATTGCCCAAAATTGTGTACGAAAAAGGAAAGATCAGCTCATTTCACTCACTTGCAAGACTATGAGCAAACACAATTTTAAATTTATGGGCTTATGGATTCATTAACTTCAGTAAGCATCATAGTTAGGCTGTCAAACAAAAGATGTTAACTCCAAAACAATAATTAGAGTGATGGACTGTTATGGTAAGTCACAGTTTGTCAAAACTAATTTATAAAAGCTACCGTTCTAAGTTTATGTAAGAGTCTTTAGTTGTATTCATTGTATCAGAAGCACTAGGATCTTTCTGGGGGGCTTGCTATTAGTGAATCTGAGAATGTTTTCGTTAAAATCTGGTGATTTGGTGACTGCTGAAATTGAAGTGTATACAATACACCACTAGCATGAACAGCATGAATGATAAAAATCTCAGCACCTACATCTAGTCAGTTTTCTTTTTGAGATCTACCTTGTATAGTCCATTTTATTTCTATGCAACATCCTTGATACTCCGTGTCATAAAGCACTTAACATACAACAAACAATAAGAGAATCAGTTACAGACTGGAAAAGACATAAAAATAATTTAACACTTTTTTCACATTGCATTTTCATACCAATTAATTTCAAAATGAGTTGCTGAGTTTTTTTTAATGTTTTTTTAATGTGGTAAAGGTCACATAATATAAAACATACTATTTTAACCATATTTAACTGTACAGTTCAGTGGCACTAAGTACATTCACATCGTTGTGCAGCTCCCACCATCATCCATCTCCCGAATTTTTCACCTTCCTAAACTGAAACTCTGCCCCCTTTAAACACTACCTCCCCATTCACCCAACCCCCACCCCCAGCCGCTGGCAACTACCAATGTACTTTTCTTTTTTTTAAACATCTTTAATGGAGTATAATTGCTTTACAATGGTGTGTTAGTTTCTGCTTTATAATAAAGTGAATCAGTTATACATATACATATGTCCCCATATCTCTTCCCTCTTGCGTCGCCCTCCCTCCGACCCTCCCTATCCCACCCCTCTAGGTGGCCACAAAGCACGGAGCTGATCTCCCTGTGCTATGCAGCTGCTTCCCACTAGCTATCTATTTTAAGTTTGGTAGTGTATATATGTCCATGCCACTCTCTCACTTTGTCCCAGCTTTCCCTTCCCCCTCTCCGTTTCCTCAAGTCAATTCTCTAGTAGTTCTGCGTCTTTATTCCCGTCCTGCCCCTAGGTTCTTCATGACCATTTTTTTTTCGTTTTTTAGATTCCATATATATGTGTTAGTGTACAGTATTTGTTTTTCTCTTTCTGACATACTGCACTCTGTATGACAGACTCTAGGTCCATCCACCTCACCACAAATAACTCAATTTCTTTTCTTTTTATGGCTGAGTTATATTCCATTGTATATATGTGCCACATCTTCTTTATCCATTCATCTGTTGATGGACACTTAGGTTGCTTCCATGTCCTGGCTATTGTAAATAGAGCTGCAGTGACTCTTTTTGAATTATGGTTTTCTCAAGGTATATGTCCAGTCGTGGGGTTACTGGGTCATATGGTAGTTCTATTTTTAGTTTTTTAAGGAACCTCCATAGTGGCTGTACCAATTCACATTCCCACCAGCAGTGCAAGAGGGTTCCCTTTTCTCCACACCCTCTTCAGCATTTATTGTGTGTAGATTTTTTTATGATGTTCATTCTGACCGGTGTGAGATGATATCGCATTGTAGTTTTGATTTGCATTTCTCTAATGATTAGTGATGTTGAGCATCTTTTCATGTGTGTGTTGGCAATCTGTATATCTTCTTTGGAGAAATGTCTATTTAGATCTTCTGCCCATTTTTGGATTGGGTTGTTTGTTTTTTTGATACTGAGCTGCATCAGCTGCTCGTAAATTTTGGAGATTAATCCTTTGTCATTTGCTTCATTTGCAAATATTTTCTCCCATTCTGAGCGTTGTCTTTTGGTCTTGTTTATAGTTTCCTTTGCTGTGCAAAAGCTTTTAAGTTTCATTTGGTCCCATTTGTTTATTTTTGTTTTTATTTCCATTTCTCTAGGACCTGGGTCAAAAAGGATCTTGATGTAATTTATGTCATAGAGTGTTCTGCCTATGTCTTACTCAAAGAATTTTATAGTGTGTGGCCTTACATTTAGGTCTTTAATCCATTTTGAATTTATTTTTATGTATGGTGTTAGGGAGTGTTCTAATTACATTCTTTTACATGTAGCTGTCCAGTATTCCCAGCACCACTTATTGAAGAGGCTGTCTTTTCTCCACTGTATATTCTTGCCTCCTTTATCAAAGATAAGGTGACCATATGTGCGTGGGTTTATCTCTGGGTGCTCTACCTGTTCCATTGATCTATATTTCTGTTTTTGTGCCGGTACCATACTGTCTTGATTACTGTAGTTTTGTAGTATGCTCTGAAGTCAGGGCACCTGATTCCTCCAGCTCCATTTTTCTTTCTCAAGATTGCTTTGGCTATTCGGGGTCTTTTGTGTTTCCATTCAAATTGTGCAATTTTTTGTTCTAGTTCTGTGAAAAATGCCAGTGGTAGTTTGATAGGGATTGCACTGAATCTTTAGATTGCATTGGGTAGTATAGTCATTTTCACAGTGTTGATTCTTCCAATCCAATAACAGGGTATATCTCCCCATCTATTTGTATCATCTTTAATTTCTTTCATCGGTGTCTTACAATTTTCTGCATACAGGTCTTTTGTCTCTCCTTAGATAGGTTTATTCCTAGGTATTTTATTCTTTTTGTTGCAATGATAAATGGAATTGTTTTCTTAAGTTCACTTTCAGATTTATCATCATTAGTGTTTAGGAATGCAAGAGATTTCTGTACATTAATTTTGTATCCTTCTACTCCGCCAAATTCATTGATTAGCTCTAGTAGCTTTCTGGTAGCATCTTTAGGATTCTCTATGTATAGTATCATGTCATCTGCAAACAGTGACAGCTTTACTTCTTTTCCAATTTGGATTCCTTTTATTTCTTTTTCTTCTCTGATGGCTGTGGCTAAAACTTCCAAAACAATGTTGAATTACAGTGGTGAGAGTGGGAAAACTTATCTTGTTCCTGATCTTAGTGGAAATGGTTTCATTTTTTCACCATTGAGGACGATGTTGGCTATGGGTTTGTCATATATGGCCTTTATTATGTTGAGGTAAGTTCCCTCTATGCCTAGGTTCTGGCAGGTTTTTAATCATAAATCTGTGTTGAATTTTGTCAAAAGCTTTCTCTGCATCTATTGAGATGATCATATGGTTTTTATCCTTCAACTGGCTAATATGGTGTATCACATTGATTGATTTGTATATATTGAAGAATCCTTGCATTCCTGGGATAAACCCCACATGACCATGGTGTATGGTCCTTTTAATGTGCTGTTGGATTCTGTTTGCTAGTATTTTGTTGAGGATTTTTGCATCTATGTTCATCAGTGATATTGGCTGTAGTTTTCTTTTTTGTGACATCTTTGTCTGGTTTTGCTATCACAGTGATGGTGGCCTCGTAGAATGAGTTTGGGAGTGTTCCTCCCTCTGCTATATTTTGGGAGAGTTTGAGAAGGATAGGTGTTAGCTCTTCTCTAAATGTTTGATGGAATTCGTCTGTTAAACCATCTGGTCCTGGGCTTTTGTTTGTTGGAAGGTTTTAAAACACATTTTCAATTTCAGTGCTTGTGATTGGTCTGTTCGTATTTTCTATTTCTTACTGGTTCAGTCTTGGAAGGTTGTGCATTTCTAAGAATTTGTCCTTTTCTTCTAGGTTGTCCATTTTATTGGCATATAGTTGCTTGTAGTAATCTCTCATGACCCTTTGTATGTCTGCAGTGTCAGTTGTTACTTCTCCTTTTTCATTTCTAATTCTATTGATTTGAGTCTTCTCCGTTTTTTTCTTGATGAGTCTGGCTAATGGTTTATCAATTTTGTTTATCTTCTCAAAGAACCAGCTTTTAGTTTTATTGATCTTTGCTATCGTTTCCTTCATTTCTTTTTCATTTATTTCTGATCTGATCTTTATGATTTGTCTCTGTCTGCTAACTTTGGGTTTTTTTGTTCTTCTTTCTCTAATTGCTTTAGGTATAAGGTTAGGTTGTTTATTTGAGATGTTTCTTGTTTGTTGATGTAGGATTGTATTGCTATAAACTTTCCTCTTAGAACTGGTTTTGCTGCATCCCATAGGTTTTGGGTCATCATGTTTTCATTGTCATTTGTTTCTAGATATTTTTTGATTTCCTCTTTGATTTCTTCAGTGATCTCTTGGTTATTAAGTAGTATATTATTTAGCCTCCATGTATTTGTATTTTATACAGATATTTTTTCTGTAATTGATATCTAGTCTCATAGTGTTGTGGTCGGAAAAGATACTTGATATGATTTCAATTTTCTTAAATTTACCAAGGCTTGATTTGTGACCCAAGGTATGATCTATCCTGGAGAATGTTCCATGAGCACTTGAGAAGAAAGTGTATTCTTTTGGCTTTGGATGGAATGTCCTATAAATATCAGTTAAGTCCATCTTGTTTAATGTATCATTTAAAGCTTGTGTTTCCTTATTTATTTTCATTTTGGATGATCTGTCCATTGGTGAAAGTGGGGTGTTAAAGTCCCCTACTATGATTGTGTTACTGTCGATTTCCCCTTTTATGGCTGTTAGAATTTGCCTTATGTATTGAGGTGCCCCTATGTTGGGTGCATAAATATTTACAATTTTTATATCTTCTCCTTGGATTGATCTCTTGATCATTATGTAGTGTCCTTTGTCTCCTATAATAGTCTTTGTTTTACAGTCTATTTTGTCTGATATGAGAATTGTTACTCCAGCTTTCTTTCGATTTCCATTTGCATGGAATATCTTTTTCCATCCCCTCACTTTCAGTCTGTATGTGTCCCTAGATCTGAAGTGGGTCTCTTGTAGGCAGCGTATATACACAGGTCCTGTTTTTGTATCCATTCAGCCAGTCTATGTCTTTTGGTTGGAACATTTAATCCATTTACATTTAAGGTAATTATCAATATCTGTGTTCCTATTCCCATTTTCTTAATTGTTTTGGGTTTGTTATTGTAGGTCTTTTCCTTCTCTCGTGTTTCCTGCCTAGAGAAGTTCCTATAGCATTTGTCGTAAAGCTGTTTTGGTGATGCTGAATTCTCTTAGCTTTTGCCTGTCTGTAAAGGTTTTAATTTCTCCATCAAATCTGAATGAGATCCTTGCTGGGTAAAGTAATCTTGGTTGTAGTTTTTTCCCTTTCATCACTTTAAATATGTCCTGCCACTCCCTTCTGGCTTGCAGAGTTTCTGCTGAAAAATCAGCTGTTAACCTTATGGGGATTCCCTTGTGTGTTATTTGTTGTTTTTCCCTTGCTGCATTTAATATTTTTTCTTTGTATTTAATTTTTGATAGTTTGATTAACATGTGTCTTGGAGTGTTTCTCCTTGGATTTATCCTGTGTGGGACTCTCTGCACTTCCTGGACTTGGTCAACTATTTCCTTTCCCATATTAAGGAAGTTTTCAACTCTAATCTTCAAATATTTTCTCATTCCCTTTCTTTTTCTTTTCTTCTTCTGGGACCCATATAATTCGAATGTTGGTGCATTTATTGTTGTCCCAGAGGTCTCTGAGACTGTCCTAAATTCTTTTCATTCTTTTTTCTGCTCTGCTGTAGTTATTTCTATCATTTTATCTTCCAGGTCACTTATCCACTCTTCTGCCTCAATTATTCTGCTATTGATTCATTCTAGAGAAGTTTTAATTTCATTTATTGTGTTGTTCGTCATTGTTTGTTTGCTCTTTAGTTCCTCTATGTCTTTGTTAAACGTTTTTAGTATTTTCTCCATTCTATTTCCAAGATTTTGGATCATCTTTACTATCATTATTCTGAATTCTTTTTCAGGTAGACTGCCTATTTCCTCTTCATTTGTTAGGTGTGGTGGGTTTTAACCTTGCTCCTTCGTCTGCTGTGTGTTTCTCTGTCATCTCATTTTGCTTAACTTACTGTGTGTGGGGTCTCCTTTACGCATGCTGCAGGTTCGTAGTTCCTGTTGTTTTTGATGTCTGTCCCCAGTGGCTAAGGTTGGTTCAGTGGGTTATGTAGGCTTCCTGGTGGAGGGGACTAGTGCCTGTGTTCTCATGGATGAGGCTTGATCTTGTCTTTCTGGTGGGCAGGTCCACGTCTGGTGGTGTGTTTTGGAGTTTCTGTGGCCTTATGATTTTAGGCAGCCTGTCTGCTAATAGGTGGGGTTGTGTTCCTGTCTTACTAGTTGTTTGGCATAGGGTATCCTGCACTGTAGCTTGCTGGTTGTTGAGTGGAGCTGGGTGTTGGCGTTGAGATGGAGATCTCTGGGAGATTTTCGCTGTTTGATATAATGTGGAGCTGGGAGGTCTCTTGTGGACCAGTGTCCTGAAGTTGGCTCTCCCACCTCAGAGGCACAGCACTGACTCCTGGCTGGAGCACCAAGAGCCTTTCATCCACATGGCTCAGAATAAAAGGGAGAAAAAGTAGAAAGAAAGAATTAGTAGAAGTAGAAAGAAAGAAAGAAAGAAGAAGATAAAAGAAAAGAAAAGAAAGTTATTTAAAAAATTTTAAAAAAATAAAGAAGAGAGCAACCAAACCAAAAAACAAACCCATCAATGATAACAAGTGCTAAAAACTTTACTAAAATAACAAAAAACAAAAAAAACCTGGACAGACAGAACCGTAGGACAAGTGGTAGAAGCAAAGCTATACAGACAAAATCACACACAGAAGCATACACATACACACTCACAAAAAGAGAAAAAGGGGAAAAACTATTTATATCTTTGTTGTCAATGTCCACCTCCTCAGTTTGGGATGATTCGTTGTCTATTCAGGTATTCCACAGATGCAGGGTACATCAAGTTGACTGTGGAGACTTAATTTGCTGCTCCTGAGGCTGCTGGGAGAGATTTCCCTTTCTCTTCTTTGTTCGTACAACTCCTGGGGTTCAGCTTTGTATTTGGCCCCGCCTCTGCGTGTATGTCACCTGAGGGTGTCTGTTCTTTGCTCAGACATGACGGGGTTAAAAGAGCAGCTGATTCAGGGGCTCTGGCTCAGTGAGGCCTGGGGGAGGGAGGGGTACAGATGCAGGGCGAGCCTGCTGCGGCAGAGGCCGGTGTGACGTTGCACCGGCCTGTGGCACACCGTGTGTTCTCCCGGGGAAGTTTTCCCTGGATCACAGGCCCCTGGCTGTGGCGGGCTGGACAGGCTCCCTGGAAGGGGGGTGTGGACAGTAACCTGTGCTTGCACACAGGCTTCTTGGTGGTGGCAGCAGGAGCCTTAGCGTGTCATGCCCGTCTCTGGGGTCCGTGCTGTTAGCCGCGGCTCGCGCCCATCTCTGGAGCTCCTTTAAGCAGCGCTCTTAATCCCCTCTCCTCGCGCACCAGGAAACAAAGAGGCAAGAAAAAGTCTCTTGCCTCTTCGGCAGGTCCAGACTTTTCCCCGGACTCCCTCCCAGCTAGCCGTGGTGCACTAACCCCCTGCAGGCTGTGTTCACGCCGCCAACCCCAGTCCTCTCCCTGCGCTCCGACTGAAGCCCGAGCCTCAGCTCCCAGCCCCGATCCGCCCCGGCGGGTGAGCAGAGAAGCCTGTTCAGCTGGTGAGTGCTGGTCGGCAGCAATCCTCTGTGCGGGAATCTCTCCACTTTGCACTCCGCACCCCTGTGGCTGCTCTCTCCTCCATGGCTCCAAGGCTCCCCCCTCTGCCACCTGCAGTCTCCGCCTGCGAAGGGGCTTCCTAGTGTGTGGAAACCTTTCCTCCTTCAGAGCTCCCTCCCACTGGTGCAGGTTCCGTCCCTCTTCTTTTGTCTGTTTTTTCTTTTTTCTCTTGCCCTACTCAGGTACATCTGGAGTTTCTTGCCTTTTGGGACGTCTCAGGTGTTCTGCCAGCATTCAGTAGGTATTCTGTAGGAGTTGTTGCACATGTAGTTGTATTTCTGATGTATTTGTGGAGAGGAAGGTGATCTCCATATCTTACTCTTCCGCCATCTTGAAGCTCCTCCTACCAATGTAATTTTGACTCTATGAATTTGACTGTTCTAGGTACCTCGTATAAGTGGAATCAAACAGTATTTGTCTGCACCTACTGTGTACTGGAATGCATTTTTAAGGTTAACTTGATACATGTCCAGCAGACAGATTGTACCTTCTTTTTTTTTCCTGTGCTATACAGTAGGTCCTCACCAGCCATGTACTTCATACATAGTAGTGTACATATGTCAATCACAATCTCTCAATCCATCCCACCCCACTCTCCCGTTGGTGTCCATATGTTTGTTTTCTGCATTTGTGTCTCTACTTCTGCTTTGCAGATAGGCTCATCTGTACCATTTTTCTAAATTCCACATAAGCGTTAATATACAATATTTGTTTTTCTCTTTCTGACTTACTTCACTCAGTATGACAGTCTCTAGGTCCATCCACGTCTCTGCAAATGGCACAGTTTTGTTTATGGCTGAGTAATATTCCGTTGTATATATGTACCAAATCTTCTTTATTCATTCCTCTGTTGATGGACATTTAGGTTGCTTCCATGTCTTGGCTATTGTAAACCGTATACTACAATGAACATTGGGGTGCGTGTATCTTTTGGAATTATGGTTTTCCCTGGGTATGTGCCCAGTTGTGGGATTGCTGGGTCATATGGTAGTTCTATTTTTAGTTTTTTAAGGAACCTCCATACTGTTCTCCAAAGTGGTTGTATCAATTTACTTTCCCACCAACAGTACAAGAGGGTTCCCTTTCTCCACACCCTCTCCAGCATTTATTGTTCATAGATTTTTTGATGATGGCCATTCTGACTAGTGTGAGGTCATACCTCACTGTAGTTTTGATTTACATTTCTCTAGTAATTAGTGATGTTGATCATATTTTTATGTGCCTTTTGGCCACCTGTATGTCTTCTTTGGAGAAAAGTCAATTTAGGTCTTCTGTGCATTTTTTGATTCTGTTGTGTTTTTTTTTTTTTGATATTGAGCTGTTTGTATATTTTGCAGATTAATCCCTTGTCAGTTGCTTCATTTTCAAATATTTTCTCTCATTCTGAGGGTTGTCTTTTTATATTGTTTATGATTTCCTTTGCTGTGCAAAAGCTTTGAAGTTTAATTAGGTCCCATTTGTTTATTTTTATTTTCTTACTCTAGGAGGTGGGTCAAAAAAGGTCTTGCTGTGATTCATGTCAAAGGGTGTTCTTCCTATGTTTTCTTCTAAGAGTTTTGTAGTGTCCAGCATTGCATTTAGGTCTTTAATCCTTTTTGAGTTTATTTTTGTGTATGGTGTTAGGGAGTGTTCTAATTTCATTCTTTTACATGTACCTGTCCAGTTTTCCCAGCACCACTTATTGAAGAGACTGTCTTTTCTCCATTGTATATTCTTGTCTCCTTTGTCATAGGTTACGTGACCATAATTGCATGAGTTTATCTCTGGGCTTTCTATCCTGTTCCAATGATCTATATTTTTGTTTTTGTGCCTGTACCATACTGTCTTGATTTGTAGTATAGTCTTGATTTGTACCATACTGTCTTGATTTGTAGTATAGTCTGAAGTCAGGGCGCCTGAGTCCTCTAGCTCCGTTTTCCTTTCTCAAGATTGCTTTGGCTATTTGGGGTCTTTTGTGTTTCCATACAAATTGTAAAATTTTTTGTTCTAATTCTGTGGAAAATACCATTGGTAATTTGATAGGATTGCATTGAATCTGTAGATTGCTTTGGGTAGTGTAGTGATTTTCACACTATTGATTCTTCCAATCCAAGAACATGGTATATCTCTCCATCTGTTTGTGTCAGCTTTGATTTCTTTCATCAGTATCTTATAGTTTTCTGAGTACAGGTGCTTTGCCTCCTTAGGTGGGTTTATTCCTAGGTATTTTATTCTTTTAGTTGCAATGGTAAATAGGAGTGTTTCCTTAATTTCTCTTTCTGTTCTTTCATTGCTAGTGTTTAGGAATGCAAGAGATTTCTGTGCATTAATTTTGTATCCTGCTACTTTAACAAATTCATTGATTAGCACCAGAAGTTTTTTCGTGTCATCCTTAGGATTTTCTATGTATAGTGTCATGTCATCTGCAAACAGTGATAGTTTCACTTCTTCTTTTCCAATTTTGATTCCTTTTATTTCTTCTTCTTCTCTGATTGCCATGGCTGGAACTTCCAAAACTATGTTGAATAATAGTGGCAAGTGTGGACATCCTTGTCTTGTTCCTGATCTTAGAGGAAATGCTTTCAGTTTTTCAACATTGAGAATGATTGCTATGGGTTTGTCATATATGGCCTTTATTATGTTGAGGTAGTTTCCCTCTATGCCTACTTTCTGGAGAGTTTTTGTCATAAATGGGTGTTCAAGTTTGTTGAAAGCTTTTTCTGCACCTGTTGAGATGATCATATAGTTTTTATTCTTCAGTTTGTTAATGTTGTGTATAACATTGATTGATTTGCATATACTGAAGAAACCTAGTTTATTTTTAAAAGGTGTCATCTTGGACTAGATTATCAGCTCTTAGCCTCGACTGAAGGAATATTTTCTTTAGAAATGAATTTAATAATAGAAGCTTATGCTTCCTTTGTAATGACACCGACATCTGTGATTGTGTTTCTTGACACTGGCAGAGCTCCCCTCTTGGACAAGCAGTCTCGTGGGACTCTGGGCTCAGCCTTAGCTCCTGAGGTTCTGGGCTGAGGGTGGGGGTCAGGCAGGGCTGATCACCATAAATCAATCAAGGCGATCTGAGAAGACCCTGGGAGTGAGTTGGCAATCAAAAGCCAGGCAGCCCTTCTGAAGGGACTCCTGAGAGGGGACAAAGACACAGGATGGAGACAGGGACACAAGCTCAGATCAAGAGAGTGTGTGAACCTGGATAAGGAATGAAGCGGGGAGAGTCCCCTGAGTCACTGGGGTGGAGACAACGGCATATCTTACGACACTTGCAAGCCTCCACAAGCTCTGATGTCTGGAATGAAAAAGTTTCGAGTCCTAAGGAAATTGGTTAATAGATAAGACTGAGGTTTACTCTCTAGGCACCAATGCAACATTTAACTTCCCTCTAACTTGGCATAAGATAAGCATCTAATAAATGGTAGATAGGAAGAGTTATAACATGGGAAGATGGGACTTTGGGGGCCATAGTTCAGCAAAGTCATTGATTATAAGGTAATCTAGTCCAGATGCTTCTTTGGAAAGGAGTGAGTCCTATGTCTCATGACATTGTCTGACTCTCTTGGACATGTCTTTAGGAAGTAGAAGGTGTGTGTCCCATCCTTCCCTTCTGTCCTGCCTGCCTTCACCTGTCTGTTTGCTGCCTCTGTCTTTGATTTCTCATCATGTCTCCTGGTGCTAGACATGTACGGTATTTGCAGCAAACAGAAGTCTAACAATGTTGAAAGAGGGTCTAGCCCTCCTTTTCTGACACTTCTCAGGCCTAGATTATTTAGGGACTACTGGACTTCTTGAAGATGACATCATCTCTTTTCTTGAATGATTTGAGAACGAACAAACAACAACCACCAAACAAACAAAATCCTCTGCCCTTGTAGGGACTTCCTTGTTTGGGAAAACTTACTTGCCACATTACTCTTACTTACTTGACAAGAGAAAAGGTAAGGCTGTGTAGATCAGAGAGTGATCTGGGTATCACTCTCATCCTCAAGTGACCTACATGTCACTCCGTATCACCCTAATCTGTCATGCAGTCTCCTAGATTTCAGAACTTCTCTGCTGTTCAAACACCTTCAGGTTTTAAAATTTGAATCTAGTTCTCCAGACTAACCCATCCAGATTTCCCAACTTACTGCATTTTTGTGTTTTAGGTTATTTTATAATGCATATTTAAAATGAGCAATGATCTTCATAAGTATGCTGGAAACTTCAGAATTAATTTATGAATATTTTAATGCATAGCTTTAAAAGCATAGCTTTTCTCCTGTCACTAATTTTTTTTTTTTTTTTCCCTGTGGTACGCGGGCCTCTCACTGTTGTGGCCTCTCCCATTGCAGAGCACAGGCTCCGGACGTGCAGGCTCAGTGGCCATGGCTCACGGGCCCAGCCGCTCCGCGGCATGTGGGATCTTCCCGGACCGGGGCATGAGCCCATGTCCCCTGCATCGGCAGGCGGACTCTCAACCACTGCGCCACCAGGGAAGCCCCTCTCACTAATTTTTTTTTTTTTTTTACTAATTTTTAATTACCATTTGAAAACAAACATACAGGGTATTTTCCCCCTCCTGCCATTGCCGTTGAACCTGATCGTGTTTGGGATCTTTTAGATGAGAAGTGTTTTACATGAATGGCAAACTTGTATTGGACTAGATGGGAAACTTCACTAGAAGAAGGGCTGTGTCCAAGCTCTTTGTAGACCAATATAGCATCACTGCCTTTCACCTTGGCAACAGCATGGTGGGGACTGTCTTCACCTCTCATTACTTCCTTCTATGCTGGCAGATTAATCAGAAGAGTATGGAGTCAGGTTGGCTCAAATTCTGGCTGAGTGACCATTGGCAGTTCACATATTTGCTCCGCACCTCGCTTTTTTTCCTTGGTGAAATGAGGATAATTATGCTAAGTTCATGGACTTGTGCAGAGCAACCACAGTGGATCAAGCAGGCTGGGGAGCAGGGGTAGCTCTGTGCTGGGCACTGCTGCTCGTCAGTGAGCTCAGACTCAAGCAACAATCAGGGAAACGTACCCAGGGTTTCTCCACTGGAAAATTCTCTTGGCCTCTATTTGGCTTACTCGGAATTTGTTTGACAGTGTCTCGAGCTGACCCATCAAGAGAGGGATTCAGACCTGTCTCCACAAATAAAACACTCTGTTGTGTTAATGTGAAAAGGGGCTGCAGAAACATGGTGACCTGACATGGTTCAGCCCAGGACCTAGGTGGAGCTCAAGTCCTTAATTTCTGTCCCAGAGTCTAATATTCACAAGATTTTGTTTGTTTGTTATTTTTTTTGCGGTACGTGAGGCTCTCACTGTTGTGGCCTCTCCCGTTGCGGAGCACAGGCTCCGGACGCGCAGGCTCAGCCGCCATGGCTCACGGGCCCAGCCGCTCTGCGGCATGTGGGATCTTCCCAGACCGGGGCACGACCCCGTGTCCCCTGCGTGGGCAGGCGGACTCTCATCCACTGCGCCGCCAGGGAAGCCCCCACAAGAGTTTTGACTTAGTCTTCTTGTAGTGACTACTGAAACAGGGTAACAGTCGTGTGGAAAAAGCAGGAATAATTTTACCTTCATTTTAACACTTTATTAAATTTTGCCTCTCTCACAGTCCCTTGCACCTTAGCAGTAGTTAAACCAGTGAAGATGCGGCCCTGTCACAGCCCTTCGGCCAAAACGCAAAGCGCTGCCTTCCCTACGGGGATGATGACCGTTCTTTCACCACAAAGGAGTGATAATCCTAGCTCACAGGGCTGAGGCCTAACTACATGCCAGGTGCTATTGTCAGCACTTTTCAGGGGCTTAGCGTATTCTAAGCACATTTCTATTCTGTTTTCCTTAGAATAGTCTAAGTACTATTCTAAGCAGCATTTCAAGTGCTCAGGGTATTCTGAGTACTTTTTAGGTACTTAGGTACATAGAGTATATGAAGTTCTTTTCAGGTTTTCCTCAGAGCCACCCCCAAAAGGTAGGTACTGTTTACTCTTCAGGTTTACCCTGACCGCCTTCTGCCACCTCCACCTACCCTTACACCCTAGTCCCGTCACTGTCACCTCATGCCTAGGTACTACACTAGTCTCCTCGTAACTACTGCTTCCATCTTTCCTCCCTTCCACCTCTTCTACACAAAGCAACCAGCATGATGCTTTAAAAATATAGATCAGATCAGATCAAATCATTTCTTATTTAAAGATACCATAATAACAACAACAATAATAACAAACAGACAAAGGCTTCCACTCACTTTCCAACATACCATATTCCAAATTCCCTACACAGCTTTCCTGCAGGACCATGTCTTTAGTCTCTCACCCTCAACTTTGATCAATTGGCTTCAGTCGTAGTGGTTTCCCAGCCACCCCAGACATAGTTCTGCCTCAGGGCCTTTGCACTTCCTGTTCCCAGTACTTGGAATGCTCTTTCCCCAAATGATCTCCTTCTCCTCTTGCTCTCTCTCCCTCTCTCTCTCTCTCACTTCACTGAAGCCTCTGCTCGAAATGTAGTCTCTGCAGAGAGGCCTATCTCTGACCCTCTATCTAAAATAGTACCTCTGTCCCTCTGTATCCCCTTACCTGTCTTTATTTTGATGATGGAACTCATCACAACAAGTTGACTCCATTTTTATGCATTGATTATCTTGTCTTCCCTCTTTAGAAAGTAAGCTTCATGAGGGCAGACTCTGTGTTTTGTTCATGACTGTAGTCTAGCACCTAGAACAGTACCCGGCATATAGTAGTGCAATATATAAATAAATTTTATTACTGAGATGCTATTGAGATACAATAAAATGTACCCACTTAAATGAACAGTGTGATGAATTTTTTTTAGTTTCTTTATTTATCTATTTTTTGGCTACATTGGGTCTTTGTTTCTGTGTGCAGGCTTTCTCTCGTTGCCCCGAGCAGGGGCTACTCTTCGTTGTGGTGCGCGGGCTTTTCATTGCGGTGGCTTCTCTTGTTGTGGAGCACGGGCTCTAGGTGCGCGGGCTTCAGTAGTTGTGGCTCGCGGGCTCTAGAGTGCAGAGCTCAGTAGTGGTGCACGGGCTTATTTGCTCCTCGGCATGTGGGATCTTCCCAGACCAGAGCTCGAACCTGTGTCCCCTGCATTGGCAGGTGGATTCTTAACCACTGCGCCACCTGGGAAGCCCCAGTGCGATGAGTTTTGACAAATGTATAAACCACTACTACAGTCATTGATGGAGCAGTCTCCCAAAAGTCTCCCAAAAGAGCAGTCAGTCCCTGCCCACTGCCCACCCTCTAGTCCCAGGCAAACACTCATCTGCTTTCTATCCCTATAGATTAGATCTGTCTTTTCTAGAATTTCATGTAAATGGAATCCTGTAGTGTGTACTCTTTTGTGTCTGGCTTCTTTTGCTTACATAATGTTATGGATAGGATATATATCTATCTCTAGGTCTGTCTATCTATCCACCTGTATTATTTCATGTACCAGCAGTTCGTTTCTTTTTTTTGCTGAGTAGTGTTGCATTATACACATGTATCGCAGTTTATCAGTTCACCTGCTGATGGTTGTTTATAGTCTTTGGCTCTGATGAATAAAGTTGTTATGAACATTTATGTAGAAGTCATCTTGAGGATACATGTTTTCATTTCTTCCTACTAAACACCTAGGATTGGCTTAATATATATTTGAATGAATTTTACAAATGGGGAATTGGAGCCGTAGAGAGGGTAGATGACTTCCCAAGAACCAACAGTCGGTGGGGGAGCTGGGGTTTGCCCGAGTGGTTTAACTCCAAAGTGCCTTAGTTTTGAATCTTTCCTTGAAGATTTCTACAGCCCCAGGCAGCTAAGGAATCTGGCACGTGCCTCAGAGTGGCCAGCTCTCTACTCTTGGAGACGGAACGGTAGACTGGGGTCTGACTGGACCCTGATTCCCTTCCCTGTCTTCTCCCCTTCCTGCCTCTCTTTCCCAGCCTAGAGCGGTAGTGGCTTTATTAAGGGAAAGATGCTGTGCACAGCAGCTCCTAGTCTAATTGGAGCACATGGCATGTTCCCTGCTAGCTGGAGGCTTCTCAGCCTGCACGCAGCTGGGGCCCACATGGTTCGTGGCCCTGGATGCAGGTCATCAGCTGGGCTGGTGTAGCTTCGCTACTGCACCTTCATGTGTACGGTGAGAAATAGACACTAGATCTCACCTTTCCTATTGGTAAAGAAGCTCTTTTCTTCCCACCTGGGACTCTTCACTGAGTGCCTGCTAAACACGTGACAATTATTAGAAAGGATAGGACCCCTTGGCAATCTATAGCCTCATTAGAAGGATGGTGAGCAACTATGTAGCATTACGGGAATAAAACTACCTGCCCATGCATGGCTGTCTCCATTCTAGCAGCAGGGGAATCCCATGGTGGTATCAACAGGATAGACTTCACAGGAGAGGATGAGGAAGAATGAAGTTCAGGGCTGTTTAGCATCACACCTTTTGAAGAGTCGCCAGGGCAGAGAAAAGTAAAAGAAACTGCAAGAATTGCAGGTGCCCAGGCCTCAGGCAGCATCATGAATGCAAAATACAGGCTAAATGAGCAGCAGAAAGGGCTTGCTTCACCGTGAGGTTAACAGCTCCCAGCCTCGAGGAGCCCCTTTATTCTGTGTTTTTCCCTTCTTGATTGGCAGTGGCTTGACTGATACAGAAGCCAGTGGTCCCCGGTTCCCAGTATGTGAAAAACCTGGTGCCGTGTTAAAAACACAGATTCCCAGAGCCTACTCTCAGTGACTGGGAGATAATCTATCTGGGATGGGGCCCAGGAATCTGTATTTTAGCAATTCCCAGATGATTTGGATGCTTGTTGTCCGGGAACCATACTTAGAGAAAGAGTGTTCTAAGCCCAGCATCTTCCTCTGTGAACAGAGTTCAGTGGTTGCCCCGCAAAGGTAACTGCAAGCCAGCTGATGAGGCATCTGGGTCCCAGGAGCTGAGCCACTTGGCCACAGGCCACGTATCCATAGCCAGGCAGGACCCTCTTCCGACTGTCTTCACGGGGTCCCATGGGAGGTGAATCCAACAGGTAAGAGTTGAGTTATTTATAGCACATTGCTTTTGCCTCCTGCAGTGTGTTACTTCTTATTTTTTGTACCAAAGGCTCTGCGGCTCTTGTAAATAAGAACTCCCTGTTGGCTTATGTTACTGCATTTATTGTTTGATATTTTTGTCTTCTGTTCTCTTTTGCCTCGCTGTGTTCCAAAATGAACAGCCTGATGTTTCCCCCTCTCCTCTACATCATAGGGTTGTTGGGGGAATTAAGTGAGATACTGCATGTAAAGCATTGAGAGGAGGGCCTGACACTCATAAGCACTCAATAAATGTTAGTTGTCATCATCATATCATCATTATGACCATCATTTCACGGGTATAAACCTGCACATTTGTATAAATATATACATATGTTTAAACCCTCTGTTCAGTTGCTAGAACAGAGACCCCAGGACTCAACTCCTAGCCTGGCAGCCATGGCTGACCGCAGCCTTTCTTGTCAATCGTAGCTCTCTCTTTCACCCAGTGTTTTAATAGAGTTGAATTGCTCAGCATACCCCCCCGCCCCCATGCTTTTCCATGTGTCTTCTCACACTTGACTCCAGGCTTGGAAAGTCCTTCCCTGAAACATCGTATTCCATGACCATGCTTTAGGCCCAAGACAAGACACTAAAGTCATCCCCTCCCCCACAGTTTCCCCAGCCTTCCTGGACAGTACTAATGTTTCCTCCTGTGAAATCTGTATGATTTATTTCCCTTCCCTTGTGCCACCTACACGTTCTACATTATGATAGTATCAGCTGAGCTTGGGTCTTCTCTCCTCTATTAGAGAATAGGGGCCGTGGCTTCAGGACAAGGCTGTGAATTATGTCCTTCTTTGTATCCTCACCCTGTCCTAACTTCTTCTTCCCCAACACAGTGATCCACACATGATGGCAGTTCCATGCACATTGATTGAATAAAGAAATAAACACAGAATGAACATCACAAGGGTGCCATGTGTATCCATCAGCAACAGAGAGAAAGCAGGCAGCTTTTTTGCAGTGCCTGCCCTCCTTGTTCACCTCTCTCCATCCTTTGCAGAGAGGCTTACTTAGCCAGTGTGGCCACTGTTCCGAATTTTCCCTCTTACCTTCCTCCCTCATTCCAGTTAAAATGTCTTGGTTCTGTGTTGATTGTTGGCTTGCTAACATTTGATAATTAATTTTTGTGAGTATGCTAAAGGAGATTGAAAATAGCTCCAGAGCTTTCTCTTCCATTTTAACCAGTCCAGATCTCTAATGTTCAGTTTTGGGGTACAGGGGAATCCTTTGGCTGGTGGATTCCAGCTGGCAGCATGAGGATTCATAGGTTAAAATAGCAGTTACTAAAGTGGGTTTTCAAATCCACATGTGTACTAAAGAAGTGTGTGCTGGCTAAAAAAAATCCACTCTTTTGAGATATTTATATTAGTATTTTTTTAAATTTAATTTTTATTTTGTATTGGAGTATAGTTTTTCAAGCCTACGTAGGTATAACTGTGATTATGAAAATGAAATTATTTAAAGGAATTACTAGATACATCTTTTTTGCCAGTGTGCACTTTCTCAATCATAGGCTGTTAGCTTAAAAATCACTATTATGTGTTGAGCTCAAGAAATTTTTGTTAAAGGAGAGGTTATCACATTCAAAACTTACAGTGTCTCTACACTGTACTGTACAGTGTTGTAGCCACTAGCCCCCTGTGGCTATTAAGCCCTTGAAATGTGGTGATGCAATTGAGGACTGGAATTTTAAATTTTATTTAAAATTTGAAGTTTAAATTTAAAAAACTGATACTGGATCCGGCTATTGGAAATGTTTTAAGTGTGGTTAGAACAAGGTGGATATAAGAATCTACTTTTTCAACTAAAACTTTTATAAAATATAAATACAGATCAGGTATTTCTGATGAAAATTTAGCATCTAAATTGAGGTGTGTAGTAAGTTGGAATTATACACCAGATTTCAAAGACTTAGTATAAAAATATATAATATGTCATAGTGACTTTTTATATTGAGTCTATGCTGAGGTGACAATATTTTGGATCTATTGGGTTAAATAAAATGTTATTAGTAGTTATTTCACCTTTTTCCACATGCTTAAAATGTGGCTCCTAGAAAGTTTACATTACACGTGTGGCTCACTTTATACATTTGTTGGACAGTGCAGCACTAAACCGTATCTCTCAGTGGTTAACTGTTCACAGCACAAACCTGTTCTTTCTCTTATTCTCTGTGTTTCATATGGAGCAAAGGGGTTCTGCGATTACCTTAAAACAAGTGATTAAGCAAAATTGCTGCCTTCCATGCATACCTCATAAGCACCCCTTTGTAGGTTCCCTCTGTTCCCCATCTGTACCTTTCCTCTAAATTCTCCTTTTAACGAGATCATGATTTTTGTTAGCAGCTTGTAAATCCATGGGCACAATACTGGGAGAAATGCAAGATAGAGTAACAGTGGGAGACTTCAAATATTTGAACCTGTGTAGGCAGACACATTCAGCTGAAAAGCAGAGGGCCAGACAATGCACAATGCATCAACATGCTCTGCAATAAAAGTCCTTTCCTAAGATATTGTAGAAGTGACAAGGTGGACAGAATTCTGTCCAACAGGGAAGCCCCAGATTGATGAGCTGCAGAAGAATGCACTCTAGAAGAAAAGTGATTCCTTAGAGTTCATCAGAAAAAAAAAATTAAGGAAGACTAGACAGAGGAACCCTAGTCTCGAGCAAGGCAGGCTTCAGAAATGTCAGAAAAAGCAGGAGATGTGATTCCATGGTATCTAATTCTAACAGGAAAGAGGGATCAGTACTGTTGAGGCATTCTCAAAAAGTAACTCAACTACTTTCAAATGATCTCAGCAAGGAAGAAAAGCAGATATTTAAGAACATATATATAAGAACTGACCTTCTTTCCTTCATTCCTGAGATCATTTGCAGTTGCATTATGAATGCTTAGGGAGCTTCTTCAAGAGCTCAGAGGCAGAGAGGACACATACCAAAGATGGACAGAAGAACATGTAACCAAGAGGAGTATGACAAAGTAGCAATGATGTGTAAGAGCAATACCCAGGAGGCTGAGGGTTCAGATTAGCAGATGCTGGTGAATAATAATGGCAATTCTAAGAGACATTTTAGTTCAGTTGGTGCAGAAAGAATAACAAGAAGGGACAGTCCGGATAGACTTCCTCCTTGGGGCCACAGTGCTTATCCTTGTCTTAAGATTGGGAGAATGAACATTAATTAATAACGGGGAATTGAGAGCTCATGGCTTCTAGCCTGGATGAATTACATCCAAGGGAACAGAGAAGCAGTCAGTAAGACCACTGAATTTTCTACAGAATCTTTAAGAGATTGAAAGGGGGAAAGAGGGATATAGAGTTTCTAGATTTAACAAAAAAGGAAGTAGATTGTAAAGAGTGAGTTCTACATCAATTCCATCCGATACTCTGGAATAAGTTATGAAAAAGGTAGTTTGTGAAAATTAGAAAAAGCTATCAGTGATCAGTAGAAGCCAATTTAGGTCCACCAAGTGTACGTCATCTCAGAGAAGCTGATTTTCCTTACTTTGTTAAGATTGAGATAGTATTTTACATATATATCTACAGTTTACACAGCACTTGATAAGGTCTCCTATGAAAGTGTTGTAAACAAAAAAGAGAAATGTAAACTGAATGATGCCAGAATTGTGCTTGGTAACTAATGCTCATGCTTAAAGGAGACTTAACTAGAATGCAAACAATTTTTTCAATGAATGTGGTAAAGTCTAGTGTATGTGCTGCTGAAGCGAGCACAAGGTAAAGTCTAAAAAGACATGTTTTTCAATTTGTAGATATCATGAAGATTTCAGGAGTAGTTAATATATTGGATGGCAGAATTTTAAAAAAAATCTTAATAGCTAGGAATGATGGGCCCCATCCAAGAAGAATTTTTTAGGAATTAATGTTGGTCTCTGCACTTAGTTTCAAAAAACGAAGAGAACCAGAAGTAGTGGTACATGTGAACAAGACTTAGGGGGTTTAAATTGATTGTAAATTCAGTAAGACTTTTCAGAGAGGTGTGCTTGATGAAGAACTAATGTGAACTTGGACTACACTGAGATAGACAAAGATAAATTGGAGGAGAAGTTTGCTAGGAGAATGACTGGATGTTGAATAGCTTAAGCACTGTGAGCTAGAAGGAGCTATCAGACCCATGGAATCATGGAGCCTGGAGACACACAGTCAATAGCTTTACTCAAAATATGAGAGAGTTTTGCTCTATGTGAGAGACTTGCTATACATAGCCCAAATGCAGAACAATAGGACCAATTGGTAGAAAATGAGGGAGATGGATTTGAGCCCAACAAAAGGAAGCATTTTCTAATAGTGAAGATGGAATGGAATATCATAGGAGGAAACAAGCCACCCCATCTCTAGAGGGATGCAAGGATGCCTGGATGACACTGGGTATGTCTCATATCAGAAAGATTATTCTAGCACTGAGAGTAAATATTTTATTCATTCATTTAAATGCTTCTAAGGACATTGCAGATGATTTAAGAGCTGTGAAAAATAAATAACAAAACGTTTTTTTTTTTTTGTAAGTACATTATTTTCAGCAGCCAGGGGCTGTGATACCACCAGTGGTTATGTCATAAATCAGAAAGCATGCAGTTTACTACCAGATGTTTAGTTCTGTCACACTGCATTTCTGAAAAGAAGTTCAGAAAGTATAAAGAAACTAAATAACCAAGGAATAACTACAGAGACCTTATATTTATCTCCTCTGAATTCTTACTCTCTTTTTTCATCTCTATCTCCTATTTCTGCCCTTTTTCCTGACTCTGTTGTAGTCTTCAGAGCTTTTAGATAGAGTTGATTTAATTTATTTTAAAATTTATTTATTTTGACCTCAAAGATTTAAAAACATTTTTTTCCACTCCTGGTTATATATCCAAAAACAATCAAAACCACTAATCCAAAAAGATATATGCAGTCAATGTTCATAGCAGCATTATTTACAATAGCTAAGCTATGGAGGCAACCTATGTGTCCATCAACAGATGAATGGATAAAGAAGATATGGTAAGCAAATACGATGCAATACTACTCAGCCACAAAAAATAATGAAACTTTACCAGTTGCAACAACTTGGATGTTCTTTAAGGGTATTATGCTAAGTGAAATAAGTCAGACAGAGAAAGACAAATACTGTATGATATCACTTATATGTGGAATCGAAAAAATACACCAAATTAGTAAATATAACAAAACAAAAACAGACTCACAGATTTAGAGAACAAACTAGTGGTTACCAGTGAAGAGAGGGAAGGAGGGAGGGACAAGATAGGGGTAGGGGATTAAGAGGTACAAACTATTATGTATAAAATAAGGTATAAGGATATATTTCAAGCACAGGGAGTATAGCCAATATTTTACAATAGCTGTAAATGGAATATAACCTTTAAAAATTGTGAATCACTATGATAAAAATGTGTAACTTACATAATATTCTACATCAACTACACTTCAATAAAAATAAAAAGATAAATGAATCACACAACAAAAAAATTTTAAAAACATTTTTTTCGTTTAAAGTGTACAGCATGATGATTTGATGCACGTGTGTATTGCAAATTGATGACCACAATTAGGTTAGTTAATACCTCCATTTCCTCACATAATTATCACTTGTGTGTGTCTGGTGTTAACATTTAAGATGTACTCTCTTCACAACTTTCAAGTATATAATACAATATTGTTAACTATAATCATCATGCTATAGGTATATTATATCTCCAGAACTTATTCGTCTTATAGCTGGAAGCATGTACCCTTTGACCAGCATCTCCCCATTATTCCCACTCCCTAGTTCTACCCTGGTAACCATGATTCTACTTTCTATTTCTGTGAGTTTGGCTTTTTTGGAGTCTATAAGTGAGAACATACAGTATTTGTCTTTTCTCTGTCTGACTTATTTCACTTAGCATAATGTCCTCAAGGTCCATCAAAAGGCAGAATTTTCTTCTTTCATGTGGCTGAATAATAATATTATTATTTTTCAATCCATTCATCCATTGATGGAAACTTAGGTTGTTTCCATATCTTGGCTATAGTGAATAGTGCTACAATGAACTTGGGGGTGCAGTTATCTCTTTGAAATAGTGATTTCACTTCTGTTGGATATATACTCAGACATGGGATTGCTGGATCATACAGTAGTTCTAGTTTTAATTTTTTGAGGAATTTCCATACTGTTTTCCATAGTGGCTGCACCAATTTACACTCCCACCAACAGTGCACAAGGGTTCCCTTTTCTCTACATCCTCACCAACACTTGTTATTTCTAGTCTTTTGGATACTAGTCATTCTAACAGGGGTGAGATGATATTTCATTGTGGTTTTGATCTGCATTTCCCTAATGATTAGTGATATTGAGCACCTTTTTATGTACCTGTTGGACATTTCTATGTCTTCTTTGGAAAGATGTCTATTCAGATCCTCTGCCCATTTTAAAAGCAGATTAATTTTGTTGTTGTTGTTTTGTTATTGAATTTTATGAGTTCCTTATATATTTTTGCTATTAACCCCTTATCAGACGGATGGTGTGCAAGTATTTTCTACTATCCCATAGGCTGCCTTTTCACTTTGTTGATTGCTTCTTTTGCTCTGCAGAAGCTTTTCAGTTTGATGTAGTCCCACTTCTTGATTTTTGCTCTTGTTGCTTGTACTTTTGGTGTCATATGCAAAAATTTGTCTCCAAGATCAACGTCGAGGAGCTTTTTCCTTACCTTTTCTTCTAGTAGTTGTATAGTTTCAGGCCTTACATTTAAGTCTTCAGTCCATTTCAAGTTAATTTTTGTGAGTGGTGTAATACAAGGGTCAAATTTCATCCTTTTGCATGTGAATATCCAGTTTTCTCAACACCATTTATTGAAGAGACTGTCCTTTCCCCATTGAGTGATCTTAGCTACCTTGTCAAATACTAGTTGATCATATACGCATGGGATTTTTCCTTGGCTCCCATTTCTGTTTCATTGGCCTATGTATTTGTTTTTATGCCAGTACCACACTGTTTTGATTACTATACCTTTATAGTAAAGTTTGAAATCAGGAATTGTGATGCCTCTAGTTTTGTTCTTCTTTCTCAGCATTGCTTTGGGTATTTGGGTCTTTTGTGGTTCCATATGAATTTTAAGATTGTTTTTCTATTTCTGTGAAAAATGCCATTGGAATTTTTATAAGGATTGCATTGACTCTATAGATGGGTTTTGGCTATGGACATTTTAACAGTATTAATTCTTCTGATCTATGATCACAGATATCTTTTCATTTATTTGTGTCTTCTTCAATTTCTTTCATCAGTGTCTTATAATTTACAGTGTACAGATTGTTTACCTCCTTGGTTAAATTTATTCCTAAGTATTTTATTATTTTTGATGCTATTGTAAATGGGGTTGTTTTCTTTATTTCTTTTTCAGATCGTTTGTTGTTAGCATATAGCAATGCAGTTTAGTTTTGTGTATTGATTTTGAATGCTGCAGATTTACTGAATTTGTTGATTAATTCTAACAGTTTTTTGGTGGAGTTTTTAGGATTTTCTATGTATAAGATAATATCATCTGCAAACAGAAACAGTTTTACTTCTTCCTTTCCCATATGGATGGCTTATGTTTCTTTTTGTTGCCTAGTTACTCTGGGTAGGACCTCCAGTACTATGTTGAATAGGAATGTGAGAGTAGGCACCCTTGTCTTGCTCCTAATCTTAGTAGGAAAGCTTTCAAACTTTCACTGTTGAGGATTATGTTAGCTGTGGGTTTGTGATATATGGCCTTTATTATGTTGAGGTACGTTCCTTTTATACCCAATTTTTTGAGTTTTTTATTATGAAAGGATGTTGAATTTTGTCAAATGCTTTTTCTGCATCTATTCAGATGATCATATCATTTTATATTTCATTCTGTGAATGTGAAAATATATCACATTTATTGATTTGTGGGTTGAACCATCCTTGCGTCTCAGGGGTAAATTCATCATGATGGCATGTGATCTTTCTAATGTGCTATTCAATTTGGTTTGATAGTATTTTGTTGAGAATTTTTGCATCTATGTTCATCGGGGATATTGGCCTGTGTTTTCCTTTTCTCGTGTCTTTATCTGGCTTTGGTACCAGGGTAATGCTAGCCTTGTAAAATGAGTTTGGGAGTGTTGTGCTGGAGTCCTTGGGTGGGCAGGTATTGTGTCTGGGCTATAGAGTGGGAAGGCTTGATGCTTGGGTACATGGGGGCAAGGCTGGAGCCTGCTGTCCCTGAGGTGGGCCTGGGAACTGGATCTGCAATGGGCAGGCTTGCATCCTGGGTCAAACCGGTGCCAGGGACCACAGGTTTGGGCCTAGCACCTGGGGCCCTGTGAAGTAGTCTGGTACTGGGACAGGCCAGGAGCCTGGTTTCCCAGGAGCTGGCCTGGAGGTTGGGTCTGCCGGGCTGGTTTGGTGGTGGGGCAGATCAGGAGCCTGGGTCCATGGGGGCTGGCCTGGCTGGGGCCTAGGTCTTCAGTGGTCAGCCTGGCTCAGGGCCTATCTGGAAGCTTAGGTTTGTGGGTGCCCACCTGGAGCCTGGGTTTGCAGGAACTGATTGGGAGCCTGGGGCCGCAGGAGCTGCCAGGGCCACGAGCTCTGGCAAGTGCTGGGATGTGCTGGGGGCCTGGGTTCGAGGGAGCACACTGGGAGCCTCTTTGGGTCACAGGCGTCGGCTTGGTGCTGGGGTGGGCTGTGCTGGAGTCTTCAGTGAAATGGGCACCTACTTCACTCTCCATTCCTAGAGGAGGGGTATCTACCTTTGAGCTGGACTGCCTGGCTTGGGGAAGGGTGATGGGAGTAATTTGAATCTATCTTTTCTACCCTCATCAATGCATCTTTTCTTATTTCTGCGCTTCATCCAAGTGCTATAATTCCTCACCTGGAATCCTTAGATCTTGTGAAGGTATTTTCACCTGTGGATAGTGGTTCAAATGAATGTTTCTGGGAAGGCACAGGTGTTAGAAACTCTTATACTGCCATTTTATTGATGTTCCCTCAGTTGATTTAATTTAAATGGTGATGAAGTCCAATTGCATTAATGAAAAAAATCTGAATAAGAAAAGGAACCTACAGGCCAGTATTCCTGATGAATATAATATAGCTTTTCCACTTATAAGAACATGTACACAGAATAACCCTGTGGCAAGAAGAAAAAGAAAATGAGACCCCAGAATCCTGCCCAGGCTTAGGCTGGATGAAGACCATTTCTAATGAGCACAATTATTGGTTTGGTACTAAGGTTGCCAGTAAAGAGATTTGTTCTTAACAAGTTAAACAATGCCTGTGTACACGATGATTTAAAAACAATGCAAAATTCAGCCTCCTTTTCATGCAGAAGTACACATTATCAATTTCTGAGCTGCTTCCATATCCTGAAGCTATACCCAGGAGCAGTGCTGGCTGATCTGTTGACAACACATTCCTCTAAGTGCCCAGACTCCGTATGTTGCAAAGAGCTCAGGAGATCTCCCAGTTCAGCCTCACCATTTTGCAGATGTGAAAATTGAAGTCCACAGAGGTAACTGACTCATGTAAAGTTGTGTGGCTACTCTGCAGCCATCGATCTCTTACCAGAAGTTTCCCTTCGCTTTGTTTATATGACACATACTCTCCCTTATGAATGTATATAGGTACTGTTACCAGTGTAGGCGGGAAGGAGGAATAGAGGCTTAAATTGAACTTTAGTTTTATTGAAATTTCGTTGTTCTGCCAGTAAATTGCAGAAACCCTTTAACTTTGCCCAGGCTGCCTAGTGAATTCCCTTTGGAAAATCCAGCCTAGCTACCAATTCACCAAGGTAAATCACAAAAAGACATAAGGACTCAGCATAAGGAACAGACCCCTACAGAGATTGAATTGCATCAGCTCATCTGAATATATCCTTTGGACTAGATTCTGGGTCGTAGCCTGGTTTTGCAGCTTGAGAAGGGGAATCTCTCTCTCTGTTATAACATTCTTTCTCTCTCTCTCGTTCCCATGCTGGTTCCTTATCGTGAGGCCTGGCGAACCGCTTTGCATCTCCCCTTTCAGCATCAGCAGGGCTTCTGAGCTTGGTGGGCAGTGGGGTGGAGGGTGTGTGTGGGTGCAGGGTTCAGCTTCAGCAGCCCCCATGCTGGTCTGTGCGGCTCACATCTGTTGTTGGCTCTGCCTTTGGGACCTTTCTGAGACCGTTTAAGCTGTGACTGCAGGACGTGGTGAGATGGATGGATGTGCCTCTCCTGGTCCCACGTTAATGGTGGTCAATTCAGTGACCTGTTCAGTATAAAATGATCACACCATTGCTCCTAAGAAAATTGCGGTGAGTTGCCTCCTTCTTCTGGTCCACCCAATCGGAACGCAGTCTCTTCACCTGCGGTGTCCGCAGCACACCACCCTCAGCAGTGGATCGGCTCCCTCAGCAGGGAGAGCAGTGAGAGAAAGCCTCCATCTGACGGTGGGTCCTAGTGCCTTAAGACCCGAGAAACAAGCCTGAAGGGCCAAACTCACAGCCAGGTCCAGAAGAGAACATTTCAATCGGAGAGAAGGCAGCGTCCCGAAAGATTTACCTTCCTCAATGCACCTCAAAATAATGGGTCATTACCAGGGACATTTAGTCATCATCATGGATGTTTCCCAAGTTTGGGGAGCCCTTGCTTTGCACCAGCACTGTTAGACAAGGCCTTTACCTCTCTCTCCTCGGTTGTAACACACACCGTTAAATGCCAGATGCTACTTACACGTTTGAATGATATAAAATTATTTAATCCCTGAAACAACAGTGTAGAGACTGCTGTTCCCCAGTCTGCAAAGACTGAATCACCGAAAAGTATAGGTCACACACCTAGGAAGTGGCCAAACCAGGCAAGCTGGTTCCAGGACAGAGTCCTAGCTGCTGTGCTCTGCTGTCCTGGCATGGACCTTGTTAGCTTCCTGCTTCCCGCTTCAAGCATTCTCCTTACATTCTAGCCATTCCACTGTCACAAGGACCGCTGGCACTCTTCCACCTCTGTGTCTTTGTTCAGTTTCTTGTCCTTCAATGCTCTTGGTCCTCTCCCTGTTTGGTAAACCTCCTCATCCTCCATGGCTAGGCTCACATGCTGTCTCCTCCCTGAAGCCTCCCTTCTCCTTCCAGCTGTAATAATTTCACCATCCCTGTGCTCAGGAGCACTTTTAGTATAGGATCCTGTCTGTTACCTTCATGGCAACCACCAATTTGTAATCTCTCATCTGTCTGCCTATCTATCTATCTATCATCCATCTGTACATCCTTCCGTCTTCCAACTATTCATCGATCATCTGTCGATTATCTATCTTTATCATCATTCATCTCTAATTTATCATCTATTGCTCAGGTCTCTCCCTGCCCTAGTTGATAAAGGAAGACATCCTGCTTCTTTTGCTTTTTTTAAAAATTCTTTTCAATTATAGTTTATTACAGGATATTAAATATAGTTCCCTGTGCTATACAATAGGACCTTGTTGCTTATCCAGTCTATATATACTGCTTAATTTTCTTATCACTGGATACCCAACATCTATAGGAGAGCTTGGACTCAAATATTTGTTTAATGAGTAAATAAGTGAATAGATATTTGTACATTTCCTTTAGTAGCTGTCACACTCTGCCTTATGTTTTAGTTCTCTTTGTGAAGTATTTTTCTGCCAAACTTGATCATAAACCCCTTGGGTAGAGCATGGAGAGCATCTTGTTCATCCCAGCCTCCATCCTACCCCTAATACAATGTGCCTAGCACATAGTAAGTACTCCCCAGTGGATGTTTGTTCACTCGAATTGCAGGGGCCTCCTGACACTTTCAGCCATCACACCGCCATTTATTTGAATATTTCAAACAAGTATTTGAAAATGCATCTTTTCCCCCCCTGTAGGAGCCTTTGGTACCATGGCAGCCAAATTGGTTTGACTTGGAAGTATGTCTTAGGAGCTGAAGGCTTTTCCTTCTACCTGCTGCTATAAAAACCATGCAGTGAGACACTTTCCCCCAAAGACTTTTTTTTCCCACCTAAGCAGATTTTAGTAGGTAGAGCCCTTCACTCCATGCCCTCTGACATGGTTTCCACCTGGCCTGCCCCACCTCCACCTCTCATCCCATTACTGATGAGTTATCTTGGGACCTGTCATCATGATGTCAGAAAATCAACAGTGATCATTCCCTTGGTGCTCTTATTGGCTCAGAACACCGAAGTCCAGAACTCCCAGGCCAGATGTGCTGAGAAAGGCAGCTGGCAAGCCGTGCTCCTTGCAGACTGGACACAGCTGTCTGGAAAGAGTGCTGACTCATTGCTTGGCTAGGCTTCTCATCTTTCCTGTAGGTAATCACTATTGTGGCCCTGATGCAAAATAAACTTTTTGGAGTGGTGATATGCACCCAGTTTTCCATTTCCCAGCTGGGCATTTTATGGGAATTGTCATGCCAGGATGTTGGCAGCTTTGGTGCAAGACAAGCAAGGCCGGGAGCCAGGGTGGAGAAAGTCAAGTAAAGCAAGTCAAGTAAAGCATCCAGAGGCAAAACTCACCCTTGGGTATCTCTCCTTAAAAGGCCACTAACCCCATCGTGAGAGCCCCACCCCCTTGTGACCTCATCTAACCCTACTTACTTCCCCAAAGCCCCATCTCCTAATACCACCACGTTGGGAGTCAGGGCTTCAACATGAATTTGACATCATTGCCAATAGCAGACACTATCTCATACTTCTCAGGTGTGTCTCTGCCGTTGTTCCCATCAGTGAGTTTACTGACCCATTCGTTTTCACCTAGTTTGCCAGGAATGGTGGATTTATGTTTATTGAGTCCTTGCCTTCCTAGTCTCTCTTGGATTCATCAATAAGCATCGGCAAATGGCTGACCAGGAGAGTCCTAGTTCATCACCTTCTGTCTTAAGAATACATCTCTAGGGGCTTCCCTGGTGGCGCAGTGGTTGAGAATCTGCCTGCCAATGCAGGGGACACGGGTTTGAGCCCTGGTCTGGGAACGATCCCACATGCCACGGAGCAACTAGGCCCGTGAGCCACAACTACTGAGCCTGTGTGTCTGGAGCCTGTGCTCCGCAACAAGAGAGGCCGTGACAGTGAGAGGCCCGCGCACCGCGATGAAGAGTGGCCTCCGCTCGCCGCAACTAGAGAAAGCCCTCGCACAGAAACAAAGACCCAACACAGCCAAAATAAATAAATAAATAGCATTCCCTTTAAAAAAAAAAAAAGAATACATCTCTATTTTAGAGTCCTTACTTGTTTTTGCCTTCTTTTTCTATCATCTCTATGTAAATACCAGAGAAGATCCAGATCATGTGAGGTATTTATTCCTAGTTCACCTACCAGATGAGAGACTTTCAACAAGTTAAATTTAACTTCTTTGAACTTTATTTCTGTGTCTGTAAAATGGACTGAGTAATACCTTATTTCCTAAGCTTGCCACAAGGTCTAACCAAAATAATGAGGCAAAGGGTCTGGTATAGTAAATTATCCACCTATTTTGAGGAAAAATAATAGTGTTGGGGATACACCCCTGAGTGGAATCTCAACATATATTTCTGGGCAACTGTCAGATATTGATTCAACAGCTGCTCTGTGTTTTTGTTTTGTTGTTCTGTCCAGGATAAGTTTCCAAGAGGTGACTTGCTTTTTATATTCTGATGTGTTTTAAATTGCATGTAATCTTAGGAAAAGGCATCGTAATGCTTAGTTCTGCTGCAGACCCACAACAATGAAATTGGATTCCCCTGAATAGGTTCAAGATGCTTAAACTGAGGGCTGTCGGAAGTGGCCAACGTGGATAAGAAAAGGCAGTACACGATCTAATTTGTCTCTCAGTCGTCGTGGCTACGTGAAGATGCAGTTGGTCCCCGGGGTTTGCGTGGAGAGGGGGAGAGGGAACTGTGCTCTGCAGGGTGGTGCAACCAGCCCCATCCCCACTACCTCCCGTGTGCTGTGGACGCTACGTCATCTCAGAGCACAACACTTCCTGAAGGGCCCTAATGGCTTAATTTATAAGTGGCTTACATGGTATGTGGGGCTGAAAACATAGCGTTTCCTTTAAAAATAGCTAAGAGAAGAGATATGACCTTGCAACCTTTAAAATACAATACACATCTCAAGGGGATTGGGCAAACAGATATTCCATGGCAAGGGATTTTCCCTAAATGGTATCTATTTCTTTTTTTTTTTTTTTTTTTTTTTGCGGTACGCGGGCCTCTCACTGCTATGGCCTCTTCCGTTGCGGAGCACAGGCTCCGGACGCGCAGGCTCAGCGGCCATGGCTCACGGGCCCAGCCGCTCCGCGGCATGTGGGATCCTCCCGGACCGGGGCATGAACCCGTCTCCCCTAGCATCGGCAGGCAGACTCTCAACCACTGCGCCACCAGGGAAGCCCTAAATGGTATCTGTTTCTGACTCCCAACAGAAAGTGTCTTAAGGCTTTCCCCCAACAAATGCCAATATTTATGATATTTTGTAAAAGTGCAAGACAGATGAAATGGAAGTTAAAACCATTTTTAAATATGTTGCAGTAGAAATAGAGAATAAGAAAATGGATAATTGAAATTTATAGATGATTAAAGAAAATAAATGTAATTTTCTGTGATGGTTTAAACCACCTTCCTCATAATGCCTTGAATCAGGGATTCTGTCAGAAAACAAAATTGGCTGGTTTCATTTGGTATCTTTTTATTGTCTCTGTCAAATCTCCAGTGGAGCAGCTAATCAGTAGTGAAAGGTTGAAAAGATAAGTAACTAGAGGGAGGAAGATGAGTAACAAAAAAAAAAATTTTTTTTAAAAGAACGAAGGTTAATTTCGGACCCTGGATCCTCAGCATCTGAATAACTGAGTGTTAACTGTGGCTGCCTCCCCAGCTGACTGATATGTGACTAGTTCTAAGCTCATCCCTCGTTTAGTTAGTGGCTAAATATCTCTCACACACACACACACACACACACACACACACACACACACACACACACACACACACACACACACACAGCCAAATCCCGTCCTTTGTCAGTCATCCTCAGGGCCATCTCTACCTTCTTTGCTTTGAGCAGCCCTGACAGAGGGCAGTGAAAGATATCCACAGTCAGTGGCATCTAGAAAGATTTCTTAACACGCCGGATCCCACATGCTTCTTTGGGACGGTTTGAAGTTGTATCTGGTGGCCTGGAAGGAATCTCACTGGGGTTTAAAAAGAACCAAAAGCAAATCTGTGCTCTGAATGTTAGTGAAATGGTAATGTTATAATTGAGAGCAGGTGAAGTATATTGCACTAAACATCCAATGAGCAGAAATGTAATTGCGGTAGCGTGTGTTTGGGGCATTTGGGGTGTCTCCCAGAGCCTGCCAGGCCTTGGCTCTCTGTGGGCTTTCTCCAGCCTAAATCAGAGCTTCAACTTGATGCCCCTTGTTTCTGAACCAAAGAAAGTGGTGTTATTTATTTTTAAAAGCTATCTTGAATTCTTGTTACAACCATTACATTATTAAAAGCATAGCTATCTTTTTATATTTGAGTAAGATATTTTATTAAATATGTGAAAAGCAAACAGTGTCTAGTGGAAAGGATCCAGCCTTTGGAGTCAGAGTTGGATTTGAATACTGGGTTTTTTATTTATTGGCTCTATGAATATGTATAAGTTGCAAAATTTCTCTAAGTCTCTGTTTTCTTATCTGTAAAACAGGGATAATAATACCTGCTTTAAGGGGCTGACCTGTTTTTAAGTGAGATAATGTATAGACTGAATGTTTTTCTTCCCCCAAAATTCATAGGTTGAAACCTAACCCCTGAGGTGATAGCATTAGGAGATGGGGCCTTTGGGAAGTGATTAGGTCATGAAGGTGGGGCCATCATGAATGGGGTTCGTGCTCTTATAAAGGAGATCCCAGATCACTTCCTTGCCCCTTCCACCATGTGAGGTTCTGTCTCAGAATCAGGAACTGAGCTCTCACCAGATGCTGAATCTGCTAGCGTCTTGATCTTGGACTTCCAGCCTCCAGAACTGTGAGAAGTAAATTTCTGTTGTCTATAAGCCACCCAGTTGGTGGTATTCTGTTACAGTAGCCCAAATGGACTAAGACAGTAAACGAACCATTTAGAACACTGCTTGACCCGTGATAAGTACTCAAGAAAGGGCAATTACTGTTATTGCTGTTGTTGTTATTATTAAGTCCTCCCTGGTCTGGGGATGGAAGAGAGGTTGATTCTTTTTTTTTTTTTTTTTTGAGAGGTTGATTCTTTAGCTGGCAAAACAGTGAGTCTGACCATCTGGACTCAGAGATGGAGAGTACATGAGGAAGGAAGTTGTCATAGTCTTCAAAGAACCTTAAAACTCCTAAAAGGAGGGAAATCCAGCTCCATTAAATTCAGGAGGGAATGAAAGGAGAAGGGCAGAGTTCTGAATGAAGCCAGATAGGGAAGTTTCAAGGCTTTGGACTTGAACATGGGAGTCACCTTATGAACCACTCTTTAAATCCACTGCAGTGGGATCGGCAGTGACGGAGAACTGTGCCCACAGCTGAGGGTGAGAGAGGAAGCCCAGATGCGAGGCAAGCATTTTTTATTGAAATAAAATCTTCATCCAGTAAAATGCACAGAGCTTTTGGGTACCCTTTGATGAGTTTTGACAATTGCATCCACCTGTGTAACCACCATTCTGATTAGGATATAGAACCTTTCTATCAACACAGAAGGTTCATTTTTGCCATTTTTCAGGGAACTTCCCTCTCCTCACTCCAGAAAAGCACTTTCTAATCTCTAGTACTGTAGTTTTACCTGATCTGGTGTTTCATATGAATGGAATCATACCATGTGTACTTTTTTGTGTCTGGCTCCTTTGGCTCAACCTAATGTTTTTAAGATCCCCTGTGATGTTGGATATATCAGTAGTTTGTTGCTTTTCATTGCCTAGTAATATGCATTTGTATGACTATCCCACGATTTGCTCATTCTCTTTTGATGGACATTTGGGTTTCCCATTTGGGGGCCATCGTGAATAAGGACGGCAGACATTCATGAATAAGTCTTCTGTGAGTACGTGTTTCATTTCTCACGGGATAACCCTTCAAAGTTGTCCCAAATTGAAACAAAGGGGCAGATCTTTTTTGTCCCCAGTCATTGGACAAAAGCTGTCTCTGGGGATAGAATGTTACTCTGGGTGAGGTAGATCCCTTTTGCAGAAGGAAACATCTGGGGAGAGACTCAGCTGCTAACCACAAGAGCCAAAACACTTGCAGCTGGGGGAATGAGGGTCTTGGTCTGATGGGGAGAACCTGGGTAGCTCACCACAGCATCTGCTACACCAATCTGAGAAATTTTCTCCAACTGCAATGTCATGCTTTCTCTTACGTTTTCCTCTAGAACTTCTATGGTTCTTTTACATTTATGTCTGTGATTCATCTCAAATTTATTTTTATGCATGGAGCGAGTTAGGAATTGAAGTTCGTTTTTTTACATACAGATATCCAGTTCTTCCAGCACCATTTGTTGAAAAGACTTCCCTTTCCCTATTGAATTTCTTGGTGTCTTTGTTGAAAATCAATTGACCACATATGTGTGGGTCTATTTTTGGGCTCTCTATTCTGTTTCATTGATCTATTTATCCTTCCATGAGGCAGTGTTTTGAAAGTACTCTGGCAGAAACGGCGTAACCCTTTTTGATCAGGAAGGTAATTTAGTAGCTTAGGGAAGCAAGGAAAACAGTATGGTTCGTGCAGACTCACTTAGACAGATGTAGACAATAATGGCCCCAATAATTAAAGCGTGAAGTAAATTGCATGGAATGTGCTCAGAATTGGAAAGGCTATGCCATAGTTACAAACCAATTTTAAAATCTTAATGGCTTACTCTTATAGAAGTTTCTCTCTTCCTCACATCACTACTTGCTGTGAGCTGAGTGGCTCTCCTGGGTAGCTCTTCTCCAAGTAATGACTGGGACACCCTGGCTGCCTCCATCTTATAACTACGCTATCTGGAACTTATGCCTTCCAAGGCTTCATGGACAGGGAAGAGGGAGCTGAAGGTCCTCACGGGACATTTTTAAGTGTCTGCCCTAGGTGTGCTCACATCATGTCTACTTACCTCTGACTGTCCAGTACCCAGTCCCATCATGCAACCTAACTGTAGGGAAAGCTGGGAAATGTAGTCTTTAGTAAACATGAGCATTGTCTCGGCCACAGGTGAGCCTGCGCAGTGAGGATGCAGGACTTCCCTTGTGGAAGGCTTTGTAGCAGAGCTCTTAAATGCCTGAGCTCTAGAGCTATTATAGATTCCTCCAGGTTCAGTCCTGTCTCTTTCCCTTACTATGTGGGTGATTTTGAGCATGTCACATACATTTCCTGATACCCCAGATCCTTTATCTGTAAAAAGTGATGGATAATAATACTTAAGGGGTTGTGGTGACAATTTAAAGAATTAATATACATATAGCACTTAGCATAGGCTTGGCATAGAATAAGTATTTAATAAATTGTAGTTATTATTATGTACCTTCGTAGAGGCCTGTAGGCATTACTTGAAAGGGTTCAGATCCAGAGGAGCCAGTCAGCCTAGCTTCCTCCCTCTTTATTCACTGCTTTGTTCCACAAATCCTGGGAGCTCTTATTCTTCTTTTTTGATTCTTTTCCATTACATGTTATTACAAAATATTGAATATAGTTCCCTATGCTATACAATAAATCCTTGTCATTTGTCTGTTTTGTATATGGTAAGCCTCACACTGCTTCAAACTTACAGGTGGTGTTTCCTGGGAGAAATGTTGTCAAGGGGTCAGAGGCCATACATAGCAGAATTTTAAAAGAATTTTTAGTCCCAAGCATCTTGGACTGTAAGTATTTTGAGGCTGTCTCTTCATCTTTGACAGAGGCTGATGTGGTTGGTGATACAGCTGGTTTGCAGTGACAGCCAGTGAAACCCAAGTTGTTTAAACGAGAAGCAGGTGAGGAGAGGGGGCTTAGTGTTTCCTAATGGAGTAAACTTAGCTGTACTCAGGGTATTTGGCTTGTCAGAAGTTAGTTTTAGGACAGAAAGTAGATTGAAAATATGTTTTAATACTACGCTTAATGCGAGTGAAAATCGTGTCTGTGTTACTACAGAGGTTCCCTTTTCTTCCTTCTAAATGACTGTGGATAAACTACTTCACCCTTCTGGATGTCAATCTCTCCACATCAAGCTTTCCACATATGGAAAAAAATGGAGATGGTAAAAGACAACAGATTCTGATAATCTTTTGGTCAGGAAAGAAAAGAGTGCAAGCAGTCTGGCTACTGCTGGGCAACCACATGAAACTGGAGAAATGTTTGTCCGAGATGTTGCGAAACACTATGGTTTTCAGGAGTCTGAAAGGTTGCTGATGTAATATTCTGAAATAAAGATGGAAATGACACTTGGTTATCGATGACTAGCCATGTGGCTCTTCCTTATTATAGTCTAAAAAGAATGGAATTGAAGGGTTGTGCTGGTGGGGGCAGTGCTGGGGCAGATTGGACACTGAGGTCTGGTTTGACTTTTTTTTTTTAAAGAAGCTTTTTGTCATTATTCTGTTAGCAAAGTCCACTTGACTTTGACTTGGACTGTCCTGCCACCTAGATTTCATCATTCTTCAGTTTGCTTGTTTGTTTTTCACCTAATTGGAAGCAAACAATGGAACTGATAAGTCAAGGAGAACAGAGCTGAGATTAAGCCATTGACTTCTGCTCCAGGTTCTAAACTGGTCACTTCTCTCCCTGCCAACCTTATATAAAGGGGCTCCCGGCGCCCCAGGGTCAGCAGAGGGACTGACCAGAGTCTGCTCTTGGAGGAAGGAGGTAGGACTCAGCATGGGAGAACTTAAGCAAGTGCCTATTACTTGCCCCAGGGAAATCCTTCCAACATTCTATTTTAAGGCATTTTCTGGCAGGGAACATTTATCTTTTTTTTTTTACATCTTTATTGGAGTATAATTGCTTTACAATGGTGTGTTAGTTTCTGCTTTATAACAAAGTGAATCAGTTATACATATACATATGTTCCCATGTCTCTTCTCTCTCGCGTCTCCCTCCCTCCCACCCTCCCTATCGCACCGCTCCAGGCGGTCACAAAGCACCGAGCTGATCTCCCTGTGCTATGCGGCTGCTTCCCACTAGCTATCTATTTTACATTTGGTAGTGTATATATGTCCATGCCACTCTCTCACTTCGTGCCAGCTTACCCTTCCCCCTCCCCGTGTTCTCAAGTCCATTCTCTAGTAGGTCTGCCTCTTTATTCCCATCTTGCCCCTAGGTTCTTCTTGACCATTTTTTTTTTTTTTAGATTCCATATCTATGTGTTAGCATACGGTATTTGTTTTTCTCCTTCTGACTTACTTCACTCTGTATGACAGACTCTAGGTCCATCCACCTCACTACAAAAACTCAAATTTGTTTCTTTTTGTGGCTGAGTAATATTCCATTGTATATATGTGCCGAATCATCTTTATCGATTCATCTGTCAATGGACACTTAGGTTGCTTCCATGTCCTGGCTATTGTAAATAGAGCTGCAATGAACATTGTGGTACATCACTTTTTTTTTTTTTTCGGTACGCGGGCCTCTCACTGTTGTGGCCTCTCCTGTTGTGGAGCACAGGCTCCGGACACGCAGGCTCAGCGGCCATGGCTCACAGGCCTAGCCACTCTGCAGCATATGGGATCTTCCCGGACCGGGGCACGAACCCGTGTCCCCTGAATCGGCAGGGGGACGCACAACCACTGTGCCACCAGGGAAGCCCTACATGATTCTTTTTGAATTATGGTTTTCTCAGGGTATATGACCAGTAGTGGGATTACAGGGTGGTATGGTAAGTCTATTTTTAGTTTTTTAAGGAACCTCCATACTGTTCTCCATACTGGCTGTATCAATTTACATTCCCACCAACAGTGCAAGATGCTTTCCTTTTCAACACACCCTCTCCAACATTTATTGTTTGTAGATTTTTTGATGATGCCCATTCTGACCGGTGTGACATGATATCGCATTGTAGTGTTTTTTGTGTTTTTTTTTTTTTTTTTCGGTACACGGGCCTCTCACTGTTGTGGCCTTTCCTGTTGCGGAGCAAAGGCTCCGGACGCGCAGGCTCAGCGGCCATGGCTCATGGGCCTAACCGCTCCGCGGCATGTGGGATCTTCCTGGACCAGGGCACAAACCCATGTCCCCTGCATCGGCAGGCAGACTCTGAACCAGTGTGCCACCAGGGAAGCCCATCACATTGTAGTTTTGATTTGCATTTCTCTAATGATTAATGATGTTGAGCATCCTTTCATGTGTTTGTTGGCAGTCTGTATATCTTCTTTGGAGAAATGTCTATTTAGGTCTTCTGCCCATTTTGGGATTGGGTTGTTTGTTTTTTTGATATTGAGCTGCATCAGCTGCTTATAAATTTTGGAGATTAATGCTTTGTCAGTTGCTTCATTTGCAAATATTTTCTCCCATTCTGAGGTTTGTCTTTTGGTCTTGTTTATGGTTTCCTTTGCTGTGCAAAAGCTTTTAAGTTTCATTAGGTCCCATTTGTTTATTTTTGTTTTTATTTCCATTACTCTAGGAGGTGGATCAAAAAAGATCTTGCTGTGATTTACGTCAAAGAGTGTTCTTCCTATGTTTTCCTCTAAGAGTTTTATAGTGTCTGATCTTATATTTAGGTCTCTAATCCATTTTGAGTTTATTTTTGTGTATGGTGTTAGGGAGTGTTCTAATTTCATTCTTTTACATGTAGCTGTCCAGTTTTCCCAGCACCACTTATTGAAGAGGCTGTCTTCTCTCCTTTGTATATTCTTGCCTCCTTTATCAAAGATAAGGTGACCATATGTGTGTGGGATTACCTCTGGCCTTTCTATCCTGTTCCTTTGATCTATATTTCTGTTTTTGTGCCAGTACCATACTGTCTTGATTACTGTAACTTTATAGTATAGTCTGAAGCAGGGAGCCTGATTCCTCCAGCTCCGTTTTTATTATTTTATTTTATTTTTTTATTTATTTTTGCTGTGTTGGGTCTTCGTTTCTGTGTGAGGGCTTTCTCTAGTTGTGGCAAGCAGGGGCCACTCTTCATCACGGTGCACGGGCCTCTCACTATTGCAGCCTCTCTTGTTATGGAGCACAGGCTCCAGGCGCACAGGCTCAGTAGTTGTGGCTCAGGAGCCTAGTTGCTCGGTGGCCTGTGGGATCCTGCCAAACCAGGCCTCGAACCTGTGTCCCCTGCATTAGCAGGCAGATTCTCAACCACTGCGCCACCAGGGAAACCCTGTTGGAAGATTTTTAATCACAGTTTCAATGTCAGTTTTTGTGATTGGTCTGTTCATATTTTCTGTTTCTTCCTGGTTCAGTCTTAGAAGGTTGTGCTTTTCTAAGAATTTTTCCATTTCTTCCAGGTTGTCCAATTTATTGGCATAGAGTTGCTTGTAGTAATCTCTCATGATCCTTTGTATTTCTGCAGTGTCAGTTATTATTTCTCCTTTTCATTTCTAATGCTATTGATTTGAGTCTTCTCCGTTTTTCTCTTGATGAGTCTGGCTAATGGTTTATCAGTTTTGTTTATCTTCTCAAAGAACCAGCTTTTACTTTTACTGATGTTTGCTATCATTTCTTTTTCATTTATTTCTGATCTGATCTTTATGATTTCTTTGCTTCTGCGACCTTTGGGGTTTTTTTATTCTTCTTTCTCTAATTGCCTTAGGTGTAAGTTAGGGTTGTTTATTTCAGATGTTTCTTGTTTCTTAAGGTAGGATTGTATTGCTATAAACTTCCCTCTTAGAACTGTTTTTGCTGCATCCCATAGGTTTTGGGTTGTCATGTTTTCATTGTCATTTGTTTCTAGGTATTTTTTGATTTCCTCTTTGATTTCTTCAATGATGTCTTGGTTATTAAGTAGCACATTGTTTTGCCTCCATGTGTTTGTATTTTTTACAGATTTTTTCCTCTAATTGATATTTAGTCTCACAGTGTTGTGGTCAGAAAATATACTTCATACGATTTCAATTTTCTGAAATTTACCAAGCCTTGATTTGTGACCCAAGATATGATCTATCCTGGAGAATGTTCCATGAGCACTTGAGAAGAAAGTTTATTCTGTTGGTTTTGTATGGAATGTCCTATAAATATCAATTATGTCCATCTTGTTTAATGTATCATTTAAAGCTTGTTTTTCCTTATTTATTTTTATTTTGGATGATCTGTCCATTGGTGAATGTGGGGTGTTATCATCCCCTACTATGATTGTGTTACTGTTGATTTCCCCTTTTATGGCTGTTAGAAGTTCCCTTATGTATTGAGGTGCTCCTATGTTGGGTGCATAAATGTTTACAGTTATATCTTCTTGGATTGATCCCTTGAACATTATGTAGTGTCCTTCTTTGTCTCTTGGAATACTCTTTGTTTTACAGTCTATTTTGTCTGATATGAGAATTGCTACTCCAGCTTTCTTCTGGTTTCCATTTGCATGGAATACCTTTTTCCATCCTCTCACTTTTAGTCTGTGTGTGTCCCTAGGTCTGAAGTGGGTCTCTTGTAGACAGCGTATACACAGGTCTTGTTTTTGTATCCATTCAGCCAGTCTGTGTCTTTTGGTTGGAACATTTAATCCATTTACGTTTAAGGTAATTATTGATATGTATGTTCCTATTACCATTTTCTGACTTGTTTTGGGTTTGTTCCTGTAGGTCTTTTCCTTCTCTTGTGTTTCCTGCCTGGAGAAGTTCCTTTAGCATTTGTTTTAGAGCTGGTTTGAATGAGACCCTTTCTGGGTAGAGTAATCTTGCTTGTAGGTTTTTCCCTTTCATCACTTTAAATATGTCCTGCCACACCCTTCTGGTCTGCAGAGTTTCTGTTGAAGATCAGCTGTTAACTTAGTGGGGATTCCCTTGTATGTTATTTGTTGCTTTTCCCTTGCTCTTTTAGTATTTTTTATTTGTATTTAATTTTTGATAGTTTGATTAGTATGTGTCTTGGTGTGTTTCTCCTTGGATTTATCCTGTATGGGACTCTGTGTGCTTCCTAGACTTGATTGACTATTTCCTTTCCCATATTAGGGAAGTTTTCAACTATGGTCTTTTCAAATATCTTCTCACTCCCTGTCTTTTTCTCTTTGTATTCTGGGACTCCTGTAATTCAAATGTTGGTGTGCTTAATGTTGTCCCAGAAGTCTGTGAGACTTCCTCAATTCTCTTCATTCTTTTTTCTTTTTTTCTGCTCTGAGGTAGTTATTTCCACTATTTTATCTTCCAGGTCACTTATCCGTTCCTCTTCCTCAGTTATTCTGCTATTGATTAATTTTAAATCTTGTTTATTGTGTTGCTCATCATTGTTTGTTTGCTGTTTAGTTCTTCTGAGTCCTTGTTAAACCTTTCTTGTATTTTCTCCATTGTATCCCCAAGATTTTGGATCCTCTTTACTGTCATTACTCAGAATTCTTTTTCAGTTTGACTGCCTATTTCCTCTTCATTTGTTTGGTCTGGTGGGTTTTTACCTTGCTTCTTCGTCTGCTATGTATTTCTCTATGTTCTCATTTTGCTTAACTTACTGTGTTTGGGGTTTCCTTTTCGCAGGCTGCAGGTTCGTAGTTCCTGTTGTTTTTGGTGTTTGCCCCCAGTGTGTAAGGTTAGTTCAGTGGGTTGTGTAGGCTTCCTAGTGGAGGGGACTGGTGCCTGTGTTTTGGTGGATGGGCTGGATCTTGTCTTTCTGATGGGCAGGACCACATCCGGTGGTGTGTTTTGGGGTGTCCGTTCGCTTATTATGGTTTTAGACAACCTCTCTGCTAATTGGTGGGGCTGTGTTCCTGTCTTGCTAGTTGTTTAGCATGGGGTGTCCCACACTGGAGCTTGCTGGTCATTGAGTGCAACTGGGTCTTAGCGTTGAGATGGAGATCTCTGAGAGAGCTGTTGCCGACTGATATTCCATGGGGCCAGGAGGTCTCTGGTCGTCCATTGTCTTGAGCTCAGCTCTCCCACCTCAAAAGCTCAGGCCTGACAGCTGTCCAGAGCAGCAAGATCCGTCAGTCACATGGTCAGAAGAAAAGGGAGAAAATAAAGAAGGAAAAAAAATTATTAAATTAAAAATATTATTAAAATATAAAAGTAATATAAAAAGAGAGCAACCAAACCAATAAACAAATCCAGCAATAATAACAAGTGCTAAAAACTATAGTAAGATGAACATAAAAATCAGAAACTAGTCAGTTGCATACAGCAAACCACAATCTACAGTTTCTCCCGAAGTCTACCACCTCATTTTTGGCATGGTTCGTTATCTATTCAGGTATTCCACAGATGCAGGGTACGTCAAGTTAGCTGTGGAGCTTTAATCCCCTGCACCTGAGGCTGCTGGGAGAAATTTCCCTTCCTCTTCTTTGTTCGCACAGCTCCTGCGGTTCAGCTTTGGGTTTGGCCCCGCCTCTGCATGTAGGTCGCCCTCTGGTTTCTGTTTTTCTCCCTGACAGGAGGGGGTTAAAGGAGAGGCTGATTAGGGGGATCTGGTTCACTCAGGCTGGAGGGAGGGATGGGTACTCAACGCGGGGCGAGCCTGTGGCGACAGTGGCCAGCATGACGCTGCACCTGCCTGAGGCACACTGTGTGTTCTCCCGGGGAAGTTGTCCCTGGATCATGGGACCCTGGCAGTGGTGGGCTGCACAGGTTCCCAGGAGGGGAGGTGTGGATAGTGACCTGTGCTTGCACACAGGCTTCTCCGTGGCTGCAGCAACAGTCTTAGCAGTTCACACCCGTCCCTGGTGTCCCGCTGATAGCTCCAGCTTGCGCCCATCTCTGGCGCTCGTTTAGGCGGTGCTCTGAATCCCCTCTCCTCACGCACCCCGAAACAATGGTCTCTTGCCTCTTAGGCAGGTCCAGACATTTTCCTGGACTCTCTCCCGGCTTGCTGTGGTGCACTAGCCCCTTCAGGCTGTGTTCACGCAGCCAACCCCAGTCCGCTCCTTGGGGTCTGACCTCCGAAGCCCGACCTCAGCTCCCAGCCCCCACCCACCCTGGCGGCTGAGCAGACAAGCTTCTCAGTCTGGTGAGTGCTGGTCGGCACCAATCCTCTGTGCGGAAATCTCTCTGCTTTGCCCTCTGCAGCCCTGTTGCTGCGCTCTCCTCTGTGGCTCCAAAGCGTCCCTCCCCGCCCACCCACCATCTCTGCCAGTGAAGGGGCTTCTAGTGTATGGAAACCTTTCCTCCTTCACAGCTCCCTCCCACTGGTGCAGGTCCCATCCCTATTCTTTTGTCTCTGTTTTTCCTTTTTTCTTTTGCCCTACCCAGGTACGTGGGGGAGTTTCTTGCCTTTTGGGAAGTCTGAGGTCTTCTGCCAGTGTTCAGTAAGTGTTCTGTAGGAGTTGTTCCACACGTAGATGTATTTTTGATGCATTTGTGGGGAGGAAGATGATCTCCACGTCTCAACTCCTCTGCCATCTTGAAGGCCCCCTGGCTAATGATTTTCTACAGGTTTATTGGGGGTGGTGTGGGATATCCAAGGCTATCTCATAACCATTTAAAGCTAAACAAATGGAAGGAATAGGAATTTAAGACTGTGACAGAGTAGTCTTGATGTTTTCCCCTCCACACCTAGGTGGTCCCCACAAGTTATAGAAAGAAGAAGGCTAAACTGCTTCCTAGGAAATTTGATGTAAACCAGTTCCTCAGCTTTTTCCTTATTCTCTTACTTTTTCATCTATATTAAGCATTGTTTAATTTCAGCATGTGTACAGCATTTGCCATTTTACTCATGGAAGCAAGATGCTGTATTAGTAAGTGTTTATTGATTACTTCTGGGCCTCTCGGCAGAATTGAATTAGAGCCAGGTGCTACCCCTTTGTGCTCAATGGTAATTTTGGGGGGGGGGATTTCCTTATAGAAGATGAAGAAATATATTCTCTTTGCTGACAACAGTGACAGTGGAAATTTTGTTTTTTACCCCTGTAAATGCCAGGGTACTTAAGTGTGGCTTCTTATTTTTAGCCAAATGATGAGTAATATGATTCAAGTCATTTTTTTCTGTAGCTGTCTCCAGTACTGTTTTTATATATAAACTGAAGAGACCTGAAGTTAAAAAGTGACTTCCTCTTTCTGCATTAAAAAACAAAAACAAAACCTCAGAGTTTAAAATCTGAATGACAAAGCCAAATATTCATCCTCTATGTTATCCCTGATTTGGGGCAGGAATGATTTGCCTCTACATCAGGAATTTTCATGAAATGTGCTGATAGCAGTACCCTCGTTTCTTTTCTCTAAAAGTGTCTTTACTTTTGTAAAACAGAAACAGTACTTTTTCAAGAAAAGAATATTCATGGATTCAAAAGCCTGAAATCTTTATAAAATTTTTACCTTCTGTGTCAATTTTTCATAAGTTGGTAGCCTTTCATTTTATTCATAGAGCCTGAAATTCTTTGCCTTCAAACACCACCCCCTTGTTTGCTTTATATCTTCTTAGAAGAAGGTATGAATTAAGAATAAGAACTGCTAAGTTCTTCAACTCACTGGCCTTTCATTCCTTAAGGCCTATTTTATCATAATTAGGTCTTACTTCCAAATACAGAGCAACTTTTTAGGTGTCAGATAGCCCATCCTCTTGGAGAAAAATGTTTATATGAATGTGCAATATTAATACTGATCATTACCATGTCCCAGATTGATAAAATTGTCATGAACTGGTACACTCAAATCTGTCTGGAATCATGCCAGCATGGGCTGAAATGGTAATTACTGAGAAATAATGGGCAGGATCCCAATGTGTCTGCTACAGCTTCCTGTAAATTGTTGTTGTTTTTAACCATCTTAACCACTTTTAAATGCACGGTTCAGTATTAAGTATATTCACATGATTGTGCAACCATCTCCAGAACTTTTTCATCATGCAGAACTGAAGTTTTACGCCCTTTAAACAACAGTTTCCATTTCCCCCTCCCCTAGCCTCTAGCAACCATGATTCTTTATAGTTTGATTGCTCTAGATACCTTTTATAAGCGGAATCATGCAGTATTTGTCTGTGACTGGCTTATTTCACTCAAGATTCATTCATGTTGTAGCATATGTCAGACTTCGCTTCCTTTTTTAAGTTTACATAATAGTCCACTGTATGTATGTACCACATTTTGTTTATCCATTCATCCATTGATGGACACTTGAGTTGCTTTTCCCTTTGGCTATTGTGAATAATGCTGCTGTGAACACAAATGTACAGATAACTCTTCAAGACTCTGCTTTTGTTTCTTTTGGGTATAATCACAGATATGGGATTGCTGGATCATGTGGCAGTTTGTTGAAATATTTTTTGAGGAACCACATACTGTTTTCCATTGCAAATGCATCATTCTATATTCCCACCAACAGTGCACAAGAATTCCAGTTTCACCACCTCCTCACCAACACTTATTTTCTGGCGTTTTTTTCATAGTAGCCATCCTGATAGGTATGAAGTACCTGTCAGTTTTTTATTGCTTGATTCTTAATTATGAATAACTAAGGATCACCAGATGTTTGCAAAGTGAAAAAAAAAAAAGAAAACTGAATAGAAAATAAATGACCTCACAGAAAACAGAAATAAGTTAAATAGTAAGAGAGCTCGTTTTATTATTTTCAGGAAAATATGAGTAGATGCTGTATCCATAAAATAAGATGCTCTAAAAAATGAACAAATGAGAAAACATTTAAAATGTGACTACTGATAAACAACAAGGTCCTACTGTATAGCACAGGGAACTACATTCAATATCCTGTAATAACTTATAATAGAAAAAAATCTGAAAAAGAAATATATACACACACATATACATACACACACACACACACACACTCTCTCTCTCTCTCTCTCTCTCTCTCTCTATATATATATATATATATAAAGTGAATCACTGCTGTATACCAGAAACTAACACAACATTGTAAGCCAACTATACTTCAATTAAAAAATGTGACTATTGAAATTTAAAAAATACTGAAAGCATGGAAGATAATGTTGAGGCAATCTCTTACAAAGGAGAACAAAGAGATACAGTAATGGAAAATATGAGAGAAAAAATAAGTCATAGAGATTAAGTCTATGAGAGAGAACAAGTAAAAGAGAAAGAAGAAACTTACCAAAGAAATATTTTAAGATAATTTTCTAAAACTGAAGGACCAGAATGAAAGGAGTCACTGAATGTCCAGTACAAATGAATAAAGTATGATCTACAAAGAAAACATGCAGTTTCAGAAAGTTCTGAATAAATGGAAGCTTCTATAAGTTTCTTGAGGAAGAAAATAACAAGATAAACATAAAAACAGGCAACCCACAAAGGAACAAGAATCATAGCAACAAGGGATGCAGTCCGTTCAAGGGGTAAAACTAGGTTTTTGAGTGAAATTTTCCAGTTTAGATTTCTCTGTCTAGCAAAATTCTCAGGCAAGTGTGAGGGTAGAGAACAGATATTTTCGGATATGTCCTAAGAGGAAGAAAAAACAAAACAGGAAGTTGAAATTCTGAAAATAATTCCAGCCCAGTAGTATAATTCAGTCCGAGGATGACAACTAGGTTGTACTAACTAATTGGTAGCAATTAACCATGATTAGAGCAGAAGAAAAGTGATTTAGGAAGAAGTTATCAGAATAGGTATAGGTGAGGGAAAGGGATTCCACAAATATATTACTCCCTTTGATTCTTTAGAAAATATAAAGAGGTGAGACAGATAAACATTGCAAGAGAAAAAACAAAGGCAACTAGAAACTCAAGGAAAAGTAAAGAGCTGTACAGAAAGGAAATAGAACCATATTATACTATTTATCTCTAAGAGTGAACAATATTTATGGAGTCATTATATAGATACTGTTTATTGATTTCAACTTTTAGAATTAAACTATAAACAAAGCATGGAAGACAGTCATGGCTACAAAACAGATGTAAAAGATACCAATCTTACACTATAAAAGTGTTAGTGTGAGCAACAGAAGTTCAGAATTGGAAGTTAGAGAAGAGAAACGAAGGGTACTCATAACTCTTCATTCTCACAGAGTGGGAAATTAAGAAAAATTCTTCCACCTGTAGCAGTTGGAAGGAGAAATGAAGAGATAAGTATAGTATCTAAATACAAAGAAAACCAACAAGGAAACTAAAAGTAACAACTAATACCTAAAATCAATAACTTGAGAAATAATAAGTATGCTATTTAGTAAAATAAAGATAATCAGAAAAAAAGTTGAACATTTAAATAAAAATGGTTGCTACAGGGGAATGGCAGCAGCTGGGATGGGGTAAAGCAGGGGACTGTGATATTATAACTCATTTCTTGACCATTTGATTTTAAATAATATGTATAGATTACATTGATTAAATGAGAATTTTTAATAAAAACATGTATTAAAATTAAATCTGTAGCAATAGTGGAATGGAACAATAACACATGTTGTCTATAGAGAAACATAGAAAATATTTGCTGTATGTTGAACAATCTGTGAAAGCACAAGTGTAATATGATCATAACTTCATCAAATATCTGTGCATTTAGACAGAAATTAAAAGGTAATATGCCAGGTATTGTGTAAAATTGTGAATGATTCTCTTTGCAAACTTTAATATTTTTACATTGGTTTTTCAAGGATACAGTTTAGTATTTATGGTTATTATATGCAGCTGTTTAACCTTTCAGGAATATTTATGAAAATGTAATGTGACAGTGAATTACATGAGAAAATAGCATCCTATAAACACGCTGCCTTGGCACGAAGAAAGGTCACTTTGGCTATAAAAGAGTTACAATGAAGAGGACCATTTATTTAGGCTATGCTGATCAGTTTCCAATTTCTCCCATTTCAGATATGTAAATTATTGCTGAAAACAAGGTTTATGTTTATCATAAATGGATTTTATGTCACTGGATGAGTTGGCTTCATTGCTGGAAATCTGCACTTTTATTCCAAGCAGAGTCTTGCTGTTGGGAGACAGGAGGAGATGGTCTTAGTTTTTAACATGCTTTGCAAATGATTGCTTTCATTAAGTGATTTGTGTTTTCTATTGGAGACTTACAAAAGAAGTGTTTTGGTTGGTCTGTTCTTTTGGTTGGGCTGGGCCAAGACTGGCATCAATACTTGTATACCTGGAGGCACCTAAACCACACCTGAGCTAGTTAATACTTATGCTTCCAAACCACTCAGGACCAAGTTGCTGCAGAATAGAATTCCTATAAAACTTCCTATTAAGTTACTTTTCTTTCTCTGTTGATCTTATGATGCTGAAATTAGAGGAAAATGTGTTCTATTTGTTTTCACAATGTCTTATTTACAGGGGTGGTAGACGTGCAGAAAGGAGTTAACATAACAGGCCTGAGGGCTTCTTTAGTAGGATCTGCTTGCAAGGCTGGCCTTTGGCTGGCACTTGAGAATTTCACACTTGACTCATTCCCTTAAGAGATAAGGGTGATCCACTGGTCCTAGACTGTCTGCATAATGTGATTATGCCAAACACCTGCTTGCTTCTGGGAATCTAAGATAGTGGTATATGCTAGGCAGAGGGTGCCTGTGTGACCATACCCTGGTAAAAGTCTTGTGTGCTAAATCTCTAATGGGATTCCCCAAGAAAAACATTATATACTATTGCATTTTTAGTTGCTAGAGAAAGGAATATTCTCAAGTGTACACTTTCTCAGGAGGGACACGTCAGAAGGAAGCCTGGCATTGATTTTTCTGCCTGTGTCTTTTCCTATTAGGATCCAGCTGTATATCCTTACTACATGGCTGTGATAAATCCTAGCCAGGGGTACAACTATATGCTGAGTTCCACAAATCCAAGTGAATCTCCGAAAATGGAGGTGATATTTGGGATCCATGAAACAGTAGGAAATAGATTAATCATGCCCCTTTTCTCTCATTTCTCCAAACCACCCCCTACCACCACCAGGTCAAAGATTTAAGAGTAATTCTCAAACACATTTACTTTTTTCTAAGAAAGGACTAGTAGTCCAACCAGTCTGAACCAGTGTGCCTCCACTGAGGTTATACTTTCAGCTTAACTTTAGAACTACTTCAAGATTTCATGTTTTTAAATGGGGTTTAAAAGTAATCAAGTTTTTTTCTTCTTTTTTTTTTTAACACATCCTCTACGATACAGTGAGCTACCAAGAATTTTTTCTGCTTCCCTGTTAGGAAAAGTACATAGAACTTTTTAGACTAGTACTTCCAGCAAGTAATACCATCTTCTCTGACCAATGGTACTACAGGTACATTCAAAATACGGAACTGTTCATGTCCTCTAAGAATAAAACGCAGAAGTCACATGGATATTGAAATGAAGAGAACAAAACTATCCTCAAGCAGGCTGCTCAGTTGTGGCCAAGGGGATAGAAACCTAAAAACACCCAAAGGACTAAACGTGTCACTCATGGTTAAAGATATCTGCCAGGTGGAATTATCAAAGATTTATAGGCTCTGATAAGCTGCTGACTAGAGCAGTGAGCAGCCTTGCTGAGTGTCAGATGAGTGACCTACTAGAGCCAATCTGCAAGGACTGGAAAGGAAGGGCCAGATACAGTAACTTATTCCTGGCTATAAAAGGGAGACCTTGACATGCCCACACCACTGGACCTCTAGAAACTTTCCTGAGTGAATTACAACAGGAGAAAAATCAGACTTCTATGCAGTGGATGCTTGATGGATTTTTAGAAGCCTAAGCCATAGAGGCAAGGACCTTCAAGATGGTGGAGGAGGAAGACATGGAGATCACCTCCCTCCCCACAAATACATCTACATGTGGAACAACTCCTACAGAACACCTACGGATTGCTGGCAGAAGACCTCAGACTTCCCAAAAGGCAAGAAACACCCCCACGTAACTGGGTAGGGCAAAAGAAAAAGAAAAAACAGAGACAAAAGAATAGGGATGGGACCTGCACCTCTGGGAGGGAGCTGTGAAGGAGAAAAGGTTTCCACACACTAGGAAGACCCTTCACTGGCACAGACATGAGGTGGGCAGGGGGGAAGCTTTGGAGCCATGGAGAAGAGCACAGCAACAGAGGTCCAGAGGGCAAAGCAGAGTGATTCCTGTGCAGAGGATCAGGGCCGACCGGCACTCACCAGGCCGAGAGGCTTGTCTGCTCACCCGCCACGGTGGGTGGGGGCTGGGAGCTGAGGCTCAGGCTTCAGAGGTCGGATCCCAGGGAGAGGACTGGGGTTGACTGCATGAACACAGCCTGAAGGGGCTATTGCCCCACAGCTAACCGGGAGGGAGTCCGGGAAAATGTCTGGATGTGCCCAAGAGGCAAGAGACCATAGTTTCAGAGTGCGCAAGGAGAGGGGATTCAGAGCACTGCCTAAATGAGCTTCAGAGGCAAGTGCGAGCTGCAGCTATCAGTGCGGACACCAGAGACGGGTATGAACTGCTAAAACTGTTGCTGCAGCCACCTACAAGCCTGTGTGCAAGCACAGGTCACTATCCACACTTCCCCTCACAGGAGTCTGTGCTGCCTGCCAGGAGTCTGTGCTGCCGCCAGTCTGTGCTGCCAGTGTCCTATGATCCAGGGACAACTTCCCCGGGAGAACACATGGCGTGCCTCAGCCAGTTGCAACGTCATGCTGACTTCTGTTGCCACAGGCTCACCCTGCACATACCCCTCCCTCCCTCCAGCCTGAGTGAACCAGATCCCCGTAATCAGCCTCTCCTTTAACCTTCTCCTCCCTGGGTGAAAAACAGACACCAGAGGATGACCTACATGCAGAGGCAGGGCCAAATCCAAAGTTGAACCCCAGGAGCTGTGCGAACAAAGAAGAAAAAGGGAAATATCTCCATGCAGTCTCAAGAGCAGTGGATTAAATCTCCACGGTCAACTTGACGTACCCTGCATCTATGGAATACCTGAATAGACAATGAATAATCCCAAAATTGAGGCGGTGGACTTTGAGAGTAACTGTAGACTTGGGGTTTGCTGTATGTGACTGACTAGTTTCTGATTTTTATGTTTATCTTAATATAGTTTTTAGAGCTTGTTATCACGGGTGGATTTGTTTATTGGTTTGGTTAATCTCTTCTTTTTTTATTACATTTAAAATTTTAACAATATTTTTAAATTTTTAATTTTAATAACTTTATTTTACTATTTTTTTTTTTACTTTCTTTTTTTTCTCCCTTTTCTTCTGAGCCGTGTGGCAGACAGGGTCTTGGTTCTCCAGCTGGGTGTCAGACCTGAGCCTCTGAGGTGGGAGAGCTGAGTTCAGGATATGGGACCACCAGAGACCTCCCGGCCCCACATAATATCAGTCAGTGAGAGCTCTCCCAGAGATCTCTGTCTCAACACTAAGACCCAGCTCCACCCAACCACCAGCAAGCTCCAGTGCTGGACAGCCGATGCCAAACAAGTAGCAAGACAGGAAAACAACCCTATGCATTAGAAGAGAAGCTGCCTAAAATCATAATAAGCTCACGGACACCCCAAAACACACAACCGGACATGGTCCTGCCCACCAGAAAGACAAGATCCAGCCTCACCCACCAGAACACAGGCACCAGTCCCCTCCACCAGGAAGCCTACACAACCCACTGAACCAACCTTACCCACTGGGAGAGACACCAAAAACAACAGGAACTACAAACCTGCAGCCTGCTAAAAGGAGACCCCAAACACAGTAAGTTAAGCAAAATGAGAAGACACAGAAATACACAGCAAATAAAGGAGCAAAGTAAAAACCCACAAGACCAAACAAATGAAGAGGAAATAGGCAGTCTACCTGAAAAAGAATTCAAAGTAATGATAGTAAAGATGATCCAAAATCTTGGCAATACAATGGAGAAAATGCAAGAAACATTTAACAAGGACCTAGAGGAACTAAAGAGCAAATAAACAATGATGAACAACAGAATAAATGAAATTAAAAATTCTCTAGAAGGAGTCAATAACAGAATAACATAGGCAGAAGAACGGATAAGTGACCTGGAAGATAAAATAGTGGAAATAACTACCACAGAGCAGAATAAAGAAAAAAGAATGAAAAGAATTGAGGACAGTCTCAGAGACTTCTGGGAAAACGTTAAGCACACCAACATTTGAATTACAGGGGTCCCAGAATAAGAAGAGAAAAAGACAGGGAGTGAGAAGATATTTGAGAAGACCATAGTTGAAAACTTCCCTAATATGGGAAAGGAAATAGTCAATCAAGTCCAGGACGCACAGAGAGTCCCATACAGGATAAATCCAAGAAGAAACACACCAAGACACATACTAATCAAATTATCAAAAATTAAATACAAATAAAAAATATTAAAAGCAGCAAGGGAAAAGGAACAAATAACATACAGGGGCATCCCCATGAGGTTGATCTTCAGCAGCTGATCTTCAGCAGAAACTCTGCCAACCAGAAGGGTGTGACAGGACATATTTAAAGTGATGAAAGGGAAAAACCTACAAGCAAGATTACTCTACCCAGAAAGGGTCTCATTCAGATTCGATGGAGAAATTACAACCTTTACAGACAAGCAAAAGCTAAGAGAATTCAGCACCACCAATCCAGCTTTACAACAAATGCTAAAGGAACTTCTCTAGGCAGGAAACACAAGAGAAGGAAAAGACCTTCAAAAACAAACCCAAAACAATTGAGAAACAGGTAATAGGAACATACATATCGATAATTACCTTAAATGTAAATGGATTAAATGTTCCAACCAAAAGATATAGACTGGCTGAATATATACAAATACAAGACCCATGTATATGCTGTCTACAAGAGACCCACTTCAGACCTAGGGACACATACAGACTGAAAGTGAGGGGATGGAAAAAGATATTCTATACAAATGGAAATCAAAAGAAAGCTGGAGTACTAATTCTCCTATCAGCGAAAATAAACTTTAATACAAAGCCTATTACAAGAGACAAAGAAGGACACTACATAATGATCAAGGGATCAATCCAAGAAGATATAACAATTGTAAATATTTTTGCACCCAACATAGGAGCACCTCAATACATAAGGCAAATGCTAACAGCCATAAAGGGGAAATCGACAGTAACAAAATCATAGTAGGGGACTTTAACACCCCACTTTCACCAATGGACTGATCATCCAAAATGAAAATAAATAAGGAAACACAAGCTTTAAATGACACTTTAGACAAGATGGACTTAATTGATACTTATAGGACATTCCATCCCAAAAGAACAGCATACACTTTCTTCTCAAGTGCTCATGGAACATTCTCCAAGATAAATCATATTTTGGGTCACAAATTAAGCCTTGGAAAATATAAGAAAATTGAAATCGTATCAAGTTTCTTTTCTGACCACAAGGCTATGAGACTAGATATCAATTACAGGGAAGAAATCTGTAAAAAATACGAACACATGGAAGCTAAACAATACGCTACTAAATAACCAAGAGATCGCTGAAGAAGTCAAAGAGGAATTCAGAAATACTTAGAAACAAATGGCAATGAAAACACGATGACCCAAAACCTATGGGATGCAGCAAAAGCAGTTCTAAGAGGGAAGTTCTTAGAAATACAATCTTACCTCAAGAAAGAAGAAACATCTGAAATAAACAACCTAATCTAACACCTAAAACAATTAGAGAAAGAAGAAGAAAAAAACCAAAGTTAGCAGAAGGAAAGAATTCATAAAGATTAGATCAGAAATAAATGAAAAAGAAATGAAGGAAATGATAGCAAAGATCAATAAAACTCAAAGCTGGTTCTTTGAGAAGATAAACAAAATTGGTAAACCATTATCCAGACTCAAAGAACAAAAGGGAGAAGACTCAGAGCAACACAATTAGAAATGAAAAAGGAGAAGTAACAGAAGACACCGCAGAAATGCAAAGGATCATGAGAGATTACTACAAGCAATTATATGCCAATAAAATGCTCAACCTGGAAGAAATGGACACATTCTTAGAAAAGCACAACCTTCTGAGACTGATCCAGGAAGAAATAGAAAATATGAACAGACCAATCACAAGCACTGAAATTGAAACTGTGATTAAAAATCTTCCAACAGGGCTTCCCTGGTGGTGCAGTGGTTGAGAGTCCGTCTGCCGATGCAGGGGACACAGGTTCGTGCCCCAGTCCAGGATGATCCCACATGCCGCGGAGTGGCTGGGCCCATGAGCCATGGCTGCTGGCCCTGCGCGTCCGGAGCCTGTACTCCGTAATGGGAGAGGCCACAATGGTGAGAGGCCCGCGTACCGCAAAAAAAAAAAAACAAAATCTTTCAACAAACAAAAGCCCAGGACCAGATGGCTTTACAGGCGAATTCTATCAAACATTTAGAGAAGAGCTAACATCTATCCTTCTCAATCTCTTCCAAAGTAGAGCAGAGGGAGGAACACTCCCAAACTCATTCTACGAGGCCACCATCACCCCGATACCAAAACCAGACAAAGATGTCACAAAAAAAGAAAACCAGAGGCCAATATCACAGATGAACATAGATGCCAAAATCCTCAACCAAATACTAGCGAACAGAATCCAACAGCACATTAAAAGGATCATACACCATGATCAAGTGGGGTTTATCCCAGGATTGCAAGTATTCTTCAATATACGCAAATCAGTCAATGTGATACACCATATTAACAAATTGAAAGATAAAAACCATATGATTATCTCCATAGATGCAGGAAAAGCTCTTGACAAAATTCAACACCTATTTATGGTTAAAAAATCTTCCAGAAAGTAGTCATAGAGGGAACTTACCAACATAATAAAGGCCATATATGACAAACCCACCGCCAACATTGTCCTCAATGGTGAAAAACTGAAAGCATTTCCACTACGATCAGGAAGAAGCCAAGGTTGCCCACTCTCACCACTATTATTACACATAGTTTTGGAAGTTTTAGGCACAGCAATCAGAGAAGAAAAATAAAAGGAATCCAAATCAGAAAAGAAGAGTAAACTCTCACTGTTTGCAGATGATATGACACTATAAATAGAGAATTCTTAAGTCACTACCAGAAAACTCCTAGAGCTAATCAATGAATTTGGTAAAGTAGCAGGATACAAAATTAATGCACAGAAATCTCTTGCATTTGTATACACTAATGATGTAAAATTTGAAAGAGATGAAAACACTCCCATTTACCATTGCCACAAAAAGAATAAAATACCTAGGAATAAACCTACCTAGGGAGACAAAAGACCTGTATGCAGAAAACTATAAGACACTGATGAAAGAAATTAAAGATGATACAAATAGATGGAGAGATATACCATATTCTTGAATTGGAAGAATCAACATTGTGAAAATGACTATACTACCCAAACCAATCTACAGATTCAATGCAGTCCTTATCAAACTACCACTGGCATTTTTCACAGAACTAGAATAAAATATTTCACAGTTTGTATGGAAACACAAAAGACCCCAAATAGCCAAAGCAACCTTGAGAAAGAAAAACGGAGCTGGAGGAATCAGGCTCCCTGACTTCAATCTATACTACAAAGCTGCAGTAATCAAGACAGTATGGTACTGGCACAAAAACAGAAATATAGATCAATGGAACAGGATAGAAAGCCCAGAGATAAACCCACGCACATGTGGTCACATTATTTTTGATAACGGAGGCAACAATATACAATGAAGAAAAGACAACCTCTTCAGTAGATGATGCTGCGAGAACTGTACAACTACATATAAAAGAATGAAATTAGACCACTCCCTAACACCATACACAAAAATAAGCTCAAATGGATTAAAGACCTAAATGTAAGGACAGACACTATCAAAGTCTTAGAGGAAAACGTAGGAAGAACACTCTGATGTAAACCGTAGCAAGATCCTTTTTGATCCACCTACGAGAGAAATGGAAATAAAAACAAAAAAGAAGCCAAGTGGGACCTAATGAAACTTAAAAGCTTTTGCACAGCAAATGAAACCATAAACAAGACAAAAAGAGAACCCTCAGAATGGGAGAAAATATTTGCAAACGAAGCAACTGACAAAGTATTAATCTCCAAAATTTATAAGCAGCTGATGCAGCTCAATATGAAAAAAACAAAAAACCCAATCCAGGGCTTCCCTGGTGGCGCAGTGGTTGAGAGACCGCCTGCCGATGCAGGGGACACGGGTTCGTGTCCCGGTCTGGGAAGATCCCACATGCCGCAGAGCGGCTGGGCCCGTGAGCCATGGCTGCTGAGCCTGCGTGTCCGGAGCCTGTGCTCCGCAACGGGAGAGACCACTACAGTGAGAGGCCCATGTACTGGTAAAAAACAACAACAACAAAAAAAAAAACCAATCCAAAAATGGGCATAAGACCTCAATAAACATTTCTTAAAAGAAGACATAAAGATGGCCAACGAACACATGAAAAGATGCTCAACATCACTAATCATTAGAGAAATTCAAATTAAAACTGTAAAAAGGTATCACCTCACACCAGTCAGAATGGCTGTTATCAGAAAATCTACAAACAATAAATGCTGGAGAGGGTGTGGAGAAAAGGGAACCCTCTTACACTGTTGGTGGGAATGTAAATTGATACAGCCACTCTGGAGAACAGTATGGAGGTTCCTTAAAAAACTAAAAAGAGATTACCATATGACCCAGCAATCCCACTACTGGGCATATACCTTGAGAAAACCATAATTCTAAAATAGTCATGTAGCACCGTGTTCATTGTAGCACTATTTACAATAGCCAAGACATGGAAGCAACCTAAGTGTCCATCAACAGATGAATGGATAAAGAAAGTGTGGCACATACATAGAGTGGAATATTCCTAAGCCAGAAGAGGAAGCGAAATTGAGTTATTTTTAGTGAGGTGGATAGACCTAGAGTCTGTCATACATAGTGAAGTAAGTCAGAAAGAGAAAAACAAATACTGTATGGTAATGCATATATATGGAATCTAAAAACAAAGGTTCTGAAGAACCTAGGGGCGGGACAGGAATAACAACACAGAGGTAGGGAATGGACTTGAGGACATGGGGAGGGGGAAGGGTAAGCTGGGACGAAGTGAGAGAGTGGCATGGACATATATATACTACCAAATGTAAAGTAGATAGCTAGTGGGAAGCAGCTGCATAGCACAGGGAGATCAGCTCGGTGCTTTGTGACCACCTAGAGGGGTGGGATAGGGAGGATGGGAGGGAGGTGCAAGAGGGAAGGGATATGGGGATATACGTATACGTTTAGCTGATTCACTTTTTTATAAAGCAGAAACTAAAACAATATTGTAAAGCAGTTATACTCCAATAAAAATGTTTAAAAAAAAAGTAATAAAATTCTTGAGGGCTGGACCGAACAGGCAGAACTGATAAATCATTAGATGAATGAATTAATAGTGTGTTGACTTTTCAACTGTCAAGTGAAATTCAATGGTCCTTTGTTTCTTTAGGGTCCTTTGCCCAATGTGATAATTCACAAGGGATTAGAAGAGGGTGTAGGCTGTTCTAGGTGCTCCAGCCACATTTGCCTTCACTCTGCAACACTGTCTCTTTAAGCATCAAGGCTTATATACGTGCTGTTTCCTCTGCCTGGGACGCTATTCCACCTAGTCTTCACACTGCTCACTTCCACCCATGCTTTAGCCTGTGTGTTCCCTTCCTAAGGGAACTCTTTTCCCCAGACATAGGGAGATCTCCTTAAATATACTGCTTGTGTTCTGCACTTCATCTTTATGCATCTGTCAATTAAATCCTTGTGTGATATCTGTCTCCCCTGCTAGTCTATAAATTTAATGAGAAACGGATGGTGTCTGTCTTGGTAACTATTGCAGCCCTACAACCCAGGATAGGACCAGCTACATAGGAAACCCTCAAAATAACTTATGTTGAATAAAGGCATGAAGAAACTGTTTGGTTGTAATGGTAAACCATTTTGGTCTCACTGCATGTGTCTGTGTCTCAGGTTGGACTGAGCCACAAACATACTTTTTTTTTTCTTCCCCCCAGGACTTATTAATCTCTTCTTTTTTAAAATTTTATTTTATTGTATTTATTTTTCTATACAGCAGGTTCTTATTAGTCATCAGTTTTATACACATCAGTGTATACGTGTCAATCCCAATCGCCCAATTCATCACACCCCCACCACCACCACCCCCGCCGCTTTGCCCCCTTGGTGTCTATACGTTTGCTCTCTACATCTGTGTCTCAATTTCTACCCTGCAAACCAGTTCATCTGTACCATTTCTCTAGGTTCCACATATATGTATTAATATACAATATTTGTTTTTCTCTTTCTGAGTTACTTCACTCTGTATGACAGTCTCTAGATCCATCCACGTCTCAACAAATAACCCAATTTCGCTCCTTTTTAAGGCTGAGTAATATTCCATTGTATATATGTACAACAACTTCTTTATCCATTCGTCTGTTGATGGGCATTTAGGTTGCTTCCATGACCTGGCTATTGCAAATAGTGCAGCAATGAATATTGGGGTGCATGTGTCTTTTTGAATTATGGTTTTCTCTGGATATATGCCCAGTAGTGGGATTGCTGGATCATATGGTAATTATATTTTTAGTTTTTTAAGGAACCTCCATACTGTTCTCCAGAGTGGCTGTATCAATCTACATTCCCAACAACAGTGCAAGAGGGTTCCCTTTTTCCACACCCTTTCCAGCATTTATTGTTTGTAGATTTTCTGATGATGCCCATTCTAACTGGTATGAGGTGATATCTCATTGTAGTTTTGATTTGCATTTCTCTAATAATTAGTGATGTTGAGCAGCTTTTCAGATGGCTTCTTGGCCATCTGTATGTCTTCTTTGGACAAATGTCTATTTAGGTCTTCTGCCCATTTTTGGATTGGGTTTTTTGTTGTTGTAATACTGAGCTGCATGAGCTGTTTATATATTTTGGAGATTAATCCTTTGTCTTTGATCTGTTTTCAAATATTTTCTCCCATTCTGAGGGTTGTCTTTTCGTCTTGTTTATGGTTTCCATTGCTGTGCAAAAGCTTTTCAGTTTCATTAGGTCCAGTTTGTTTATTTTTGTTTTTATTTCCATTACTCTAGGAGGTGGATCAAAAAAGATATTGCTGTGATTTATGTCAAAGAGTGTTCTTCCTATGTTTTCCTCTGAGAGTTTTATAGTGGCCGGTCTCTAATCCATTTTGAGTTTATTTTTGTGTATGGTGTTAGGGAGTGTTCTAATTTCATTCTTTTACATGTAGCTGTCCAGGTTTCCCAGCACCACTTATTGAAGAGACTATCTTTTCTCCATTGTACATCCTTTGTCATAGATTAGTTGACCATGGGTGCGTTGGTGTATCTCTGGGCTTTCTATCTTGTTCCATTGATCTATGTTTCTGTTTTTGTGCCAATACCATATTGTCTTGATTACTGGAGCTTTATAGTATAGTCTGTAGTCAGGGAGTCTGATTCCTCCAGCTCTGTCTTTTTCCCTCAAGACTGCTTTGGCTATTCGCGGTCTTTTGTGTCTCCATACAAATTTTAAGATTTTTTTGTTCTAGTTCCGTAAAAAGTGCCCTTGGTAATTTGATAGGGATTGCATTGCATCTGTAGATTGCTTTGGTTAGTATTGTCATTTTCACAATATTGATTCTTCCAATCCAAGAACATGGTATATCTCTCCATCTGTTGGTATCATCTTTAATTTCTTTCATCAGTGTCTTATAGTTTTCTGCATACAGGTCTTTTGTCTCCCTAGGTAGGTTTATTCCTAGGTATTTTATTCTTTTTGTTGCAATGGTAAATGGGAGTGTTTCCTTAATTTCTCTTTCAGATTTTTCATCATTAGTGTATAGAAATGCAAGAGATTTCTGTGCATTAATTTTTTATCCTGCAACTTTGCCAAATTCATTGATTAGCTCTAGTAATTTTCTGGTGGCATTTTTAGGATTCTCTATGTATAGTATCATGTCATCGGCAAACACTGACAGTTTTACTTCTTCTTTTCCAATTTTTATTTCTTTTTCTTCTCTGATTGCCATGGCTAGGACTTGCAAAACTATTTTGAATAATAGTGGTGAGAGTGGACATCCTTGTCTCATTCCTGATCTTAGAGGAAATGCTTTCAGTTTCTCACCATTGAGAATGATGTTTGCTATGGGTTTGTCGTATATGGCCTGTATTATGTTGAAATAGGTTCCCTCTATGCCCACTTTCTGCAGAGTTTTTATGATAAATCAGTGTGGAATTTTGTCAAAAGCTTTTTCTGCATCTATGAGATGATCATATGGTTTTTCTTCTTCAATTTGTTAATATGGTGTATCACATTGATGGATTTGCGTATATTGAAGAATCCTTGCATCCCTGGGATAAATCTCACTTGATCATGGTGTATGATCCTTTTAATGTGTTGTTGGATTCTGTTTGCTAGTATTTTGTTGAGGATTTTTGCATCTATATTCATCAGTGATATTGGTCTGTAATTTTCTTTTTTTGTAGTATCTTTGTCTGGTTTTGGTATCAGGGTGATGGTGGCCTCATAGAATGAGTTTAGGAGTGTTCCTCTGCAATTTTCTGGAAGAGTTTGAGAAGGATCAGTGTTAGCTCTTCTCTAAATGTTTGATAGAATTCACCTGTGAAGCCATATTGTCCTGGACTTTTGTTTGTTGGAAGAATTTTAATCACAGTTTCAATTTCATTACTTGTGATTGGTACGTTCATATTTTCTGTTTCTTCCTGGTTCAGTCTTGGAAGGTTAGATCTTTCTAAGAATTTGTCCATTTCTTCCAGATTGTCCATTTTATTGGCATAGAGTTGCTTGTAGTAGTCTCTTAGAATGCTTTGTATTTCTGCGGTGTCCGTTGTAACTTCTCCTTTTTCATTTCTAATTTTATTGATTTGAGTCCTCTCCCTCTTTTTCTTGATGAGTCTGGCTAATGGTTTATCAATTTTGTTTATCTTCTCAAAGAACAAGCTTTTAGTTTTATTGATCTTTGCTGTTGTTTTCTTTCTTTCTATTTCATTTATTTCTGCTCTGATCTTTATGATTTCTTTCCTTCTGATAACTTTGGGTTTTGTTTGTTCTTCTTTCTCTAGTTCCTTTAGGTGTATGGTTAGATTGTTTACTTGAGATTTTTCTTGTTTCTTGAGGTAGGCTTGTATAGCTATAAACTTCCCTCTTAGAACTGCTTTTGCTGCATCCCATAGGTTTTGGGTTGTCGTGTTTTCATTGTCATTTGTCTCTAGGTATTTTTTGATTTCCTCTTTGATTTCTTCAGTGATCTCTTGGTTATTTAGTAACGTATTGTTTAGCCTCCACTTGTTTGTGTTTTTTACGTCTTTTTTTCCTGTAATTCATTTCTAGTCTCATAGTGTTGTGGTCAGAAAAGATGCTTGAAATGATTTCAATTTTCTTAAATTTACTGAGGCTTGATTTGTGACCCAAGATATGATCCATCCTGGAGAATGTTGCGTGTGCACTTGAGAAGAAAGTGTAATCTGCCATTTTTGGATGGAATGTTCTATAAATATCAATTAAATCTTTCTGGTCTATTGTGTCATTTAAAGCTTCTGTTTCCTTATTTATTTTCATTTTGCATGGTCTGTCCATTGGTGTAAGTGAGGTGTTAAAGTCCCCAATATTACTGTCTTACTGTCTATTTCCTCTTTTATGGCTGTTAGCAGTTGCCTTATATATTGAGGTGCTCCTATGTTGGGTGCATATATATTTATAATTGTTATATCTTCTTCTTGGAATGATCCTCTGATCATTATGTAGTGTCCTTCCTTGTCTGTTGTAACATTCTTTATTTTAAAGTCAATTTTATCTGGTATGAGTATAGCTACTCCAGCTTTCTTTTGATTTCCATTTGCATGGAATATCTTTTTCCATCCCCTCACTTTCAGTCTGAATGTGTCCCTAGGTCTGAAGTGGGTCTCTTGTAGACAGCATATATATGGGTCTTGTTTTTGTATCCATTCAGCAAGCCTGTGTCTTTTGGTTGGAGCATTTAATCCATTCATGTTTAGGATAATTATTGATATATGTGTTCCTATTACAATTTTCTTAAATGTTTTGGGTTTGTTTTTGTAGGTCCTTTTCTTCTCTTGTGGTTCTCACTTAGAGAACTTCCTTTCGCATTTGTTGTAGAGCTCGTTTGGTGGTGCTGAATTCTCTTGGCTTTTGCTTGTCTGTAAACCTTTTGATTTCTCCATCAAATCTGAATGAGATCCTTGTCGGCTAGAATAATCTCAGTTATAGTTTCTTCCCTTTCATCACTTTAAGTATATCATGCCACTCCCTTCTAGTTTGTAGAGTTTCTGCTGAGAAATCAGCTGTTAACCTTATGGGAGTTCCCTTGTATGTTAGTTGTCATTTTCCCCTTGCTGCTTTCAATAATTTTTCTTTGTCTTTAATTTTTGCCAATTTGATCTATGTGTCTCTGCATGTTTCTCCTTGGGTTTATCCTGTATGGGACTCTCTGTGCTTCTTGGACTTGGGTGGCTATTTTCTTTCCCATGTTAGGGAAGTTTTCGACTATAATCTCTTCAAATATTTGTAGGGTCCTTTCTCTCTCTCTTCTCCCTCTGAGACCTCTATAATGCGAATGTTGTTGTGTTTAATGTTGTCCTAGATATCTCTTAGGCTGTCTTCATTTCTTTTCATTCTTTTTTCTTTATTCTGTTCTGCAGCAGTGAATTCCAGCATTCTGTCTCCAGTTCACTTATCCGTTCTTCTGCCTCAGTTATTCTGCTATTGATTCCTTCTAGTGTAGTTTTCATTTCAGTTATTGTATTGTTCATCTCTGTTTGTTCTTTAATTCTTCTAGGTCTTTGTTCAACATTTCTTGCATCTTCTCGATCTTTGCCTCCATTCTTTTTCTGAGGTCCTGGATCATCTTCACTATCATTATTCTGAATTCTTTTTCTGGAAGGTTGCCTATCTCCACTTCATTTAGTTGTTTTTCTGGGGTTTTATTTTGTTCCTTCATCTGGTACATAACCCTCTGCCTTTTCATCTTGTCTGTCTTTCTGTGGATCACAAGCATATCTTGAGATAAGGTTGGAGTACAAGTAGTCTATTTAGAAGGCTATTTCAAGAAGTGTTGGTAGGTGCAGGGAAGTGAGGCAGGGAAGGGGAGCCAACCCATGGTGAATAGCAGGTCACCCCAATGGGCAACTGAGGCTCAGTCCTGCTGGGGCCTCAGAGATGGTGTAGAACTTGCCTCAGAGCTGTTCTGAGCAGTGAGGAATTGGATATTTAGTCACTAATTTCCTCCTATCTTGTTTGAAGGCTACCCCCTGGATCATTAACTCCCTAATACTTCTTGGCTGTTCCACTTGAGGACCTTGCAGGCTCCTCTGGCTAGGTATGCCCCTTAAGCAAAGAGGAGAAAATGCTTGTAATTGCAAGACCTTAGCCTTAGTGGAATGCTGTTGAGGTCATACGATGATGGGTCACCAACAGCTTATGGGACAGTCAGAAATTCAGCTGGTTGAAACTGAAGCAAGGAGCATCTATAATTGTGTCCTATGGTGAAAATGAAAGGAGAAATATAAAACTTTATATATGCAATTGTTATCATTGCTCACATATATTTGAGCAGTATGTGGGGGCAGTGAATTGCACGAGAAGCTAGTACACGATGTAGGTATAGCTGTGGCCATAGGAACGTCATATTGGCTATAGAGTTGGAGATGCTGAAGAAGGTTCTTTCAAAGTCCCTGAATGAGTGCCTGGGACCATCTCACCTCTGTCCCATGGAACCATATCTATCAAGAGGGACATTGTCTGCAGTGTTTAAGTGTGTTTTGTAACTGCTTAAAGATTTTTAGGAAACAATCCTCCTAGGTTGACGTTAACAGGTAGAATCTAATAACTGACCTGACTTTAACAAGGAACTGAAACACCCCAGGACTGAGTATTGGGCCATAATCATTACTTGTTTTCAGAACATCAGCATAAATATCAAGTGGACTGTCTCCATACCTACTGACTTACTTTCCCCTCAGTGGAGCGGTTTTATTTCCACAGCAAGGTTGTTATAAAGACCACAAGAACCATGCTGAGAAATTATGTACCATGTGTGAAAATGCAACACTTTTTTATGCCATTTCTGGGAATTGGAGGAGAAGGAACCACATATTAAAAAATAAGGGGTGGAAATAGGAAAATGTTTATTATTTATAGGAAAGGAAGCAATTATATGTTCTAGATTGAAATTGATCATGAGCCCACTCAAACCTATTATAGTTGAGGAGCAAGATGAGAACAATTCAACAACATGGGGGTATTGTTGGGCAGGACTCTGGAGTAGGAATTATCCGTCCCATATTTTAGGCCTGGCACGTTGCCAGTTTGGTAGCTCTCAGAACCTCTGTTGGATGCTGGTGTGGGATGATCAGCTTCAATTCCAAACCAGGGAAAATCACAATCTTGGATCCTCAGAGCACCACAAGGCATCTCCTGTTGGCTTTCCTGATCTATCCCAGGGAAAGAGAACAAGCGTTACTGAGCAAGGACCACGTGCCTGACCCAACGTTAGATATATCAATATTATCTCATTTAACACTTCTAGCTGCCCCATGACCTAGACATTGCAGTCCCAGTTGCAGATGAAGAACCTGAAACACAAAGCATTAAGCACTGTTTCCCAAGGTCACCCAACTAGTAAGTGGAGGGACCAGACTCATATTTATCTGGTTCCAAAGTTTGTGCCTTTGTACCACCCTGTGTGGCACAGGTGACCTCTCCATTTTCCCATGACCTTGGGAAATCAGTTGAAGTGTTATTATCCTTGTTTCCTGTGTTGGGGAATGTAAGGCCGTGCATTTAACCCTGCCTGGCAGTGTCGCCTTCCCAGAGCAAAGTAGCCCTTTGTATTAGCGTGGTGGCAACCCTATGATGGACTGAGATGGTGGGCAAGGAAGCAAGACATTACAGAATACAGAAAGCTCTCACTAGAACTCAACATTGTTTAAACTATTTTCTGCAGAACCCAAAAGAGAGATGGGAGAATCAGAATATCAGAGCGTCTGGTACTCTGAATCCAGTGGTCAGACAGAAGGAAAGAATTTACGTTTCACAGTCAACTTTCCATGTGGTTTTGGTTGGCCCAGATTTCAGATCTTTTGTTTTTTAGGCTTGGGGGCAGGGAGGGAGGTGGCTATGAGACATCTTGTTTTTTTCCATCATATTGAGTCACAAGTTGTCACTTTGGCTGCTGAGCTGATTTTTTTTCCTCAGTATCTCTTTGGGGTGTTACCCTGTGAAGAGAACTGTAATTTCAGTGGAAGAATTCTTTCCTTCATTGCATGAGATTCTTGGCTGAGGCCACAAACTAATTGGATTCTGAAATGATGCTGTATAGAAAACTCATCTCTGAATCTCTGGGGCTTCCACCAACCAAAATGGGCCGACTCTGTTTTTCACAAGTCAAGCTAATTTCCAAATAATGTAGCAACAGTTCGGGCAATAAGAAGAGGGAGGGAAATTGATTTTGAAAGCCAATTTTGAGAGAGGAATGGAAAAAAAATTTGGAATTTGGAAGGTAGGGAGAACCAGACTGGTATATGGTACAACATGAGTCATGAGGGATTTAAAAAAAATATTGGGTCCCAGACGTTCTGGTTTCACTGGTATGGTATGGACTGCAGCCTTGACATTGGGATTTTACGAAGCCAAAATTTGAGAACCACCAGATTAGAAAGTCATGTGTGTTCTTCTCAGGATTTTGATGGCAAGGTAATTTTTAGAGGAAAAACAAAATTTGCTCAGATATACCAAGAAGGCAGTTCTAAAGTCTGATTGTGAGAAACTAGTGCCCACCCTCATAGCTGTGCACACATCAAGGTGTCGCTTTCCGTATTACTCACAAACGTGGGGGTCTAGCTGGAGCAGCTACCTTAAGCAGTGGACTGATTGGAAGGCACTTCTAATTCAGAGATGATGTTTTTATGTTTCATATTTTATTACCCATAGTTCCTGGAGCACTGCTCTGTTTGTGATAGTTTGAAATTTAAAAATGGAACCCATCCAGGGCCCTTTTACCTCTAACGTTGGCTGCATAACGCAAGGCGCAGAAGCAGTTTGACACTGGGCATTTCTAAATGTCAGGCTAGGCTGTTGGATGACTGACAGGCAAACCAGAGAGACAGGCAGAGCATAAAATTTGAGCTAGTGATAGAATCTGTGCCGGACCCAGTAACTGACAGGCTGCTAGTGACCCAGGCAGGAGATCTGCTAAGTCCTTCCTCTGGAGCTGGAGCCCCACGTTTGTCAGACATCCTAGAAATCATATCTGGCTGCTCCAGGCCGTGACGAACGTGGATGTGCTTCACTCTGGTGGGCTCCCTTGTTAAGTCTTCTCTGGTTAGCAGAGTGATTTATCTTGGGGGCTGTTCACCTTGGAATTGAGTTCTTATCTGTCCCACTGTGCCTGTCCCATGGAGATGTCTGGCCTGAGTGAGTGAGTGAGAAACTCCATCCACCTGTGTTGTCATTCAGGGACACAGATGTTTTGGATTCGTGACTTTTCCTCGGTGCCTGGAGAGATGTGGGTGTTGTCTGAAGTGGTCCCGTATTCAGTTGTTGGCCCACTCGGGGAATTCTGAAAGCTGAGTGTATTCTAACCCAGAATGGCACACCTCACTAAAAGAGCCATGCACAGGCTTTGTTGAGACTGTCCTCATTCAGATTAAAAGTTGGAAAATATATGCAGTCTTTGTGGGTGGGAGTGGAGTGCCCCATCCCCCGACCCTTGTCACTGACACATTGGGTGGCACATCTGACTCGTGCCCAATGGGGATGGTCATGGCTTTCACCTCAGTGGTCTTCTTCTGGCCTGTGCCCACCTGAGAGCCATATCACCTGCTCTTTGGTGAAGTAATGGGATTTTATCCCAAGTTCCAATTCCTCACCTCCTCTCTCTCTAGATCAGAGATCTCAAGCCCGTGTAATCACATGGCCAGACAGATGAGACGGGGGGAGAGAGGCCAGGGTAAGAGACACTAGGGGTGCTAGGCACTGCGGCAAACTGGAGAAGAGGTGACCCATCTGCAGGGCACACCTGCTACTTAGCTTCAGCCAGTTGTTGCCAAGAAAGAACTCGAGACCTAAGAGTTTCAAGAGAAACTGTAACTACAGAATAATACAAAATCTTTGGATTTTGTATGTTGACAGCAAATTCATATTTTAAAGAGAATGAGACAGACAAAAACTGCTATGTGTTAGATAGGATCTGGGGCTCCACTTCCGGTCACTCTAAGAAGCAGCTTCTTTCCATGCCTTTGGATCTCCCTAGACCTCCCACCCCACCCCTGCCTCTCCCTGCCTCTCAGTACTATACATGGGCATGTAGGAGGGGTCCAGCCCTGATATCAGGGCTCTCTGTTATCAGTGAGATAACAGATGAGCTGGGTATGGGGTCCTGGGAAGACGTTTGCCTTTCACCCATAGAAACCTCATCCCACAGGAGAGAAGACTTAGAGAGGCGCCTTCCTCCTTCAACCCCCTTCATAGCCTTTGAAACCCAACCAGCCTCTTTATTTCCTTGGTCAAGAAACTAAGCCAGTTGTATGTTGTTAATACGGCTAAAATAAGGTAAGGGATAATGTCTGCAGAAGAATTGGAGCTTATATATTCCCTGAGAAGGAAACAACATACATTTGATTTTTGTGATCTATCAAAAGCCTAGTCTATCTAATATAATATCTATATAATAATATAATCTATTTAAACTCTTTCTCTGGTGTCCCATTATGATAAAATATTCAACTCAGGACTCCTTAAAGGATGATCCTTTATAAATTTACAGTACCTTTAAATAAAATGTGACAAACACATAATGTTTACAGAAACTACTGAGGAATTACCTTTTTTTAAAGTTTTTTTTTTTTTTTTTACAGTGTATAGATCATGAAATGTCAGTGGTCAAAGTTGACAGGTTTTGTTATTAGAAACTATCAGCAATAAAGACGTAGACATAGTGAATGGACTTGAGGACACGGGCGGGGAGGGGAAGCTGGGGCGAAGTGAGAGTAGCATCGACACATATACACTACCGAATGTAAAATAGTTAGCTAGTGGGAAGCAGCCGCATAGCACAGGGAGATCAGCTCGGTGCTTTGTGACCTAGAGAGGTGGGATAGGGAGGGTGGGAGGGAGGCTCAAGAGGGAGGGAATATGGCGATACATGTATGCATATAGCTGATTCACTTTGTTATAAAGCAGAAACTAACAGCACTGTGAAGCAATTATACTCCAATAAAGATGTATTTAAAAAAAGATATGGGGATATATGTATATGTATAGCTGGTTCACTGTGTTATAAAGCAGAAACTAATACACCATTGTAAAGCAATTATACTCCAATAAAGACGTGAAAAAGAAAAACAAATTGTCAAGGCGGCCATTCATCCACAGCGTTTGTTATCAGGTGTACTAGATGTTAGTGTAGCAGCAGTGAGAAGAATTTGTGACTTTGTAATATCTTAACTGTCAAGAACATAAGTAGTGGACTCAGGGAAGGGTGTCTGGCAACTTCACAGTCAGAAAGTTGGGGATCTGAGTCAGAATTAGGTCACAAAAATTTGGTTGTGCTGGGGCTTCCCTGGAGGCGCGGTGGTTAGGAGTCTGCCTGCCAATGCAAGGGACAGGAGTTTGAGCCCTGGTCCAGGAAGATCCCACATGCCGCGGAGCAACTAAGCCCACGCACCATAACTACTGAGCCTGCGCTCTAGAGCCCTCAAGACACAACTACTGAGCCCACGTGCCACAACTACTGAAACCCACATGCCTAGAGCCCATGCTTCACAACAAGAGAAGCCACCGCAATGAGAAGCTCACGCACCACAAGGAAGAGTAGCCTGCGCTCGCCGCAACTAGAGAAAGCCCGTGTGCAGCAACGAAGACCCAATGCAGCCAAAAATAAATAAATAAAATAAATTAAAAAAAATTTTTGGTTGTGCTAAAATATACTATCTTGACAGAATGTCTTTGAATGGCAAATCGATCTGTACTAGGTTCACTCTGTGTAAAGCAAGAGAGTTCTCTCTACGTGGGATTTCAGGGAAATGGATTGTCCCGTGCTCTTCTTACCTAGGCAGTGGAGGCTTTGGTTGCCTCCTATGGGAGTGAGGGGGTGTTGGGAGCACCGTGAAGCACAGAGGTGAGCAGGGACCTTGAGCTGAGGGGTGATGGGTTGTTCAGACCCCCCGGGGCAGAGTTGAGCCACGTGCCTAGCCCTAAGGAGAGTGAGGCCCCAACCTGGAGGGGTTCCCTCACCCCGGAGAAAGTGGGCATCTCCAGTAGTCAGGGTACCTGGGTGCTGAAGGGCATTGTAAGCTGTCACCTGCCCACAGCATGCTAAGAATGGACCTTCCAGATTGTGCCGACATTTCTTGGGTCTCTAGGTTGACTGTTTAGTTTCTCCAAACTGTAGCATTAGATGTAAATCCAGAATCCTACACAAGGGTTGGGATTTAGATGAGTTGGGACCGAGAGTCCTAAGAACACAGAGACCTCGTAGTAAACAGCACAGGCGTTAGAACCCATTACACCTGGGGCCGGATCCTGGCATCACCTTTGATAGGTGACCACCTCTTTCTAAGTCTCTATTTCTTCACCTGTGAAATAGACCTATTTTGTGGTGAGACTTTGATGACATAATTTTTATTTGCTCATTATCAATTTAAGCACAGCATTTATAGTACTCTTCAGGTCCGCATTGTCACAATTTAATAAATTAGTTGATCGAGAATGAAGTTCTCTCTTGTGACTCCTTTTCCTTTAAAATCCAATCTCCGTGATGAAGATTATTGATTGAACCTGTTGCTCTTTTTAAACTATTTATTTATTTATTGGTTGCGTTGGGTCTTCATGTTCGCACTGGGGCTTTCTCTAGGTGCAACGAGCGGGGGGCTAGTCTTTGCCGCGGTGCACGGGCTTCTCATTGCGGTGATTCTCTTGCTGCAGAGCAGCTGCTTTAGGCGCACAGGCTTCAGTAATTGTGGCACGGGGGCTCTAGAGCGCAGGCTCAGTAGCTGCGGCGCACGGACGTAGTTGCTCGGCAGTATGTGAGATCTTCCCGGACCGGGGCTACGAAACCGTGTCCCTTGCGTTGGCAGGCGGATTCCTAGCCACTGCACCACCAGGGAAGTCCCGAACCAGTTGTGTTCATGTGCTGGGAGAGAGCAGATGAGGCCCTGAGCCATTTCCCTGCTTAGAGGTTGGTGAAAGCTGTAGAGGGCTGAGTTCTATCGTAATTTGAACTTCCTTCGCAGAGACCTTCTTCCTTCATGAGAGCTGCAAGAACAAGGTAAGAGAAAGGGGCAATTTCCTGCAGTAAGTGAGGAAGTAAAGAGTACGGGTGCTTGAATTTTTTCGTCTGAAAGGAAAAAAATAGCTTCCATGGCAAGGTGCCTGAGTTGGCTTCCACTGGGGAGTGGTGTTGCTAAAGTTATCACGGATTCTTTCTTCCCCCAGCTCACACTTCAACATACTAAAGCTTTGACCTGAACGAGAAACAATATTCTGTGAACCTTCTTTTGTAAATTTTTTGTTCCCTTTTCTTGCCTCTGATCTGTGAGCGACTGTCTGGGTCAGTCATACTCACCTAGAGTTAAGGCAGCCTGGGCAGCTCCATCTTAGAGAAATAATCACTTGCTGGGCCAGCAGGATGCCTTACCACCCACCGTGACCTGGTCACCCAGAAACAACTTTTGGTTGTGTAAGACATACTTTCCGGTTACCAGGACATGTTAAAGGCATTAGCAACCCTGGGCCAGATATGAACTAGGGCTCTTCTTATCTGCACTGTGTGAGGTGTGTCCCTCAAGAGTCTCATTTAGTGCTATCTTCTGCTCAGCTGTTATGAGGTCTTAAAAATAGCACTGCTTTGTTGGGTGAAACATCCTGAAGGAGAATGGAGTCAAGAAGCCCCTGGATGCCTTCCTTCAGATGATGGAAGTAGTGCATTACATTTAGAGAGCACTTTTAACTTCTCAAAGCTCATTCAAAAACTTAATAATTTTATCCTCGCAGTAATAGCCTTGGTCAGGATGGGTGTAACTTTCTTGTTGATTTCACAAGCGCTCTATATATTGCATGAATTGAAACCACCTGGTAAAATCCTGTAACAGGCCATCCAGAGATTATATTCAGCTGTCCCCCTCCCCAGCTGAATCCTGTATAGCCATTAAAATGATGCTGTAGAAACTCTGGAATTTCTGACGTGTAGAATACTTTTTACACGGACAAATGTTCACATTATTTTACTGGAAAAATTGGGCTATAAACAATATGTTCAGTGTGATGCTGTGTGGAAAAAATGTCATATTTCTTTCAGACTAATGTTGTTTTCTGTTAACATTTTTAAGATAAGGATACATTTTACAATGTATTTGCCCCACTCTTACATGATTCTTATTACAAGAATGGTAAATCTTATATTTGATAGCATTTGGGGATCAATTAGGATCTCTCTCCCTCTCTCTCAAATCCCTATCTATGTAAATAACTGAACAAGGATATCTACCAAAATCTTAACAGTGATTATCTCTGGTGGAGGACTGTGGGTGATTTCATTTTCTTTTTCTTTCCTTTGTGTTTTCCAAATTTTCTGAGCAAATATATTAATTTCAACAGTGACTTTTAAATACTTGATTTATAATGTGTGTTAGTTTCAGGCGTACAGCACAGTGATTCAGTTATACATATGTAATATATACTCTTTTTCAGATGCTTTTCCCTTACAGTTTATTATAAAACATTGAGTATGGTTCCCTGCGCTATATACAGTAGGTTCTTTTTGGTTACGTACTTTATATATAGTAGAGTGTGTATGTTAATCCCAAACTCCTAATTTATCTCTCCCTGGCCCCTTTCCCCTTTGGTAAGCATAAGTTTGTTTTTAAAAAGATAGTATACAGATACTTAAGACCCCAAGACCCCTTAATCAGGGCAGTGCACTCTAACAGAGAAAGATGAGGTTCTTTTCCCATGATTATTATAAAGTAGCAGATAGAGAATCAAAACAGCTACAAATACCTCCTGCAGAAATGGTTAAATGTATTTAGAGAGAGGTTGCTTTGGGGAAAAGGGAATATAAATAAGTGTAAATATTGTGTTTTAAGAGCTTTTTCTTGGTCATAGATATTTCTGTACAATGTAAGAATATCAGATAGGAAAGACATTATAAGACACTAATAAATTCCTACTTGTTTTTGTGGTTGATTCGTTCACAAGTGTTTTCCTCATAGAACAGGGAGACTACAGCTGTTTCCATTTTATAGATGAGGAAGGGCAATGAATAGCACTGCTGAAGTGGTATGATTAGTAAATGACAGTGGAATTCAGATTTCCTAATTTGGTTTTCGCTCCCCAAATACTGAAGGTGCAGAGGAGGCTTGGATACATCTTTTGCATCATATATGCGAAAAAGCGTTCACCAGGTACTCGGTGTTACTGCCATACTTGTGTAGATTCACAGCCTGCCCGGGATGAATGTCCTTTATTCATCACCTTAACCCAGACCTCTACTTGAGAGCCTGATTTATGGCGGAAACATAGGCTAGTGTTGTTTCTGTTAATACTGGGCTGAACTTACCATATGAAACAGCTTTGCTAGACTCGGGCCACTAGCTTTGGGGATGATCCGTCCATTTGGCATAAATCCTGCACAGACTAAGAGCGTGTCTGTCAGAACTGGCCCTAGGTAGGGGGGTGCCCAAGGACTACTACTGAAGGACTCAGAAGACTGCTGCTGTGGGATATCAAGTTTGTGTTTTTAGACTTGCTGCTGTTTGTTGTTATGAAATCCTGAGACCAGTAGGGCCGAGACTAATGAGGTTGACCATGGTGCCAGCTGCAGAGACGCTAGTGGTCAGAGAACTTCCCACAGAGGGATAGCGGTAGGCAGTGCCAGCCCCTTGGTCTCAGCATGACCCTGCTGTGAGCGACCACGTCTACCATCACATGACTAGAGACAGAGTTATTTAAATGAGCATTTATTGGCATTTCACTGTGGTACTTTTAGTTTGCATCTTTATTATGAGGGAGCATAGAAATGAATGAGAGGCTGGGACCGCTGATTTGGACATGAGGAACCATAAAGACTTTGCTTCTGAACGACTCTGTAAAGAGGTTTGAAACCCAGTAACTGATGAAAGATCCCTTTAGCTACCTATGTTGGTATTTACTTTCTAACCAGGTGTAAGTAGCAAATTAAACCTGTTTGTGACAGTGCTTTTTCTTTTTTTCAAACTCTGAGCCAATGTCTTTATCTTTATAAAATATCTGGGTTTGTGAAGATAAGCAAATTTAAACGCTAAATAAGATATGTGCTTAAAGCCATGAAGCTAATTCTGAAGACTATACTGAGAAATGCCGAGATTTGTTTTGTTTTGTTTTTTCTGTTAGTGGGTATTAGATGCATTTAGTAATCAGAGCTGAATTGAAATACTTTATATGTCAAAGGTATACTTTACCCAGTAATGTATATGCCTGATACATAGTAAATGTAAACATCCTTAATATATAAATATATATACACAAGAAATGAAGATGTGAGTCTTTTGGTGTTAATAAGTTCGATGAAATCTCTGAAGATTCTTCTAGGTCAAATTGTAAATTTCACCGTAGAATGATAATTCTGTAACAACTTTCAGTAAACATGTATGATGCGTTGATATAAACGTAATTTTAGAAAACTTAAAATGAATCATTTTTCTTTTTTCATTGAAGTCAATAAATAACCACAATTTCGTCTCCCATCAGCTTCATGGCCGATAATTACATTCAGGTATTTCTGTGTATCCTTGACATTCAACGCCGAACTTAAATGGTTAAGAGGAATCGGTTCATAATCAAGTCCATTGTTTTCTCCAATTTCTTCACAATATCGTTACTCCTAGTTAGATTTGGCTGAGTTTGTTCTTTAAATAACCCTTGGATGGTTTCCAAATTAGAGCCAGGAGAGAGATTCTTAGCCAGCCATAATTTTAGAGGAGCTGTAAAAAAAAAAAATGCCATTGCCAGAAAGCATATGGAATATCTTGTCAACCCAGAGATAAGCACTTGTTTGGTATGGGTATTTCTCACTTATAATAGCAGGCCACATGTTCCTGTGCTGTCAGAAGTGTTTTGCCTCTCCCTTTCAGGGGTGATGTGGCAGTAAAGTAATGGGTAGCTTTCATCTGGAGTGGTGCCTTTTATTAGTAGGAATGATGACAGGATATAAAATCAAAATATTGCTTGCACCGTCGTCTTTTAGCTTATACTGTTGACTATAAATGAGGGAACGTATTGGTGCTATTTAAAGGGAAGGAACTCACTTTTATTGAACTTTTACATGTTCGTGTGCTCATTTAATCCTCACAGCAATTCTAAATGGTAAATGTTCATCCCTTCTTAACCACTTTAGAAAACAAGCTTCAGAGCTGCTAAGTAACTTGGCCAAGGTCACATAGATGGGGGTGGCTGTGATCTGAATTGAAGTTGATCTGATCTCAAAGCTCAAGTGCCTTGGGCTAGACCATTCTCTTAAGCCTTCTGGTTTGTGCATGCACAATGACTGTCATTGAAATGCCGAATTCAATTAGCGCAATAAACATATCACAAAATAGGGATCTATTTATGATTTTAAATGAAGAATGTCTGCTGACTACTGTTGTTACTTCCCCCCCCCCTCCGCGGCATGTGGGATCCTCCCGGACTGGGGCACAAACCCATGTCCCCTGCATCGGCAGGCGGACTCTCAACCACTGCGCCACCAGGAAGCCCTGCTGTTACTTTTAACTGTCAAAATTGGAAAGTATTAAGCTTGAGTTACTGTTAAAAGCATATAAACCAAGCAAATTATTAAAAAACTGAAAGGCATTATCACTATAACAAAGTCTTAATGTAAATGGAAAATAGTTGAGTTCATAATACGTTCATAATAAAAGTAGAAACAGGACTGACGTGAATTAGATTTTTGAAAGCTGTAGACTAATTGTTTTTTCTTTCTAGATAGAATGTGTACTTGTAATCTATACATATAATCTTTGTTTAAAGTCTTTTTTTTTTTTTTTGGTATTGGATGTCAAGTGTCCGATGGGCTATCTCTCGGGGAAACTTGGAAGCAGAATGAAAAGAGCATGAATCCTTAAGTCAGATGGCCCGAGTCTAAGTCCTGGTTCTGCCACTGACTGGCTTGGTGACCTTGTGCACATGGTAAACTTGGAAAGCCTTGGTTGTCTCATTTGGAAAGTAGGAACCGTAACATTTCCTAGGTTGCTGCAAAAGCCCCAGTGAGATAATATTTATGGAAATACTGTAAATACACAGAGTTCTGTGAGTCAAGAGTGATGATACTTTCTATCAGACATACAAAAGAAAACTTTGGTCTTCTTGGGTGAGTATTTTTAGTGTGAGACGTGGCTTAGTGATCTGAGTGAGCGGCCATGGCTAGTTTTCATGCTCGAAGGCCACAGTCCTGGTACCGGAGACCGAGGCTGTAAACCGCACCCCTGACATACTGCATTAAGGATGTGGCTTAGAGTTTAACTGGGTGATATGCGACCATATAAACTTTCTTGTGTCGACTCGCTAGGGATGTTCCCAGGGGCTTTTTACTGAGTTATTTGGCTAAGCTTCTAGGCCAGAGATAAGATTCTGGGACCATAGGAAGTTTATCTTGCCTTTCATAGTGAAAAGAAATACCGTTAAGCAAATCTGGAGAACCATGAAATCTCTCTGGTGTGCTGATATATTCTTTTAGCCTGGATGTATTATGTGTTCAATAAATAGTTTCTCCAGTAGAAAACAGTGATCAACTCATTGGGTAGATGCTTCTCTGATACTTACAAGCAGGTGAGGTCTGTATGTAGTAATGATATGTATTCATGATGTTTCAAGTGTGAAAAACCCAACTCAAATGAGCTTGCAAAACGGGAAGATTATTTGCTAGTGTAATTAGATAGTCCAGGTGATGATGTTGGCTTCAGACACAGTTGAACTGAGGATTTAGACGATGTCATCGGAATTCTCCTCTGTGTCTTTTGGTTGGCTCTGCTTTATTTTCAGGCAGGTTCTCTCTGTGGGGACAAAGAGACCCACAGTGGCTCCAGGCCCTTAGCATCCTCACTGCTGTAGATCTTGGAGAAAAGAACGTGTTTCTAAACTCTTCTCTACCATCCCTATTAATTCTGAAAAGTACTTTTAATGGCCTTGCTTAGGTCATGTGCCTACCCTTGAACTAAACAGCGTACCTAGAAGGGCGTGTTATTCTGACCATCCAGCCTGAGCTGTCTGCTCATCCCTGTGGTTAGAAATTATGGTATTCAATTATAGTAGGGGGTTAGGATGGAAAGAGCACCCCAGTAGTTCATTAGCACTTTGTGTGCTTTGTCGAGCATACATGAACATAGCATTGTGATTGGATGTCAAAGAAATGCCTTCTTCCATTAACATCTTCTCTGATTAGAGAGGTGATTAGGGAGGAGGGAGTCTCGAGGAGTAGATAACTGATGACAGATAAGTTGCTCCCTTTGGCCAGATGGCTGGACCTCCGAGGGTTTCAGTGCCCTTCTCAGGAATCCTCCAACCGTTTCCCCCCCCCCCCCCGACCTCTGGCCTCACCCCACCTCCATAAAACCTCTATCTGTGATCTCTTCATATCAGCCTGACATGAAAGTGTAGACCAAATGAGATTTAATTGCCTCTGAAGAACATTTACACTGGAGTGTTTTTCAAAGATAAGTTTTTAAGAGCCAAAGAATAAAGAATTACCATGAAACAATGGACAGAAGGTCTCTAAATGGGGGTCAGGCAGCCCTGCCCTGCAAATCCTCAAGGAATACAGTGCAGGCAGGCCCCTAGTCTGCTGCGGGCTACAGTCTCCAGCCCCTGTGTTCTGAAGAATCAGTTTGGACATAGCTGAAAGCCGGCAGATGAGAGCCCTCCCGTTGGAGAGCGAAGAACCGCCTCGGGACGGTCCATTGATTCCTTCCACAAATGTTGATGGAATTCCTGATACATGCCAGCTCTGAGTCTGGGTTCTGAGGCTACATCAAGGAGCACAGCAAAGTTCCTGACCTAACTGGGTGTTCATTCTAGGATAGGAGAGAGAGCAACAATAAATAGAAAGGCAAATGAACGAATGTGTTGGCAGAGAAGTAAAGCGGAACAGTATGGTGGAGGGGAGAAGCCTCACTGGACAAAGGCCTGATGGAGGAGTGAGATCGAGCTTTGTGGAGAGAGTTCCAGGCAGAAGGAACAGCAAGTACCTGGGCCTGAGATGGGCCGCGCTTGGCGTGACAGAGGAACAGCAGGTGAGGTCGCTGGAGCCAGAGTGCTGGGGGCCTCGGAGGCCACTGTAAGGACATGGACTCGTGCTCTGAGAGAGGTGGGAAGGCCCTGGAGAGGTGACATGCCCCTTCACCCCGGTAAAGACCCGAGAGCTGGGTAGCTCGTTTTGTGTTGCTGGATGGAGTGGGACGGGCTTCATGTAGCTCCCTACCAGCTAAGTGGAACCCTCACTCCTTGGCAGTGGAAGAGAGTGAGTAGAGAGAAAATGGTGGCATCTACAGAGAACAGGAGTGTGAAACAGAAAGGCACTTACTCCTCCTATGGCGGCTGGGTTCCAGATTAAGCATGAGCTATACAGTTGCCATCTGAGCGGCTCCTGCAGCATGTGTATTCTTCCTTTCCCCTTTTCTCTCAAGAGTCAAATCTAGTAGTGTTCTCCCGTACAGTGTTGCTTGGGAGTAGGGTTCCCAGATTTAGAAAAGAAAAAGAAAAAGAAAAAAAAACAGGGACACCCCAGCAAAACTTGAATTTCAGATAAACAGCAAATAACTTTTCAGTATGTCCCAAATGCCGCATGCCATCTGGTATTTTATCTGGTACTCTGTCCCGTGCACACTAGCTGTCTTGGTCTCTCCAGATTCTCAGCTCTGTCTCCTTTACTCAGGCTCCCCCTGAGGGTCCCCTCCACATGCCACAGCCTGGAACCCCTTAGGCAGAAAGCAAGGCCAGCTGTTGGGCTCACCACCCTTCTTTGCCTGATGGCCAGTGTCTTGAAATCCACTGTTTCATACACACTATCTTGTCCTAGTTTTATTTATTTATTTTTCTCTATTGTCATTTCAGGAGGGAGGGTAAATCTGGTCCTTCTGTCTCATCTTGGCCAGAGGCGGGTGCACAAGAGGCAGTATCATAGGAGTTTATCTCTCCTGGAGTTGTAGCTATGCTTGCCAAACAGCTGAATTAAAACCCACCTCTTGGAGGGAATCAATCTATTTTGTAGACTAAAAAGATGTGAGGGAATCAGGCAATGCCAGTTCCCATTCCCTTTTTCCTTCAGACCTGGATTGGAGGAGGATTGCAACCCAAGAGATACCTGAAAGTACTGGGGTCTAGTGGTCCTGGGATTCAAATCATGTCCATAGCTTAGAGCAGTCCAAAGAGGTATAAACCCCAAAGACTATAGAAGTCAAGTTCAAATAGATTCTGTTCTGTTTCCTTTCTTTCACTGTTTGGTTTTGAACCTGGAAAAATTGTACATCTCACTGCATAAACACGACCTGGGGCTCTGTGTACAGTGATAAATGGGAGCGAGAGGAACCGTGTAACTGGCACATATAATGCAGCTGCCTGGAGAAATCGCGTCACAGCACTGATGAAGCAGAGATTTGGGCCCAATCTGCTAGGTCATCAGACTCGGGCGCATTATTGCTCCTCATTTATTTTTAAATAGCTGAACACGATGCTTAGCCTCCTCGGAGACAGGCCCAAGGCTCCCTAATTTGGAATCATCTGAGAAGAATTGAACAGGCAGGTCGCCTCTACAGTGCAAATTAATTATTCACTACGCGTCAAGATGTTGAGAATGATTTGTTACAAGTTTAGACAAACTTTTTGTCGCTCAAGTTCATCCTCATTATTCAAGTGCAGGACCAGCCATCCGTAATGGATTCAAGAAGAAAAGCTTGTCAGGCGAAATAAACTGACTGGTTAGAAAGCAACGAGCAGTCTGTGTGTGTTTCGCTGCATTATTTTCATCTAATTGTCAGAGTTGGAATGGAGTTGTAAACATCTCTCAGAGAAGTTTGCTCTTCGCCGTAGAGTCTTTCGACTCCCGAGTGATAGGAGGGTACAAGCCCTCAGACCACACAGCAGTGGGTGGAGGGCCCGGCTGGGTACCATTACCACATCCATCCTCGGCTTAGAAGCTGGCTTCCTGCTGGTACTCAGCTTCTCAGCCCCCTCCACCTGGATTTTTCTTGCTCTGGGCTGTTTGAAAGTTGTTTCCCTAGGGCTGAAATTGTCTTGCTGAGCCCCTGAGAAAAGTTATGAGATATCCAGACTAAATGTAAACAATAGGTTGTTGTTGTGTTTACACAACACTCAGCTATGACATTGACATCTTTGAGGGATTAAGTGAGGCAGGCAAATGTGCTTCCTTAAGGAGTAGGGGGCAGACGTTTGTAATCAAAGCAAACAAATCTATCTGCTACATTCTATTCAAATGTACGTGGTGAGGGGAGTTTATGTGGCCACGTATAGACATGAGAGGGAATAAGGTGTAAGGCTTGTTTAGATAGGATACTTGTGGGGTCATTAGGCAACCTCACCTGTTCCCTGGGCATGCTCTGTCTTCCAAATTACTACTTTTTTTTTAATTAGTTGAGCAAAGCTGCCAAAATCTAAATCACAGAACTTCCCACAACATCAAATTTACCTTGAGTTAATTTCCCTGACTGCTCACATGCAAAAGATCATGAGGGCTGCAGAGGTTTCACACTTTCTGAGAGGCTATGTCTTTGTCAGAAAATCCTGTTTCTGTGCAGGTCTCTGCCCTTTGGCTGTGCAACCATGGCTCCTCATGGACCTTGCTGGTGGCCGTCACCTCACCAGTAAGCCCCAAGGTGTAGGGAGAAAATTGTCTGACCCTTTGCAAACGTCTGGTCTGTCTTTCCTATCTTTTGGAGGTTTTCTGTAGTCATCAGCTCCATGAAGACATTTTAGGGCCAAATTAACCCCCAAGAAAGAATTTGCCACAGTTGTCCGCCAAGAAATCTCATGTTACTGTGAATGTAATAGCAACTGTATGTTTCTTGGGTGTCGGTTACACCTGTTGGTGCTACTCATTCTTCTTCTTAGTGAAGAGTTTCTAAGTTACTTAGGATAGTTACTTAGGCAAACAGATTATAAATATGACCACTGAAATGAAATAGACTCATTTCCCTTTCAGAAATAGTTATGGGCTCACAGAGGCAGTAGTCTCTGGCAAAAGAATGCAGCTTTTCCATCTAATGACCCCTTTGGCCTGCGGCCGGGAAGGGCGGGCTGTACTGGGCACTGACTTGCCGGTGACCTCTTCCAAGTGCCAGAGGTATGTTCCTGAGCTCGATCTGGGCTTTGATGCCGCTGCTCCCCAGGGGGCAAGCTGATGGTGGAAACTCCGGCTCTCTTTAAGCCCTTGGGAGAGGCAGCAGGTGGTGGTGTGTGGGTTTCCATCAAATAACTCAGTTGTCAGCAGAAGGATCACTTTGCAGCCACCCCAACCAACAGAACGAGTTTGTTGGCAGAGGTCTCCCTGCCCACTGGGGAAAGGAGAGGAAAACCCCATGGTTTCCCTTCAGGGCCTAACCTTTGTCACCAGGGCTCAGGAGGATGGGACTCAGGCCTTTTCCTGTATCTCTGGGGATGGACAGGTTTGCTTGTAAGTCTGAAGCTGAGCAGCGTGGCTAAATCGAGCTTCTGCTCCACTGGTGCATTTGCAGAACCGTCCTCCGGTTTGCCTGTTTCACACCCTCCCACTTCGGCAGCTTCCTGTTTGCAAACAGATTTGCTTGTTAAATGGAGAAAACCAAGTCTGTGTGCATTTGTGTCAGGGAAAGGAGGAGGAAAGCCAGTCTTCCTGGAGGAAGGCAGCTGGGGTTGAGTCTGGATCAAGAGAAAAAGATTCTGTTTGAGAAAATAAGATTCCATAGGATGGTTTTTCCGTCTTTTTATTGTGTTCTTTTTGAGCATAGGAATGGTCTGTCCATCTCTAAACCTGACAGGCAAGTGTACCGTCTTGATAATCATGATTTTTTTAATACCAAGATTTCTTCATGTATAAAGTAACTCTCCTCTTTTGAAGAAAAAAAAATGAGGCATTCTTGCAACCTCTTGAATTCTGGCATTTGTGCTTCTAGGAGAGGTTTCACTATGCTTTAGAAAAAGAAGGTAAGTTGCATTTCCCAGGAAACATGGTAAAAGCACATTTGTATTATCCAAATGCTTTTCTTGCTGATTTAGAGGATTCTCAAAAGATTTATGTCTTGGGCAAGAGTTCATACTATTTTAGCAAACTTTTCAAAAGATGAACATTAGGAAGAGATGCTTATCAAGCATGATTTCCAAAAGGCCTGAAAAAACTCTGAAACCAAAGTAAAGAACTGTTCATTCCTAGTGGAAGAGTCATGCTATTTGATAGAAAAGATAGTCTTCTTTTAAAAGTAGTCATTGCAGTGCAGTATGTTAAGCGCTACGATAGAAAGTGAACCAGTGCTCTAGGAGCCCCGCGGACAGCAAGAGGGGGAGTGATCACTGCAAGCCAGGGAGTGGGGAAGGCTTCAGAGAGGAGCTGACACTTGAACTAGACTTTAAAGGAAAAGTAGAAATAGAACAGATGGAGAAAATGGAAAGAACATATTCCAGGGAGCAAGAAAGGCATAAAGGAAGAGAGAAAGACAGGGAAGAGCTGGACAAAGTGGGTTGTATGAAGAGGTCAGTGCGGCCAGAGGTGGAAACACATAGAGGAAAATGATCCTGGAATGATAGTTGGGGAACCTGGACTTTATCCTATAGAACATAGCCTATAGAATAAGTTAGCCTGTCAGTGATGTGCACTTGAAGATTTTTGAACAGGAGATGACTTTAGGTTTGTATTTTAAGACAACTAACTCTGAAGCAGTATAACTGAGTACCTGGGAAAGGCAAAGTTAGAAGCCCCACTAAGACCAGGCATAAAGTTATTGTCCAGAGACATGAGGGCCTTGACTTCAGACACTGGGAATAGGGATGAAGACAAGGTGACATAGTCACAAAATATTTCGATGATGTAGAAAACAGGATTTGGAAGTTGACTTGTTTTGCGGGGAATCGGGGCAGTCTGCTAGCGTGTTGAGGGCAGGAGCTAAAATACAGCTCTGAGTTCTAAGGGAATGAATGGAGGTAAAGAAGAGGCAGCCATGAGGATAGAGGAGTCTTTATTTCCAGAAGCTTGAATGTTCAGGAAAAGCAGAAAGCTGAGTAGTCTTTGGTGGGAGGACATGGGAGTGGTGCATGGCCATCCTGCTGTGTGTGTCATAATGAGGGAAACTTAAGTTTTTGGTGGCAGTAGTTGGTGGAGGGGGGTGGGTAGGACAAAGTAGGAAGAGAACAAATAGAGATATAAGAGCAAGGGGATAGTTAGTGGGCAGAGGTTCCTGAAGAGACATGAGCAGGGTCTGGGAATCAAGAATTAGGTAAAGGAGAGAAGTCAAATTCAAAAAAAGCCACCGTGGCAAGTTGAGGTTGCTGAAACCCTCAGTTCTACCTTTTCGGGAACAGTGACTCCACAGACTTGGAATTCTTCAACTTGGAGCGAGCACCTTAGAGTTCTTTCCTGTTTCTACTTGCTGCTGACCTCCCTAGAAGGGACAGTGAATCCATTGTAAGTTGGTTCTGGCTCTTGGAGATGGACTGTGCCAGGAAGCAATCAGTATGATGTTGGACTCTCCTGACTCCAATCATAACATCGAGCTCCTGCCCTCCCCACATTTTTTTTTTTTTAATCTATGTGCTTTCCTTTGGGCTTTAGTTTGAAAACATGTGCGGAAATAAAGTATCTTGTAAAGGGTTGTCTGACACTTAATGGAAATAGTACCTTTACCTGACAATGTGACCACATAAAATACACTTACTTTCTTTTTTGGCCTTTATTATGTTGAGGTAGGTTCCCTCTATGCCCACTTTCTGAAGAATTTTTATCATAATGGGTGTTGAATTTTGTCAAAAGCTTTTTCTGCATCTATTGAGATGATCATATGGTTTTTCTTCTTCATTTTGTTAATATGGTGTATCACATTGATGGATTTGTGTATATTGAAGAATTCTTGCATCCCTGGGATAAATCCCACTTGATCATGGTGTATGATCCTTTAATGTGCTGTTGGATTCTGTTTGCTAGTATTTTGTTGAGGATTTTTGCATCTATATTCATCAGTGATATTGGTCTGTAATTTTCTTTTTTTGTAGTATCTTTGTCTGGTTTTGGTATCAGGGTGATGGTGGCCTCATAGAATGAGTCTGGGAGTGTTCCTTCCTCTGCAATTTTTTGGAAGAGTTTGAGAAGGATGGGTGTTAGCTCTTCTCTAAATGTTTGATAGAATTCCCCTATGAAGCCATCTGATCCTAGACTTTTGTTTGTTGGAAGATTTTGAATCACAGTTTCAATTTCATTACTTGTGATTGGTCTGTTCATATTTTCTATTTCTTCCTGGTTCAGTCTTGGAAGGTTATACCTTTCTAAGAATTTGTCCATTTCTTCCAGGTTGTCCATTTTATTGGCATAGATTGCTTGTAGTAGTCTCTTATGATGCTTTGTATTTCTGTGGTGTCCATTGTAACTTCTCCTTTATCATTTCTAATTTTATTGACTTGATGCCTCTCCCTCTTTTACCTGATAAGTCTGGCTAATGGTTTATCAATTTTGTTTATCTTCTCAAAGAACAAGCTTCTAGTTTTATTGATCTTTGCTGTTGTTTTCTTTGTTTCTATTTCATTTATTTCTGATCTGATCTTTATGGTTTCTTTCCTTCTACTAACTTTGGGTTTTGTTTGTTCTTCTTTCTCTAGTTCCTTTAGGTGTAAGGTTAGATTGTTTACTTGAGATTTTTCTTGTTTCTTGAGGTAGGCTTGTATTGCTATGAACTTCCCTCTTAGAACTGCTTTTGCTGTATCCCATAGGTTTTGGATCGTGTTTTCATTGTCATTTGTCTCTAGGTATTTTTTGATTTCCTCTTTGATTTCTTCAGTGATCTCTTGGTTATTTAGTAATGTATTCTTTAGCCTCCACTTGTTTGTGTGTTTTACGTTTTTTCCCCTGTAAGTGATTTCTAATCTCTTAGTGTTGAGGTCAGAAAAGATGCTTGAAATGATTTCAATTTTCTTAAATTTACTGAGGCTTGATTTGTGATGCAAGATGTGATCTATCCTGGAGAATGTTTCATGTACACTTGAGAAGAAAGTGTCATCTGCCGTTTTTGGGTGGAATGTCCTATAAATATCAATTAAATCTATCTGGTCTATTGTGTCATTTAAAGCTTGTGTTTCCTTATTAACTTTCTATTTGGACGATCTGTCCATTGGTGTAAGTGAGGTGTTAAAGTCCCCCACTATTATTGTTACTGTCGATTTCCTCTTTTATAGCTGTTAGCAGGTGCCTTATGTATTGAGGTTCTCCTATGTTGGGTAATATATATTTATAATTGTTACATCTTCTTCTTGGATTGATGCCTTGATCATTTTGTAGTGTCCCTCCTTGTCTCTTGTAACATTCTTTATTTTAAAGTCTATTTTATCTGATATGAGGATAGCTACTCCAGCTTTCTTTTGATTTCCATTTGCATGGAATATCTTTTCCATCCCCTCACTTTCAGTCTGAATGTGTCCCTAGGTCTGAAGTGGGTCTCTTGTAGACAGCATATATATGGGTCTTGTTTTTGTTTCCATTCAGCAAGCCTGTGTCTTTTGGTTGGAGCATTTAATCCATTCACGTTTAGGGTAATTATCAATATGTGTGTTCCTATTACAATTTTCTTAAGTGTTTTGGGTTTGTTTTTGTAGGTCCTTTCCTTCTCTTGTGTTTCCCACTTAGAGAAGTTCCTTTAGCATCTGTTGTGGAGCTGGTTTGGTGGTGCTGAATTCTCTTAGCTTTTGCTTGTCTGTAAAGCTTTTGATTTCTCCATGGAATCTGGATGAGGTCCTTGCCAGGTAGAGTAATCTTAAGTTGTAGGTTCTTCCCTTTCATCACTTTAAATATGTCATGCCACTCCCTTCTGGCTTGTAGAGTTTCTGCTGAGAAATCAGCTGTTAACCTTATGGGAGTTCCCTTGTATGCTATTTGTCATTTTTCCATTGCTGTTTTCAATAATTTTTCTTTGTCTTTAATTTTGGCCAATTTGATTACTACGTGTCTCGGCGTGTTTCTCCTTGGGTGTATCCTGTATGGGATTCTCTGCGCTTCCTGGACTTGGGTGGCAATTTCCTTTCCGATGTTAGGGAAGTTTTTGACTATAATCTCTTCAAAGATTTTCCTCGGGTCCTTTCTCTCTCTCTTCTCCTTCTGGGACCCCTATAATGCAAATGTTGTTGCGTTTAATGTTGTCCCAGAGGTCTCTTAGTCTGTCTTCTTTTCTTTTCATTCTTTTTTCTTTATTCTGTTCTGCAGCAGTGAATTCCACCATCTGTCTTCCAGGTCACTTATCCGTTCTTCTGCCTCAGTTATTCTGCTATTGATTCCTTCTAATGTATATTTCATTTCAGTTATTGTATTGTTCATCTCTGTTTGTTCTTTAATTATTCAAGGTCTCTGTTAAACATTTCTTGCATCTTCTCGATCTTTGCCTCCATTCTTTTTCTGAGGTCCTGGATCATCTTCACTACCATTATTCTGAATTCTTTTTCTGGAAGGTTGCCTATCTCCACTTCATGTAGTTTTTCTGGGGTTTTATCTTGTTCCTTCATCTGGTACATAGCCCTCTGCCTTTTCATCTTGTCTGTCTTTCTGTGAATGTGGTTTTTGTTTCACAGGCTGTAGGACTGTAGTTCTTCTTGTTTCTGCTCTAAAATACACTTTCTGTGCTTCATTTTTTTTTTCTTTTTTTGTGGTATGTGGGCCTCTTACTGCTGTGGCCTCTCCTTTTGTGGAGCACAGGCTCCGGACGCGCAGCCTCAGCGGCCATGGCTCACGGGCCCAGCCGCTCCGTGGCATGTGGGATCTTCCCTGACCGGAGCACAAACCCGTGTCCCCTGCATCGGCAGGCGGACTTCCAACCACTGCGCCACCAGGGAAGCCCTGTGCTTCGTTTTCTTTTATCTCTATAACTTAGGCATTGGGTTTGATTACCATTAAGAATCATCCTTTTAGTTCCAAAATTCTGTGGTGGTGTGGCTCTAACTTGAACTGGTGCCCATTTAAAAGACATGAATCTGAACGAAAAAGTGATACAGAATGTGCTCATCAGTGAGGGAGCCAGTGTTGATGGGCCACATATGTTTAAAGTCCCCATGTCACCTTACCAGGTATCTGCAGTACAAGGGCATTTTGCCTGTGTAAGCAGCGTATGCTTCAGCTCAGAATATATGCCAAGCACACTTGAGAACGTTTGTATTTTGCAGCTGAAATACAACACAGCTGGCCTCCTAAATGATGTAAAGTCTTCCTCTCCACCAGCAGAATTAAAACTAAGAGACTGTTATGGTGCCTCTAAGAGAGTGGAGATGCAACCTATAATTATGAATTTATCAGACAGTAGGTGACTTTCCACAAGCAATCCTTAACATGTTACCCTAATCATACTTTCTCCTCTGGAGAATCCACCCTTGTTTTCACAAATTTGAGTTGCATGGAGGATGGAATAGGGGAAAGAGATGTGTTGCTCATCCTTCACGGCTGAAAAAAGAAAATTTGATGGGTTTTCTCCTTACCTGAAGCTGAGCAACCAAAAGATAGAGGAATCAGAGTGTCAGGGAGATGGGTGTTCAGTAGGTGACCTGGGCGTCTCAAGCCCAGGGTCCTGTGTATATGTCTCCACAGAGCTTAATTCATGCCTTTGTGTCATGTTACTTGTGTTGGTATTTAAGTGTAGCTAATATTTTTCTAATGGCATAGAAGAGCAAGGTGAAATCCGTTGCATTTCTTGTAGGCTCTTCCTTTCAGAGTTGAGGTCCCTTCACATCTCTTATTTGTTCTTGCAACACCCTGGTTAAGTAGTGTTTACCATCCTCATTTTGCACAGGAGGAAGTTAAGGCACAAAAGAGTCAGATTCAGCCCGGCAGGTGAGGGACAGGTGAAGCACTAGAGTCAGGTCCAGCACGTCATTGTCCTTCTCTTTAGACGGAAATAAAAAGAAATTAAATTTTTAAAAAGCAACTGATGTTTGAGTTGTTTGCCTCGTTCTTTGCCTGCCTTATAAGAAAGGAATCTATTTGCTTCTGATCAGGGCCTACCATGAAATATGCCCAAATAGGAGAAATAAAAGAGCAAAAATATTGTGGGTCAGTACCCACCATTGGTAAAGTGGAATCCCACTATGCCCGTTGCCTGTATGTTGCAAATGATAAGCTGTCATTCTAGGAGTGTTTTTGAGCACTTATGTTGTGTCAGGCAGTGTGCTAGGCACTGAGGATACATGGTGAGCCCTCACAGAGCTCACAGTCTAGTGGGAAGAAGAGGCAAGTAAACAGATGATTCAGATTATATGAAAAATGCTGTGATTGCAGTAGTACAAGGTATCACAAAGAGGAGGACACGAGAGAGGAGCCAAGAAAAGGAGCCTCTTTTCTTGGGGATGCTACATAGTTGGGGAGGATTGCCTTGAAAAGATGACTAAAATACATCTGAATAGGTTAGCCAGGTCAAAGAGAGATTCACTTGCTATTTATTCTATCCAGAACACAGGCCTGGAGGTAAAAAGATCCCTGTGAATTAGAGGAGAAACTTAATGAAAGCTGAGTTGGTGCCTGATGAGACAGGAGAGAGAGGCAGAGGCCAGATATGGCAAGACTTTCAAAGCTGTCAGGTATTAGAAGGGCCTTCAGCAGGGAGTGCATCTAATCAGAGCTGTTTCCAATCAGTCATTCTGGGTCTAATGATAGGCTGGAGACAAGACTAAAGGCAGAGAGCCCAGTTGGAGTTTGTTCGCCATCCAGATTGAAAATCCAGGCCCTGGACTAGGAGAATAGTATTGAGGATGGAAGTAACCTACATGGGGTGGGAAAGATTTAGTGGAACTTGGTGATCATTGTACGAGGAAAAAGACAAAGGAGTGAGGCTTCAGGGATGAGGCCTGGGTTTCTGGTTCTGAAACCCAGGGAAATGGTGAGGTAAGGCAGTGGATCTGAGGGATGATAGGAGACAGTGAGCTTGCTTTTAGACACCTTTAACTTTATCTGTGAGAAATTCAAGGAGAGACACCCAGGAGGCAGTGGAGGAGGTGTGGACCAAAAGCCCAGTTGAGAGATGTAGGCTGGAGATCAAGATCTGTGTCTGAATCCTTAGCAAAGGAATCAAAGCTTTTGGGGCTTCGAGGTCAGGGGTGAGATGACCCAGACACACAGCGGAGAGCGGAATGAGGGGAGGACCTATGCGAGAACCAGAAGGCAGGTGCCATATAAGGGAAGGAGAGAGGGAGAAGGGTCATCAGAGGAAATTGAAAAGGAGCATCAAATGCAGCCAAAAAAGACAAATATTGCGTAATGCCTGCCACTTACGTTAAATGGCCGGGACAGGCAAATCCATAGAGACAGGAAGCAGACAAGTATTTGCCAGGGGCTGGGGAGAAGGGAAAATGGGGAGAGACTGCCAATGGGTATGGCGTTTCTTTCTGAGGTCATGGAAATGTTTTAAAATTAGGTGCTAGTAAAAGCTGCACAATTCTGTGAATGTACTGAGAACCACTTAATTGTACACTTTGAAAGTATGATGTGTGAGTTATATCTTAAAGTGTCCTGTATAAAAGGAGCTTCAGTAAACCAAACACCTTGATTATGGGAGAAGTAGAGTTAATGCAAGGTTGCGGGGCACAGGGATTTTGTAAATTGGTATCAACTTTCACCTGCTTTTCTCTAGATCCTTCAGTAATCAGGCTGAGCCCATCCACCTCTGAGAATCGCATGTGCCTACAAGTTTATGCTTACAATTCAGTAAATTAAAAACAAGAGACCAACATGAGAAGGACATCTCATTTCAGAACCACAAGACTGTGAAACGTGTTTTTCTTGTTACAATAAGCACAAAGCAGCCACAATGTAAAAGGACTCGGAAGGCATCCAAGGCTTTGAACTACCATCATTTTTCACATCACTCCTGAGTGAACGGTTATTTTTTAAATTTTTAAAAAATTTAACCCAAGAATAAACAGAACCAAATCTTACAGAAATGGCAATTTAAAATCTTTTGACCTAAGTCAAAGGTGTGTTTTGCATTCCTGCTTCTGTGAACTTAGCCTCAGCCTTCAATCTTCCTGGGACCCCGCTGAGCTGCTGTCTCCCTGTTGCTTTAATTTTCCAGGGCTACCCAGGGAGTTAAAATGGATAAGTTAAAATGGAAGCGATGCAAGGAAAATCCAGCCCAGCCACTAGTGAGAGCCGGTACATGGGCAGCAGATTTGGGAGAGCCAGGTTCATGAATCAGTCTTAGGAATTAGTCCAGTTCAAGTTTCTGGCCCTTATGTTTGTAATGATCAGCTCTTAGTAGAACTGTTTTGGGGGGAAAACTTTTCAAATGTAAAGGATGTCTATGCGTGTATTAAAACTGGGAATGTGGAGGCTCAGAGGAATGACTGACAATCCCAGCTTCACATGTGGGATTAAGTCAGGGAGCCAGAGTTGAAACCTAGGGCTTCCCCCCTCCTGTGGAGCTCATCATCTTTTCTTGCGACATCAGCTGCCACGTGGGTCCAGCCTTGGGTGTGGGAGATGGGGCACACCTGAGTGAGGACTTATGCAATGGACTTGCTAAAGGGCATAGGTGAACCTTCTCTGGGCCTGGACACTCAAGACTGGGCGAAGCCACATCTTTCTGAAATGAGCATGTTAAAAGCCTCTTAGAGGTTCTGATGAAATGTGGCATGACCTTTAGGTAAACTTCTCAGCTAGGCCCTTGGGGACTTGATCACAGAAGATTCCAGCTTGTTTCTTTTTGGAATGCCTCCGAAGACCAGCACGGTCCCTGACGTGGTGTCAGATAGTGGCTCCAGGAGAGAAGACTCAGAACACAGGTCATTTCCAAGTGCTGGGCGGGGGCCTGGCTGCCATAATGGAGCAATGGCTCAGGCTTACTGATACGAAGCAGTTCCAAAGAAGCAGAAGAGCAAGACTTGGATATTTGGGTCTACTTCTTTGTTCTCTAGTGGATCCAGCATGCTGGTAAAAGTAGGAACTCGTTAGCATGACCAGAGGAGCACAGGGGAGGGAGAAATTCAGTGGTGATTCCTGTCCATTCAGGCCAGGGGTACTAAGTAAACTCCAACTGAAAAGTAGTCAAAAGTTTACTTTAAAGCTGGTTGTGAAGGATGTGGAATAAGTTTTCCAAATGAAATAATAGTAGAAATGGGGGTTGTAGGTAGTAAAAAATTGAGCAGAGCTGGAATTAGCTAACTGATGAAAGGGGAAATCCAGGGAGCGTCGCAACAGGCAGCCTCTTGGAGGGGAAGAAGAAAGGAGGTGACTGGGGAAAGATCTTCCTTAATATAGCCTCCATTTCAGCCATAAAGAAGTGCTGTAAGCCCAGGATGACGTCATTCCTAATGTTGGAATTCTCAATCCTAAAAAACTAAATGCTCATTTTTAATTATGGTCATGTAGGGCCGATTAGGCCCTAATCATGCTGACCAAACTCATGGGAGTTTATCAGAGTCTCAGTTTGTTAATTTTTATTTAGAAACATTTCTTTCTGATGACTGGAAAACCCCCGATGTGTATCAACTCCATCTGCTAGATAGTGCCTCAGAGTAACCCAATTATCAGATGTATTTAGAAGCAGAACGACAAAAAAATGGTTGGATTTTAAAGAAGGTTTCTTGAGTCACATAAAACGTGGAAGCTCTTCTGCTTAGAAACAGACATATTTAGTGACAAAAATAATCAAATTACCCATCTGAGGTTGGTAGGATGGGATGATTACTAGCATTTTTATTTTTCACCTTCAGATTTGGTTTCCCTTCGTTGCAGTGCAACTCGGTGCATCTCTATAATTGAACAATCCGATTTCACAGGGAGCCCATTTTCAAAAAACCGCTTCTCATTTGCCTTCTCAGGAAACTTCCTCAAGTTCCAAAGTGTATGGATTTCTCACAGTCCCACAGGTGTGGGCGGCCCTTTGCAGCTTTTCTGACTTTTGATTGTTCGATGTTTTATTTCATACCTTGTATTCAAACCGAAATTTGATGTCCATTGAAGTACATTGAGGAAGTATTGATACCAATGCAGGACCACTCCTTAGAATTTGAGGGATCTGAGTTTTCGTTCCCCAGCTGAGTGCTGGGCTTACTGTCTTGCCCATTTGTTAGAAAAACACTTACGGAATACTAGTCCCTGTTGAGAGAAGTGAAATGGCATATTACTACTTTCAACAGAATAACGGTCTAGGAGAATACAGACATGCAAGTAAGCAATGAGAATATTATAATTGCTATTATAGAGGGATCAATAAATAAAGGCAACGGACCATGGGTAAGGAGGCTCGGAAGTCCAGGGAAGTCTTCATGGAACTGAAACTTGATGATAGATTGTTTAGGCATTTGCTAGATGATAGAATTTGGGGAGGGGAGCAGTTAGTGAGCCCTTCCTAAGCACATGGAACAGCACAGGCAAACAGAGGTATGAGACAGCCCAGATGTCCTGGGGCCTGTCAGTATCCCTGAAGCATAGTTACAGAGAAAGCAGAGGTCCGAGCCTGGGCTTGGACGGGTAAGTAGGAACCAAATTAGAAAAGGTGTTGCATCTCCTGTAAAATAGTTTAAATATTAGCCTGTTGGTTGTAGGAAGCCAGTGAATTCTTTTGAATAACATATTTTGAAGGTTCTCAGTTCATTTGCGTATATTGTCATTCTTATCCAGCAGGGAGGCCAAGTTCCACACAGTTCTGTACACAAGAAGGGTTGCGTTTATTCCCTCTGGCAACAGTTGAGGCAATTCTGCACGTTCGTTTTTTGTTTTTCTTTGAGGGAAAATTTTTCTTATCATGGTAACATATGTATAACATAGAATTTGCCATTTTAACCATTTTTTAAAAAATTAATTAATTTTTGTCTGCGTTGAGTCTTCATTGCTGCGTGCAGGCTTTCTTTAGTTGCATCCTGCAGGGGCTACTCTTAATTGCGGGGCATGGGCTTCTCATTGCGACGGCTTCTCTTGTTGCAGAGCATAGGCTCTAGGCATGCGGGCTTCAGCAGTTGTGGCACACAGGCTCAGTAGTTGTGGTGCATGGGCTTAGTTGCTCTGCGGCATGTGGGATCTTCCTGGACCAGGGCTCGAACCCGTGTGCCCTGCATTGGCAGACGGATTCTTAACCACTGCGCCGCCAGGAAAGCCCCATTTTAATCCTTTTTAAGTACAGTTTTAAAAGTACATTTTAAGTAAAATCCAGTATCATTAAATACTTTCAAAATGTTTGTAACTATCGCTGCTATTTCTAAAACTTTTCCATCACCCCAAATAGAGGCTCTAACCAATAAGCAAAGACTCCCCGTCCCCGCCCCACAATCCCCTGGTAACCTCTAATCTTTCTGTGTCTGTGAATTTGCCTATTCGAGGTATTTCACGTAAGTGGAATAATCATGCAATATTTTTCCTTTTGTGTCTAGCTTATTTCACTTAGCAGAATTTTTCCAAGGTTTGTCCGTGTTGTAGCAGGTATCAGAACATCGTTCCTTTTTATAACTGAATAATATTCCATGGTATGTATATACCACATTACGTTGATCCATTCATCTGTTGCTAGGCACTTGAATTGTTTCTACCTTTTGGCTATTGTGAATAATGCTGCAATGAATATTGGCCTACATGGATCTGTTTGAATCTCTGCTTTCAGTTCTTTCGGGTATAAACCTAGAATTGGAATTGCTGAGTCATATGATAATCCTATGTTTAACTTTTTAAGAACCGCTAAAATGTTTTCCACAACAGCTGCACCATTTCCCATTCCCACTGCCACTGTAGGAGGGTTCTAATTCCCTTACATCCTTGCCAACACTTATTTTCCATTTTTGGTATTGTTTTATTATTATGGCCATCCTAGTGGGTGTGAAGTACAACCTCATTGTGGGTTTGGGCCCACTAGTTTTGAGATATGCAAAGACCTTTTCTAGTAAGGAATACCAAGCTTTGAAGACATTTTTGTTCCTGAGGCTTCTTAAGATGTGTTCCTATTTTTGCCGTGAAAAATGATGTTTGATTGTAGATTTGTATTTCCAAGTGAATGGTTGTCATTGGAGCATTCTTTCAAATTTTTAAAGTAAGACAATTCTTTTTTTTTTTTTTTCTTTGCGGTACGCAGGCCTCTCACTGTTGTGGCCTCCCCCGTTGTGGAGCACAGGCTCTGGATGTGCAGGCTCAGTGGCCATGGCTCACGGGCCCAGCCGCTCCGCGGCATGTGGGATTTTCCCGGACCGGGGCACGAACCCATGTCCCCTGCATCGACAGGTGGACTCTCAACCACTGCGCCACCAGGGAAGCCCTAAAGTAAGACAGTTCTTTGCTCTGTAATACCCTCTATTGCATTCGGGATCAATTTGCTAAAACAGCAGCTCCTGGCTATCACTCTATGCTAGTGATACAAGTCATACTTTCTTTGCCCTGGTTCAGATCCTCCTTGTCTCTATGCTGGACTAGGGCACTGGCCTGCCTGCTGCCCTTCCTGCCTGTGATCTTTCCTTCTAGTTCTAAGAGCATGAACGTTGGAATCAGACCCTGATCGGAGACACTGGTCTATCTCAGAAGTGTCGCTCCCTGTGACACCTTGGGAAAGTCATTTAATCTCACTAAACCCTGTGTCCTTACCTCTAGAAAGGGGAAGCAATAACATCGGCTTGATTGGCCTGCTGTGAGGACAGTACATGCTGAGCCCTTGGTACTTGCCTTAGTACATATAGCAGGCTCAGTAATTGTTACGTGGGGGCTCGTTGTGCAGCCTGCAGACTTACTTTTCTAAAAATCTGATAGAACTCTGCTTGAACTAACTTGGATTTCTGTTTTCTCAAAACAAACTTCAGACTAGTTGGCAGTGCATACAAGGCCCTTCACAGCTTAGGTTGCTAGCCTTGTCTGCTGCTTCATCCCTTTTCCTCAGCCTGTGAGCCACTGACCAGTGTAGACCAGACACATTCATGTGACCAGAGATTAGAGCATGCTCTTCTCTCTGCCTGACTGAACCTCCTATAAGGAATTTGTCCTTGACTCTCAAGCCCACAGAAAGACGTCTTCTCTTTGAAGCCCCACCTGACATGCTGGGCTGGGTCATGGCTCACTTATCTATGTTACAGTGATTATCTGTTGTCACATGGGTGTTGTGCCTTAGACTCCTCTGTCTTATTCATCTCATTTATTGGATCTCATTTATATTATGCATACTGTGGGGTTTGATCAAGATGTGAATGTGGGAAATACTTTACCTGCACAAGTCATTTATGGAAACCAGCCCTACTCCCTTGTTCTCTAGTGACATGGTTGGTCAGAATTAGAGGTAGAGTTTCTGTATCTTAAAACTTACCTGTCTTTCCTGGTGGCCATGTAGTCCTCAGAACAGACCCCTTAAAAGTGAATCCTATTTGCTGCTGTGGACCTTGACTGTGTTTTATTTATTCAACAACTTTATTGAACACCCAGTTTGTATAAGTCAAGGGACACAAGAATTGCATTAAGACACAAGAGAAATCCTGCTGTTTGCAAAGAGGTTGAGAGGGAGATCACAGTAGGTAGCAATTCAGAAGTAAACACTCAATAAAATAATCCTGCGACATCTACAGTCGACAGTGAGTTTTCTGATGCCGGCTGTTAAGTCTGAAGTTCTACTAGATTAAGACTCACAGTTTTGTCAGTTTTCATCTTTTAAAAACAATGTGTTGATATGTTCCTTCATTGTTGATAACCCGCCTTCCTGACTCTCTAACCTTAAAAGCTACAAATTCAGTAGCATTCTTTTGAAAAGACGTTAATGAAAGGGGGAGGAGGTGTGAATCAGGAGAAAAGTTCTAGCAAAAAGCACAGCCTAAGCATTCTTTTTAAAACTAGACATAAAACTTAATTTTGAGCTTCTTGACAGTTAACGCAAAAAAGAATAATAAATATTAGGAACTGAATTAACACTTTGAAATATTATGATTGTAAAACTTTGAAATCGCTTAGTTAAAAGCTTTTCTTTGTTTTCAAGAACATGTAGTGATTGTAGGCATCCACTGTGGTCCTTCATGTGCTTCAGCCTTGCTTCCAGATTTGAGATGATGTTGGATCCAGACTTGGAAATGAGGATGGGCCTTTGTTCCTAAGTTTGAAAGATAGTGGACTATAGGCTCTCGCTATTATTCCATGTTTTTTAGTTAGTCATTAAAAATGTCGCCTCTGGAAGCGGTACCTGCCATCCTTTTAGTGGTAAAAGTAATATTTTTGTACTAACAGCCACTTAGTAGGTACAAAAAAGACACGAGTTACATGGTTTATTAAATGCCTTTACATGCATCTAATTGGATTCAGCCTTCCCAGTAACTCTCTAATGTTTTGAATCCATCCACATTTAACATGGATCAACCTGAGACTCATAGAGGTTAAGTAAATCAACAGCTGATTTGTGGCAGAACCAGGATTGGAAATCAGGTCCGGGGATTCTCTGGCCTCGTTTTCTCCATGCCACCATGCTCAACAAATAGTTGTTAGGTTCCATAGCTACCTGGCTAAATAGTGCCTCTGATGGATGCAAGGGTCCAGAGGAGAATACGCAGCAAAGCGTTGAACTTGAGTGTGTGTGGATATGTGAGTCAGTGGGTGTTCGTTAAAAAAAGTGCAGTAGTATCAAAATTTAATGTTCTACTCTTTCTTGAATTTAGCTCCGATCTCATTTTAGAGAGCTGGTGTCAGAAGATATTTCTGCCTAAGGATCAAAAAAGATTCAAACTGTGATGATTGGTAACCAGTGATAGAGAACTCTGCTCATAGCTACAATTTTGTGTGTTTATGAGTGTGCTTTTCAGTAAATATTTATAAGTAGCATTCTTTCTTCCTTGAAAAATACATTTTGGGAGGATGACTTTAAAAAAACAAATTTGATTTTCATTTTCTGAAACTGGCTATTGTATGGCAGCCCATCACTGGAAGTTTATTCGTGACGTCTCTGAAATGAACTTTTATGCATCTGTGCAAAGCTTGCCTCATGTCTCCAAGTGGGACCAGTCACCAATCAATGGCATCACAGTGAAAGCCAGAGGTGGAAAGGGAGCAGGTCCAGACCCACTAACATAACACATGAAACTAGAGACTGACATTAAAGAGGTGTCATGACTACATATCCCTTCCCCTATTCCTGCTGAGAAGTCTTATTCTAGATCAGAGCTCTGATTCAAAGAAAATAGCGAAGGGCAGGTCTTGAGTAGACTAGAAATGTTGATGCAGGAAATGCCATCTTGGTGAATCCTTTCTCTTTTCTCTCCTTCCAGCCAAAGACATCTCTTTGACCTCACCTCTTCCTTCTTGTCTATCCCAACCATGAGGTATAATAATCTACCATGTATGTCCATTACGTTTGCATAGTAAGCTCATTGAGGGAAAGGTTCATGTCTTTGTCTTTGGCTTGTAGTAGAAGGCCACCTGAAATTCTTGAACAATCTGGAATTCCTAGATAAGCCTCATGTTCATCATACATCTAGAACTATGGTGCATTTCCTTACGTCCCTACATCTTTCTCCATCTCTTGTTTTGCATGAGAGTGAATAAGCTACTCCTGTATCAAATGACTCTGTGACACTTGACATATGAGCACTTGGTAATTAGTAATGATATGGGCACTATCTCAGGTTTAACAAGCTCTACTGCAAGAAGGATTTCACTTTCTCTCCCTTAATTTCCTTTATGAAAATTATCGGGCTTCCCTGGTGGCGCAGTGGTTGAGAGTCCGCCTGCCGATGCAGGGGACACGGGTTCGTGCCCCGGTCCAGGAAGATCCCACATGCCGCGGAGTGGCTGGGCCCGTGAGCCATGGCCGCTGAGGCTGTGCATCCGGAGCCTGTGCTCCGCAACAGGAGAGGCCACAACAGTGAGAGGCCCGTGTACCACAAAAAAAAAGAAAGAAAATTATCTTGGTGTGTGCAGATATTAAGATCTGTACTTTGAAGATTTTAATAATCCTTACCCAAATATCTTGGATAAACAAAATCCTCTATATTGTTGGACAAACAACAAAAACTATCTCAGACCCTTGTTTCTGGGTCTTCTCACATCCATTTAAGGCAAGATAAAATGCCCATGTGGAAGTACAACCTTATTCTAATTTTATTCAGGGTTTTTTTCTCTCCTTTCTTTGAAGAGGAAGATGCATGGGAAAAATTCTCAGATTCATTCCAATTCTAAGATTACTTGATTCCTGATTCTTTTCTAGCATTCACATAGACCCAATTTGGTCAGACGTTGTTTCTGACTTGATGTTTTAAAGTGAATAATATAATGAGTTGTAGCTTAGAGGAAATATTTCAATGAAAAAAAATAGAGTTGTTAACATGATTCTCTAGGGTACTACATTAAGCTTTTCACTAAAGTGGGTTTTTTTGGGAGATAATTGACGTATTATATTAGTTTCAGGCATACAACATAATGATTATATATGGATATGTTGTGAAATGATCCCACGATAAGTCTAGTTAACGTATCACCACACAGTTAGAAATTTTTTCTCTTTTTTGATAAGAACTTTTAAGATCTACTTCCTTAGCAACTTTCAAATATAGAATACAATATTATTAACTGTAGTCACCATGCTTTCATTACATCCCCATGACTTTTTCACTTTATAACTAGAAATTTATACTCTTTGACCATCTTTACCCATTTCACCCCCTACTTCCCGCCTCTGACAACCACGAGTCTGTTCTCTATATCTGAGTTCAGCTTATTTTTAGACTCCATATATAAGTAAGATCATACAGTTTTTGTCTTTCTCTGACTCATTTCATTTAGCATAATACCCTCAAGGTCCATCCATGTTGTCACAAATGGCAAGATTTTATTCTTTTCTACGGCTGAATAATGTTCCATTGTGCATATATATATCATAGTTTCTTTATCCATTCATCCATTGATCAACACTTAGATTGTTTCTATGTCTTGCCTATTGTAAATAATGCTGCAATGAATATAGGGGTGCAGATATCTTTTCAAGTTAGTGTTTTCATTTCCTCTGGATAAATACCCAGAAGTGGAATTGCTGGATCATATTTTTATTTATAGTTCTGATTTTAATTTTTTGAGGAACCTCCATACTGTTTTCCATGGTGGTGGAACCAATTTACACTCCCACCAATAGTGTATAAGAGTTCCCTTTTCTCCACATCCTTGCCAGCACTTCTAATCCCCTTTTATTCTTTTTAATAATAACCATTCCAACAGGTGTGAGGTGATATCTCATTGTGATTTTGATTTGCATTTCCCTGTGATTAGTGAGGTTGGGCATCTTTTCATGTACCTGTTGGCCATCTGTATATGTTCATTGTTAAAACGTCTATTCAGATCCTCTGCCCATTTTTAAATCAAACTGTTTGGGGATTTTTTGCTATTGAATTGAATGAATTCTTTACATATTTTAGATATTAATCCCTTATCAGATATATGATTTACAAATATTTTCTCACATTATGTATGTTGCCATTTTATTTTGTTGATGGTTTCCTTTGCTGTGTACAAACTTTTTAGTTTGATGTAGTTCCCACCTGATTATTTTTGCTTTTGTTGCCTTTGCTTTTGGTGTCAAGTCCAAAAAATTGCCAAGAGCCATGTCAAAGAGTTTATTGCCTATGTTTTCTTCTAGGAATTTTATAGTTTCTATTTGAGTTATTTTAATCCAGTTAGAGTTGCTTTTTATGTATGGTATAACATGGTGATCCAGTTTTTTCCTTTATTATGTGGCTGTCCACTTTTCTCAGCACCATTTATTGAAGAGACTGCCCTTTTATCATTGTATATTCTTGATTTCTTTGTCATAAATTAATTGATCATATATGCACAGGCTTTTGCTGGGCTCTCTATTCTGTTCCATTGATCAGTGTGTCTGTTTTTATGACAATATCATACTGTTTTGATTATTATAGCTTTGTAATAGAGTTTGAAATCAGGGAGTGTGATTCCTCCAGTTTTATTCTTCTTTCTCAAGATTGCTTTGATTATTCAGGGTCTTTGTGGTTCCATACAAATTTTAGGATTTTTCTTTTATCTCTGCAAAAAATACCATTGGAATTTTGGGGTTGCATTGACTCTGTAAATGGGTTTGGGTAGTACAGACATTTTAACAATATTAATTCTTCTAATCCATGAGCGCAGAATCTCTCTCTATTTATTTGTGTCATCTTCAGTTTCTTTCATCAATATCTAGTTATCAATATACAGGTTTTTCACCTCCTTGGTGAAGTTTATGTCTATGTATTTTATTATTCTTGATGTAAATGAAAATGGTATTATTTTATAATTTTTCTGGTAGTTCATTATCAGTGTATAGAAATACAAAACATTTTGGTATATTGATTTTGTATCCTGCAACTTTCTAAATTCATTTATTAGTTCTAATAGTTTTTTGGTCGTGTCTTGAATTTTCCATATGTAAGATGACATCATCTGCAAACAAAGCAGTTCTACTTTTTCCTTTCTGATTTGTATGGCTTTTATTTCTTTTTCTTGCCTCATTCCTCTCTCTAGGACTCCTAATACTATGTTGAAAAGAAGTGGTGAGAGTGGGAATTCTTGTCTTGATCCTGATCTTAGAGGAAAATTTTTCAGATTTTCACCATTGAGCATGACGGTAGCAGTGGGTTTGTCATATATAGCCTTCATTATGTGAGGTACATTCCCTTTATACCCATTTTATTGAGAGTTTTTTTTATCATAAATGAATGTTGAATTTTGTCAAATGCCCTTTCTGCGTCTATTGAGATAACCATATGGTTTTTATCCTTCATTTTGGTTAATATGGTATATCACAATGATTGAAATGCAGATATTGAACCATCCTTGCATCCTTGGAATAAATCCCACTTGATCATGGTGTATGATCCTTTGAATGTATTGTAGAATTCAGTTTTCTAACATTTTGTTGAAGATTTTTGCATTGATGTTCATCAGGGCTATTGGCCCATAAGTTTCTTTTCTTGTAGTGTCCTTGTCTGGTTTTGATACCAGGGTAATGCTGGCCTCACAAAATGAGTTTGAACGTATTCCCTTCTGTTCTATTTTTTGGAAGAGTTTGAGAAGGATTGGTATTAATTCTCTTTAAATGTTTGGTAGAATCTGCTAGTGAAGCCATCTGGTGCTGGGCTAAAGTTTTACAAATACCCAAGGTAATGAGACCTCATACCAGAGTGTGATTTGAATGTCTGGTGACTTCTGTTCCTTTAAGCTGTTGAAATTCTTTACTATTGAAACCTGAGAATTTTAAGAGGAGCACCTACACAAGAATCTTGTCCTCGGCCATCAAAATGGCCAGTGGCTCCAACATCTTGGGAAAGAAACAATACTTTATGTTTAGGAATGGGACACTGCAGGAGTTTATTCCTCCTTTTCTCCCACTCTGATCCTTTGTGTTTTGTATTACTCCCTTAAACTAATTGTTGAAAGAGATGTTGCAGGAGGCCTATGAGGCTAATTTTTCAATGTGTCTAAGTGTTTGTAAGAGTTACACCACCAGGGACCTCAGAGAAGTTATAATTTTATTTCCTCTCAGTTTTTATGGGTTGATGTGGAAATCTGTGAGAAAGCAAGGAAACATTTTTTAGCTCAATGAGTACCCTACATTAGTGAAGTGTAGGAGTCACTAAGGATTGTCATGTTGCTCAAAGAGATTTAATTTTTTTCTTATAAACTACCTTCCTTGCAACAGTAAAGGCAGCCTCTTCTGAGAAAGGTTTAAAAGATCTGAAATAATAAATTATAAGTATGTCGTGATGCAGGATTCCTCTCTTTCTTCCTCTTAGCTTCTGGGAGGCTAAGCTTTTAATGGTGATTACGTATCAGATTTGAGCTTACGGTGGTCTTCTAATTTACTGGTTAAAAAGTGCCATTGATGGCACTAATGTTTTCATTGTGCTTTTAATAAAGTTCTTTGGATAGAAGAAACACTCCCCAGAATTCTGAATGCTTCCCCAACAATCCTCTACATCCCCTCTCAAAACACTGTTTTGAGGGACTCCTTCCTTTGTACATTTTGCTTAAATAGATTTATTGAGAACTTTTTGAACATGTATAGGAAAATCACAAAAATCCAATGAATAATTTAGGAAGCTTCTTAAAATGACCAGATACCTCTGACAGTTGGCTTTTGGAAAGGCAGAGCTCTGTTAAATATTATATGACACAAATAATATTTCTTTGCAGAAGATGGGTTATTATTAGTGTTTCTTTAGGAAATGGAAATAGCAGCAATGGGATAAAGACATTTCTTTGGTTTTCTACAATTCCTTCAGCCAGAAGCTCTTCAGAGCACATAGGGCCTTCTGGCTGGGTATGCCTGGGGTTGGTCTAATAGGAGAGGGGCATTCATTTTACCAAATGAACGAGTGAGATTTCTAGCCAACATCAATAAAAACTAGGGAAGAGGAGGTGAAGATTGTTTGAGAGACATGACATGACTGCTAGTAAGCTCATCAAATCCTGGCAGCCTTAGAAGAGAGTCTAAAATGCTTTCTTACCACTCCACTTTTTTTGGACCCACCTTCTGTATCCCTGCTCAGAAAAATGACTGAACTCAGGGGTCCAAAAGAGAATGGGTCAAAGTGAACTTCCCTAAATAAAGATGTTGACAATATCAAAACTAGCTGAGAATGTGGGGTAACTTGGACCCTCACTCATTGCTGATGGCACTATAAGTTGGTACCACTACTTTAGAAGGTGAGTTGGAAGTTCTAACTCAGCATTTCTGCTTCAGTATATCTAGCAGGAGGTAAGCATGAGAGTGTCCACTGCCAAATAATAGAGTATTTCTATACCATGGGAAAGTAACTATGAACCATTTAAAGGGAATAAGCTAGGTCTGTTCCAGCTCAACACAGAGGAATCTCCAAGATGCATTGAGTGGGTGGAGTAAAAGTTGAGATATATACATATATATGTATATATATACACACACATACATACATATATATTTACATATACACATAATATTATATTTGTATTAATGCCTTTTATGAGATAGTGTATAGTTTCTGTTGCTACATTTACATACAACCACACATAGATATGAGTATGTATACGAGTGTGTAGGTGTGTCTGGGACGAGATTAACCTAGTTTTACCACTGGGAAGAAAGAGGAAACAGGGATGGAGGATGATCACAGAGGCTGTAGACTTTTCTGAAATACCAAAAAGTCTTAAATAAATACATGCTCATGTATTACCGGTGTAATTTAAAGCTTAAAACAGAAAGGAGAGCATTGCCCTTTTCGTAGAGGGTGGGACTGGGAAGTTTGTGGGGCTAGGGGAGGTTTTTGCATGAAAGTGATCTGCGACATATTTTAGAGAACAAACAACTTGACTGATTGGAGATAGGAGTTGCTCCTTCTAAGTCAATGGGTTACGCTCACGTACAGTGCTTTCCCTTGCCTTACTTCCGATTCGGCTACTTGTAAAATGTGAATGTAACAGCTAGCTCTCGTTTATCTCAAAGGTGCCTCACAAATATTATTCAGTTTCAGATGAGAATATGTTCTTTTCACGGCTGCGTAAGTTTTTTAGAGAAAGCCAAGATGAGTGTCACAGAAGGAGCTTGTGAAGATCATAAAAAAATCATAGGTGCCAATGTACAAAGATGACTAGGACAGCAGGAAAAGAGCCGCGTTTGCGCACAAAGGATATTATTGAACAGCACAGATGTAGTTTTCAAAACAATACACCTACATTTTACCTGCCAGCCCTCATCCTGTGGCTGCAACATCTATTTGATAAAAGGCACTGTTCCAAGATTTTTCCTTCCCTCCGGGTTGTGCAACTTGCTGTCACTTTAAGAATCCCGCTCCTGGGCTTCTCTGGTGGCGCAGTGGTTGAGAGTCCGCCTGCCGATGCAGGGGACACGGGTTCGTGGCCCCGTCCGGGAAGATCCCACATGCCGCGGAGCGGCTGGGCCCGTGAGACATGGCCGCTGAGCCTGCGCGTCCGGAGCCTGTGCCCCGCAACGGGAGAGGCCACAACAGTGACAGACCCGCGTACCGCAAAAAAAAAAAAAAAAAAAATCCCACTCCTGAGCTTTGCAACAAGGCTGCACTTAAGTCGGGTTTTCAGACTACCATGGAACTAGGCTTGAAGTAGAGTCAACTATCTTATCCATCAGTTTTTTTTAATTATTATTATTAAATTACGGTGAAATTCTTTCATTTATTTACAGAGAAACAAAATATTCTGTAGGAAGTATTAAGCAGGATACAACAAAAAGGACACATTACATTCCTATTTGTCTCTTATGAGAAAAGAAGGGGAGAATTTTTTCTAAAATTTTATCTACATTGTTTAAAATATTTTCTGGCAATTTGAAACAGGAAGTTGAAAACAGTCATCTTTGTGTTAAATCTAGAATGTCTATTTTTTTACGATTATGCCAGTAGTCATTAAAATTCTTTTACTTGTTTTTATTCTCTACCTCAAATAACCCTTGTTTATTGCACTTAATACCTCTATAAACTAGTTGGCTGAAAAGTGGCCTTGTTGGGAAGCAGGTATGGAAGGTCTGTTGTAAATAGTAAGTAAAATTATGCATCAGTTTTTGACCATGGGAAGCACTTATATTCCACTAGATGCAAAGCTATTTCTAGTTCCACTAATTCCACACTGAATTAGTTTTTCAGTGTGTGGCTTATACGAAGTGAGGATAGAAAAGTCAATAGAATCCAACTCTTTGGGTTAATTTAATCTAATCTTACAACCTTGGAAATAATGCCCATCATATTGGCTGCATTAAATTAGTTTATTGATTAACCCTTTCACTTGGTTTGTCTATTGCTTGAAATCTATATTAACCTTTACCTTTGTCAGGCTTTGACTCAGGCTAACATTCTGGAGGAAAATGAAATGGGATCTTCCAGTTCATTGCTCTCTGCTGTATAGAGATGCATTTTAAGTTGTATATAGTCAGGTATGTGTTTTCTGTTAGTGTTTACAGAGCATAAAACCGCTGCCCAGAGTTGGACCCAGGGGTCACCACACTGCTCAGTTTGCTGTCTCCCACAGGAAATCCACTGTTACAGAAGAGCATCCTGGTGTGATTTCTGTTTTACAACGTTAGTATCAAAGGTTAGGCCCCCAAACCCTTTATTCCATTATTAGACCCTGAGTATACCTTCCGATTTATCTAAAACTATTTTGGTCATTCATCATTTCATTTATATATATATATATAAGTACATATTAAGTGCTCAAAACTTGTCAGGTTCTGTGTGTTGGACATAAAAGATGAAAAAAAAGTACATACTCTCAAAGAGTTTAAAGGGCATTTGGGAAGATTAATGTGTAAGTAAATAAATGCAGTATTAGGAGTATGAATAAAGGTAAGAAAAGTTAAAAATTAGAAGTAGCCCATATATATCTTGATTCTGTAGCAGCTTTTGCAGTAATGAGTTTCACATGATTATATAAGAAGTACTTTTAGTGTTTTAAAAATAAAATGTATATGTGTGAGAAAGCACCTAACTTAGACTAGTACATTTCAGATTTTCAGTATATGTTAGTTTCCCCTTCTCTGGAGCTTTGAGTTGCCTGGTCTATACCTTTGGATGATAAATTGATAGATTCCAGTTACATTCCTTTTCTAGTCTCATCTTTTAGATTGGCTAACTCTTGTATTTTAGTGTGACTTCATTTGGTACAACTTCCTCCCCTTGATCATTATACTTAATCTTTTTGAATCTTTTCCAGATCCATTACATTTTTCTTTAAGAACAACAATTTGAACTGCACACAATGTACCAAATACATAAGCACCCTTGTTCTCCAAAATTATAGGATAATATTTTGTACCTTTTCTAATGATCATTGACATTCTGTTGGCCATTTTTCCAGGCAATAACACACTGGGTCAATGTCATTAAAAATAGTTTGTGATGTCATCAAGTCTTCTTTTCTAAGTTGTGCCAGAGAGAAAGCTTATTAGGCAGCTGTGAAAATATGGGTTAATTTTTTTTTTTTTTAGTAAAAAAATACTGTCTTGTGCTCGCCCATGGTGACATTCACTAGTTGTTTGTTTGTTTTGTTGATTGTTTGCCACTCATAGCTTCAGAAGTTTGCTCTGCAAATCACCTCTAATGCCAGGGTGGTTGTGGTACTTACAGTTCATATTGCTGCAGAAGCTCTGTGTCATCTGCACACTTAAAGATCTCAAAGTATATTTGCTCCAAAAGGTGTTAGAACTCAGTTGAATCCATTCATTCCCTCCCATATTTCCAGTGTGCCTAAAACTACCTCCTTTCTATAATACAGAACAGCACTGACCAATTTCATGGCAACATTTTTGAAAATAGAGTTTGCTGTGGAATCTTGGCAATTTTATGAAATATTTCATACATGTAAAAATATATAGTGCCTATATGTGAGCTACAAAGAATAAAGGTAAAATGAGCCCATGTACTTACTATTCAGCTAAAGCAACCTTATTGATAACCGTACTCCTTACCTAACTGTATTTCTTTACCTCCTCCCCAGAGGAAACCTCGGACCAAAATTTTGCATTTGTCATTCTCTTGCTTCTCTTTAGGGTTTGCTACATTTCTCTAAACACTAATAAACAATACTTTTTTCTTTTTGAAAATTTTAATGTAAATGGTATATTCTTCTGGAACTTGTATTACTACTTAATATTGAGAGTTTCATTTATGTTGATATATATAGTTCTCATCAGTTAATTTTCAATTGTTCTCTGGTATTCCAGTGCATGCATTTGTCACAATGTATTTATCCTGTCAGTGGAGAGTTTGGGATTTATTTTACATGTGTGTTTTGTCTGTGTGCTGCCCTATTATGAACATTCTTGTACTTGTGTGAGAACTTCTGTAGGATTTATACTTAGAAGTGAAATTGATGAGCTGTGTACATCTTCATTCATATTGTCTAAAGCCAAATTGAATTCCAGAGTTGTGCTTTATACTAGTTTACGTTCCCACCATCATTTTCTGAATCCACCTTGCTGTACTGGTTTTTGTTGGACTTGTATATTTTTTGCAAATCTGATAGAGTGAAATGATGTCATATTGTGTTTAATTTTTATTACTATTGAGGTTGGGCATCTTTTTCACGTTTTTACCAGACATGATCTGTGTTTCTTTTCTTTTCTTTTTGTTTTTTATGGAAACACCTGCTCATAGCTTTTTTTTTTTAACATCTTTATTGGAGTATAATTGCTTTACAATGGTGTGTTAGTTTCTGCTTTATAACAAAGTGAATCAGTTATACATATACATATGTTCCCATATCTCTTCCCTCTTGCGTCTCCCTCCTTCCCACCCTCCCTATCCCACCCCTCCAGGCGGTCACAAAGCACCGGGCTGATCTCCCTATGCTATGCAGCTGCTTCCCACTAGCTATCTACCCTACGTTTGGTAGTGTATATATGTCCATGCCTCTCTCTCGCTTTGTCACAGCTTACCCTTCCGCCTTCCTCAAGTCCATTCTCTAGTAGGTCTGTGTCTTTATTCCTGTCTTACCCCTAGGTTCTTCATGACATTTTTTTTCCTTAAATTCCGTATATATGTGTTAGCATACGGTATTTGTCTTTCTCTTTCTGACTTACTTCACTCTGTATGACAGACTCTAGGTCTATCCACCTCATTACAAATAGCTCAATTTCGTTTCTTTTTATGACTGAGCAATATTTCATTGTATATATGTGCCACATCTTCTTTATCCATTCATCCGATGATGGACACTTAGGTTGCTTCCATCTCCTGGCTATTGTAAATAGAGCTGCAATGAACATTTTGGTACATGACTCTTTTTGAATTATTGTTTTCTCAGGGTATATGCCCAGTAGTGGGACTGCTGGGTCATATGGTAATTCTATTTGTAGTTTAAGGACCCTCCATACTGTTCTCCACAGTGGCTGTATCAATTTACATTCCCACCAACAGTGCAAGAGGGTTCCCTTTTCTCCACACCCTCTCCAGCATTTATTGTTTCTAGATTTTTTGATGATGGCCATTCCGACTGGTGTGAGATGATATCTCATTGTAGTTTTGATTTGCATTTCTCTAATGATTAATGATGTTGAGCATTCTTTCATGTGTTTGTTGGCAGTCTGTATATCTTCTTTGGAGAAATGTCTATTTAGGTCTTTTGCCCATTTTTGGATTGGGTGGTTTGTTTTTTTGTTATTGAGCTGCATGAGCTGCTTATAAATTTTGGAGATTAATCTTTTTCAGTTGCTTCATTTACAAATATTTTCGCCCATTCTGAGGGCTGTCTTTTGGTCTTGTTTATGGTTTCCTTTGCTGTGCAAAAGATTTGAAGTGTCATTAGGTCCCATTTGTTTATTTTTGTTCTTATTTCCATTTCTCTAGGAGGTGGGTCAAAAAGGATCTTGCTGTGATTTATGTCATAGTGTTCTGCCTATGTTTTCCTCTAACAGTTTGATAGTTTCTGGCCTTACATTTAGGTCTTTAGTCCATTTTGAGCTTATTTTTGTGTATGGTGTTAGGGAGTGATCTAATTTCATACTTTTACATGTACCTGTCCAGTTTTCCCAGCACCACTTATTGAAGAGGCTGTCCTTTCTCCACTGTACATTCCTGCCTCCTTTATCAAAGATAAGGTGACCATATGTGCATGGGTTTATCTCTGGGCTTTCTATCCTGTTCCATTGATCTATCTTTCTGTTTTTGTGCCAGTACCATACTGTCTTGAAGACTGTAGCTTTGTAGTATAGTCTGAAGTCAGGGAGCCTGATTGCTCCAGCTCCGTTTTTTGTTCTCAAGATTGCTTTGGCTATTCGAGGTCTTTAGTGTTTCCATACAAATTGTGAAATTTTTTGTTCTAGTTCTGTGAAAAATACCAGTGGTAGTTTGATAGGAATTGCATTGAACCTGTAGATTGCTTTGGGTAGTAGAGTCACTTTCACAATGTTGATTCTTCCAATCCAAGAACATGGTATATCTCTCCATCTATTTGTATCACCTTTAATTTCTTTCATCAGTGTCTTATAATTTTCTGCATACAGGTCTTTTGTCTCCTTAGGTAGGTTTATTCCTAGATATTTTATTCTTTTTGTTGCAGTGGTAAATGGGAATGTTTTCTTGATTTCACTTTCAGATTTTTCATCACTAGTGTATAGGAATGCCAGAGATTTCTGTGCATTAATTTTGTATCCTTCTACTCCATGAAATTCATTGATTAGCTCTAGTAGTTTTCTGGTAGCATCTTTAGGATTCTCTATGTATGGTATCATGTCATCTGCAAACAGTGACAGCTTTACTTTTTCTTTTCCGATTTGGATTCCTTTTATTTTCTTTTCTTCTCTGATGGCTGTGGCTAAAACTTCCAAAACTATGTTGAATAAGAGTGGTGAGAGTGGGCAACCTTGTCTTGTTCCTGATCTTAGTGGAAATGCTTTCAGTTTTTCACCATTGAGGACGATGTTGGCGGTGGGTTTGTCATATATGGCCTTTATTATGTTGAGGAAAGTTCCCTCTATGCCTACTTTCTGCAGGGTTTTTAATCATAAATGGGTGTTGAATTTTGTCAAAAGCTTTCTCTGCATCTATGGAGATGATCATATGGTTTTTCTCCTTCAATTTGTTAATATGGTTTATCACATTGATTGTTTTGTGTATATTGAAGAATACTTGCATTCCTGGAATAAACCCCCCTTGATCATGGTGTAGATACTTTTAATGTGCTGTTGGATTCTGTTTGCTGGTATTTTATTGAGGATTTTTGCATCTATGTTCATGAGTGATATTGGCCTGTAGTTTTCTTTCTTTGGGACATCCTTGTCTGGTTTTGGTATCACGGTGATGGTGGACTCGTAGAATGAGTTTGGAAGTGTTCCTCCCTCTGCTGTATTTTGGAAGAGTTTGAGAAGGATAGGTGTTAACTCTTCTCTAAATGTTTGATAGAATTCGCCTGTGAAGCCATCTGGTCCTGGGCTTTTGTTAGTTGGAAGATTTTTAATCACAGTTTCAATTTCAGTGCTTGTGATTGGTCTGTTCATATTTTCTATTTCTTCCTGATTCAGTCTTGGCACGTTGTGCATTTCTAAGAATTTGTCCATTTCTTCCAGGTTGTCTATTTTATTGGCATAGAGTTGCTTGTAGTAATCTCTCATGATCTTTTGTATTTCTGCAGTGTTAGTTGTTACTTCTCCTTTTCCATTTCTAATTCTATTGATATGAGTCTTCTCCCTTTTTTTCTTGATGAGTCTGGCTAATGGTTTATCAATTTTGTTTATCTACTCAAAGAACCAGCTTTTAGTTTTATTGATCTTTGCTATCATTTCCTTCATTTCTTTTTCATTTATTTCTGACCTGAGTTTTATGATTTCTTTCTTTCTGCTAACTTTGGGAGTTTTTTATTCTTCTTTCTCTAATTGCTTTAGGTGCAAGGTTTAGGTTGTTTATTTGAGGTGTTTCCTGTTTGTTAAGGTAGGATTGTATTGCTATAAACTTCCCTCTTAGAACTGCTTTTGCTGCATCCCATAGATTTTGGGTCATCGTGTCTCCATTGTCATTTGTTTCTAGGTATTTTTTTATTTCCTCTGATTTCTTCAGTGATCACTTCGTTATTAAGTAGTGTATTGTTTAGCTTCCATGTGTTTGTATTTTTTACAGATCTTTTCCTGTAATTGATATCTAGTCTCATAGCATTGTGGTTGCAAAAGATACTTGAAACAATTTCAGTTTTCTAAAATTTACCAAGGCTTGACTTGTGACCCAAGGTATGATCTATCCTGGAGAATGTTCCATGAGCACTTGAGAAAAATGTGTATTCTGTTGTTTTTGGATGGAATGTCCTATAAATATCAATTAAGTCCATCTTGTTTTATGTATCATTTAAAGCTTGTGTTTCCTTATTTATTTTCACTTTGGATGAACTGTCCATTGGTGAAAGTGGGGTGTCAAAGTCCCCTACTATGAATGTGTTACTGTCCATTTCCCCTTTTATGGCTGTTCGTATTTGCCTTATGTATTGAGGTGCTCCTATTTTGGGTGCATAAATATTTACAATTGTTGTATCTTCTTCTTGGATCGATCCCTTGATCATTATGTAGTGTCCTTCTTTGTCTCTTGTAATAGTCTTTATTTTAAAGTCTATTTTGTCTGATATGAGAATTGCTACTCCAGCTTTCTTTTGGTTTCCATTTGCATGAAGTATCTTTTTCCATCCCTTTACTTTCAGTCTGTATGTGTCTCTAGGTCTGAAGTGGTTCTCTTGTAGACAGCAAATATATGGGTCTTGTTTTTGTATCCATTCAGCCAATCTGTGTCTTTTGGTGTCTGTCCCCAGTGGCTAAGGTTGGTTCAGTGGGTTGTGTAGGCTTCCTGGTGGAGGGGACTAGTGCCTGTGTTATGGTGGATGAGGCTGGATCTTGTCTTTCTGGTGGGCAGGTCCACATCTGGTGGTGTGTTTTGGGGTGTCTGTGGACTTATTATGATTTTAGGCAGCCTCTCTGCTAATAGGTGGGGTTGTGTTCCTGTCTTGCTAGTTGTTTGGCATAGGATGTCCAGCACTGTAGCTTGCTGGTCGTCGAGTGAAGCTGGGTGCTGGTGTTGAGATGGACATTTCTGGGAGATTTTCGCCATTTGATATTATGTGGAGCTGGGCGGTCTCTTGTGGACCAGTGTCCTGAAGTTGGCTCTCCCACCTCAGAGGCACAGCACTGACTCCTGGCTGCAGCACCAAGAGCCTTTCATCCACACGGCTCAGAATAAAAGGGAGAAAAAGTAGAAAGAAAGAATTAGTAGAAGTAGAAAGAAAGAAGGAAAGAAGAAAGAAAGGAGGGAGGGAGGAAGGAAGGAAGGAAGGAAAAAAAGAAAGAAGATAAAGTAAAATAAAATAAAGTAAGATAAAATATAATAAAGTTATTAAAATAAAAAATTATTAAGAAAAAACATTTAAAAAAAAACGGACGGATAGAACCGTAGGACAAATGGTGGAAGCAAAGCTATACAGCATAAATCTTGCTCTCAAAGTCCACCTCCTTAATGTGGGATGATTCGTTGTCTATTCATGTACTCCACAGATGCAAGGTATGTCAAGTTGATTGTGGAGCTTTAATCCGCTGCTTCTGAGGCTGCTGGGAGAGAGTTCCCTTTCTTTTCTTTGTTCTCACAGCTCCCAGGGGCTCAGCTTTGGATTTGGCCCCGCCTCTGCATGTAGGTCGCCGGAGGGCGTCTGTTCTTTGCTCAGACAGGACGGGGTTAAAGGAGCCGCTGATTCGGGGGCTCTGGCTCACTCAGGCCGGCGGGAGGGAGGGGCACGGAGGGCGGGTCGAGCGTGTGGCGGCAGAGGCCGGCGGGACGTTGTACCAGCCTGAGGCGCGCCGTGTGTTTTCCTGGGGAGTTGTCCCTGGATCCCGGGACCCTGGCAGTGGCAGGCTGGACAGGCTCCCCGGAAGGGGGGTGTGGAGAGTGACCTGTGCTCGCACACAGGCTTCTTGGTGGCGGCAGCAGCAGCCTTAGCATCTACTGCCCGTCTCTGGGGTCCGCGCTGTTAGCCGCGGCTCGCGCCCATCTCTGGAGCTCCTTTAAGCAGCATTCTTAATATCCTCTCCTCGCGCACCAGGAAACAAAGAGGGAAGAAAAAGTCTCTTGCCTCTTCGGCAGGTCCAGACTTTTCCCCGGACTCCCTCCCGGCTAGCCATGGCGCACTAACCCCCTGCAGGCTGTGTTCACGCCGCCAACCCCAGTCCTCTCCCGGCGCTCCGACCGAAGCCCGAGCCTCAACTCCCAGCCCCGCCCACCCCAACGGGTAAGCAGACAAGCCTCTAGGGCTGGTGAGTGCCGGTCGGCACCTATCATCTGTGTGGGAATCTCCCCGCTTTGCCCTCCGCACCCCTGTTGCTCTGCTCTCCTCTGCAGCTCGAAGCTTCCCCCTCCGCCACCCGCAGTCTCCGCCTGCGAAGGGGCTTCCTAGTGTGTGGAAACCTTTCCTCCTTCACAGCTCCCTCTCACTGGTGCAGGTCCCATCCCTATCCGTTTGTCTCTGTTTATTCTTTTTTCTTTTGCCCTACCCAGGTACGTGGGGGCGTTTCTTGCCTTTTGGGAGGTCTGAGGTCTTCTGCCTGCGTTCAGTAGGTGTTCTGTAGGAGTTGTTCCACGTGTAGATGTATTTCTGGTGTATCTGTGGGGAGGAAGGTGATCTCCGCGTCTTACTCTTCCGCCTGCTTATAGCTTTCCCCCATTTTTATACTGAGTTACTTTCTTTTCTAAATAGTTTGTAAGAGTTCTTACATCTTATAATGTACATCATAGCTGTTAAGCTGTGGGTTATATGTTATAAGATCTTCCAGGTTTTGGCCTGTACTTTTACTTTGTCTTTTAATGAAACTGTATTTTTAGTTTTAATGCAGTCAGATATATTAGATTTGTAAGATATGTGATATTGTTTGTTTCTTAAGTGATCCTTATTTATCACAACGCGCAAAGTATACTTCTAAAATTTTGAAAGTTTTTCTTTTTACACTGAAATATTTAATCCACTGGAATTGATGTTATATGTGTTGTGAAGTGAGGATTTAGTTTTATTATTCAGGTAGCTAGCTAACCAGTTGCTAGGTGTCATTTACTGGAATGATTTATACTTGCACCTCTGTCAGTATCAAGATTGTATGTGTGTCTGTACGTGAGTTAAAGTTCTATTTGATTATAAGCAATAGAAAATATTAGTAAAGTAGCCTGTTAAATTAACATGGGACTTATTTATCTCACGCAGTAAGCTGTCTGATGAAAGGCAGCTCAGGCTGGCATAGCAGTTCAAAAGCATCATCAAGAGCCTGAACTTATTTTACATTACGACTCTGCCATCCTTCACATCCTTAACATTTTCCTCATGGTTACAAGATGGCTGCTGCACCTCCAGGCATCATATCTGTGTTCAAGTCAGGAAAAAGAGGGGGAATTGTAAAGGACAAAGACCCAATCTTTGTGATGCTTTACCTTGTATTTTTCAGGAAGAGAAATTTTCCCTTAGGAAATCTTATTGTATTCAACTGTTAAAAAATGCTAGCCTTAGCTTAAAGGAGACTAGGAATTTAAATAGAGTGTTTAACTGGGTAGCGTCCACTGCAGAGGAAAGCAAGATGGAATGTGGTTGAAATAAGTATTGAGTGGACCAACTTACTGTATCTGCCACAATGGCCTGTTTCTGAGCTATACTTTTCCATTGGTCTTATATGCTTATGTTGGGCCCATTACCACGTTATCTTACTTACTATAACTTTGAAAGAGTGTTGTTGTGTGGTAGGGCAAGTCCTTCTTCCTTTTTCCCTATTGTTCTTTTTTCAGGCATCTTAGCTATTCTTTTTTCTTCCATGTAATTTTTAGAATTATCAAGTTAAGCACACACACACACTGGTTATTTTTGTTGCATTGTACTGAATCGATAGATTAATTTGAGGATAAATGACATTTTTACAGTATCTTTTTTCTCTTTGATCATGGTCCATTTATTCAGGTCTCCTTTAATGTCTTTCAGTAACGGTTATATGAGTTTCTCCTGAAGTTGATAGATTTGAAAACATAATGATAACTAAAAGAAAGCGTGCGATCAATGACACATTACCTCGTATGTCAGATAAATATACAGGCACATAAAACAGTAATCTGCACTTTATAAGGACTCATACAAAGAAGGATACAAATCAAACACATTAGGATGTTTCCTATGGGTGCTCTGGAATCGAAGTAGAAATGAAAGTGAATGGGCCAATGTTGATTTATGGGCCAAGATGTGAGGAGTATTATTAGCTCAGAGTTCAAAAAGTTAAAAAACTAAAAGTCCCATCATCTTTTGTTAATGTATTTTCCTGGTTTATTGGTTGTTATTTAAATCTTGTTGTTTTTTTAAACTTCACTTTGTAAATTTTTGTTGCTGGGACATAGAAATGCCTTTGTTTTTTTGGATGTTTATCTTAGAACCCACCACCTTGTAAATTTCATAATATTTCTGTTTGTCTTTGAATTCACTTGGGTTTTCTATACACAAAAGTATATAGACCGCAAACAATGACAGTGTTTTTCTTCTGCGATATTGCATGGTACAATGTTGAATAGTACTAGTGATAGTGGATATACTTGTTTTAATTTTTTTTTGTTTGTTTTAATTTTTAAAGGGACTGCTTCTAGTGTTTTATCACTGAAGATGACTTAAGCAAGTTCCCTTCACTTCCTAGTTTGCTAGGGAGTTTTTTTGGTTTGTTTTTTTGTTTTTTGTAAATGACTATTCCAGTGCTTCTTCTGCATCTATTAAGATCATCATAGCATTTCTGCCTTATTCCATTAATGTGATTGGTGCAACATCAGAAAGTATATTTATGTGCTCAACCTTAGAATCCCTGGAATGTGCTCAATTAGATTATGATATAATATCTTCTTCTTACTCTATTGGATTCAGTTTGCCATTATTTTGTTATTGTTGTTGTTTTATAAATTTATACTCATGAATGAAGCAGTCTTTGTCTTTTCCCCTGTTCCCCTTAAGTGGTTTTAATCTCATAAAATAAAGTAGGGAAGGGAATATTTCCTATTTCTTATCTCTATTCAAAATGTTTTAAGACTAAATTAACTACAACCATAAAATGGTTGTGTGACTGTGGATGAGTTACTCGGTCTCATTAAGTTTTCAGTTTCCTTATAAATAAAATGGGGACGATAACAGTACCAATGCCATGAGATTATTGAGAGAATTCATTGACATAACCTTATGAAGCATTTAGCTCGTTGACTGACATACAGGAAGCAAGAGTACAAAAATGATAGATACGGTTGTATTATCCTTCATTAGTCCCTTTTCATCCATAAACATATGGACTTGCTCTTTTCTTATGGAAAACAGTTTGCCTTTCATGTGCTGTAATTACAAAAGCATGGATATTTGAAACCCCCGAATGCACTAGGATTAATTCCCTTCGAGCACAGGTAGAATAACCAAGCATCAGAGGGCAGGTCTGTGGCAACAGGAGCTTGTTCCTTGGCTGATAACTCTTGTTCTGGTTTGATGTCAGCGCAACTAGCAACGTGTAGGTCAAAACAAATTCCCTTTAACTTCTTGAACTATAACTCATCTTTTAACAAATTGAGTTGGAACCTCGTGCAAGGTGTTACGGGAAATATGAATAAAATTGAGACTTGGTTGTGGCGCACCACCTTGAACCCAGGTAAACAAGGAAGCCTGTAGGTGTGCACATATGTGAGCCTCACAGCTTCACTAAGGCAGTCACCTGAGCCTTGATCCTGCGTGAGTTTAAAGATAGACTAACTAGTAGTTTTCAACCGGGGGCGATTTTGTCCCCCAGGGGATATTTGGTGATGTCTAGAGATGTTTTTGGTTGTTACAACTGGGGTGTTGGTGGCGCTCCTGGCATCTGGTGGATAGAAGCGAGGGATGCAGCCGGAACATCATACGATGCACAGGGCCGCCCTGATAACAAAGGTCCAAAATGGCAGTAGTGCTAACTTTAAAACCCGTATGTATTGAAGTGACTCTGCAGCATAGCATGTCTAGGTATCTTTTGGGTTTCTTGTTCAGAATTCTAGAAATTTTAGGCTCCATCCCTAGAGATTCTGTTTCAGCTTACTAGAACCCTAAAACCTGGATCTTTAAACATGCTGATGAATCTGATGTGGGTGATCCAGGAATTTCTTAGGAAATACTGAAATAAGTACAGTGTGAACATTTTAATAAATGCATTGACCAAGTACCTGGAAGCCAAAGGGGAAAGAACAGTAGAGCAGCACCAAGAATAGTAGTGCTTAGAGCTCAGGTTTCAGGACCAGCCAGGCTCTCATTGGCTTGTTCTCCTGCTGGTAACGATGATTTCTCAAGTCACTCGCCTTTGTGCAGCAGTGGCTTCTTACCCCAGGTGCATACACAGCACAGCTGAACAATTTGCCTTATTGCACACTCTGTGCTCAGCCAGCCACATCTTCAGGGTCACTTCAGTGGCAAGGATCTGCCATCATTTCTAGGCAGGCTGCAAACAAGGCTGAGTGCTGTGGATTAAAGTTACAGTACTCTTCACAGAAATGTATGTATTGCAATCCTGGTTGCAGTTAGGGACAAGAGTACCCAGAGGAAATTGCACGTCAGATTTTATTCTCTGTTTGCCAAATTGTTCATTCTGGCTTTTGGAACATCCGTTTCAGCAACAGTGTTAACTAATGTCACTTTGACCAAAAGCCCCTTTGTAGGGATCGTCTTTGTATAATAGGTGCTTTTTTAGCTAATACTTACATAGCAGTTACAGTTTTCCAGGAACTTTCCTGAGTACTTGACATTGATGATTTAATTTTTGAAATAACCTTGGTGAGTAGGTGCTATTATTATTCTCATTTTTAAGGTGAGGAAATTGAGGCAGAAGAAGATAAATAATTTCCCCATGATCACACAGATAGTGCAAATGGAGACTGAAATCCAGACACTTGGTTCCAGAACCCATGCTCTCAGCCACTTGACCAAACCAACTCTCTCAAACATTATGATCGTAGAATTAAATTTACAAAATGCTCATGCCCTAAAAGTTCATTGTTTAAAGACCTGTGCTTTTAATGCTCTGCTTTATACGTTTGGCTTTTTAATTCCATTTTATTTCTCAAAATGTACGAAATACCTTACTGCTGTTGACTATGAAATACCTGTTGGAGGTCCTTACATGGTCACCACATTGGATTCCATGGTGAACATCTTGCTGGAGACTGAATTATTTCCTTGAGCATAGGAAAGAGAAGAGAAAAGATATTAATTGTACAGAAAGGAAGTGTTTTTCAGACATTTCACTGGAATATCATTCAGCAAATTAATTCTCAGTTACCACTTTGGGGATTATCCGTAGGTATTTTCAAACTTCATTTTCTCTACTGCTCAGCCGGGCCATAGGCTGTTGACTGTAGGATGGAACCAGAGAGAAGGCAAAGCTAAAAACTGATGTGTCAGTGAGTGGCTTTTGAGTGAACCAAAACAATTTTTGTGATTTCTCAACTTGGTATTGTCTGTCCCCTGCATTTGGAAGTTGACTGTAATGATAAAGTAATCAGTGTAATAAATTACCTATTTTTTTTCCCATCCAAGAGTGGAAATGTAGCTAAAAGATGGTTGTGAAAACAATATTCAGCTAAGCAGTTGGATTTCCATAACGAATTAATTATGTCATTTCATGCCATTTCATTTTTATATTCTCCCGGAACCAGGTTAGCTGTTTTCATACAACTTACCTTTGAGCATTTGTGTTCAATTTTTCTGTTTGTTTATTTTGCTTAATATGAGGTAGTTTAAAATTTTAAATGTATTTAATGTCCTCATATTTTGCTTCTAAAATTCTTTTCAAAGTTTCAAAGAAGAATTAGATTTGAGGATTTCAGTGTGAAATGGTTTTCTGCGATGCTTCCGGCCAAACTAAATAAGAGAGGATATTGCAGAGAAGTGACGTTCAAAAATGGCAATGCTGATGACAAAGACAATTAGTACTACGGGTTATGACCACCTGACTATATCAGCAGATTGCACATGGCTTGGAAATGTCACCTTTTATTTCCTTTCCTCAAGCCAAATAAATTTTAGACAGAAATTTCCACCAAGGCAGTATTTCCTTTATCTGGAGGTCACTTATCCAGTATCTGTGAGCATTTAAAATATAATTGGCAATCTAATAATAAGCAGAGGCCTCTGAACAGCCAAAATAGATGTCACAAAGCCAAAACACTAATTGCATGTATTCACTCACCAAAAAGGGCCCTAACCAAAAGACATTTGTTCCTAAAATAAGTAGTTCTAATTGTTTTGCTAATTAGGATTTCCAGACCACAGCACAGTAGAAGGTGGGAGAAAGGAGGGAATTACAAACTGCATAAACAAAAGCACAACATTTCTTGTGGATAGCTAAAAAATGAACCAAACCCTGGAACAAGTCAGAAACAAGCAAAGGCTGATGCCCTGGGGCCCTTCAGATACAGTCAGGCCACAGCATCATTATTTAACTTGATTACGATGACCCTAAGTGATTAACCGTAGGCTAAATTATGTTCAGTAGGGGCCATTTAATAAAGCAGAAGTTTATAATCCATTTAAAAAGAGATTAACCCATTTTTCCCCCTGAGAAATTAGTGAACAACCCCTAATAACATGATAATATCACATCAAAAGTGCTGCGTACTTAAGGTGGCAAACAAGGTTGTGATGTTGTTCAGAGTAGTAATTGTCAGGTTGTCAAGCCCTTTTCTGTTTTAGGTGACACGGGGACCCCAGAGTCTGGAAATGATGGAGCAGGCACAGTTAACATGCCCACCTTGCTCGTGCATTTGGGAATTCATGGGCTATGTCGCAGTCACCTGTACACAGCAGCCGGCTGCTCTGTCATATTTCCCCTTGTAATTCCCTCTTGTTTTCTGCCTTCATCTAGCTCCTGCTGTCTTTGGGGACTTCAGCCTACGTGTTGACAGTTCATCTGGGGTTCCTGAAAATCTGTTACCCCGCAGCACAGCACAGTTCCTGGGGGGAGGCAGCCATGGCCTGAAGCCGAGCTCTCTCACAGCCTGTAGGTTATATTGGGGTGATCATTGCAAGGTGCCCCGTGGGTCTGAAATGAATTTGACGGCTTTGTGGTTATCAGTTTTTTGAAATAAAAATTTCAGTCTGGAAAACCAAGTTGGGACCCACAATAATACACTATGGGGGGCATTTTGCCCTTTGTCACGGCCTGCGAATGGGGTCCGTGCTCAGAGCTGGGAGGCTATCACAGACTTGGTCTAGGCAGGTAGGTGACACTAATTATTCAGCTCCCTGAGCAGGAAGATTGTTGTTAGAGCCAGGAGTTTTCTTAGCAGCAGCTCCTCCAATTAAGCCGATCTGCATTTTAACTTCCTTTCTGAAAAAGAGAAGGTTTAAAGGTATTTCTTATTTCGCTAATTTCAACTGCAGAGTAGTAAGGAAAATGTGAGAGAGCCACAGTCCCTACTTGGAGGACTCTTGTTTGGTGGCTGTTTACCATCACTGGCCTTGCTCGTGGCACAGTGGTGAGGGTAGGACCTCCCTGCCCTCGGGATGCTTACATTCCGGTGGAGAAGAAAGACAACAGAGAAAGCACTTGAATAAATACAGATCGTGGTAGCTCTCTGGTATATTAGCAGTGGTGCGAGACAGGGCAAAGGCGGGGGTGGGGGGTGGATAGCTCAGCCTCACGTTTCTGGCTTAGATCCGAGGTGTGAGTGAACTGCCACATATTAAAACTATCAGAAGAGCGTGGCAGGCAGAGAGAATGGCCAGGGTCAGAAGCCCTGAAAGGGAAGGGCTTGACATGTGCAAGGACTGAAATAAGGCCAGGGTGAGTGGGTCCTGGTGACCTGGAGGGACAGTGCTGGCAGTTAAGGTAGAGGTGAAGGCAGTGGGCAGCTCATGACGGGCCTGGGAGGACATGATAAGGCATTTGGATGAAACCTGAGGAAAACTGGACACTACTGAAGGTTTGTAGCCGAGGAGTGGTTTGATCTCTTAAGTTCTATAAAGATTGCATTTGACTGCTAAGATGACCGAGGAGAAGGAAGCAGGAAGTTTGAGTTAAGAAGCTTAAGTGGTGGCCAGAGCAGAGGTGATGAGAACTTGGGCTGAAGGGTCAGCAGTGAGGTTGCTGTGAAGTGGGAACATGGGTATGGTTTGCGGGTGATGGTGATGGGAGCTGCTGAGGGGCTGGATATTGGAGGGAGGTAAGAGAGAGGGTGGGATTGAAAATGAAGATGTGAGCTTTGGACAGCTGGGTGAATGGTGGTATTTGCAGTATTGAGGAAGACACAAGAGGAAATTAAAAGGTCTGTTTGGGGCATAGTCACATTGAAATGACTATTAGCCATCTAAGTGAAGAAATAGATCTTACTTTTCCTGATTGAGGTCCCCTCTGGAGAATGCGGCAGATGCGTGGTAGGCCTTAGGTTGGCTAAATATCATTATAAATTATTTTTTTTTTATTTGTGGCGTGCAGGCTCAGTAGTTGTGGCTCGCGGGCTTAGTTGCTTCGCGGCATGTGGGATCTTCTCAGACCGGGGCTTGAACTTGTGTCCCCCGCATTGGCAGGCAGATTCTTAACCACTGCGCCACAAGTCCGGGCCCATGCTAAATATCATTACATTGCAGAGAAGCTGCCTCTGTTTTTCATTCTCAGATGTGAATGTCAATTCCCATCTCTCCTTATCTCATTTTGCCACAAGAATAAGTACACACACACATATACATACATGAAAACCCTTTTGAGACTCAAAGAAGAAATTCAAGGGAAGAATTCCATTTGGATTTTGATTGAAAAGCTAAAAAATCATTTTGATGAAATGATTTTTTATTTTGATGGAAGTTAAAATATCAACATAATTGATCCTTATTTTGTATGGGATACTGGATTATACATTTTATAGCCAAAGAGGAAGATTGATGTAATTTTTTGTACCATCAAAAATAACAGTAGAAGTGCTTTAAGTTAGATAATAAAGATGTGCCTTAAGATTCTGAAGGTTCTGGGACCTTGAGCCACCTTAGTAGGAGACTTGCTTCCCTTAAGCCTGTACATGAACTCTCAGGCATGGCTTCAGTGTCCGAAGCCCTGAGGATAGTGGATGCAGTTTCTTAAGAATATTCCCACCCCTCATGTTTATTTTCTGCATGAGAAAGTTTTAGAATGGGAACAAAAACCTATCCTTTTCTGTGATCTGAAGAAAATGCCTTTTATTACTATTGGCCTAGCTTCTGTTTTCCTCTTCTCTTGCTCAAATTAGTGTTCTCATGAGAACCAGGCAAAAGAGATTAGGGTAAAAGATTTTCTTTTTAACTTGAAGACATAGGAAAAACTGAGCTCTTCCCTCCCAGGTATGGAAGTTTTAGAATAAACACCAACATCTCTTTTTATGGGTAGAAATTGTTATAAAAACAGACCCAATGTGTTTGTCTTAGTTTGCTAGGACTGCTGTAACAAAATACCATAGACCAAGTGGCTTAAAGAAAGAAATGTATTTTCTCACAGTTCTGGAGTTGAAGTCTGAGATCAAGGTGTCAGCAGGGTTGGTTTCTCCTGAGGCCTCTCTCTCTGGCTCACTGATGGCTGTCTCTATCCAGTGTCTTCATGGCCTTCCTTCTGTGCCTGTGTCTGAATCTCCTCTTCTGGTGAGGAGACCAGTCCTAGTGGATTGGGGACCAGCCTGCTGACCGTATTTAACCTTAATCAGTCTTTAACCTTAAAGAAGTAATTAAGGTTAACCATAACATGGTCATTAGACTGGTTATCTCTAAACTCAGTCGAATTCTGAGGTACTGAGGTTAGAACTTCAACACATGGATTTTGAGGAACACAATTAAGCCCGTAACAGTATTTCAATCTTATAAGACTCCTTCCTCCATAAAACTCACTCTGGTGTGGAAACTTCCATCCTTTCTATTAAAAAAAAACAACAGTTGTTAGCCATTGTGGATTCCCTGTCTCTGCCCCTTCCCTCCACACACACCGTCCCCTGTCTCCTGCGCCAGTGCAGGTGTCTTCTAACTGATGCCTGTACCCTCCCTCCAGTCGGTCTCCCACACGATGTTCAGAGTGACCTAACACACAAATCCTGTTATCATCCTGTTTGATATCCTTCAGTGGTTTCCCATTTTCTAAGAGAAAATCTAAACTCCTCAGGCTAGCCTCTTACGTCCTAACCCCACTTACTTTTCTGTATTCCTCCCAGATTTGCCCCCTGAGCGTCAGTCACGAGCCGTGGATGCTTCTCTAAGGTGCCGGGCTCTGCACGTGCTTCTTCTCTGCCAAGAGCACCCTCCCTTCCCTTACACACTTTGATGCGGACAAGTTCTGCAGCGCCTTCACAGCCCTGCTCAATGGCCTCCTGCTCTGAGAAAGCTTTTCTGCTCTGTTTCCAACATCTGCAGTCGATTACGGACTCTTTATGAGGCCATATTGTACTTCTCATCTTACACCACGATTCTAATCCAAGAATTAGATTAGAATTCTATATTGGATTAGAGAGAAATGAGGTAAAGAACTGTGTTCAATTTTGTATTCTAGTGTTTAGCCTGACATATAAGTGCTTAATCAATACGCAGGTGAAATATGTATAGGTGTTAGTATTAGCTTGAAGGAAGCTTACATTTCACTTATGGTTCATTGCTTAGGACTTGGTATTAATTACTTTAAATTCGCATGCTCTCATCAGCCTCACACAGAACCCCCGACTTCAGCCGGTAGCCATTAAGGTGACTAGATGATGATGATGAGAACTGGGTACAAAGTGGCAAGTATTCTTCAGAACAGGTAGAACTGAATATCCTGTTGATTAGCAGGTCAGACGCACTCTCTTTGACTGAAACGGCTTCCCTCTCCATCCCATACCCATTCACAAAGTGCTCTCCTCTGAGCAGTATTGCACTCTTGGACTCTTTAAGGGGTCAAGGTGATATTTTGCAGTGCTCTCTGGTCATGCAGCCAGTCTGCTTGTGCTCCCTGTGGGAAGGACAGGAGAATGGCAGGCTGCTTCAGAAATACGATATCCCTCTAAAGCTGAATCGTCAGATATGGTAGCCACTGGCCATACGGAGCTATTGACATTTGAATAAAGTAAAATAAAATGAAAAATTGAGTTCCTCAGTTATACTAACCATATTTCAAGTATTAAATAGCCACATGTGGCTGGCGGTTACCATATTGAACAGCACAGACTGTAGAACATTTCCATCATCACAGAAAGTTCTGTTGTTCAGCCTGGCTCTAAAGATTAGATCCAACTTTTTTGCTGGTCATTTACTTCAGTAGATGATAATCACAATACGCACCATGTAGCGTGCGCTCACCGTGTGATGGACTCTAGAAAATCTCCAGTTGAGCCTGTGGAAATGGAAGCTCAGTGAATTAAGTAGATGACTCAAGATCCCCAACTTAGAAAGTAGCAGAGCTAAAATAATCATAAAAATATAGTAGTTTTTTAAAATTACTAATTTAATAGGTACAAAATGGTCCTTCATTGTAGCTTCAACTCGCAGTCTTCAACAGTGAAATTGAAGAGCACGAAGCTAGTCCTAGAGAGATTGTGTCTTGTGCTAAGCTGGTCTCAAGTTCCCGCTGCCCAACTTGTCTTGGTCCCCAGTACCTTGAGGTACCTTGTACCAGTACCTTGAGGTATTGGTACCAACTGGTACTTGGTCCCCAGTACCTTGAGGTGGCCAAGTCTTCCACTGAGGGGTTCCCAAACTCGAGCAGCCCCTCTCGGGGAAGGAGAAGTTTCTCCAGCTGCCAAACACGAGAAAATGTGAAGGCAGTTGCCCATCCTGACATATCTCATTACAAGGAGAGGTTTGAGCTCCGTATTGCTTTTTGTTCCTCCGCCTTTTCTGGATCCAGATCGTGTTTAATTGGGACTAAAGTAGGTAAGACTCTGAGGCAGCCCAGTCTACCAATGAAAAGATGCTCTGGTTGAACAAGAAAAGGACCTTGAAAGTCTTAAGGATGTGAATCCTTTATTCATGTTTCTATGTGACTTACAGAACACCTTGATCGGGGGAGACTATTGTAGACTTCCTAAAGAAATGGACAAATATTTCTAAAGAAGGGAACAAAGAAAAAGCCTTGACAGTAAGATTTGAAGGTGACTGACACTTGTGAAATAAGGAAATGTGCATAAAATACCAGTCACAGAGAGCAGTTTCCACAGACTGTGACAAAATAATGACAGGCCTTTAGCTGATAGAGCAAAGGAAAGATTTATCTGGAAATCAATTCTTTTTGTTTCAGTGTAGTTGGACTCCTAAAGAAAATTAAAGACAGAGTGAGGGAACTGAGGCCATGGGAAGGGGATTCTGGGCCTCATTAGGTGACAGAGGATGACAGGTGATGGCACTCTTCTCATACAGTCAGTTCCTGAAGACAAATGGCTTTGTCTTGGTGGTCCATTCTGATTGATTGGAAGGGGCTGCCCCCTGGAGTGTGGGGTGATTAATCCTCTGTACCTTCCACAGGTTCCAAAATGGAAGTGTAGTACAAATGTCAGGTATTTGTGATACAAGTTGTCTGAGAAGAATGTCCTGGGGAGACTATCAGTGCTCAGAACATCTGATATACAGAGTAATTAGTTATCTGCTGCTGCATAACAAGTTACCCCCAAACTTAGTGGCTTCAAACAACTTTTATGATCTCTCCGTTTCTGTGGGTCAGGAATCTGGGTGTGGCTTAGCTGGGTCCTCTGGTTCAAGGTGTCTTACAGACTGCAGTCATCTCAGAGTTCTATCGGGGGAGGAGGTATTTCCAAGCTGACTTTCCTTGCTGGCTGTTAGCCAGAGATAGCAGTTCCTGACCACACGGGGCAGCGGACGTCCACCAGAAACAGCAAGAGAGGACAAGAAACAGGGCAGCCAGGGTCTCTTTGGAACCTAATCTTGGAATGACATCACACCATTTTGCCGCATTCTTTTCATCAGAAGGAAGTCCCCAGGTCTAGCAACACTCAAGGGGCGGGATTCCACAGGGTGTGAACCCCAGGAGGGCGGGGGTTCAGGGGTTCCCTGAAGGCCATATGAGAGCCTGTCTGCGCCATATTGTAGTGGGAGGGCAGGATATTGAGCACGTTACAGAAATACATTTGTGTTCCTGGTAATAAATTTTAAAATGTAACAGTGCCATGTGTAGTCCCGTACTGCCTATTAAAAATAACACAAATGCCATAGTGGAACCTGGAAAAACCCTGACAGTTCCCTAAAGTGATAACATCATGAGCCTGGAAGTTTTGACAAAGTGTGTAGGAGGTCAGTAACTTTGAAGCAAGGATCTCTTTGCTCCAAAGACCTGGAGCCTGTGTCAGTGTGAAACGAAGGTATTCAGCCAGAGGGTAGTGCTGAAGACACTGACATTTTGGAAGGAGAGAGACAAAGGGGAGTCAGAGAAGTGGAATGCACTCTGAATGAGGTGGGAGAATACCCCAAAGGAAATGTAAACCTATTGTGAATTTTTGCTTAGGGGCAGTCCTGTCATTTCCTATTAGAGAGCAAAGTATCCAGGGGTTCTCTCTCCCATCTCAGTCCCCTGTCCCCTGCCTTCCTGTGACTGAAGGATTGAGACCTAAAGAGGATGGAGCAAGAGATAAGGCAGCAGCATGGAGCTAGTTCCATTGACACCTTAGCAGGAACCCCCCTCGATGGAAGAATGCTGGGGGCATCACTCACCTGCATGGCCTCACCCGAAAGGTCTGAGCAAGAGTCTGATATTCTCCAATGCCCTTCTACACACAAAAAAAAACATCCTGCTAACTAATTAGCTCTTGAGTCTATTGGCTGCACTCGATTTGGGAAAACAAGAGCCTGATCGTGAGTTTCTAACACATAATTGATTCCTCAGGCCAGGAGGAGAGAGGGGAGGGACTGGGTGCCGCCCAGCCCCAAGCCATGCACTGCAGCTCTGCCCGCAGCAAAGGCACGTTTCCTGCCTTTATCTCAGACTGCCCCAAGTCTGAGGTTTCTGTACTGCAGTTTACAGAGCCCGAGTGCTGAGGCGAAACCTACGGATGATATACGTAGCCTTTGTTTAGACTGCAGAGTCTGCAGGATCCTTATCTTTGCAGAAGCATCAGCCCAGGCTCCCTGATCTTCCCAGCAAGTAAACAGATTTTGGTCAAGTGCACCTGTAGGTTCCAGGAAAGAAAAGACTTCCAGAACATGCGCTCTGGACCACAGGAAACAGAGCAATACTGTGTGTCTCCTATCCGGGGTGCTCGTCACTGCCCTGCTCCAAAGTGGGAGACATGCTTACTGACTTTCCAGCTCACAAGTTCCAGTGCCTATACCCAGCCCTTCTGAGCTTTGCAGTGATCTCTGGAAGAAGCAGAGATGGGGTGTGCTTTGGGTCTTTGGAGGCTCGTTGAGGTGGCTGAAGCAACGCAGCGCTGGCAGAGGCAACATAAAGATGAGGTGACTTTTCCCCTATCTCTTCCAGCAGACCTGGATTCTTTTCTTTTCTTTTTTTTTAACTCCCTACTTTGTACATTTCATACCCATGACTCATTTATTGTGCAACTGGAAGTTCGTACCTCTTAATCTCCCTCCCCTATTTCTCTCCTTCCCCAGACCCCCAGCAGACCTGGATTCTCATTTCATCCCTTCCACTGTGTGGCTTTGGGTAAATGACATGTACCTGGAGCCTTATTAGTTTTCTCCTTTGTGAAATGCATATGAGCTTATAATCAGTATTGATGAAGTACTGTTTACAAACTGCCTAGCATGGAACCGGTGCGTAATAGGCACTCAGTAAACGCTGGCTTTCTCCTTCTTTTCCCCAGCAGATAGCAAGGGCTGTCAGTCATTACACCTATTCAATCCTGTGCCCTAATCTCCTCTCTCTCTCTTTTTCACCCTCATGTACCTTTCAGGATACTAACAGTTCCCATTTGCCTGGTAGAGCCTCCCACATAGGACTGGATGAAAAAGAGTGCCCACGGGCTGCGAAGCTCTGTTAGAAGTTGTCAGGATCGTCAGGAAAGAGGAGCCCAAATTAAAAAAACAAACAACAACAAAAAAAACCCTGCAAAGAATGTATAATCATATTAGTGAGGCAGACGAGAAGGTTCTGTTAGCGTCAGGATTATTAATGTGTCTGTGGCACCTGCAGCGGCCTGCCAGAATTTGGCTGAATGGAAGAGAACCCAGAAGATCTAGAGGTCAGAGGTCAGGTCCCGAGAGGAGCCTGGGGCTTACAGAGCAAGGATGATAGGGTCCCAGGCAAATCGGCAGACTGAAAAATAAAGTTGAAGGCTAAGAATTTGGGTCAGTGATATTCGTTATGATCTGATTGTTTCCCTGCATGCATGACTACGTCACTTCTCACAATCGTCTCTGACTTGGGCATTATTAACCTCATTTTGTAAATAAGGCTCACGGAAGTGAGGACTTACCCAGAGCCACAGAGCCAGTGAGTCATCTAATCACTCAAACCAGGGACTTGGGAATTGCATTTTGGTGCTTCGTCTGTTACGTCTGCTGTCGCAGACTTCATCAAGGGCACTGGAAGTCTGGTTAAAGGACAGGAAAATGCCTCTGTACTCCAGCAACCGGCTAGGACTTGAGAGTGGGGCAGAACTTCGTAGGCCAGGGCCTGTGTATTTGTCTCTTTCTCAGAAATAGAGCTGGTTTCAAAGAATGGGAAAGATCCCAGCGTATTGGGAGTGGACTGGCAAGCTTGGTTATGGGGTCCAGAGCGGGCTGTTACTTGCTGTTTGGTCGGTGCTGGTGATTCCTCAGAGGCTGACAGTTCATTGCAGGACAGAAACAGGACCCTCCTCATTTAACCTACAACTTCCAAGAGCAGGACTGATATTTCAGGTTTGGGTCAGCAATCTGTTGGGGGAGTTTACATTGTTTAGGTTTAAAGTAGCATCTCAGTTGTCAAAAAAAGCAAAAAGCAGCCCAATGTCTCCTTCTAAACCATGGTTGTAACTTTGGAGACATCAATGATATGTCTGTGAAGATCAATCTATTCTATTGTTATACATAGGCCTTTAAATATTGGTTATTCTTAAAGGTTTCTCAAATAAAATATGGTAGTAATATTAACAAAATACCATTATCTATGGGATGCTTGTTATGTGCAAGGATAGTTTCAGGGGGTTTACGTTTACTCATTTCATCGCAAACGATGCCTGAAGCAATTATTTATTATTCCCATTTCACAACCAAAAAAAGTGAGGCAAGAAGGTAGTAAACTTTGCCAAAGCCTACATGGCTAGATTCGGAGATAAGATGCCAACCCAGCCTGTCTGATTTTCAGAGCCTGGTACCGTTCACTACTCTGCTGTAATGGGTTTTCTATGAAAATGGAAGTAGCCGAATCAATCAACTCACAAGACAGACTTGAAAAACATCTTAATGCCTTAACTGTAATTACATAAAACCCTACAGAATATGATCCTGCCAGTGGAGGTTATCTGTCTTTGCATGCGTAACTTGTCAGATGGAAGCTCCGGAGCAGCAAGGCCCACAGCACTTGGGCCTCCTTTTCCCTCTCTTCGAAGACTCCAGCGAGGTTCGCTGCTATTGAAACTAGGATTTTCGTCTTAGGGGCGGCAACTGGAATTGCAGCTTATAGCTTCAGAAGGGAATCTAAGGAAGCAACGAGTTGTATCTCTAAGCTCTAAATAAACTAAGACCTTTATTCAAACATCTGTCTGGGGCTTCCCTGGTGGCGAGGTGGTTAAGTACCCACCCTGCTCGCCACAATTAAGGAAAAGCCTTAATGAAGGCTAAGAAGGCCATATGCGGCAATGAAGGCAATGAAGACCTAATGCGGCCATAAATAAATAAATTAGTTAATTAAAAAAATACATTAAAAAAACCATCTATTTGTCAACTGAAATGGAAGAAAGTTGAGAAGGCCAGGTGCCACCTTAGAGCAAGATTCGTGGACAAATAAATCTTAACTACTACTATTCAGAAGGCCTTTTGGCATTTTGTGTCCGTTTAGCTCTCATCCTGGCCCAGATGCAGTGGATTCCACAAGCTTATTCCAGCTTTGCTGGTGGTTACCTTTAAACTGTTTGGGAATTTTTATGTATTCTTCCTCTAGAGTCGTCTCCCCATAAAAGTCTGGCATTACACGTGGTAGAAAGAGAGAACATCCATTTGCATGATTGCCTGGGTGAGAAAATCCTACATACCGATTACTTGTCCATAAAAAAGCAGAAATCTGAAGAGGAACATATGACAATTCTGTAGGTTTAATGCAAAAAGATCAACTGGTATAGTATAAAGAGTAACAGTTTAGCCTCCCTAAAAGTGTACATCTGTATGCAAATGTTGACGATGCCGTTATACCACAAACTCGTTACCCTTGGAAAATAAGCAGGTGGTATTGCATTGTCTTTATGTTTCTGCAATAGTCAACACACAGGTTTCAGTTCATGACTTTTTTATTGTTGCAAAAGCAGCCAGGATGTTGCTTCTAAAGGAAGTATTAGCTTCAGAGGGGCAAACATAGGGTTAACTCACACACAAACAAAGGAACCGAGATGCACAACAGTGAGTAACTCTTTGACTCAGTTGGAGAGGCGCAGTGAGTTAGACATAGGCTTTCCATTCCATTCCATTCTCTTTCTGAGGATCCATAGGTAAATGCTGGACTCATGTTGAACTAGGAGTCGCTGGGTTCTCGGCAGGCTGAGGCTCGTGGGATGGAATTGCCCCTGAAAACTGAGTCACGCCAAACCTGAACAACAGGCATAGTGGGAATTCAACTAAGGCTCGAGGACATCCCGTTGGTCTGTTCCTTTCGTTCTTTCTGAGGTGGAGGTTCCCTTGGCAAAGTCCTGTGATGACACTGGAGAACTGGAAACCATGGCTCCTGACATCAGGGAGCTGCCCGTAAAGAGAAGACTTGAAGGCTAAGAAACAAGGAGCCGCACTGTTGCTGAGCACGCTCAAACCAGAGCAACTGGCCAGAGAGGGCAATCGAGGTGCCTGCTCCTGGGACTGTTTAACCCAGCCAGCTACTCCGATGCATGTGACATCGGCCCTTTCTTTCTGCCTGCTTCCCCCTCCAGTGGCCTGGCTTACCCAATAACAACTAGAAGTTAAACAGTGACTATATTGGTGCAACAGGCTGAGGTTAAGACCCTGGGCCAGCGAAGCTCATCATTCATTCCTGAGGCATTTACTGGACACTTCCTCTGTGCAAGGCCTTGTTCGAGGCACACAGACGAATCAGACATGGTCCCCATCTTCAGGGATCTTACAGCCAGCAGACGGAGGCAGACAAACCTGCAATTAGGGTACAAGGTAATAAACGCCAGGCCAGAGGTGTGCAGGGAGTCCTCTGGAAGCACAGTGGTGGGCCTTTCCAGATCATAAGTCTCAGGAAATAGGGAGTGTGATGGAGACAGGTGTTCCAGGCCTGTGCAAAGGCTCAGAGGTAAGAGGAAAGCATGGCACTCCAGTAGTAGCTCCAGAGGGCTGAAGTTTAGCATTTGGTGGAGGGGAGTGAAACAGAAAGCCCGGCTCAGGAAGGAATCTATTGTGATCCTAGGGGCCTAAATCAAGGCAGGAGCAGTGGGAATGGAGAGGAGGGGAGGAGGAAAGGAAATTCTAATGGGGTATGTGAGAGAGGAGCTGTGGGTGCCTTCCAGCCTCCTGCCATGGGTGTGTGCATGAATGCCGGTACCTGTCCGCCCATACAGGGGGTGCAGAAGGAGCAAGTTTGGGAAAGGAAGGATAATGAGATGCTTTGGATGAATTGACTTGTGGTGTGTCAGGGACATCCAAATGGAGATGACCATTTCATTCACTCTAACGCGGGGGCCTGGGAGATCGAGGAGGTGTAAGTGAAGGAGGTGTGAGTCGAAACCAGTGACTTGGATGGAGTTATTCGGTAAATAGTACGAGCAGACAGAAGCCTGAGGAACTCCCAACTCTCAAGGCGTGAGAGAGGCTGAACGAGAGGGGAGATGATGGGAACGCACTGGGAGAGTCGTGCGTTGCCTTAGAAGCCAAAAGAGAAAACGTTTCCAGAAAAATGAAGAGATTCGCAGTGCCCATGGCCACATAGGTCAAGAAAGACCAAGTCAGAAAAGATCTCCCAGATATGACAAATTGCAGGTTACTGGTGACCTAAAGTGAAAGCACCTGGCTGCAGGAGCAGAGAGAATATCACACATTATTGACTAAATGGTTGAGGCTTTGTCACATTGTCACAAGGGACAGACCCCAGGAATCCGGGTCTCTGGATGTTGGTTCTAGACAAAAGTATTAGGCACAACTGCCTACCTTGTTAAACAGAGAGCAATGAAAATACTTTATTGCCTATGTATTTGCACATAATGCCATGCTAAACGGAGGACAGGGAGAATTAAACACAGTTTATGCATTTTTTGTGGAGCTCACGTCAAGTGCATGAGTATCAAGGTGCTAAAATTGGGTAAATCGACCCAAAATAATCTTATTTTAATGGCTATTTCCGCAGAGTTGTGTTCTTACAGAATTCCAATCATAAGATACTTTAAACACGCCCAGAGGAGATGTTTCTGTATTCCGTTTGTAAATAACTGTAATCCAATCTTGATAATTTATGGTCGTGTTTAACCCTCCCTTTCAGTAAGACCTTCCTCATATCGCATTTTAGTCTTTTCTGCTATATCTTTAGGGCTCTCCTGGCTCATTCTGACCTCAGCGGATAACAGATGGTTACCTCTTCCATATATCAATCCTGCCTATCCTTGCAGATGAATAATACATTTCCTTCCTACTTGGAATTCCCCAGGCCAAATAACTCTAATAAAGCCTAAAGAATTGATCTCACAGAATACCAAGAGGATTAACTAGTTAACAAGTACTGGCTGTGGGTAGGCAGAGCAGGGTAGCACATGACAGAGGAGGTTTTTAATTTGGAAAGAGAAGTGTGCAAACTAGTATTCAGTATTACAGCTTTCAGTAGCTTTTTATGATATCTTCTGGAGCTTCACATGTGAATTTTCCCCCTCATTGGTGTGAATGAACTCCCAAGAAGTTTGGATTCAATGACTGCTGAGGTGCTTCTCTAAACACGCTGTGATTCCACGTAGACCACTTTTCCTCCCCTTGGTCTGAAGATTTGCACAGGAGAACCTGGTCATGGCAATGCAGGGAAGAGTGAGGGCATGTGCACTTTCTTAGCATTTTGCTGGCGGAGGTGGATACTGCTTTGGGCTGTTCCTGGTGTGGTCTGCTCTGTACAGTCTTAAGTCAGTCAAGGCTGAATCAGAAAATCATCAGAACTACAATTAGTTGCAACTGTAGGATAAAATAGGGGCCTTTCTGTATCATTGATCTGCTTCATAAAAAAGAAAACTAATATAATAATAATTATGTATACATAATATTGTAAATCACCTATACTTCAGTTTTTTCCTTCAGAAATGTACTTAATCCCTTCTAATATCTTTTATTTATTTATTTATTACTTTTTTTTTTTTTTTTTCCCCTGTACGCAGGCCTCTCACTGCTGTGGCCTCTCCCGTTGCGGAGCACAGGCTCCGGACGTGCAGGCTCAGCGGCCATGGCTCACGGGCCCAGCCGCTCCGCGGCATGTGGGATCCTCCCGGACCGGGGCACGAACCCGTGTCGCCTGCATCGGCAGGTGGACTCCCAACCACTGTGCCAACAGGGAAGCCCCTATTTATTACTTTTTAATTGAAGTATGGTTGACTCAATGTCATGTTAGTTTCAGGTGGATATCACATGATTCAGTTATATGTATATTTATATCTATTCTTTTTCAGATTCTTTTCCCATATAGATTATTACAAAATATTGAGTAGAGTTCCCCGTGCTATACAGTAGGTCCTTGTTGGTTATCTGTTTTATATATAGCAGTGTGTATATATTAATCCCAACCTCCTAATTTCCCAACCACCTATTTTTCAGTTTTTAAAAAGCCAAAATAATAAAAGCAGTGGATGGTAATGCTTAACTCTAAGTCAACTCAGGGTTTTACAACTGAAAATCATTAAAGGAAAGGTTCTTGATCCCTGGGACCATAAATACTGCAGTGACTAGACTTCTGCTCGCGTTCAACACATCCATAGCCACCTATAGATGAGCTGTGATTTCAGAAGTTTGTTTGAAATACATTTACTTCTAAGTCACACAAATCATTTAGCATTGTGTGATCCCAACCATAAATAATTCTCACCTTTAGGCAAGAAGACTAACATGGCGCTCCCTGTTTCCAGGTAGAAAAAAATACGTGCCAAAGAAAAAGATGGATACCTGTTAGCTTTGGAACCTCGTTTAGATATGCTGACTCCTGCCACTGAGAAGGAACTGTGTTACTGAGGAGGGGTGGAGAGCACTTGCTTCTCTTCCAAAATCGGCCACTGGGCAACTCTGAACAGTTCCCTTATATGTTTTGAGGCTCGGTTGTCCCTAGCTGCACAGCACTTCGTTTCTTTAGGGAATGTAAAGAGTGTTATTCATTCCAAATGGTTTTACTTGCTCTTCGTTGAAGTTATCAGAGAAAGTCACTCACACTTGTCAAGGAGGGGTTTGGGAGTGGATGGGGGAAAGGAGAGGAAAGGGCCACAAGTGTCATGGCATAGATAGTGTCAGGTACCTTGAGAACATTCAATAAGTACTTGCTGGCTTGTTGGCAAGCTTTCCGTTTCAAACTTCTCATCCATTGTGAATTTATCATTCCCTAGTTTTGGAGGAGTCTGCGAGATATTAGTTTCTCCTGGTGATTCGCTTATAGCTGACAGATCATCTTCCTAGTCGCCTGTACTCAGGGAGAAGGAGTCTCATGAGGCAACATTATAAAGGCCTAGCAAAAAAGAGGAAAAAGGAATCAGGCTATGTTCTAGAGAAGCACACCTGACCTGCCGAGGGGCCCGCAGATGACAGCCTTTGGTGATTGGAGGGTCTTGGGTCAGCCGTGGCCTAGCTTTTGGATCCTTGATTAAAAGGAAATGAGGATACCTGATCTTTCCCCCAGGATTTTCCTTTTATCACACCCAGAACTCACTTATTTTTCCCCTGTGATTCCATACCTGTATCAGGGTATCTGCCGGCCGCCTCTGACTTCCCTAGTTGTCACCTCTGACCTGAGTCTGGAAAGGAGTTCTCCATCCTCACTGTGCATCAGTCACCCGGGGAGACCTGCACCCAGCACCCTTCCCTAGAGGTTCCCATCATTTGGATCAGGGTAGGGCCCCGGTCTCAGCATATTTTAAAAGCGTTCCAGGTGATTCTCATGTTCACGTGGGGTTGAGCGCCACCGCTTTGCAGCAGAGGCAGGTTTGTTTTTTTCCCCGTTGACTCGTCAAAGTGAGAAAAATTGGGGACAAAACAATACAGAATAAAACTGAGTTTTTTCTTTCTCATCAAAAGAGGCTAGGCTTTGTGTCCTGGAGATCTGGGGCTTCCTTTTGCTCTGAGGACTTTTATTTCCCAAAGTCTCTTGGAGGTGAAAATTTGAGTGGTCCTCGTAGGGGATGGGTCCCGAGACTTGGACAGGGTGAGGCCAAGTTGCCAAGCCTGGCGAAGCCTCGCTTTGGAGGCTGGAGAGAAGGGCGTGGCAGGGGCTTCACAGGTAGCAGAGACCTTCAGCCCTGCCCGTATACTACCCAGGAGATGGTAGGGTGATGGAGAGCAAGATGCTGATTCTGAAACACCAAGAACTCGGGGACCACAGTCTCTGTGCCTAAGAAGGGTAAAGAACTACTGGATCCCTGCCCGCAAATGGACCACACAGACTTAGAAAATGAGCATCTTGGCGGCAATCTTGATGGACTTAGGACCAGCTGCTTTGCTCCAAATTTTGTGGACTGTATAAATCTCCTAGGATTGTTACCCAGCCCTGGGGAGGGGAAAGCTTCCCTGAACATGACTGAGATTGAAATTATTGCAAGTCAGGATTCAGAGCCAGACGTTACTATATTTAGAAAAAAAGGCAATATGGCATTTTTTTTTTTTAGATATGAGGGATGTGGAATAAATACTACTCTGTGTAACAAAAGGAATTAAGCAATCCAATTAAATAACCCCATCTCATATGCTTTTAATTTTATTGGGTTTTCATTAGATTTTGGTTTGCCCAAGAACTCTGAGGACTTTTGTTGCAGAAGGGCACTTGCATTTTCTGAGGCTGTTCGTAGAACGTAGTGCTCTCTGGAATTTAAAAAAAAAAGTCTCGGCAGGATTTAGGGGCGGCAGTGGTAGTGAATGGTGGAGTGTGGACAAAAAGAATGACCCTGGGGTTTGAAGTTCTATTTGCACTTGACTAAGATCAAGAAACAATTGGATGTTTATCCTTTATTTAAGAAAGAGGAAGCTACCCCTTCAATGAAAGTCTTCCAGCTGCAACCACCCACCTGCCACCAGCCCCAGTAAGGTGAGAAATTGAAAAAACAGCATTGCTAAGTGGGAGTCGTGTCAATTATTAAATTACTGAAATGCTTTCTTCACCAAGGAGCCTCCGTATAGTGGGAAGAATGTGGGTTTTGGAGTCACACAGAACAAGATTGAAATCCCCACTTGCTAGCTCTGAGGCATTTTTGTCTTCTCAGGACCTAGCAGTGCATGGCGTATAATAGGCATTAATAAATACTTCATAAATTAATGAATAATGCATGAACGAAAGCAATAGCTATCTGACTCCAGGCCATTACTTAACCACATCTGAACCTATGCCCAAGTGGCTTTACCTGTAGGACAGGCATACTGATTACTAACATGATGAGGTTTTTGCAATCTTATAAACTATGAAGTTTTTCAACCTGTGCCTGGTAGGTTCTCCTTATATTTCTTCGCCTGCTAGCACACACCTTCCCTCAGCACCGTGTATTTGCTGATTTGTGATAGGAAGAGCCTCACTGAATTGAAACCATCAAGTATGGGACATTGTTGCACACAGGAGCCAACTTTTAACCCCAGACTAGACTCTGAGAACTGAACGCTGAGTCCTGCCCCAGGAGGATGTGTCAGAGTGAATCCCTGTTCGTAGGAACAGTCTCGGCTCAGCTTGGCCTGGCTTTCATGGGTCCTCCGTCTCTTCATGAGGTGTGTCTTATGATCCCCGACAGTGTCTGGTTTTGATTCCTGACTTTCAGGTCCTCGTGGCCTACAGCTTTTTACTCTGCTTTGACCAACCGTTCTGATCCACTGTTTCTTCTCACCTTCCTGATTTTCATTCAACAAGCATCTGTGGCATGTTGGCCACGTGGTAGGTGTTAGGGATACCACACAAACAAGGTGGAGATGAGCAGATGTAATCCTTGCCTTCCAAGCAGGAAAAAAAAAATCTGGTGAGAGGGGATTTCAATAAGAAATCCAAGAGGGGTAAGTTCTCTGATAGAAGCACATACACAGGAGCTCAGCCTGGACAGAAAAGGCGTCAGGGAGGAGGGAGAAGTACCTCAAATATTCCTGGGTTCTTTTGTCTTACTCAGATTCCTCTGGTCCTGAATTATATTATCCTCTCTGCAAACCACTACCGCAGAAAGCCCATTTGAGCCAATCTATATGATGATATAGTCACCCACTTAGATTGGGGGCTCCAGGAGGGCAGACGCCTTGCCTTTGTTCGCCACTTCACTCCAGGACATGAAACAGAATCTGATGCATCAGTAGGCACACAAATATTTCTTAAATGATTGTGTGTAAGCTGGAAGACATGGATAACTTTTTAAAGAAACTAGTCCTGGACAGTTCATAGGGCTTTATGCATCCTTCACCTATGAAAACACTTCTTTTGCCTTTAAGTGATCTATTCTCAAAGACTTAGCCATCTGAATGTCAGCGCGTAAATTCCATTAGAACCTGTTGGCTTCATCAAGCATCCTTTTCAAAAAAGGAACAGTGTTCCCTAGCTATTAGATTGTGTATGGAAACTGCTGGGTGCTCTGTTCTCGCTTTCAGATGCGACATCTGTCGGTAAGTTGGAGCGATTCTGGGCACACACGGAGTAGTCAGGTGTATCTTACATGTAGGATACTTGAGTTTTGTTTGCTTTTTCTACACATCTTAAAGGGGAAAATTTGAGACAGCTCCCTGTCTGAGGCACTGCCTTATGCTAGTAGAGAGAAACTCCAAAGTTAGTTTATGTCCCAGAAACAGAAACAGATGGTCCTGTGACCCACTCCCCCGAGCATAGGGATTGTTAGAAGATTTGACTTAAAAGGGGTTGACTGTCAAGGCTGAATTGCATGGCCTAGGGAAGGCATTATGCCTCAAGTCAGAAGCCACAGATCCCAGAACCAATGACAAAAGCAAAGGAAATTGACCTAAAGGATAGATCTGATCACATAAACACGCAGGTATCGTTGCACAGTTCATCAAGGTCTCTCAGTAGTGCTGTTGGTAGAATCAGAATGGGATACTCTGTGTCTTTCTGGGGTTACGGTGCTCAGGGTGTATCAAGATGGAGAAGGTGTGCAAACTCATCAGCTGTTACAATACAAACGTGGGAAGTTGAAGTGTGCTGGTGAAACCCCCTTTTTCTTTTTTAAATTAAAAAAATTTTTTATTTTATATTGGAGTATAGTTGACTTACAATGTTGTGTTAGTTTCAGGTGTACAGCAAAGTGATTCATTTATACCTATACCTGTATCTATTCTTTTTCAGATTCTTTTCTCATATAGGTTATTACAGAATATTGCATAGAGTTCCCTGTGCTATACAGTAGGTCCTTGTTGTTTATCTATTTTATATATAGTAGTGTGTATATGTTAATCCCAAACTTCTAATTTATCCCTCCCCACTCCCTTTTCACTTTGGTAACCGTAAGTTTGTTTTCTAAGTCTGTGAGTCTGTTTCTGTGTTGTAAATAAGTTCATTTGTATCATTTTTTTAGACTCCACATATAAGTGATATCATATGATATTTGTCTTTGTCTGACTTCCTTCACTTAGTATGAAAGTCTCTAAGTCCATCCTGTTGCTTCCAGTGGCATTACTTCATTCTTCTTTATGGCTGAGTAATATTCCATTGCATATATGTATCACATCTTCTTTATCCATTCCTCTGTTGATGGACACTTAGGCTGCTTCCATGTCTTAGCTATAGTGCTGCTATGAACATTGGGGTGCATGTCTCTTTTTGAATTGTGGTTTTCTCTGGATATATGCCCAGCAGTGGGATTGAAGGATCATACAGTAGCTCTATTTTTAGTTTTTTAAGGAACCTCCATACTGTTCCATAGTGGCTGCATCAGTTTACATTCCCACCTTTTTAAAATTAGGTCCAGAGCAATGGTAGATCCAGAGACTCCCCTGCCACAACTATTATCGACCCCTGCTCCCTCTTAGGTTAGACATCGAACGTCATGATTTGTTTTAGTGTTCTAGCTTTTTCCCTCTCGCTCTTCATCCCGGCTGATGTGCCTAAAGAAGAAAGAAAGCAAAGGGGTGTGTGTATGCTCCCAGGTGTGGTCACTGGTGTAGGGGAGAAGGATTCAAAATATCAAGTTACAAATAATTTTATTAAAACAAAACAAAGCAAAACCCTTCCTGTGGGGCCTGAAATTCCCTCGGTACCAACTAGATCATTATTTTTCTATCCTGTGAGAATCGAAAATTTAAATACATTGACCATTATATCTAGGAGAAGATGTCATAGGTCACTGCATTCTTCCATGTCGCATAGCAGCATGTTCTATCTGAGAGGGACTTAATTGCATATGGGAACCCTAGTGCCTGCGGATCTCCCTAATAAATTCAGGGAGGGCTTTCCTCTTTGCCTTCTCCTCTGCAAGTTCCAAAGGGTCCAAGCCATGGGGGAGGCTGAGTCGATTTTATCATCAGACTTCAAATTCAGCCTTCTCGGCAATGGGAAAAGTTTTAAAGAGGAAACGGGACACTTCTTTTGCTGAAGAAGTGTTGCTGGGGCATAGAGGGCCAGAGGGTTGTAGGCTGTGGGCTGCTTCTTTTGTTTGTCAGCCCTTAACATAAGCAATTCCAGCTGAAACTGAGGAGTGTTTGGACGCTTCCTGTAAAGGACTAAAAGGGTGTGATGAATTCATCGGTTTTGGAGGGCACTGTATTTAATAGGAAATAAAACCACTAGTCTTTTATTTGGTGGCGGAGTGCCTACCTGTACCAGGCACTGTTTAGGCCATTGGAGGTACAGTGGTGAGCAAAACAGTATTCATGGAGGTTACATTCTAATGAAGGAGGAAAGAGATAAGAAACAAACAAGCACACGTTCTTAGGCGGTAAGTGCTAGTGCAGAAAGAAGGAAGATTAAGCAAAATGGGGAGTGCAGAGTGGGAATGGGGTTGTAATTTTATATTATCAGAGAGGCCTGGGAAGGCCTCTCTGATAAACTGACACTGAGCAGACACCTAAAAGAAGTGAGGAAAGGAGCCCTGCAGGGATCTGGAGAAGAACATTCTGGGCAAAGAGAACAGCCAGTGCGAAGGGTTGCGGGGAGGAGCATGCTTCAAAAATTTGAGCTCCTAGAAGGAGGCCAGTGCAGCTGAAACTAAGCAAGCAAAAAGAGTGATAGAGGAGGGATCACAGGCAGGTAGACCTATTTTTAGGACCTCGTAGGCCACAGTGAGAATTCTGCCTTTTTCTTGAGTAAGACAAAGCCCCTGGCGGGTTTTGAGTAGTGGAGAGACATGATCTCAGTTAAAAGCCTTCCTCTGCCCACTGTGTCGAAAAGAGATACGAGTGGGGAATAAGTTCAGAGGTGATTGCAGTAATGGTGACAAGAGGCGATGGCATGACCAGGTGGTGGTGGTGAAGAGGACGCAAGATGGTCCAATCAGATGTATTTTGAAGGTAGAATGGGTGGGATTTGTTGCTGGTGTGAAAGTGAGGTGAGAAAAAAGAGGAATTAGTATGACTTAAAGGTTTTTCTTTTGCCTGAGCATCTAAAGCATGGAGTTGCCACGTCCTGAGATAGATCACAGGAGGAACGTACAGGGGAGATGATTAGGAATTGGGCATATTAAGCAATGGGAGATACAAGTCTGGAGCTCAGAGGAGAAGTTTAAGCTGGTGATACAAATGTGAGAGTCATTAATATTAATGACTACATATGGTTTTTAAAGCCATGAAACCAAATGAGATGACCAGGGAGGGGAGTTCAGTTAAAGAAAACAACTCTGAGGAATAGTCTGGGAGCACAACTCCAGCATTACACAGGCTAGGCCAGCCAAGGAGCTGGAGAGGGAACTGCTAGTGGATAGGAGCAAAAAGCTAGAGAAAGTCTACCCTATGAACCAAATGATGAAAGTATTTCAAAAAGGGAGGAATGATAAACTATATCATCTTTGTCTCTTGGGGTCCTGTCATTTCCATTTTATTGCATTTCGCAGCAACCCATGAGTAGTAAGGAACCAGAGATAGGAGCCATTCCTAAGTTTTGACAGATTGGAAAAACAACGAGTTCCAAAGGTGTAATCGTACTAAAACCAAAACAGACAATAGCAACAGCAAACCCCTAGAAATGGTATCCTTAGAGGCACAACATAATGTCAGCCTCTAGAGCTGGACATCAGGCGAGTTAATCTCCTCCCTCAGTCACCACCTTTGGCTTCATAATTTTTTAAATGGGATTAAGAATATCTGTAGGTCTCATAGGGCCATGGTGGAAGCGAACGGGGTATCATAGAGCCTTTTATGTATCCCAACGATGTCCATGCTGGCATTATAGACCCTGCAAGTAAGAAAATACAGAAGTCTCTTTATGGTGCAATTTTTATACATAAATATTTTGTTAATATTATGAGTTGTTTTCAAAATATATGATTCTTTCATTAAATTCACAAATATTTGTGCTTTTCTACTCAGTGCCAGGCCCTGAGGATTCACGGGGAAACGAGAGGCCCCCGCTCCTAAGGAGCTTCGACCCTAAGGAAGCAAAGAGTTAAAATGATTGATACTTAGAATGTCCAGTAGACTGCCAGTGCCATTAATCCTTGTGAAAGCATCTGCGGATGGTCTCGTCATCCCAATAGCCCACTTATTTTTCATTTAAGAGATGCTTTGGGGTAAAGCCTTAGAATGAGCCCTGTTACCCATGTCTGTATATATTTAGCAGGTAGGTCTAACTGTATCGGTTCCCAGAATTGTGCCTGATGTTCAAGATGAGTGGCTAGGCCACATATTCCTTTTTAAAGCAATAAATGGTTATAGATTGTCCTCTGCAGTCATATCTGCACTTAAACGTGGACCATGAAATCTGCTAGACTGCACTCTGTCCCACGTGCTCCCGCGCTTCTCTATACCAGTGATGTGCACAGCTCACTATGGGGCTGTCATCAGCTGCCTGATGATCCACCTCAAATAGGGCTGTCAGCCATTTTGTTTTGTCCCAGAGTCCTTTGCGAATGACCCAGAGAGAAGAGGGAGAGCCAAGGTGCCTCTGGCCATCAACTCCGAGATGGCGAAAACGGACACTCCAGTCCTTGGGCTGGGAGGCAGGGGGTAAGAAAGGAGCAGTAGGGATAGAATAGGCAAACCCCATTCGTTTTCAAGTTCAAAGTTCTTTAGCTAGCAGAGTACAGAAAGAACTTTACTTTGTCAGAGGCGACCTGTGATAATATGAAATCTCAGCAAAGAGAGCTGAAGGCTGTAGATTCTTGTTCAGGGACAGTCAGTCAACACCAGCACAGGCTCAAGCTGTGACAGGAGCAGCTGGTGCCCGTGAACCACATAGCTTGGAGGGATGCTGATATATGATATACCTTGGATTTTAATCTTTTTCTCCCCTCTGCTACAAGTTTGGGGATGATGGTCACTCCTTCCATTGTTATAGTCATGGGACACAGGGAAATTTGGTTTTCTTCTTTAGTTCTCCGGCTGTTCTCTCTGGCATCGTGCTCTGTGATTTGGTTACTTTATAAGTCGTATGGCCACGTGAGAGGGCTGGGCTATATCTATTTTTATTGACACCATCACCATGGGCCTTAGAGTCTGGAAGACAAGTTTCAGACCTATTGCTAAGGTCAGTCTCTTGGAGTCGAGAGCCAATTTGGCACCATGGTAAAGAGGACAGGCTCCTGATTCATGAAATCCTAGGTTCAAGGTCAGAATCTGTCACTTGCATGCTCTGCGGTGTTATTAATTAACCTCTCTGTGCCTCGACCGCTTTATCCACAAATAGAGAGAATATTAGTACCCATCCAAGGGTGGTTGTAAGGATTAAACTGAGATTTTGGAACATGGTGGCACATCATGGCTGTTCATTAAATGGTCATTCATTAAAATTGGCTAATTCCTTAGAGCTTTGGTCTCCTCATTCTCAGAACGGTTGTGTTGATATGAGTGTTAAATAATCTGGCGGGAAATTTCAGCAGAGTGTCTGGTATGGAGTGACTGGTTATTATTATCAGTAATAATAACAGCTAAGCAACAGAAACTAGAAAATTTTGAAATGGACTCTAAGGCCTCATCGTTGCTTGTTCCCTATTACTTCGTTATGTCAACGTCTGTTCTCTTTTGATGAGATTACTCAGTTCTGACTCGCCAGTGAAGCAGGGACCCTTTCTACACTAACTGTTGTTACGTGAGAGTAGAGAAATCTCTTCTTTTAATCGGATTCCGTATCCCAATCAGTCAACGTGATTTTACCAAACGCATTATGTTCCCAGCTTGGCTGGGGAAGCAGTTTTCTGCTCTAGCAGAGTTTGTAAATAACTGGGGTTACAAGGTGAAAACACGCCCATTCAATAAGTTATAACTGGGTGTATAATGTGTATAAGGTGCCATGCTTGTGAGTATCCTGATAGGTGTAAACTTGAACCAGATGGGGATCCTGCCCTCAAGGGGTACAAAGTCAACCGAGAGGAGCTGAGAGAGACCATGGATATAGAGCCTGGACTGGCTACCAGGCTCTACCCCTTGCCACCGTGAGACCTTAGGCAAGTTACTTAACTGCTCTGCACAGGGGCTTCTCATTTGTCAAACAGAGATTACAATAGTACCTACATCATAATGTTGATGTGAAGCTTAAATGGGTTATGGTGCATAAAGCACAGTGCCTGTTACACAATAAGAGATTAGCAAACGTGAGGCATTTCCAAATATAACATGGAGCTGGGGATAAGACATGCATATGAATAATCATAATGCAAGAGTAGGGTGATAATTGCTATGGAAGTTCGGCAGGAGAGGTGACATGACCTGGGCTTCATAAAGGATGTGGTATTTGAGCCAAGCTTGGGAGGCTAGGGAATCTACGAACTTGGAAAAATAGGGCAAATCATGGCAGCTTTAGAATTAGAGACAGCATGAGCAAGGGCGTGGAGGTAAAGAAGGCCAAGGACGTCTGTAGGGAAGAACTTGGGAAGATAAGTTGGAAGGTGAAGGTCCTCATATGCTAGTTCAAGAAATTTATATTTGTTTTATGGATAGTGTAGAGAGTCATAGTGGATTTTCAGCAGGAAAATGACAAGGTAGGAGCTATGCCTCCAGGAACAGACCAGAGGAAGAATGTTCTGGGTTTTGTTATAGCCTTGTCCTGGGCTCTAGAACTCCAGTCTCTCCTTCCTCTGGCCTATTTGCTGTAAGACAGGAGGGAGAGGAGGCTCATAGATAGACAGGGGGTGATGATGCTGAACCTGGGCTGCAGAGGGGTTGGATGTGTCATGAACAAACACAGGAAACATAAATTAATAGTAGATGGAAAAGGAAGCCTTTTGATGCGTTGGGACATATTGCTTTGAGGTGTTGATAAGTCCATGGATCAACCTAGGAATAGGTGGAGGTTTGGGACCTTGGGATGCCTTCAGGTTGGAGGTACAGATGGCATAACGACTTCTCAGAATAAAACTGGAAGCCTGAAGAATGGATGGGATTGCTAAGGGAAAATGACAAAGACCTGTCCTTGGGCGATCCCTATATTTAAGGGTAGCTGGAGAAAGGGAACATGGGAAGGATCCATTGGAAAGGTAGGAGAACTTAGGAGAATACAGAGTCGAATGAAGGGATGGAGGGATTTCAAGAAGGAGCATTTCATGGAGGTGAGCAAGACTTATTTGGGAGGCAGTAGGCAACAGGAATGGAGGAGAGATAAGGTTAGAGGTAAAGGGGAGAACTCAACAGTGGTGGGGAGGGACGCTTTAAAAGCCAGACAGAGGGCTTCCCTGGTGGCGCAGTGGTTAAGAATCCGCCTGCCAATGCAGGGGACACGGGTTCGAGCCCTGGTCCGGGAAGACCCCACATGCTGTGGAGCAACTAAGCCCGTGTGCCACAACTACTGAGCCTGCGCTCCAGAGTCCATGAGCCACAACTCCTGAAGCCCAGCGCCTGGAGCCTGTGCTCTGCAACAAAAGAAGCCACCACAATGAGAAGCCCGTGCACCGCAAGGAAGAGTAGCCCCTGCTCACCGCAACTAGAGAAAGCCCGCGTGCAGCAACAAAGACCCAACGCAGCCAAAAATAAATAAATAAAATAAATAATAATTATTTAAAAAAAAAAAAGCCAGGCAGAGACCTTTTGACTTATTTGGTAGAAATCCAGAAACCTTTATGTGATCTTACAGAGATTATTTCCTGGGGACCTAGGGGATTCATACCCCTCACCCTTAACGACAGAGGCTGGGTCTGAAAGGTCTCACCATTACTGATTATTGTGCCCTCTTACAGATGGAAGGTATTATTATTTGATATTGACTGTGTTGGATCTGCTATTAAGTCCTACAAAAAAGGACAAATTTTATGGTCTGGTTCCAGTGAATAAAGATTCAAACAAGCTGAGAATGCATTACCAAAAAAAACCCCCATAAATTTATAGTAGAACAAAACTTCAAAATTGTGTTGTTTTCTCTATCAAAAAATCAATCATTTTCCTTGCTGGGGTGGTGGAAATAATGGAGCTGGCAGTGCCCTCTTGGAACTAGACGTCTTGATGAAGGGGAAAGCAAGAATAGTGGAAGAGAATGAGAACGCAGGCAAGCGAGGAGATTGCATCTATAGAGTGAGATAGTCTAGTTTTGGATTTTAGAACTGGAATCATTCTAGGTTATGACAGGGAATGTTCATTAGAGTGTGTTATTAAAACAGAGCGGCAGTCATTAGGTCTAGGTGTTCTTCTTGAATAGATTGTCCACATGAACCTTGAAGCTACTTGAGATGATGGCAGAAGCAGAGTGGAGAAAGGCTGTGGGCTGGGCTCTCAGCTGTCAGCTCCATCATGACAGTATTAACAGATCTCCTCTTATAAAACCTGGTGTACTCCACGGTAGCCTGGAAGAATTCTGTGCCCTTGGAAGGTAGTCAGTACCTGTGTGGTGAAATCACACAAAAATGTTTATCAAAGTTCCTGATTGTCATTAAGAGTCAGATAAATGGTGGGAGAAGTAACTAGTCTGTTGATAGATTGCCAGAGAAGATGTGGAGATTGGCTATCATGTGTCTCAGACTAGAAGAGTGTTTGTACCTGAGTAGAAGAGGAATGATCTGAGTTGGCACTGGATGTGAGGAGAGCGTGAGCTTCTGGGGAGAGGAGATAACAAATGTGGAAGAAGTTCCAACCTTCAATTAAAGGGGCTTCCTTGGAAACGGAATTATCTGGAAATTCCCAGGTTTGCTTTAAATCAAAGGGAGAAAGGAAGTGAGATAACAAGAGGGGAGAAAGTATACATCAGTATAGGGATCAATAAACTAGATAGGGCTGGTAACTGGGGGGGACTTGTGTTCTGTGTTTCACTAGGGAGTGAGAGAATTCATGAGATGGGTTAAATGAACTCATCTTATGATTCCAAATGGTGCAGAGATTTCCGGTCAAGCGCTCCAAGGATCCAGATGTCTGTCTATTGAAGGTTTGTGGAGATAATAGCTGCTGTCTGGAGCGAAGGCAGGTACGGGCTGCCACGCCAGATGGCGTCTGTAGCCAGGTCAGCACGGAGCATACGGTTCCAGACAGCATGTGGAAAAATGCGAAAGTGTTTGGAGAAGGGTGTCCCCCACAGTGCTGACTTGGACAGCACCTGTACATGGGTGCTCTTTAGGAAGTGGTTGCTGAGCCAGGGCAATTCTTTTTTTTTTTTTAATAAATTTATTTATTTACTTTTTGGCTGCGTTGGGTCTTCGTTGCCGTGTGCGGGCTTTCTCTAGTTGCGACGAGCGGGGGCTACTCATCATTGCAGTGGCTTCTCTCTGTGGTGGAGCACAGGCTCTAGGCACGCGGGCTGCAGTAATTGTGGCTCGCGGACTCAGTCGTTGTGGCTCGCGGGCTTAGTTGCTCTGCGGCATGTGGGATCTTCCCAGACCAGGGCTCGAACCCGTATCCCCTGCATGGCCAGGTGGATTCTTAACCACTGCGCCACCAGGGAAGTCCCCAGGGCAGTTCTTTTATTTCATCAGTTGATTGGCAGCCTAGGTTGTGAGGTTGTGAGTTATAGCACAGGTCAATTTCAGAAGACAACGATCCCACGGCAGCTAGTGCAAGGTGGTTTGGGCACTTTGGGGTGGAAAGAGCATGAGAAAGGAGATCATGGAAAGAGATTCTCTAAGACACATATTGGAAAGAAAACCCTGTCGACTTTCACTGGTTCGTGAAAAGTCTGGTCCATAGAACCACTCCTGTGATTTCCAGATTTTCCTGTTTTCACTGGGGAGTGGTGCGTAGGTGGGAGATATTTAGATATTTCTCAACAGGGGTCCTCTTGACATTTTGGACAGGTAAATTATGTGTTATGAGGACTGCCTCTTGCAGTACAGACCATTGAACGCCCACGGCCACTGTTTTGTAGCACTCTTCCATCAACTCAGAGTACTCCCCCACGGCCTGTGCCCCTTAGGGAGGATGGTGTCACCGCTGGTTGCTGTGGGATCTGGGGGAGACTGCCCCCCGGGGAAAAACTTCATCCTTGTCAGAGATTTCCCTGAGCCCACATGTTGAGAATAGTGGTATTCTGGAGTTTTCTTCTGTCTCAGTTCGAACGAAGACTGAATTCTGGCTTCACTAGACGCAGAGGCTTGAATTTATTACTGACTCAATTTAGTGATGAACAGTGACATTTCAGTGCTAGTGAAAGTGTGGAGCTTTTTTTAATTCCCTCAGTCTGCACCTCGTATGTCTGTGGTTTGTGGCTTCTCGAATTTCCCTGCTGCCCCTAGCCAATCCCTGGGCACCTACAGCCATCTTTCTGGGGGTTGGTTCTATTGACTCTCTTCATGTTCCCACCAAGTAGAGGATTTCATTTTTCCACATGACCACATAGGCTGTAGACACAGGTGAAGAAAACCCGTGCCCATTTAGTATGCCTTTCCAATACTCCAGGACAGACACTAACACCGGGGACAGGGGAGTGAGACGGGGAACAGGACAGCCATTGCTAAGGAGAAAGCTCACCTGGTGCTTCTCTGGTTACTCCTTTTTTTTTTTTTAACATCTTTATTGGGGTATAATTGCTTTACAATGGTGTGTTGGTTTCTGCTTTATAACAAAGTGAATCAGTTATACATATACCTATGTTCCCGTATCTCTTCCCTCTTGCATCTCCCTCCCTCCCACCCTCCCTATCCCACCCCTCCAGGCTGTCACAAAGCACCGAGCTGATCTCCCTGTGCTATGCAGCTGCTTCCCACTAGCTATCTACCTTACGTTTTGTAGTGTATATATGTCCATTAACTTCACCATGCCTGGAAATCTTTTTGATGTTTGCAACCCAAAGTCAGGCGGTAGTCGAGAGAGAGCATGTGGACTGACAGGTGGGAGGAGTAAGGAGGGAGTGGTTGGTAAGGAGAAGGTTTTCCTCTCCGCCTCAGGCAGGGTTGAGCACGAGGTGAGCATATTAGTGTAAATGGAGGTCAGCCTCATTTCTGGACCATCAACCAGAGGAATGCCATTCAAACAAGGTGTCTGCAGTTGGAGGAGGGCTGCTTTTGAGACTGATGCCTCCTTGGGAATCCAGAGTGGCTCCCCCACTCGGCCTTCAGCATCTCCTTCCAGCCTGGCTCCTCCAGGTTTCTTTCTGTCTTCCTCTCCCATATGTCTGACACCCATCTGCTGCCTCTCTCCACAGCCTCCTCTGTCACCTCCGGCAGGTGTGTTATCACTGCATGCACCCCCTTCCCCCGACAAAACACGTCTCTTCTCTCCCTGACATAAAATGGACTTTCCCTCCACAACTCCCACCTCCTTCAGATCTCTGCTGTTGTCTCTGTCTCCCTCCATCTCACCTCATTGTTTCATTGTTTCTTTGGAGAGATCGCTTAGTTTTACTTTCACGTTCACTCAAGTGTTGAAACCAGCTGCTCGCTTGGATGGTGGGCAGTTTGTACATTTCACAAGTGAGGCTCACGCGGTGTATTTAAGTAGTACCTCTGTTCCGTGTACTTGCTCTCTCTGACGCCACCCCAGATTTGAGGAGAGTCCTAACTCAAGAGAGGAGCTCGGTGGTGCCACGAGAAGAACGAAGTCTCCTTTATCTAATATTCAAAGACATGTGCCCCTCAGCGCACCTGGTAAAGGCACAGCGAGGTGCCCTGGGGGCTTGGCTCTGCGTGGGGATGCAGCCCCCTCCCTGCTCACGTGGGTCTCTGTTCCCCCGGCAGGAAGATGAAGTGGTCCTCCAGTGCATCGCCAACATTCACAAGGAACAGAGGAAGTTCTGCCTGGCAGCTGAGGGACTTGGGAATCGCCTGTGCTTCTTGGAACCCACTTCAGAAGCCAAGGTGAGGTTGACTGTCTGCCCTGGACCTTCCCGTTTGGCACCCCAAAGTCGTCTAGGGGATGGGACTGCTGGGATATGGTGGTGAGGGTGATAAGGATGGTGAGGAAGAAATCTGAAAGGACACATTTATTTTTAAAATGGGAAGCACATCAGAGCACTGTCTTTCAGTGTTCAGCAGGACACGGAGGATGCTTTGAGGTCATTGTCAGTCTTCATGGAGGAGGTTCTTTTAGTACCTCCAGCGCACCTTCCTCGTTGTTAATTCCTAGAAATCTGAGTGCGTGTTCTGTACTCCCAGCGATCGTTTTATTGCTACAGGGACTCATATCCTTGGACCTGTGTTACACAGCAAGCTCATCACTTTCAGCTGTGACTGTGCTGAGATTGTTGTAACTGCCTGCTGTGCCCTGGGGGCAGAGAGGAATGTTTGCTCTGGTTCCCACCTGCGGGGTGGCATGTAACATCATCTCTCCTCAGCCAAACTTTGCTTCCTGCATTTTCAGTTGCTTTCTGATTTTCCTGAACTGTATGTCAGGTGGATCTGTGTGCCCAGTGTTCTCACAGTACTTTGTAGTCCTGGAAAGACCTTTATATCAGTCAGGGTTTTCCAGAGAAACAGAACCAATAGGATCTCTCCCTTTTTCTAGATAGGTGGGTGGATGGATGGGTGGATGGATGGATGGATGGATGGATGGATGGATGGATGGATGGGTGGATGGATGGATGGATGGATGGATGGATGGGTGGGTGGGTGGATGGATGGATGGATGGATGGATGGATATATATGGATTTATTTTAAGGAACTGGATCTTGCAATTAGGGAGGCTGGCAAGTCTGAAATCAGTAGGTTCAGATCAACTGGAAACTCAGGAATTAATGCTGTCTTAAGGCAGATATTTTTTCTCCTCCAAGAAACCTCAGTTTTTATTCTTAAGGCTTTCAACTGATTGGGGGAGACCCACCCACATTATCAAGGGTAATCCCCTTTAAAGTCGACTAATTGCAGATGTTACTTACATCTACAAAATGCCTTCACATCAAAACCTAGATTGGTGTTTGATTAAATAACCGAGTACTGTAGTCTAGCCAAGTTGGCGCACAATTAACCATCACCCCTCCACGCTCAGTTGTTCTTACAGAATCTTTTTAAATTTTAAATCAGAAGATGGTTACATTTTCCAGTGAGCCCACCTGATTGATATGTCATTTCTCCATGTGAACATACACAACACAGGCACACATGCAGAGTCTGTGCTAATCGTAGCGCAGCAGATGTGCACCGTGATGGCTGTGTCTCCCAGAAGCCCTCTCTTCTCCCTCACCCTGCTCCCTCCCGTGTAGGTCACTGATCCACAAGCACAGACATATGTATGTCAGTGGCATGTAGGACAGGGTCACGTTCAAATGAATGCCAGAGCAAAGAGACAGGGAAGATTTTTATCTTTTTAAAGGTCTTAGGCTTGATTTCCCTGAATCCTTTTCTCATTTACTTTTGTTCTTAGCTAGGTTTTTTTCTTTTCATTCCCAGCAGTCCGGGATAATAGGAAGCTCATTAGATTATAAGTCAAGAAGTTAATTCTCAGCCATTAGCTCATCATGTGACCATGAGCAAGTCGCTCAGTCTTGTTTTCAGCTTTCTCACCTGCCGGAGAAGATGCAGCCTGGTGCAGTAGAAAGAGCATTGGCCTGAATTAGAAACCCATGGTACCATTTTCTAGTCATCCACTGAGTGGGTCACAGGACGTTGGTTTAGGGCACAGCTCTGGAACCGGACTGGCAAGAGTTGGAATCCTGTCTCCACCACTCACCAACTAAGCCAGGGCCTTGAGCAGGGTATCTCACCTTTCTGAACTTAGTTTTCCCCTCTGCCTAGTGGGAATTTAATAGGACCTACCTAATAAGGTCGTTATTAGGATTAAATGAATGAATACATGTGAACCACCTAGCACATTGTAAACTCTGTTTAACCACTGGCTATTGCGATTTACTCTTACCTAGACCAGATTACCTAAAACAAATTAAAGAGAACTGTATATCATAATCTAAGAATTCTTTGTATCTCACAGGTGTAAAAATAATAAACTACAGCACTCATAAATACATTAGGGTTAAGACGAATCCTTCCTAACCCCTGCTTGACTAAGTGATTGTCCTTATTTTAATTTTTCATTTTAAATGTAAAACAAGATAACACGACTGAAGAATTTTTAAACAAAATAGAATGGGTCATCTATAACTATATTCCCTTGTCACAACTGTTTTCATTTTTGTTTTGCACTCTGGCCTTTGTCCACGTGTACCCATATATTTTCAAAGTCGTACTCATAGTAGATATTCAGACATTCCGCTTTTTTTCTTTCATGTTTCAGTCAGTTCCATATTGCTATGTAGCCCTCGTGGTTATTTAAAAAAAAAAAATCATGTATGTGGTTTTGTTGGTTTACTGTTGCTTCCTGGAGTAATGTCCCGGAGAAGAATTAATGATATCAGAAGGATAAACAATATTAAACTACTTTCTTAAAAGGATATACCAGTTGTTACAGTTAGCACACCCACTATCATGTGAGTGTCTCTCTTTTATATACAGTATGAAGAAAATGTACCATGAGGGCTTCTTACAGAAAAACAGGGTAAAGTTCCTGGAAAGGATAGAGTAGGTCTTCAGAATTTCCCGTCACCACTCCTGAGAGCAGCCTGCTAGATGAGCCCATTTTCTGTGGCTTCAGGCTTTCCTACAACCAGCTCCAACTATCGCACACACCTCTTCTGGCCTGTCCCCTCCCTTTTCAGTAGATACTTCTCCTAATTCTCTACCATCAGATTTCACAACCAGCTGTGCCATTCTTAGGCTTTTGGAAACTAATATAAGCCATGCAATGAAGTGAGAAGGCGTGTGTATTCCCAAGGCTGGCACTGGGCATGAGACACAGATCTCAAATGTCACTCTTATCAGCTGGCTAGAGCCAAATGGTGACCTTGGGCATTCCCAGTCAAGGGTATTTCAAGCTAGTTGAGGCTCAGAGAGAGAAAACTGAGATGAACTCTAGGGAGAAGAAAGACCTCAGAGAAAGAACAGTTGAGATAAGGTACGTAAAAGAGATTCTCTGTATATGAGCCCTGAGAAAAAGAGGTCATATTGAAGCAAGGAGTGAGAGGGCAGAAGAATAAGAAGCAAAAGTATAAGAATGTGAACACTTGCTATAGACCTGGAGACTGTTGAGCACTTGGGAGAGTTCTTGTGACTTTGATTCCTGTCTGTCATGGCCCACCCTTCTCTGAAGGCCCCTTAAACTGCAGATATTAGTTCATGAAAGCACCCTTATTCAGCTTTCCATTCTAATGAGCACAGCCTGGGGAGTTAAAAGGTATTTTGTTTTGTAGGGAAGACTCAGGGTTAAAACCAGAGACCAGGAAACATCGAGGGGAAGTGTTGCTTCTCTATTTTATCAATAGCAGCAAATGTTTGTTGACTGTCATTTTTAAGTGGAAAATGTGTTCCCAGGAATCAGGAATTTACTACTTTTCCTCTGGTTCTTATTATATCTCATCTATGATGTATCTGCAGTGTCCACAAGCGGGTTGTCTTTGGTTCAACTTCACATCCAGACTCATAAGATGCTGATAGACCCCAGTCTGCTCAGTAGGACAGGGACCACAGCTTGCCTGCTGGGAAGTGTCAGGCACTCCTGCGGGAATCCTTGCAGCCATCCAGGGGCTGCCTTCTGAATCCCCACCCCAAATGACAGCTCAAGTTCAAAGAGACAAGGTCCACATCAGGCAGGTGTGGAGTCACCATGGCTTAAAAGCTTCATGGACCCCAGGAGCCAGTGTATCTTGTAACAACTCCATAGACATAGCTTTTGAGATGCCCACGAAGGACCACCACCACTATAAGTGTCATCATACTTGGGGAAATCACAAATATAGGACTTTCCATGAGGTACTGGTGGTCTTTCCAGTCCAGAGACAGGCTACCAATCAGGGATCATTTTCACCCTAAGTAATGTTCCCTAGTAACATAATTAACATATCAGTTTTATCAAGTTGTCCCAAGAACAAAACTGGACAATTAACTGAAGGTCAGATTCTCATGCCGAAAGAGAAAATTTCATAAGCCTTATCCCATAGGAGTCTTCACTGATGACCATCACTTAACTACTGCAGCCCAATACCTTTCCAAATCCTGACTTCCACCTTCCTTAACTGTATTGTAGATCATCAAAAAGGAGGAAAAATATGGGAACTTTTTGTTTAAAATCAGTTGTAACAGACTGAGGTTTGTTTGTTTCACTGATTTTAATGATAATGAAACTGCGATTGATGAAGTGAAACAACTTACCCTAGTACCCTTCAAAAGCCAGTGTCACATCTAAAGCCTTTGGGCTCTAGTGTCTCAGAAAAAAAGTTCTGCCTCTGTCAGGGAACATTGTGTCTTACTGATCATGGTTTATTCAAAGTGAAAAATCCAGTTTCATATCTAATTTTCAAACTGAACATTTTCACGGTAAATTTTATTCCTATTGTTTTCACCTCGTCTTTTGAAAACTGAAAAATAGTCTGCTGTGGTTTCTGAAAACTTGTATAGGTTCTCAAGACCCAGAATTAAACATTTGCGATTGTGCAAACATCATTATGTCAATGACATGAATTAGGATAGAATTCTTGGCTAAAAAACCCTTATTTTCTGTTGCTTTTATTATCTTCAGCTCAGAAAGATTTACTGTTTCCTCCTAAAAAACTAGGCCTATGCAAATTTACAGACAGAGGCCAAGCCTGACATTGTATACCCTTTTCTGAACTTCTGATTGTTACTTTAGTGTGTAGTGTTCTCTATGGACTTGAGATCTTATGAAAGGCCAAACTATTATAAAACTTACTTCAAAAAATTCCCTTGTCTTAACAATATAAAGAGACTTACACATTAATATAAAGAGACTTAACACATCTTTTTGGTTTTTTAACAGTTATCAAGCATCGTATGCCGCGGTGCTTACATACTTTCTTTCATTTAATCTTTACAACCCTATGGAGCAAATATTATTCTCATTTACAGAAAAAGAAAGATAGAACAATTGAGACAAAGTTAGATGACTTCCTGAAGATGATTCATTACAAACTCGAATCACTGTCTAATTTCTATAATGCTCATCAATAAAGAGTATTATGACTCTAACTTATTTAATTATAAAGAAGCCATATTTCTTCAAGTGGTTAGATTTTAAGAATACCTGGGCAGATCTCCACACGCCTCCCACAACCTTCCTTCATGTGTCCTCTGAATGCCTGACATTCCAAAGTTAGAAATATGTATTTTGCCTAAATCAAACAGAATCTATTAAAATGCAGATGCTCTCAACACATGAAGCAATATTAAAATTTTTATAGCTAATTTTTTACAATATAAAGATTATATTTTTTCCTAGAAAGTAAGTTTATAAAGGGGTGATAAGGCAGATTACTAAGTGCCTCAGTATTGAGATATAAGGCACAGAAACACTGTAAACGGGGTAGTGGAGGGGTGATCAAAACATCCATTGCATTGCAGTAGGATGGTTTACTTGTCTTTTCTCCTGCCCTTCACCATTCTGTGATCACTAAAGTCAAAGACTATATAGGCATACCTTAGAGATATTGCAGGTTTGGGTCCAGACCACTTCAATAAAGCAAATATCGCAATAAAGTGAGTCACACAAATTTTTTTGGTTTCCCAGTGAGTTTAAAAGTTATGTTTACACTATAATGTAGTGTGTTAAGGGTGTAATAGCGTTATGTCCAAAAGTAACAATGTACATAAATTAATTTAAAAATATTGCTAAAAAAAAATGCTAACCGTTATCTAAGCCTTCAGCCAGTCGTAGTAGTAACTCAAAGATCACTGATCACAGCTCACCATTACAAGCATAATAATGAAAAAGTTTGAAATATTGTGAGAATTACCAAAATGTGACACAGAGATGCAAAGTGAGCAAATGTTTTTGGGAAAATGGTGCCGATAGATTTGCTCAACATAGGGTGGCCACTGACCTTCAATTTGAAAATAAAGCAATATTTGCAAATCACAATAAAATGAAACATAAAAAAAAAAACTATGCTTGTATAGTATAGCAGTTAAGAAACACAGCCGTGGAGCTAGAATTTCTGGGCTGGTAATTTTGGCTTCACTGCCTAATAGCTTTATGACCATGGTTCAAATGACTTCTCTCTCTTTGCCCCAGTTTCTTCATCTTTAAAAATGTTCCCATCTCATAGGATTATCATGAAGATTTAATAACAATGGTTTATAATTGTAAAGTACTTACATGGGGCCTGACACATCCAAAGTGCTATTTAAGCAATAGCATTTATTATCCCCAGCAGAGGGTCAGACACACATTAGGTCCTCAGGAACTGTTGCTTTATTCAGTTAAGTTACCCATGTACTGAATTAATTAATTAAAAGGCCTGGATTTGAGGATCAGCAGGACATTTGTGACCTTAAAAGTGACATATAAAGGAGAGTCAGAGAGAGTAAGTTAGATAAAAAGGATTAAGCAATAAGTGAATGGTTTTAAAAAGTAAGATGAATTAGTGGGAGGTAGATTTTTATGTTACTGACTTCTAATTTAATTTTAATATGGTCAGAGAACATACTCTGTATGATTTCAATCCTTTGCAATTTATTGGGACTTATTTTTCAGCCCAGCATATGGTATATCTTGAAGAATGTTCCATATGTGCTTAAAAAAGCTGCATTCTGTAGTTGTTGAATGTAGTGTTTTATGAATGTCAAGATGAATATTCTTACTAAATTGTATCTACTTGTTCTGTCAATTACTGAGAGATGTTAAAAACTGAAGATTTCCCTGTGTCTTTCGTTAGTTCTGTCAGTTTTGTTATATGTATTTTAAAACTCTGTTTTAGGTGTGCACATTTAGAATTTTTGTTTGTTTTCTGATGAATCGGTCCTTTTCTCATGATCAAATGTAACTGTTTATCCTTGGTCTTACAATATACATTGACTGATACTAATCTAGCCGTAAGCTTTCTAATGCTTACTGTTTGTGTGGTATATCTTTTTCCATCTTTTTGTTTTCAACTTGTTTTTATCTTTATTTTTAAAATATGTCCCTTATAAACAGCATAGAGTTAAGTGTTGATTCCCCCCATTCTATAATCTCTACTGTTTTATTGGAGTGTTCAGTCCATTTACATTTATTGTAATAGTTGATACTATTGGGTTTTAGTCTACTATCTTGCCATTTGTTCTGTGTGTGTATATATACCCTAGTTTTTGTCCCAGTTTCTCCTTTTCTGCCTGCTTTAGAATAAATCAAATATTTTTTAAAATGTCCCATTTTATCTCTTCTATTGACTTTATAGCTCTACTTCTTGGTATTGTTTTTCACTAGTTCCTTTGGGGATTACAATATGAATCCTTAACTTATCACAATCTTCTGTGAGTTACTATTACATTACTATCCTTATCCTTTGTGCACTATTGACATGTGTTTTATTTCTACAAGTTATATAGTGTGCAATACTTTATTAATTTTATTGCAAAGAGTTGATTGTCATTTAAAGAAATTAAGAAAAGAAAAAAGATGGTTTTTATAAAAATAATATCCAGGTATGTAACATTTTTAGTGCTCTTCAGGTTTTCCTTTAGATCCAGATTTCCATCTGGTACATTTTCCTCCAGCCTGAAGAATATCCTTTAGCATTTTTCATAGTGAAGATCTGCCAGAGACAAACTCACCCAGCTTTTATTGTTCACTGAGAATATCTTTATTTTGTCTCTGTTTTTTGAAGGATATTTTCTCTGGTTGTAAAATCCTGGTTTGACTTTTTTCTTTCGGCACTTTAAAGATGGTGTTGTGTTGTCTTTGGCCTGCATTTATTTTTTTTTTTAATGAAAAATGAGCTATCATTTTATCATTTCTCTATATGAAATAAGTCTTTTGCTTTGGAAGGTTTTAAGAATTTTTTCTTTAGCTTTGATTTTCAGCAGTTTGAATGCTGTATTTGAGGGTGGTTTTCTTTCTATTTATCCTGCCTAGATGTTGCTAAGCTTTATGGATCTCTTGGTTGGGTTTGTCTTTTTTTAATCAAGTTTGGAAATTTGACAGCTGTTACCTTTTTTCTTCGTTGCTTCGCATGGGCTTTCTTTAGTTGCAGTGAGCAGGGGCTACTCTTCCTTGCTTCTCATTGTGGTGGCTTCTCTTGTTGTAGAGCGTGGGCTCTAGGCACATGGGCCAGTAGTTGTGGCTCGTGGGCTCTGGAGTGCAGGCTCAGTAGTTGTGGCGCATGGGCTTAGTTGCTCTGCAGCATGTGGGATCTTCCTGGACCAGGGCTCAAACCCGTGTCCCCTGCGTTGGCAGGCAGATTCGTAACCACCGCACCACCAGGGAAGTCCCCGTTACTTATCTTTCTTTTTTTCTTTTTATTTAATATCTCTATTGGCATATAATTGCTTTACAATGTTGTGTTAGTTTTTACTGTATAACAAAGTGAATCAGCTATATGTATACATATATCCCCATATCCCCTCCCTCTTGCGTCTCCCTCCCACCATCCCTATCCCACCCCTCTAGGTGGTCACAAAGCACCGAGCTGATCTCCCTGTGCTATGCGGCTGCTTCCCACTAGCTATCTGTTTTACATTTGGTAGAGTATATATGTCAATGCTACTCTCTCACTTCATCCCAGTACACTTCCCCCTCCCCATGTCCTCAAGTCCATTCTCTACATCTGCATCTTCTTTATTCCTGTCCTGCCCCTAGGTTCATCAAAACGTTCTTTATTTCTTTTTTTTAGATTCCATATATATGTCTTAGCATACAGTATTTGTTTTTCTCTTTCTGACTTACTTCACTCTGTATGACAGACTCTAGGTCCATCCACCTCACTACAGATAACTCAATTTCATTTCTTTTTATGTCTGAGTAATATTCCATTGTATATATGTGCCACATCTTCTTTATCCATTTATCTGTCGATGGACACTTAGATTGTTTCCATCTCCTGGCTATTGTAAATAGAGCTGCAATGAACATTTTGGTACATGACTCTTTTTGAATTATGGTTTTCTCAGGGTATATGCCCAGTAGTGGGATTGCTGGGTCGTATGGTAGTTCTTTTTTTAGTTTTTTAAGGAACCTCCATATGTACTCCATAGTGGCTGTATCAATTTACATTCCCATCAACAGTGCAAGAGGGTTAACTTTCCTCCACACCCTCGCCAGCCTTTATTGTTTGTAGATATTTTGATAACGGCCATTCTGACTGGTGTGAGGTGATACCTCATTGTAGTTTTGATTTGCATTTCTCTAATGATTAGTGATGTTGAGTATCCTTTCATGTCTTTTTTGGCCATATGTATATCTTCTCTGGAGAAATGTCTATTTAGGTCTTCTGCCCATTTTTGGATTGGGTTGTTTGTTTTTTTGATATTGAGCTGCATGAGCTGGTTGTATATTTTGTAGATTAATCCTTTGTCAGTTGCTTCATTTGCAAATATTTTCTCCCATTCTGAGGGTTGTCTTTTCGTCTTGTTTATGGTTTCCTTTGCTGTGCAAAAGCTTTGAAGTTTCATTAGGTCCCGTTTGTTTATTTTTGTTTTTATTTCCATTTCTCTAGGAGGTGGGTCAAGAAGGGTCTTGCTGTGATTTATGTCAAAGAATGTTCTGCCTCAGAAACGAGTTAGTCTCAGACAGCAAACCTTCAGTCTGCAGTTGATCCCAATGTCCACCGGCTCAAGTTTGGGACAATTCGTTGTCTATTCAGGAGTTCCACAGATGCAGGGTAAATCAAGTTGATTGTGGGGATTTCATCCACTGCTCCTGAGGCTGCACGGAGCAATTTCCCTTTCTCTTCTTTTTTTGCACAGCTCCTGGGGTTCACCTTTGGTTTTGGTCCCATATCTGCATGTAGGTTGCACTCAGGCATCTGTTCCCTGCCCAGACAGGAGGGGGTTAAAGCAGCAGCTGATTAGGGGGCTCTGCCTCATTCAGGCTCGGTGGAGGGAGGGGCACGGTAGTCATAACTGGAATGTGAGGCGAGCCTTCGGCGGCAGTAGCAGCCAGCATGAGGTTGCAACAGCCTGAGGCGCGCCGTGTGTTCTCCCTGGGAAGTTGTCCCTGGATCACAGGACCCTGGCAGTGGCGGGCTGCACAGGCTCCCAGGTGCGGAGGTGTGGATAGTGACCTGTGCTTGCACACAGGATTCCTGGTGGCTACAGCAGCAGCCTTAGCATTGCTTGCCCGTCTCTGGTGTCCTCGCTGATAGCCACAGCTCTCACCTGTCTCTGGAGCTCGTTTAGTCAGTGCTCTGCCTTCTGTGTGCAGACAGAGAAGGAATCCCCTCTCCTCGCTCGCCCTGAAACAATGGTCTCTTGCCTCTTAGGCAGGTCCAGACTTTTTCCCGGACTCCCTCCCGGCTAGCTGTGGCGCACTAGCCCCTTCAGGCTGTGTTCACGCAGCCAACGCCAGTCCTCACCCTGGGATCTGACCTCTGAAGTCCAAGCCTCAGCTCCCAGCCCCCACCCGCCCTTGCCGGTGAGCAGACAAGCCTCTCAGGCTGGTGAGTGCTGGTCAGCACCAATCCTCTGTGCAGGAATCTCTCCGCTTTGCTCTCTGCACCCATATTACTGCGCTCTCCTCCATGGCTCCGAACTTCTGCCCCGCCCAACCCCTGTCTCCACCAGTGAAGGGGCTTCCTAGTGTTTGGAAACTTTTCCTCCTTCACAGCTCCCTCCCAGAGGTGCAGGTCCTGTCCCTATTATTTTGTCTCTGTTTTTTCCTTTTTCTTTTGCCCAACCCAGGTGCGTGGGGATTTTCTTGCCTTTTGGGAAGTCTGAGGTCTTCTGCCTGCGTTCAGTAGGTGTTCTGTAGGAGTTGTTCCACATGTAGTTGTATTTTTGATGTATTGGTGGGTATAAGGTGATCTCCATGTCTTACTCCTCCACCATCTTGAAGGTCCCCTGTTACTTCTTAAAATATTTATTTTGCCACACTTATTCTCTCCTGCTGGGACTCCAATTACGTATACATTAAACCATTTTATGTTATTCCATAGGCCACTAAAACTCGGTTCATTTTTTTTAACTATATTTCTCTCTGTGCTTCAGTTTGAATAATTCCTATTGACTTATATTTGTTTCTTGATTCTTTAATTTAAAAGTGCCATTAACTCTCTCCAGTGAATTTATTTCAGATACTGTATTTTTTTAATTACAAAATTTTCAGTAGTTCATTTCTAAGGTTTACATATTCTCATTCTCATCTCCCATTGTTCTTATTTTTTTCTGATAAATTCATTAACATTTATAATAGTTATTTTAAATCCTGCCTACTAATGCCAGTATGTGGGTTGTCTGTGGATCTGCTTCTTATGACTGGTTTTTCCTTTGATTATGAGTCACATTTTCCTATTTCTTTGCATGTCTAGTCATTTTTATTTTATACTGAAGATTGTAGCTGATGTTTTGTAGTTATTTTGTTTTCACTTTTCTTTCCCTAAGAGTATTGTATTTTGTTGTAGGAGGCAGTTAAATTACTGGTGGAGCTCCTTGATCTTCTGGAGCCTTCGTCTCTTTTAGTTTTGCATTTAGTTTTAGGATATAGTCGTTAGTCTTGGGATGTAGCCCATCTGGCTTTTAAGGAAAATCCTGAAGTGTTTCCTAACCCCGTCTAGAGAGTTAGGCTTGAACACCAAATTCTGACACTCCAAAACCAGGTAGCTACTGAAACCTTCCTTCCTTTTAAGCATTCCAGCTGTTCCTTTCCATTTGATACTTGGAGTGCTGCCCTGTACAGTTGATGAGTGGGCCAGAATTTGAGGGGCATTTTTATTGCCGATTTGGGGTTTTCATATACAGTGGTTCCCTCCTTTTTCCACATTCTCCTCTTCAATTTCCTGACATTCCAACAACCCCAAACTCAGCCCTCTGACTCCACAGCAGCTTTTTTTTCTTGCCATCAATCCCCTATAAAATCCATAAACAAGGGAGCGGCCTCAGGGGAAATTTTAATTAAATGTGCATATCACCTGCTTGGCTTCCCTTCTTTAAGAGTCATATTTTTCCCTCTGGCTTTAGATTGCTCTCCAGTACCTTCAAACAGTTATCTTTTTAATGTGTTTCCAAAATTTATAATTGTTATTGTCAGGAAGATTATTCTGCTGTAAGCTTCTCCACTGTTACCTGAACCAGAACCTCTTCAGTGAGTGTTCACTGCTCTGTGAAGCAGCTGAGAGTTAAAAGAAGACAAAATGGTGTTGAAGCAAAATCTGGGTTATAAAGAAGGAGTTTCCATGATGAGAGAGACAGGCATGTTTTAGGCAGAGAAAAAGGAGGCCGTAGAGAAGGAGAGACTGAAGCCATAAAAGAAAAGGCAGGGAGGGGGGGACTAACATATGGCACTGTTAGTGAGGGAATTAACTGAGAGCAGCTTTGGCATATGCAAAAGAGAAGAGGCGAGGGCACAGGTTTTGAAGCAGCAAAGATGGGAGTTGAACACAAACGGGCTGATTGTCAGGCGAAAACATGAACTTGTGGAAACTGTATAGGTCCTTCATATGTAAAAAGGACGTGAATAGACAGGGATTAAATTGACTTCAGGTGTGGTTAATGGGACGTATAGGGTGGTGAAGGGATCAAAGTGGGAGGAGTCAAGTGTAACTCGAGTTAGCTGCCTATGGATGACATGTTGTTTAGTGAAATAGGGCATATGGGAGAAGGAAAGTGTTAGGACAGATAGTGCTTATGAACTGGATTTGGGGCATATCGAATTCAAAAGGCCTGGAAAGCATCCAAGAGGAAACTTTGATAGGCATCTGGATGTATGGATCAGAGAGGTTGGAATGGAGATAATATTTAGGAGATATTGGCTTAAGGATAGCAAATCAAGCTTTGAGAGGGGAAAAAATATGGATTAAGAAGGGAAGAGAAGAGGGCTTGGAAAATGTAGATATTTAAAGATGAGTAGAGGAAGAGAAACACAGCACAGAGAAGGAGGAGGAGAAACCTAAGAGATCAGAGGGAAAATAGGCATTGACAATGTCATAGAAGCCACAGAAATCACAGGAAGAGTGTCAAGAAGGAGTATGGTCAATAGGGTAGGATGTCCCTTGGAGGCAAAGTAATGTGAGTTTGGAATGTGTCCATTAGATGTAGTGACACAGAGGCCAATGGTAGTCTTGGTGAGAGCTCGCTCAGTGGGGTGACAAGGGCAGAGCCAGTTTAGCCGAGGTGGAGCGCAAGCAGAAAATAAAGACAAAATAAAGACAGCCAGTGCAGAAGTCTCTGAAAGAGAGAGTGACGGCTGGAGAGAGTCAGAGGATGGAAGGATTTTTGTAATAGAAAAGGCTCAAGTGTGCTTAAGTCTTAAGCATGTTCCCATGCTGATGGAAAGGTACAAGTGGAGAAAGAGAAGAAAGAGATGCAGAAGAGGGAAGGGATGCTTTAGTGTGCAAATGGCTGACACAGTGGAAAGGGCTGGTATTAAGAACAGAGATGAGGAACTGGCCTTCAAGCAAGGAAGACCTCCTATTTCCACTGAAGAGGAAGAAGGCAAGGCTGGGAGGAGACCTGTAGGTTTTGTGCAGGAAGTTTTGGTGAGCGAGCCGCCTAGAGGTGTGAGGGCACAGCAGGGAGGGCCAGCTGAGGTTGGTAACCATGACTTTCCAGCGCTACCAATTTTCTGAATTGTGTCATCTTGTGCAGCAGCTCTCCGCAGGCCCAGCGCAGGCATGGAGAAGGCGGATAGTTAAATTCTGCCAGGGTCAAAGCGTTGCCGGGTGAGTGGGGTAAGTGTCAAAACGGCAAGAGAGTTTAGGAGACTGGACCATGGAATCTTGGAATTTAGGCTGAATGAGGAAAGAACTAAAGATAGGAGGAGACTGTGTGAGTGAAAAGGATTAAGGGGTGTAAATAGTGATGAGAGTAATTGAGTAAGGAAGCCCGCTGAAAGGGGACTGCATGGTTAAATAGTGGGGTGCGTCCATCAGAGGTTTCCGAGTAGAGCAGTTTGGCTGAAACTAGGCCCCGGGTGTATGACCATGAAAGAGGGTGGCTGAACTACAGTATAGAAGATCACTGATGAAGAAGAAGCAAAATAACTGCGAAGCTGTAATATGGGATAGATTATTCATAGAGCCTGTTAGTTTCCTAGGGCTACTGTAACAAATTAGCATAAACTAGGTGGCTTCAGACAACAGAAGTTTATTCTCTTACAGTTCTGGAGGCTAGAAGTCTGAAATCAAGGTGTGAACAGAGCTGTGCTCCCTCTGAAGCCTCTGTGGGAGGATCCTCCTTGCCCATTCTAGTTTCTGGCAGCCCAGGTGTTCCTTGGTTTGTGACAGCATACCCCCAATCTCTGCCTCCATCTTTATATGGCCCTTTTCTGTGCGTGTGTCTTCACATGGCGTCTTCCCCTTCTTGTAAGGAAATCAGTCCTATTGGATTAAGTCCCACCCTAATGACGTCATCTTAACTTGATTACATCTGTAAAGCCCCTATTTTCAAATCAGGTCATATTAACAGTTGCTGGGGGTCAAGACTTCAGCATATATTTGGGGGGAGCACACAGTTCAAGAAATAGCAATGTGAGTGTTCTAATCAGCAAGAGTGGGAACGAAAAAGGGCCAGAGAGTTCAGTGAAGATGGGAAGGTCACAGAAATAAACAAATAGCAAAAAGGGAGGCAGCAAAGGGTGATGTCTCCAGGCACAGGATGCTTAAAGGAGAAGGAGTTAACTTGTGGAAGAGCAGTGATCTAGAAACAGTCCCGGGAAGGAGAAGGACACAGACCCAACCTCCTAAGCCCAAGTTATCTGAAGAATGAGAGAATAAGCATGTGGAATGAAGAGGGCGCCAAGGGAAGATTGTTCACACTGGGTCAGGGACTATTGTTTTGTGTAGGCAGGATAAAGGGCTCATTTCCTACTGGTCCATATGTGAATTCATCAAGTCGAAGGGTTGGAGTCTAATCCTAGGGATGCTCAGATTCTGAAAATCGTGGCTCCATGGTCCAGTTCTTCCCATTCGGCAGCTAAATGGTTTTCTTTCCAGAAGTCTTCTTTCCATTTCTGCATCCACATTGAGCCTCACGCTCTGCTGTTTCTAACGGTTAAGAGACGAGAAGGGAAACAGATATCCAAAGGAATAGCATAGAAGTCGAGAGCAACGCATGTCAAGTTTATTAATGCATTTGTCAGTTGCCGGATCCGAGGACCTAGTTAAAGAGAAGGAAAAAAGTGTCAACCCTGAGATCTCCTCTCGTCTATATTGTCCTTCTTACTATTTGAGTTATTAATACCGTCTTGATAACTTATCTGCTTGAGGCAATACCGTCCCCTCTTTTTCTTTAAAGACAGTCTGTACCTTTAGTGGTGGGAATCTTCACAAAGAATTTATTCAGTGTGTAAAGTGGCACCATTGCTCTGCTGCTCATTTGTCATTTACTTGTTCACAGCAGGCAAATGGCCCCAGGTGAATTATGAGTAGGTGTTATTCATACCCGGGCTCCTCTGCAGCGCTTAGTACTTTGCTCTTCAGACCTAATAGCTGCTATTTTGGTCTTGATTAGCAGTATTTTTTCTTCCTCCCCCAACTCTTGAACTTACTAATTAGACCACAAAGACTTGCCTTTTCTTCCTGTGATTGGGGGAACATCTCTCTTCCAGTTGTTACTTTTACATGGAATTAAAAGGATGCATTGCGTTTGTGTTAGAATTTGAGTCAAAAACCCAAGGCATGTTACATCCATCATTTTCATTCCTTGTGGGTGTTTTAAAACCTGGGGATAAAACCTAAGCCATGCTGATGACCTCTTATGTGATCTTTTGAAATGATGTGCATATTCATAATTCACAGATGAAAGTATTGTTTACAAAGAACGGAATAGTGATTCAAGAGATCTGGTTTTGCTCTCCCTCCAACGTGCTTTAAAATGTTACACAAAATAACCTCTAGGATCTGATTTGCCAGCCACTGCATGAGGAGAGTTTTGTAAAGGAAATGTTTAAAATTGTTTTAGAAGTTAAGATTTACAGACAGTTGACAACTTTATTTCTCTACTTTTCAGTAGTTCGTTGAGTAGTTTTTAAAGTGACCTGAACAAACTACATGAACTGAAACATTTTACGAGTCATTTGGAAACAAATCTTGTTTGCTCTTAAATTCCTGTTGTGTAGCAAATAGTTGATTTTAAATAATTCAAAATGCTATGGAGAATTAATTTGTGTTTCTTCATCCAAGTTATTTCAGGGAGTGATTACAAATTGTTTTTAAAACAGTCATCCCAGGATTAGCTGCTTTCTCTGTCAGTATGTTTTCCAATCATTTTTCTTCCATTCCACTTAAACTCAGCTGAGCGTTATGCAAAGCCTTTAGATGAGAACGACTGGTACAGGAAAGCTGTTTGTAAGCCTCTGTCTGACAGTTCTTTTTGAGCTATTGAGTGGTTGACAGGATTTTAAAACCCTTGACCCTAATGATCCATTTCTCATTAGAGCGCTTTCATCAAAGACTTTTGCCTTAAGCGCTACTTTAGCACTTCGCTATATATCCCAACATATTTCTACTTCAAAATAGAATAGATTATCATCTCTTTGGGGCGGTTCAGGTACAGTACTGCCTCAGAGCACTGAGGGCGGAATAATTGATTTCCACCCCACCTCCTCCATCCCAAGGGCAGTCACTTGAGACTTGAAATCTGAATCATTACCCTGGTAAGCTGTAGCATCTAGGTTCAAACAATTCTTCTTTTACCTAAAGATGAGGAGAGGTTTTAGAATTTAATGCAAACTCTGAGACTGAGTGAACGCAAGAAGGCTTACTGTTGTCATTCAGCAAAACCTCTTAGTAAACAGCTAAAGGGAATTACTTTTTTTGTGAAAAATTACAGCCAAGAAAGATGAGAACTTTTTGATGTTCATGCGGAAGTTTCCAGGACCTCCTCTGATCACCTTTCAGTTTGAAAAATGAGCACTGTGGTTTCGCTCACTCCCTGATTTCCCAGGTAAATTGTGTCATGAATGCTTTATCCTTGAAGATGATGATCCTAGCCAGCACCTGTGAGCTTTGGCACTGAGCTCACCCAGAAAGGCTGAGGTTCTCAAACTGGAATGAGCATATCCTTCAATCCCCAGCCTTGTCTTGCTTAGGGCCAGAAATCTGCTTTTATTTTTTTTCAAACAAACTCCTGTCCGGTTCTTATGCAGGTGGTCCACAGACCTCACTTTCAGAAATCGTGGAAGGTCTGAATTTGCAGTCATCGGCCTTATACATCTGTTTCCTTGTTTGACTAAGTAATGACAAAGTAGCTAGATGTCATCACAAAACGAGGCAAAGCTACCACCGACCTTGGCTTCATTAGTATCATGTTCACCCTTACCTACAGCCTGCCATGAAAAGTTTCGAATTGCCGTAGTAATGAATGAACTTGCTTCTTTCCCAAAATGTGCGCGTTTACTAGAAAGCCAGACATGGCGCTCATCTTCATCTTATTCACTAGAACATAAGGATAAATGCCGCTGGAGAGCAACTGACTAATTTGAGACACTTTTAAAAATTAATTAATTAATTTTTGGCTGTGTTGGGTCTTTGTTGCTGCGCACAGGCTTTCTCTAGTTGCGGTGAGCCAGGGCTACTCTTCGTTGCGGCGCGCGGGCTTCTCGTTGCAGTGCCTTCTCTTGTTGTGGAGCACGGGCTCTAGGCACACAGGCTTCAGTAGTTCTGGCGCGTGGGCTCAGTAGTTGTGGCTTGTGGGCTCTAGAGCATGGGCTCAGTAGTTGTGGCGCACGGGCTTAGTTCCTCCACAGCATGTGGGATCTTCCCAGACCAGGGACCGAACCTGTGTCCCCTGTATTGGCAGACAGATTCTTAACCACTGCCCCACCAGGGAAGTCCTAATTTGAGACGTTTATCTTCATAAGGTCTGACAAACTTATCTTGGGTCACCATGAGCAAGGACTTTCCTTTCTGAGGTGTGGCATTGCTCTTTCAGCTTCTGTCAGTGTGTTCATCCTCTCTCATGGCACCAATGGTTGACACAACCATTGTGTGTTGGAGGTAACTCCTGATGAGGTTTTCCCTTTCCTCTTCCCTCCTGAGTAATGTGCCCTGCAACACCTATTCTCTGTCCTCATTGTTGATGGGAAACCTCACTAACCTGGCTTAGTTGTCTAGCGCGGATAAGGAAGGGAACTGAAGTGAAGGTTCTGTCGCGTGAACCTGGATGGTTGGGCAGAGGCAGTATTTGACATGGTATTTCCTGGTCACCTTCACCGGATGCTGAGTGACGGGTTGGGTTCAAATAGGAAGAGACTGAGTCTCCTACTGGTTTCCTTGTGTTTATCAAAGCTGGCTCACGACCTGAGTGAAAGGTATCAGTGACTTCAATGGGAGACGGTTTGGAGAGAATGGAACCCAACACGTCTCCACAGTTGAATGAGCATTTTGATGTTTATTCATCCTTCATACTTGGAATGCTTCCTGGTAAGGGTGGCACTACTGAAGTAGATATAGCCCACTCCACTGAAGCAGTGCTTATTATTAAATGAACATTTTTAACTCATGCAGCTACTTCTGACTGGCATGCTAAATCCCTCTCTAGTATACATGTTTTAAAATATCTGTGTTGAATATTACATGTCCCCTTGTAAATGGGGGCATGTGATACTAATCCTTGCACATGTAAATATCTAGTGGTAGTAGTTTAGCTCAGACACTATGAGGCAGTTGAAGGGGGTAGGATATAGGAGGACTTCTTCCATATTGGAGCAAAGTATTTATAACTGTTATTGATTTCCACAAAGGCTTTTTAAAACTGAAACTTTTATGAACGTCTATCCATATACTCCTGCCAAAAGAAAAAATTTGAATCCAGAACTTAGTTTATAGTGACATGTTTATTTTTTCCAAAACAAAACTTCCATGGAGGGGACAAAAAGTAAAAACTGCATTTGCACATTGGAATTTGGATTCAATCTGAGAGTGGGAAGGAGGCATTGGGAAAAAAATTCAGACCATTTGGAAGCCAAGCTGTCGTCCTTGCCCTTTGGCACCCCGAGCTTTATCCACTTCAGATCCAGAGCCTCATGGAGCTGTTACTGTAATCAAGCAGGACTCAGTACACAGGAGGTTCTTCCCGATAGTAATAGTGGTGAGCATTGCACCTAAGGGGACAGAGCTGCCATTGCGTACACGGTGTCTCTGTTCCATCAGCCTTTAGTTGAGCTTGGCATTGTCTCTTCTCTTGTGGGCTCTTCAGAAGGCTTTCCTCAATCTTCCCCTTCCTGTATGTGATGAGAGGCCAAGAGACACACATTATCCCCTCCTGAAGCTGCTGGATACCACTGCTGGAGGAAATGGAGAAGTGCCTTGCCATGGAGAAAAGCTTTGCCATGGTTTCTAAATTCTCTGACAAACACGTCATTTCTCAAAAGGGAGGAGAGGGCAAGTGGAATTGCCAAGGAATATATACACTGCTGGTCAGTGTTCCTCCCACCAAAACTAAAGGAAACCAAGCTGGAGACTAAAACACAAACATTAGGTTGAGACTAGACTTTCCTGCCAGTTCGCCCCCCTCAGCTTTGATCTCATCTCTTGATATTTCTGTCTGTCACACCTCATTCCGACTCCACCATCCTGTACCCTGTGCTGTTCCTCCTGCTGAGGCTGGTACCCCTAATTTATTCATTGCACATGGAACACACATGCTGGTTTCATCTCCTTACTGACATGCTGCCTTTCCTCTTTCCTGAGCTCTGATTTTTTTCCCAATATGTAAGCTCTTTGGAATAACAACTTCAGTTTCTCACAGTAGATCCCATTGAAAACTAGCAAATTAGGGTCCCATTCCTTACCACAGAGCGTTTTGTATTACCTGTGCTACTCATTAAGCTAGAGTTTCATTTATGACCGTATTTTTTTTTAGGGCCGTACAAAGAGTCATTGTTTCCGCTATCTCCATCTATAAACAGTGGGTATTGTTTGCTGCTCCTCCACACAGCTTGTTTTTTCCAGGTGCAAGTGTTCCACATTTCTACCTTTTGGCACCTTTGTTATTCTACATGCCGACCATGCCAGGCAGGGAGGCAAAACTTGGCTCAATCAAGACCCAAGTCCACCATCCAGCCTGTGAGTGATGCATTTTCCCAGCAGGCAGTTTTACAAGCCAGCTGCCCAGCGTTTTGACTCTGATTCTTTGGCCGCCCCTTCTTCCTTATTTTAAAGAACACAAGCTTCACAGCACTGATTTTTGCCAGGCTCTTGGTGACATTTTTCCTATGTACCAGAAACAACTGATGCTTGCAGAATAGAGGCGTCCAGGGTACCTCAGCATTACTCTTGGTTGGGGCCATAGCAGGCAAGATCATAAAAACAACAGTTATGTGGATTTCAAATGATTGGGTTATTCATTTGAAAGAAATTCTTATATTTTGATGAATTGAACTCGTTTAATGAAAGATCTAGAGTAAGAATCAGTTACTGTCCAGGGACCTGACTTGACTCGTTTGGTCCAGTTACTCTACAGTATCTTTCAAATTGGGGTCAGAGACATCCTGCTTCAGAATCACCTGGGAGATTCTTTTCAAGTACCACCTGGAGAAGGGTGCCAGGAATCTGAAATGTTAGCAGCCTTGCCCAGGAGATGCTTGGGCCAACTGCATTCACACTTCCAAAACAAGCTTATTTGTGTTACCTCTTGTGAGAAATCTCTGAGCATCATCAAAAGGATAGTTGATGTTGCAAGTGTGGCTCTTACTTGAATTCATAAACATTCTCCCTATGAGAGGCTAGACTGTAATGGATCCGTGGATCAGTGTGAATTAAACAGCCAATATCTGGGCATTTGAGGGATGAGGCAAAGAAACAGTGATTGTGGGTGTTTTTAGTTCTTTATCACTTTGGGCTGGTATTTCTTGGCAGGACTTTTGTCAAAGGATATTGGTCCTGCAATTTGGATTTCCTGCTTCTAGGCGGCAGTGGCTTCTCGCTCACGTAGGAAGTGTTTCAGCAAGTGTTCTGCTCAAGTAAATATTTAACTCCCTAGTAGAAGCTTATTATTTTATTTTTTTAAAATATCAACAGCTTTCTGTAACTTGGTAATCTTCCTCTCCCTTATGCATAATCAACTTATTCCATCCCTTTCCTTCTGCATACTCCCTCTTTCTTGGAGTAAAACCTCAGGCCAGCATGGCGTCAGATGCTGCAGTTGTTCTGCTCACGACCATGAGTGCTTTTGCTTCGTACGTCTCCTTGTGCTGTGGTAGTGATTCTCCACAGCTGTCAGTCCTCCCAGGGATGCTCACTGTTCCCTAGAATGAAGAACCGCCAAGAGACTGGGGGATACTGAGAGCATTGCCTTCCTGTGGTTGATTCCTCGGGCATCAGAAGGCACCTTCTTCACTTCATTCCTTTAAAAGATAATAGAATCTTTCTCCTCTCTGCCCAGAAGGAATGTTTTCCAGCTATAAGTTTAAATTCTATGTACCTTACTGTTTACGGATAATGGGTTTTGTTAGCAAAGTTCAGGCAAAAATTGGAACTCAAATGTTTCGAATAGTTTCTGTATATATTTTCAGAAAGACCTTTCTGAAAGATCCTTTTCCATAGCAAAATATGTTTTTAAAAAACTTAAGCGAGGTTTTATACATTTTAAACTCGTTTCATGATAGCTTTTAACACAGATAGGCAAAGTCTCTTCCCTCGACATGTTTAAAATCTGGACGTACACACGTTTAAAATCTCCACATGTATGTCCTTGGTGGAAACTTGTCCCATCATGCCCAGAGTTGAATTGCTTTTTGGAAGAGAGAGCTTACGTGGTAAGTTGGTTTCAGATTTCAGAACTGCATGAAGATGGAAATGAGCGTGCTTGCCAGGAATCTCAATTTTAGAAAGCTCTTGAGTCCCGATAGTCCCACAAACTGCAGCCCGTAATCTTTGCAGTAGCCATTCCAGAGTAGAGAACTCTTCCTGAGATAGTCAAGAACCTAATATGAAGTCCTTAAGTTATTAAAGTATGAGAATTGGAAGGAGACTTCCCTGGTGGTCCAGTGGTTAAGACTCCGTGCTTCCACTGCAGGGGGCACGGGTTCGATTCCTGGTTGGGAAACTAAGATCCCCACATGCCGCTCGGTGTGGCAAAAAAAAAAAAAAAAAAAAAAAAGAATTGGGAGGAGGTAGCCTAGTAGAATTAGAGTTCTACAACACAATGTTCGTATAAGGATGAGAACCTTCTCTTCAGGAATATTGACACAGTATCAGAAAGTGTTGAGCTTGGAATTCCCAATTTAAATGCTATTCTCAGCATGTGGTTGTGGGGAAGTGTTTCAACCTTTCTGAGTCTCAGTTTTCTCATTTATAAACTGTCTGTCTATAATCTTTTTGCTAAAAGAGTTGATGTAAGAGTTAAATGAGGTAATATTTATAAAGGATTTAGCACAGTACCTGCTACAATTATATAGATAGGTAAATAGATACATTTTAAATGTATATATGAATTCTAGTCTTATTTCTCCACTTGCCCATATAAGTTTTACCTAATTCCTTTGTATCTCAGTTGACCCACCTCTAAAATAGTTGTAAAGCCACCAACTATTTTTGTAGAAATACAGAGACTGGGCAACAGCTTCAGGTTTAAATATTCACAATATAACTTTCTTCATTATAATCTATCAAAAACTTAGCAGAGGTGACAAAGGTAGATTTAAAAGGCACTTAACTGCATAAATACTTAAAAGCTGCTTGGGATGAGATGTAGGTGTTAGTTTGGTTAACGATCGGCTCTGCCTTTGAAGTATAAACACAATACAAATAATTATGTATTATTAATAACAGAGAGGCAGTCCACAAATGAGCTCATGTGTGCTGTAGGTGGATGAGATCATGTCTGTGAAGTGCTTAAAGCTCCTGAAATACAAGCTACATGTCCCATCTCTAGCCATCGTGGTGCTCACCCATAGAAAGTTGGTCTTATCCAATGCCACACTGTACCTAGTGGGGCCAGATTGACCTGGAACATTTTCTGGAGGAGAGGATAATTTTCTGTCCCCGAGGGCTTGGGAAGTCTTCTCATCCATAGTCTTTGAGTAGGACTGCATTGAGCCATCATAGGGAGATGGTTTTCAGTCCTGTGGGAGGCACTGTGGTGAAATGGAACAGACAAGGCGTGTAGAAGCCAGACCACTGGGGACAGCGTCCAGCTCTGCCTCTTGCCAGCAGACATGGTGCCCATGGAGGTGAGTTGGGAGGATGGTGAATTAGGTGAAAAAGCAAAGGGAAGTAAGGACAGAGGTTCTGGAAAGCCTATAACTTAAAAATGCTGCTTCAATGAATGGAATTTTAAACAGAAGGGAAGAATCCACACAAGGAAATGGAAGGATAACTCTCCCATCTTGTTCATTCATTAAACAAAAATTTGAGTTCTGGCTCTGTGCCAGGAGCCACTTGCCCACGTAAACCCTCTTTAGGCCACGCTCCAGCCTGGGCTGGCCTTTCCCCATCCCCAACATGGCTGAGAGGCCTCTTGGTCCTGTAAGACATATACTCTCCAATTTAGCACTGAATGTAAACTTTTTTATTGTTTCATAAAGTCTCATCTATGGTAGATCTGTCTCTTCAAATAGCTTAAGAATTCCTTAAAGGATAGAAACCATGTCTTTTCTCTTTTGTTCCCCACAGCAGCTAGTACAATACTGCATGCATACTGTTAGGTTTTCTAAATACTGGCTGACTGCCTAATGGACATGGGAAAGGGAAGTAAGGTTACTTGGGCTGACTTTGGTTGCTGGGTCTCCAGGAGGAGAACATGTGTCATCCTCTCAGGTTCCTCCTCTTCTCCCAGGTGAGCCTTCCTCTGCTGACACCTGCAGGGATACCACTACATCATCACAGAGACTTTGCTCTCCCATCATCATTCTGTTGCCCAAATGGAGATCCAGGGACAATTTGCCAAGTGCAATTACTGTCTTCGTGGTACTTTTGACCCTTGGTGTGGCTTGTTCTACCTGAATTCTTTTTTGCACTCTTTTTCCATCCGATAGAAACACCGGTTGTCTTCCACTCCTCTCCTACGTCCAAGTAGTCACCAGATCTTCTCTCTCTGAACTTCTGAAGATTTTTCAAATTCACTGCTTTATCTCCATTTCAACTACCATTATTTTAATTCATGCCGTTGTCCCCTTGTAACCAGTTTATTGCAACAATTTCCTAACTAGTTTCTCTGCCTTGGTCTAGCCCACTTCACACTGGACCTGCAGTGATCTTTCAAAGATGCACATTTGATTTGGTCGCTTCCTTGAATGTAGGCTATTGCACTGAAGACAGAGTCCAAAATCCTTGGCAGGGTGACTCAAGACCCTCAGTCTAGCACCTACGCCTTTCTCAGCCTCACCTCTCCCCTCCCTTTGCTTGTTCCCCTCCTCCTCCCCCTCTCTCCACCTCAGCCCTGTTCAACTCTGGGTGCTTCCTCACGCTTCCTTACCCACCTATGGGCCTTTTGAATCATACTTTGGAAATTTTCCGTTTGCTCCCCCAATTCTCCACGAGACCGCACAACCTTGAAGAGCAGGGATTTTGCCTTATCCTTACACAAAATAAGAACTTCAGAAATAGTAGATATATACGTAAACATTTAAGTGAGTTATTGATATGTGGATTTCACTGCCCTGTGTGGACAACATTTGACATTTATTGAGTACTGACTATGTGCCAGACCATATCGTAAGTTCTTTAAATATAAAAAATTAGTTTATTCTGAGAAGTGGGTACTATTAGATCTCTACTTTACAGGTAAGGAAACTGAGGCAAAGAGACTAAGTTATCTGCCTAACGTCATTCAGCTAATAAGCGGTTGAACAGAGATAGGACCTCAGGCAACCCTGTGCTAGAGGGTTCGCTCTTAGCCAATATAACCTATACTGCTTTTCATTCAAAGCCATTGCCGCACTTACAGGGTATATTATTGAGGCGCGGCCATAGGAGAGCCAGATGGGCTAACAGGGAAGTGGGAGGAGACCCATGACGATGAGAGAAGAAGGGTCCCTTGAATCTTAAGCAGGAGGCTTGGGGAAGGGGCTCAACAGGCAAGGGCATGCTTAGCGCTGCAACCACCGCTACCATCAGTCACATACTCTCGGATAGTCTAGGACACAGAGAGTCAGCTCAAGAAGGCTTGAGTTGAGCACTTGCTGTTCTGTCTACTAAGGATAGCAAAAGTAGAGTCAGACACAGATTTTGCAAGATACCCACAATCTAGGGAAACAGACTGCGTTGCGTGAAGAACTATGTAAGCCACAGCGACTGTGGTTAACAGCGTAATAGAGGGAGAACATCCCTGTTTCTGTTAACTATTTCTTCTCTTCGTTCCCCTGAAGGATTGCCTTGTACAAACTAGTACCCTGGTGAGTGTACACTGTGGGGTGCTAGATAGAAAAATGCTAAATGAATCCAATAACAGGAGTGTTAAATTCCCACCTTCTTGGACTTAGTAAGCCCCAGAAAAATACTTTGAGTGCAGCGAGGTATATGTTACATAGACTTACGGAACTTGGAGGGTCCATAGGCCTTCCCTTTCACTGCTTTCTACACGGTGGGGTTAAATGAATACCTAGCTCCTGGCTCACGCAGAGCCCTGGCATCTCAAGGTTTTCTGTAGGACATTTGGAAACATGGTGCTTCTCTAGGCTGAGGACAGGGCTGGGGAGAGTGATGAGGAGCTATTTCAGAACAGATGTCAACAGAGCCCTTCTCTCCGTGCTGAGAATCATCAAACACATGCCCCACGCCTGGCAGGCAGTGACCGACGCACAGGCTCCAGAGCCCAGACACAATGAGCCGGCCTCCTGGGGGAATTCTCATGCTGCAAACAAATTAGCTTTGATGGACCAGTGGCCTTGGCTTATTCTTGGCAAATGTGGAGGTGGGAGCTCAGGCCGGTGTGGAGTGTAATTAAGGATGGCAGCTGGTGGAGCAGGTCAGATGGCTCTGTGCTCTGCACTCCATGTCACAAGTTGCTAGCTATATTTTGTTTTCCTCCAGATATTTCTGTTGCCCTGTTCCCTCCCCTGCCGCTGCCCACATGTTGTTCTGCCTGCTCTTGGAGTGGTGTGACCTTATCCCCGAGCATGGAGAGTCCAGGCAGGACCACACGCTAGAGGAAGAAAAACTAAACTGTAAGGAAACTATGTAAACCAGTGGCAGATACAGTGTTCCCCTGTGAGTTGCTTCCCCCCACTCCCCGTGCTCACTCTCCCTCTGTCAATGTACCCATCTGTACCAGGAATTAAATCACGATCACCTTGGGACTTTTAACTTCTGGAGGGAAAAGAAAAATGTAATTGGAGCACGCCTCATGTCTGGTATCCATGGTCCTCTATCAGGATGGGGGATGGCATCGCCGGGGGAGAACGCCTATCCCTGTCCAAGCAAACCAGAACAGGAGGAAAGAGAGCTGACAGAATCACACAATCTCATATAAGGACAGGATCTCTAGCACTTGGAGCTGTGAACGTTTCTGTCTTAAAGAGACTGGACTAAATAGGGTTCTTGTAAAAGTGAGCGTGAATGTTGGGGTCGTTCAGCTGATTAGCCAAAACGCACCCTTTAAAGTACCAGCCATACCCGTAGACATTCCTGAATAGAGGAATCTCCAAATCGCATGCTCTAGTGAAGTGAAGGAGGAAGTGGACACACTCAAACCCTAGCTCTTTTTGCTTCCTATTCTGGTGACATGAGATCAAGAAAGACCAAGATGTGGTAGGAAAAAAACCTCTGTAAAATCTTCTGAGTGGCATCGTCTTTTGGGAGACTGAGTCGGACTATATATATTTGTGGCATATGGTCTTTAGGGAAATACTTTATCATATTATTGCCTGGTACTTGTAATGATGCGATATGTACTCTAAAAACACTTCCTGATGTGAAGCCTTGCCCTGCATCACCACCCGTCTGCTTGTTCAAGTCTCATACAAATGAGTTAATTACCTGCAGCAGGAACAAACGTTGACAACGAAGCAAGAAACGTAAAATAAAGGCTGTTGTCTCCTCGTGTTACATACAGTTTCTCCTTGGTTACATCATGTTCATAAAGAGAACTGGGCAATTTCCTGTAACACCAGAATTCTAGGGAGTCTGGGTTTTTAGGATTTCTGACTGTAGAGATCCTAAGTAGAAAAGTATTTAAGTGGCAAAATGTAAGTCACCCATGGGCCAGTAGCCTTCAGGATAGGATGAGCCACTATTGGCTTACGGGGGTCTCAGAACTTTACTAAAGGGAAAGAGTGGGCAGGTCCGACAAGTGGGACGTCAGTTTATTTTTGAGGGCATTGAGGTTGGGGAAGAGGAGGAAGAAGGTACAAATACAAACACTTGGAAATTAAAGGGAAATCAAAGATCACCAATTCCATAATCTTTATTTAAAAAATGAAAATGTTGAAAATCAGAGGGGTTGTATGTGCTTTAATAGCAGGCTTGCTTTTAGCTTTTAAGTTGGAGCTCCATAGAAACAGTGTTACCTGTCTCGGAGTGTTAGACATAGCTGTGGGTGACTTCCGGTCCTCATTCCTTATTCCTGTTACTCTGATGGTGTCAATGTTCAGCCAATATCACAGAGGAAACAAAGGCTTGGTGTGCAAGGTGACTATAAGCTGTGTTCCCAAAGAAAATGATGTATCGTGGAACCGGATTGTAAACTCCTGAAGAGCATTGATTTTGTTTTGCATGTTTTTATATCTTTCTCAATACCAAGCACTGTGTTTTGCAGAAATATAAAACTTAAATCTTTGCTGATTGAAAATAGTCTAGGGCTTCCCTGGTGGCACAGTGGTTGAGAATCCGCCTGCCAATGCAGGGGACACGGGTTCGAGCCCTGGTCCGGGAAGATCCCACATGCCGTGGAGCAACTAAGCCCGTGCGCCACACCTACTGAGCCCACGTGCCACAACTACTGAAGCCCGTGCACCTAGAGCCCATGCTCCGCAACAAGAGAAGCCACCGCAATGAGAAGCCCACGCACAGCAACAAAGAGTAGCCCCCACTCGCCGCAACTAGAGAAAACCTGCACAGAGTAACAAAGACCCAATGCAGCCAAAAATGGATGAATGAATGAATAAATAAATAAATTTATTAAAGAAAATGGTCTAGTTGTGAAAAAAATCTGTAATGTTTTCATCAGCAGCAGGAACAGAGTTAAGTGTATGGATTTGGAGACAGAGTGTCTAGATTTGAATCCAACTCACCCAAGTGTAAGCCATGACCTTGGGCAGGTGACCTAACTCCTCTGTGCCTTAGTTTCCTCGGCTGTAAACTGAGAGATAAACAGTATGTATACATGGAGTGATTGTGAAGATTAAATGAGCCAATATAAGCAAAGCACTTAAAACAATACCTGGCACAGAAAAGTACTCAATGAGCATTAGCTATTACTAGTCTATCTGCAGAGAAGGCTGTCTGTTATTGAGAAATGTTTGAAAATATCATGGTGTTACCTGAGCATATAATAAATTAGAATGATTGTTGTAGGGGTCATCAATTTCTTTGTTCAGAATTAAATTTATGTAGCTCTTAATCCTCTCTTTTTACACTGTGGCATCCAGATTTTCTTAACAAGGAATTGGGTTCCCTATTTTGGTCACTATTGCTGAGTGTTTGGTCACTATTCTGGTCTTGTCCTCCTACAAATTATTGTGGATGAGATCCCAGTGACTTTCTTCCTTTGGTCCCACCCAGACATCAGTGTCGATCAGCCTTCGCTCCTTCAGCAAGGCTGGATGTGTATTCTTCTCCCATGTGTGCCCCCAGCCATTACTCAAGCTGATCCTGACATTTTGGTCGCTGTTCCCTTGAGACTTAGGGCTTTTCTTCTCCTCATCCTTTAGAATCCAGCTTGAAACCCATTTTAACGTGAATAAAAAAAAAAAAAGCTGCCTTTTGTACTCATTCATCCATCCATCGATCCAAGTGTTACTTTGATTCATAGGCTCTTTGCCCTTGAGATGTTATTGTGTGACTGATCCCCAACTGATATGAGTAGGTATCCTCATTCTGGTTTTATTTCCACAGTATGTTCCTCCAGATCTCTGCGTCTGCAATTTTGTACTGGAACAGTCCCTCTCTGTCAGAGCCCTACAGGAAATGCTTGCCAACACAGGTGAAAATGGCGGCGAAGGGGTGAGTACCTGAATTATGTCCTTGGTGGGGTTTGGGATACTCCATAGCCCAAAAGTATACAATTCAATTCATTCCTCCAGTTTTGAACTAGAAAACCTTAGTTTTCTAGTTTCCTTGAGTCAATCCTCTTATTCCTCTTACTTAGCAGCCCTAACTCTGCTTCCTTTGGGTTAACGAACTTCCACCAGAAAATAGACCATCATTAATGCTGCCTGAACAGGGCATAGGACATTGAGCCCATAATCCACTGGGAAATATGGAGAGGCTGAAAGGGCCTTGGGACGTGGGGTGTGGATACCTGTTAGGCTGGTTGTTTTTTCTTGGGAAAGTCTCATCAGAGATTTATGACTGTCTCAGTGCAGCACAACCAGGTTACAGCATTTTGGAGAGGATTTCCTGTAGAATGCAGAATCTTTGACATGTACCCAGATTTCCACAGTTTCACTCATGATGAGCAAGTACAAAGCTGTCTTGAGTTTCTGTTGTTGGTAAAATTGTCCCTAAGTCTTTAACTGAGGGATGATGGTCTCCCAAAGGTCTCCCAGGCAAGACTTTGGCTAGAGACTTCAGAGTAATGTTGACCCTTTCACTGATGACCCACATCTATTTATATGCATTTAGCATCAAGTATTTTAATTCTATGGCCTGTATATCTGAAGTCCAAACACCCCTCTCCACCCCCGTTAGATACTTTATTCGATGACTGTCCTTTATCTTCTGCGTTACTACCTCAGACTAACTGCTTTGATTCCTTCTGTGCCTACCTCCCCTATGATTTTTTTTTCACTCAACTGTCATAATGTTCTTTCCAAAATGCAAATCTAATCACTACACTTTACTATTTTAAAATTCTCTGTCTGCCCATTACCTTAAGAGAAATCCCAAATTCCTTAACTAGGCATAAAGGCCTTCAGGATTTGGTGAGCCCTGCTTACCTTTCCTGCCCCATCTCTCACCCCCCCACCCCAAGCACTCAGTGATCCAACCACGTTGAATTCCCTTCACTTCCTCAAACACGACAACTCTCTTTACCCCCAATCATATGTGTCAGCTGTTTCCTCCATGTAAAACAGCTTTCTCCTCTTCTCTTCCTTTATGTAATCTTTACTTCTCCTTCAAGGAACGAGTCTAGATATTAGGTCGACTGAGAAGCCTTTGTTGACCCCGTAAGTCTAGGATGGGTGCCCTTGCCTGAGCAACAGTCAATAACTAGTTCTTACCATTGTGTACTATAATTACAAATCTAATTTTTTGCATCTTATACTGCACATAGGTAGGAGTATTTGCAGGACCTAGCACAGTTTATTACTTGAAAGAACTCATACATCATAAAGAAGTGTCTCATTGGTGGTAGAAGAGACAATGACCGTAGACTCAAGAGAACCAATGTTTACATTTGGGTCATCTTGCGGCTCTTAATGTGATCTTACATAAGTCTTCCAATCTCTTGGCGCCATAGCGTTCTCATCTATAAAATTAGGATGTTTAATTAGTTTTCTAGGGTCCTTAACACCAATACTTGCGATTCTTTACTCTTTCGGCTTAGAATAGTATGCTTTCATCAGCCACCTGAAAATAGCTTTTCCTTAGAGCATTAACGCAGGTGAGTTTTTGTTCTTTTGATGTTCACTGAAATCTGAAACCTGTGTTCACCTCCTCCTGACACAGACCTCAGTACCCCATGCTTTCCTCCTTAGGTACATACCCTCAAACGTTTCCAGTTCAGTGGAACAGATTACTTTTTTTTTTTTTTTTTGTGGTACGCGGGCCTCTCACTGTTGTGACCTCTCCCGCTGCAGAGCAGAGGCTCCGGATGCACAGACTCAGCGGCCATGGCTCACGGGCCCAGCCGCTCCGCGGCATGTGGGACCTTCCCAGACCGGGGCACGAACCCGTGTCCCTTGCATCGGCAGGCGGACTCTCAACAACTGCGCCACCAGGGAAGCCCCAGATTACTTTTTAATTGTTCCCTTTTCTTTCTAGTATACTTAACTCATGATTTACAGACACCTTTGGTGAGAGAAACCTGCTTGATGTGGAATATCACCACTTTCAGTGTCAACCAAGATCAGCTAGACCCTGCCAATATATGACCCAGTATAGAAATTGGGAAGATAGAGAGAAGCTGTGTTAACTGGAGAATTATCTTGTGTGCATTCTCTTATCTTGTTTGTTCACAAAGTGCATTTCAAAGGACTTCTTTTTCTTTACCGTTTAGTTTGAGTAGTTCAGGGAATCCTATAGATGACAAAGTAAATTGAAAAGTTCTGTTTATAACCCTTGCTCTTCTTTGTTGCCAAGAACTTAAACAATAGTCTTAACTTGATTTGTCTTTTGAAAAAGAATAAATAACAATTCATTTTGCAAACAGAATACTAATGCCAACTTAATAAGATTGAATTCTTAGTTTTGGAACATATGAATAAGACATACCTGAATTACCAGCCGTGTTATAGCAGAAGTGTATTCCATACAGTTATATATTTCAGGGGCCATCTTTAATTTATAATATTTAAGAACCAATATGTTCAATCTTATTGGAGGAGCCATTCTCTTTGAAAAATCAAGTCCAAAATAAACTATCCATGACATTTTTAATATTAAAAAGTCATTGGATAACAATCAGCATGTTGGGTCAGACTCTGAAATTTCCCCATGTGTCATATGGCTGTTTTGTGCCATTTTACCAAAGAAAAGAGCGTTCCAACAGTTATTTCCCACCTTGATACATTATTGCTATTATTATTAATAACTAGAGGTCTTAGAGCTAGAGGAAGGGATTTGAAAAGAGAGCTGGAGTACAGATAGGAGAGGGCACTCTTTTTAAATGATTTAGATTGTATTAGTTATTGGTGGCTCCACTAGTTACCTGAACAGCAGCTTCAGTTGCTGTAACTGAAGTTATAACAACTGAAGCGTTGCTATAACTGAGAGTCCTTGGAACTCTCTCACAATTCCATCTGGGCTCTCAATCTTTATAATGAGAAATAATATTTTTATATAACCTCTTGAGCCTGAATGTTTTGCTTTTCTGAAGTGACTGCTGTGCCCACTTACTATTAGTACTTAATTTGATTTGAGATGATAATATTCAGCAGGGAAGAAAAAGAAAAAGTGGAAAAATCAAGAAGGAAGTGAGTTAACACGACAGAGCATAATGATTCTCCGGGGAGCCTGGGGATGTTTGACTGGGTTTGCACCTCCTCCGCATGCCAGTCCATTCTGTTTGGAAACAGGCATTTACTGCTTTTTAACAGATATTACTTTCCCTAATGATCACGACTGCCATCAAACGGGTTGCTTTGAAGACGGTCATTTTTCCTTCTAGGCATAAACTGGTCCTTTTGTGTCTGTTCACTGCTGCACAGCAACTGAACTTTTTTAAAAAAATGACGTGGGTTATTTGTTTATTTGTTTGATGAGCGTATAGAAGCCTTTTTGCAAGGATAGACGGTTCTGCAGCAATTCCTTTGGCCGGCAAAGAAAACAGAGGTGTCCAGCTTGGTTTAACGACCGAGTTTATTATGGAAATGTCCTTAGCTACCGCCAGTAGCCTGTGGGACCCAGCTTTATGTTGAAAAGGAGAATGAATGATGAGGAGGCCCTGGGGGCAGAGAACGTCAGTGCCCCTCAGAGTCCGCGGTCGCTAAACTCATCCTTGGGTCACTTTACCGCTGATTAAATGCTATCTGATGTTATTCTGGGAATATTACCAAGAGATGGCTGCTTGGCACTGTGGCCAATTAAATAGCTGGAGTTTGATGTAAAATCCCTGCATACGAATATTAAGGTATTTTCACATTTTGGATTGATAGAACCTACGGTTTGTGAGGTCCCCAACCACCTTCAGCAGGACCTGGGGCTAAAAAGGATGTCACCATCTCCCTCTGAGTCCTCAGTCGTCATCATCCTATGGCAATGACTTTGAATACAGACCTAGCAGCATTTGTAGTGAGAGAAGCTCCGTCTTTGGAGTTAGGCAGATGTGTTTTCAGTCCAGGCTAAACTGGAGTGAGTGACCTCTGGGACACATTGTTTCCCCTTTCTGTACTTGACTTTCCACACCTTCAAAATGCAACCTCTCTCATAGGGTTGGGTGAGAATTAAATAAGTGCTGACAGGTGCCTGTGGGTGTGGAAATGAATATTGGTTCCTCTTTTCATCTCTGGTCTACTTCCTCCCGTCACAGATCCTCAGGCATATTCAAATGCCTCAAAGGAAGGAGAGACCCACACTGTATGACCAGGTGCATGTTAAATCGAGGGCCGAATAACTACAGATGGGTTTTGACGTGAATGAACGTAATGCTTTTAAAAATGAAAGGCCTTGATTTACACAATTACTAGCTGCACTCCTGATAAGGGCTCTGGTTTTCTCTAAAAGTTGACTTAATCACTGTCAGACTTTTACTACTTAAAAAACAAGGGGCTTCTTCCCAGGTGGCGCAGTGGTTGGGAGTCCGCCTGCCGATGCAGGGGACACGGGTTCGTGCCCCGGTCCGGGAAGATCCCACATGCCGCGGAGCGGCTGGGCCCGTGAGCCATGGCCGCTGAGCCTGCGCGTCCGGAGCCTGTGCTCCACAACGGAAGAGGCCACAGCAGTGAGAGGCCCGCGTACTGCAAAAAAAAAAAACAAGAAAGAGATAAAATATACGTGTAAGAAGAATTAATGTTACGGTTGTATAAGATCACTCTTGACTTTAGATTCTAAAATATCTAGAATGCAAATACACACTCAGCCTTTTAAACTTGACTGGGAAATGTGACCTGGAAAGATACTGTTTATGCAAGAACCTGTCTCACGGATAAGCTCACTGAGAGGTGGTCCTTAATTCCCCTTATTACTTATGAGATGGTCCCATTAACACTAAGGGGAGCCTCAGGCTCCTTTCACTCGCCCCTGTCTTTAGAATAGGGAATACTACACGCAGCACAGTTGCTAAAGAGATGCGTACGTGTGGTGGCACATTTGTCAGGTTCAGGGATGACGTGCCCATGCTTTCTGAGAAGCTAGGGGTTGCCTCCTGGCGTTGTGTGACCTTGTAAATGGCCAAGGAGGCATAATCTTACATTTTGCTTACAAAGTGTCATCATGTAAATGTTATTTAAAGTACATGTCATGAGATACTTACCTTGTAGCCAAGATCAAGACATTCATCCATCTTATAAGGTCACGGAAAATTTAGTCACAGAAAGGTGACAGCATCATTAAAAAAGAACCTGCTCAAGATGCATCTCCCCTGACACGGTTAGGTAATGAACAAATCAAAACAGATGCTGATGAGGGGAATTAGAAGCCCATTGTCTAAAGTGTGAATCCTGGCTGTGCCCAGATTTAGAGATCTTGTGCAAACTCATCCAAAATGAAGAAGGCAAATAGGAGGCTTACCTTTTTATTCCTGGGACCCTGAGTTCCCACCATCATTTCTGTATTATAGAAGAGAAGGGACACCCCCCATCATCCAGATGTAGTCTCTCAGTTTTCTGAGGTTTTTGTCTTCCCTTCATCATTGGCAGAAAAGAGCCAGAATGAGAATTTATTTTGGTATGTATGTGGGGAGGAAACAAGACTGATGGAGAAAGTTTGTACACAATTCTAAATAAACCTGGTCCCCACTGACGTTTTTTAAAGGAAAGAAATTATTTAATGAGTCAAATCTAACAGTGGGCATTAATTACACCTTTAAAATAGGACATAAGATTTCCTTTGGAGAGAAGGTACAAAGTCACTTCTGCATGTGTCGTATGTCAGTCCCAGGACCCGCCCATATATGCCCTAAAGCTAGGGTAGACAGGATGCATCAAAAATCACTTTATTAGGTGTTCAAGTCTGAACTTCCTTTGCACTAGTTGGTAAAAAGCCACTGCGTCAAGCTCTCCAAGTACCTCCTCGTTGCTCCCACTCAGGACCTCCCCTCTCCAGTGCCACCGCCTGTCGGGTTGTTCATCCTGTGGATGTTACCTGTGCCTGCTGCCTAATGGACACGAGCCAGATACCACAGTATTAAATCCTTAACTTGTTTGACTTGATCCTACTTTTTCTTTTGAAAGGGAGAAAAATAACATTCTGATTTGGGATGCTTCCATTTCTTTTTTTAACCTTTGGCTGGTCATCCACACCTGCTACAAAAAAATAGTATTTTTGTATTAACAAAATAACCAAACCTATTTGGTGAAATTGCGCTTACCTGCAAAAGCTTGAGGAGTTTATATACCAAAAACTACTCTTTAGAACCTGCCCCATGTTAGAGCTCATGGCAGCCTGTTTGGTGACAAAGCTGTCAGGTGGTTTAGTCCTAGTACTGCCACCTACTGGAAGTTTAACTGCGGGCAAATCTCTCACTGCCCTGGGCTTTGGTTTCACCATCTCTATAGCACAGAACATCAAGATGAAAAAGAACTTCCTCCTGTCTGTGATGGTTGCAATGCACCAAGTTAAAAGGGAAAAGTGTCACCATCTCACGTCCTCTGGTGTGTCCCATTGACAATAGCCCATCATCAGTTAGCTGTGGAAATTTTAGCCTGTTGGTATTAGCTGTTATTCTGGAGACCCCGGGTCCCATAATTTTAAGTATTTGGATAAATGCATTTAAGTAGATGGATAAATGCATTTATTCTCTTTCTGCCTTGGTGTGGACAAAGGGAATTTTTTTCAAACTCCATCCAAAACATCAACCCTAAACCACTAAGTGATGACAGTATAGTTTTAATTTTTTTTTTTTGAGACATGAATCTCCTATAAATTGTCTTTTGGAAGAATATGGGATGTATTCTGCAGTTTTGACGGAACTTCTTTCTTCAAAGAGCCAGATATTATTTTCAGAACTTAAACAATAATGAAAGGCCTCCAAACTAAGGTTTTTAATGTATTTTTCTACAGACCAAATTGTCATTAAACTTATGTCTCTTCTCACTTCTTACTGTTCTCGCTCACGTTAGGCTATGATTTTAGAATTTTATGCTGATATAATGGATTGTAATGTTTCTCTGATAAGCTAATACTAATGAAAACATGTGCAAGTAACTCATATTTCACTGTTGAACCGGTCTTTCGATAACATGATATCTCATTAAAATTTGCTATCTGGAAGACCTTACTTCATGGTAAGAAAACTCCTCTTTGGTAAAAGAAAAACTCTAATTGATTGTTTGCAGTATTTCTAAGAAAAAGAAATTCCAAATTTTCTGATGTGGGTACTGACCATTTTCCTTGGGTGGATTTTCTTGCATAAATGTAATTACAAAAAAAAAATGCTGCAGACAGATTTCGGCTACAGCATGTTGCTCGCTTGCTAGTTTCTTGATGACATCAGCACAGTACTGGAAAAGTAAAAACAAACGTTAACATCTAATGCCACTGCTTACTTCTAGCCAAAAATCACAAAATATTCACCAGGTAGGAACTTCATACCCTCTGTTCCCACTGGGGTCTTTCTCTATTGTAAATATCAGCAGATTCCTCAAATGACTTGAAAGCTTTCAGCTAGACTGGCACACACTAAAATATCCATTTACTGTTTTTGCTTTGGATTTTGCTAGCTCAGTGACCTCTCGGAACGGGTATGTTATTCACTCCTTTACTGTACATGTACTCTGCATGGACAACTGACTCCAGCTGTATTTGTAACGAACTGGGCTTTTCACTTGTGAGCGTTCAGAACAGTTTCCATCCTTTGTGCCTCTGCAATTCAAAAAAACACCACCGCACCACACACTTCAATTTAAAAAAACACCACCGCACCACACACTTCAATCTGGTGGAATTAAAGGTGGCTGCACTTAGGAATTTGTTGCCAAGAAGCTTGTTAAACTGCTGCTCTGAAATTACAAGGATGGCTTGCCTGTGGACTCATTTTTTTTCCTTCGAGATATTGAAAATTGTTTTTAAATTCTTTTTCCCTCTGACTATGGTCTAGATGGCCTGTGGCCATAGGGTTCAAGTTGGTGAGATGACAGAAGTGTGCAGCCTTGCCTTACTCCAAGCTTCTCAGTACTTCAGACTCGCCTAGTCTATTATGCAACTCCAGCTCTGCTCCTCCGGAAGGCTGGAATTCATAATAAAAATGGAAGAAGCTAGTTGGATATTTTCCCTTTCTCATGCAACATCCCCAAAGTCACCCAGCAGGAAAAATCAAATGTTAATTTCAACAGTTAAGAATAACCATTAAAGTTAACTGGCTTTTTACATTTATTCATATCCTGAGTAGAAGCATTTTCAAGTAAAGAACCCACAGAATTAATTTTTAAAGCTCCAGATTGTATCAAACCTCCCCCCCCTTTCTGAATATAGTGTTTCAGCTTGAGTGGAATGGCCTTTTCTTTGGTGGAATTTTTTTTCATTCTGAAGTCAGTACCTCCTGCTTAAAATCAGTAGGCCTGTGTGATCTTGGGGTTATTTAGCAAATGTGATAACTATAGCTTGGCTGCTGTGACACAAACCCTGGAATTCTTCTCATTGTTGCTATGGACATTCAAATGCTCTGTGAATATAGTCCTGTCACAGTGACCTCAGTTGTCTTAGAAAGCTTGAGTGTCTTCCCCAAGGCTGGACTAAATGTAGTTTTCAGTGGTTGTATATGTTTGTGTGTGTGTGTGTGTGTGTGTGTGTGTGTGTGTTTGTGTGTGCTCTTTACATTTTAATTGTAAAAAAATTTAAACATCTTCATTAAAGTTTCTTAGAGGAGTGAGGCGGGATTGGAGTACTTAAACTTTCTCCCGTGCGTACTAATTAGGTAAATAGTTGTATTCTTATGTGAGATGTTTGGAAGAGAAATTTTGCTGAATTTTTTTTTAATAACTAGTTTGTGGGGGGCGGGGGCAGAGATGAATTTCAGCTGCATTTTTAGAAATTTTTTAAATCCCTAACTGTGGGATATTTGAATTAGGGGAAATCTTTCATGTTAAGAGCCTTGCTTACCTTTTTAAAAATGAAGCACATTTGGAATTCAAGAAATCCTGGGAGAAGAGAAACCTTTCAAGTTATTTATTAGCCTTTTCCTTTGATCGTGTAATTTACTTTTAATAGCTACCAGAGTTTAAATTATATATTTGTAGGGAAAACTCAGTGAACTAGAAAAAAACTCCAGCTTATTTTCATTTCATGAAAGTTTAATGAAATTCTATTCTATTTGGAAATTCTGGTAAAGAAAAATTAACTTGGTTCCAGAGAAACCCTTATCTCAACTGGCGCTTTAATCCTCGCTGGAGTTAAAACCCTGTAGCCAGTGTCCCAATCCTATGATTACTAATATCTGGTTTTATGATGGAAGGATCTGGAATGACCAAATGGCATCGAATGGAAAGAAAATAAGAACAAGATGTAGGGAGTTCATGGGGTGAAAGGGCCTCCAGCTCTGTAGAGGAAGAGGAGGAAAGCTAAAGGCAGAACGCTTGTTTTTACCTGACGTCTCCTGTAGCTGAGACTTAGGTTGGTACCGAGTGGGGAGGGGGGATCTGATGGGAGGGAGGGAAGTGCAGGACCAGCAGGGGCTGGGCATTGTGGCTTGGGCCTCGCTGCTCTCTGGGCCTTGTTCTACCCCTCTGCGAGATGGGGCCTCTGAACTACATTAGTGGCTCCCGGACATCATAGGATGCTCTTCCAGGACCGGTGTCTGCCCATGCGGAAGAATCTGCAGATCATCAGGAAAAGTAGGAAAATAAAGACAATGTATAAATTGTTTCATTAAGCAAACTTTATAAATGGAAAGTTCTGCCTTTCTTATTTTCTGTGATTATGTCCTTTTTTAAAAAATATTTATTTTTATACCATCTTTAAAGGTTATACTCCATTTACAGTTATTACAAAATATTGGCTCTGTTCCCCATGTTGTACAATACATCCTTGTAGTCTATCCTACACCCAATAGTTTGTACCTCCCACTTTGCCCACCTTGTATCGCCCCTCCTCCCTCCAGCTGGTAAGCACTAGTTTGTTCTCAATATCTGTGAGTCTGCTTCTTTTTTGTTAGTTTCGTCGTGTTTTTTAGATTCCACATATAAGTGTTATCATACAGTAGTATTTGCCTTTCTCTATCTGGCTTATTTCATTTAGCATAATGATTATGTCCTTTTTAGTATTTTCTAACCGTAATAAAGTTGGTATGTTTTCTTTTTGAAAATTATAGTGATAGTGGAAGTGACAGCTTTCTTTCTTTCTTTTATAAATGCCTTTATTGGGTGAAAAGTAAGATTGGCAACCGTGGATGATCTGTTTCGGTCCTGTTGTTGAAATTGCACCAGTTCTTGAGCTCGTGAACCCCTCAGGCCTATTCTCATGTACAGCTTGTGGACTCCGTGTTCTAAGTAGCTTCAGCCAAACACCACACATGTGCTTTAGCTTATTTACAAAAAATTCTTGATTTTGTAACCCAGATAGTTGGTGCCCTTGTTGGTGGTAGTTATTCACATCTTCCCTGGTGGATAGCTCCAGGTCTTAGCTCCGTGATGGGAGGAAGAGGCCTCTGAGTTCATAGGCACCAGTTGTGCCTCTTTTGTTTTTGTTATGGAGAGAAGTGGAGTCAGCACGTTATTAAGAATCACCCGCTTCCATCTCATTAGTGATGTGCGGCTAGAGGCTGGTTCCCTGCCCCATTTCTCTGCTGCTCCTCTGCTTTTATAAGGTGGAGGGCGGTGGGCAGGAGAGCCAGGATGTTGTTCTTAAGCATGAATTTGGAGCTGTGCCTGTGTCAGTGTGGCCAGCACCATGCAGGCTTCTGCTGAAGAACAACCTTTGGGGATTTGCTTGAGGAAGTGTTTCCTCTTCCTGACTCCCCTGAGTCCTGCTCTCTGGTTGGTGCTGGGCCCAGTGATGGAAACTCATGACCACTCCTGAAAACACCTGTTTGCATGTCTTTTGTGAGGTATTAGAAAGGTAAGTTGAATTCATCCCTTTTTTTTAGCTATGTGTATATCTTTTAATAGTTGTCCCTTTTCTGAAGTTTATGACTTGGTATTAGAAATCTTCAGAATTACTGCTGGAGTACAAAAATCTCTAGATTTTATCTTATGAGTGGATACCAGTAACTGAATTGTAATTCTTGAGACACCTTTAGTCGGGCAATCAGAGAGTGCTATCCATGGTGCTGATTCTCTAAGTTAACGCAGTACGTTGTGTGTTCAGTTCAGGACACAGCTCCAGGGGCCAGAGGACCTGGCATTTTGCCCCAATAGTTTGTAGGACTGTTTCCCCATGTTACAACCATGGCAACTTTACCTTATCTCCTGCCCTCATGGGGATTTTCCCACATCAGCTTGCTAAAGGGACTGTTGGCAAACTCTGATCCAATTTTAGGATTTACACAGATTTTGGAAAAAATGACCTGATGTAATACAATATCTCAAATTCACATTCTTTTTCTCAGCCTTTAACAGGGTCCAATAACATGTTTCTATACCAATTTCATCCAGAGATTTCCAGTAATGGGGAAAATGGAGGGTGTATATTTAGCAAGATGCTAGCATTTCAGAACCTCTTGCTCCGCTCAGGGTTGTAAACTTTGTGGTGGATTCAACTTCCTCTTCTACTCCCATATTGCACCCAGGCAGGCCTCAGCCCCCGGTGATGCTAAGGGCCTGGGAGAGGTCTGAGCTGCAGGAGCCACACTTCTCTGACCCCAGGCGATTGACCTGGGTCGCCAAGAGAATGAGCAACTGCTATTTCCCAGTTCATTGTTCCCTCTGGGCAGCCACTTTGGTGTGTAGGGCAACAGGGGTATACAAATCCATGCTCTATTAGCTATGCTGATTTCAGTCAATGTCAGTGGGAGAAACAATAGGACTGTGGTAGTCCCGGGCTCTCTCAAGAATGCAGTCTCGGCTACTGTGAACAGCTATAGATGCAGATTAATCACTAGACAGTGATAAGTTACCAGGAATTTTTTTAGCTGCTCTGGTTCAAGACAGTCTGTCTGGTCCTCTGACTTTCCCTCTCCCAGCAGACTCTTTAGATAACATATTTACTTCTTCAGGTTTCTGAAGATCATTCACAGTCAGCAGTGATCGCTCCGAGTATAAAGAGCAGAAATCAATCGCAGTATTCTTTTTGTTGTTGTTTAATTGCGATATAATTGGTATACAACACTGGTCTACAGCACAACAAGTTGGCATACACACATTGTAAAATGATTACCGTGATAAGTTTAGGTGATATCCATCACCTCATATACATAATTACAAAACATTGTTTTTCCTTGTGAATTTACCCTTGTAGCAACTTTCAAACATACCATACGGTAGTGTTACCTAAGGTCATCATGTTGTACATGATATCCCCAGGGCATATTTATCTTATAAGTGAAGTTTGTACTTTTAACCACCTTCACCCAATTCCTCTACTGCCCATTCCTTGCCTTGGTAACCACAAATCTGATATCATTTTCTATTAGTTTGGGTTGGTTTTTTTTTTTTTTTCGCGGTACGCGGGCCTCTCACTGTCGTGGCCTCTCCCGTTGTGGAGCACAGGCTCCAGATGCGCAGGCTCAGCGGCCATGGCTCACGGGCCCAGCTGCTCCGCGGCATGTGGGATCCTCCCGGACCGGGGCACGAACCCGTGTCCCCTGCATCGGCAGGCGGACTCTCAACCACTGTGCCACCAGGGAAGCCCCTGAGTTTGGGTTTTTTTAGAGTCCACATATAAGTAGATTATACAGTATTCGTCTGACTTATTTCACTTAGCATAATGCCCTCAAGGTCCATCGATGTTGTTGCAACTGGCAGGGTTTCCTTCTTTTTATGACTGAATAGTCTTCCATTGTACCACATTTTCTTTACCCATTCATCTGTTGATGGACACTTAGGTTGCTTCCATATCTTCACTATTGTAGATGATGCTGCACTGAACATGGAGGGTGTAGACATCTTTTTGACATAGTCATTTCATTTCCTTCAGATAAATACCCAGTAGTGGAATTGTTGGATCATATGGCAGTTCTACTTTAAATTTTTTGAGGAACCTCCATGCAGTTTTCCACTGTGGCTACACTAATTTACATTCCCACCAGCTGTGCATGAGGGTTCTCTTTTCTCTGCACCCTTGCCAACACTTGCTATCTCTTGTCTTTTTGATAATAACCATTCTAACAAGCACGAGGTGATATATCATTTCCTTAATGAGTACTGATGTTGAGCGCCTTTTCATATACTTGGCCTTTGTGTGTCTTCTTTGGAAAAATGTCACTTCACATCCTTTGCCCATTTTTTAATTGAATTATTTGGAGTTTTTTGCTCTTGAGTTGTCTGAGTTCTTCATGTATTTTGGATGTTAACCTCTTATCAGATATATGACTTTCAAATATTTTCTTCCATTTCCATTTTGTTGATTGTTTGCTTTGCTGTGCAGAAGTTTTTATGTTTGATGTAGCCCCACTTGTTTATTTTTAATTTTGTTGCATTTGCTTTGGGTGTCATATCCAAACAATCATTGCCAAGATGTATGTCGAGGAGTTTTTTCCTCTACATTTCTTACCAGGAGTTTTATGGTTTCAGGTCATACGGTCAAGTTTTTAATCCATTTTGAGTTAATTTTAGAGTGGTGTAAGATCATTCTTTTACAAGTGAATATCCAGTTTTCCCAGAACCAGTTATTGAGAAGACTGTCTTTTCTCCACAGAGTATTCTTGGCTCCCTTGTCAAGTATTAGTTGATGATATATGCATGAGTTTACTTCTGGGCTCTTAATTCTGTTCCATTGGCCTATGTGTCTGTTTTTTTATGCCAGTACCATAAAGGTATGATTATTGTATCTTTGTAATACAGTTTGGTTCCATACAAATTTCAATATTGTTTTTTCTATGTCTATGAAAAATGCCATTGGAATCTTGATTGGGAATGTATTGAATCTATGGATGGCTTCGGGTAGTATGGACATTTCAACAATATTAATTCTTCTAATTCACGAACACAGGACATCTTTCCGTTTATTTGTGTCTTTTTCACTTTCATCAATGTCTTGTATTTTTCACTGTAAAAATCTTTTACCTCCTTGGCTAAATTTATTCCTAAGGGTTTTATTTTTTTGATGTTATTGTAGATGGGATCATTTTCTTTATTTCTTTTTCAGCTAATTCATTGTTTGCAGTGTTCTTTTCTGTACCAGATCATCACATTGTATTATATTAACCATCACATCACAACCCCACTGGGAAATGATTGATTGATTTTTCTCCAGCCATTGAAGGAGGCAAACATGGGCACAACTGAGATTTAGTTTTGCTTATGTTGGCGTAAGTGTTTTCAAATTGTAACCCATACTTGGTGTTTCTGAGCCAGCCACTCTCCTCCTCCTCTCATTGATAGCAGGGGCCATTTTAATGTGCCTTTCTTCCCTTGCCCCCAAAGATTTGCTGTGGTTTCTTGCAGCTCTAGTTGGTGTTACTGTCAGTCCCAGTTGGTTATCCTCTCAATGTCAGTGTGATGAATTTACTCCCTGCACAATGGCGAGAAAATAGATCAGATAGTGCTTCCTCTACCCAAGTCCTGGCTTCCATTCACAGATCAGCAGAGAAGACATTTTTTTTAAAAAAAAAAACCCTGAAGTTTTTCTCTTTGACAGAAGAACTAGTTGGTAGCAAGAACACTTAGATTTAAGCTAGGCTTTTGAAAGCAGCTATGTGAATAGCACTGCCCAAGTGTTAGATGATTCAGAACAACTCTAAGAGACCTTACAGATGCAAGGAAAAAAAGTAGAATGTTATAAGTGAGAATGCAGAAGGGCACTCTTAATGGCTGGGGACACAGCAACCAGAGTGAGAACAGAAGACTGGAAATGACTGATTGGGGAGGGGGTGACCAAGTAGTGAGAGATGAAAAGTAAAAGTTCCTCCCCCCTAATCTGTTCTGCTTTTTGCCCTCAACTTCATCTCTTCCCAGGCCTTATGAAGTCCAGATTGGTGGGAGAGGGAAGGCCAGATTGCAGGTGACACAGAACAGGAAGGGTCTAGCTGGCCTTGGACACCAAGAAGATGGGTGTAGAGATCTAGAGGTCATTGTAGTGGGCCTGGAACTCTTTTCCTACCAAGTTTGAATTGTCTAGAGCCCTCACCACACAGGTTTTACGGCAGAAATTTGTGTCTTTCCACCTGTCACATACATGGCAGTAGAGCTAAGAGACAGAGAGTTATAGTTGAACACTAGTCCTAGAGCTATCAAGGGCAAGGGGGAACAACCATGTTTATTCTTTGCTTTCGCAGGATTCTGGAGAAATGCTAAAAGGAAAATCAGCCACTGGTCCAGAATGATGCTTCTGAGAATGGGGAAATATGGGGCTGGCCAAAAAGTTCGTTCGGGTTCTTCGTCCCATCTTACGGAAAAACCTGAACGAACTTTTTGGCCAACCCGATACTTGCTGACTGTAAGCATCATACCAGTTACTCAGATGAAGGGTCCAGTGTGGCTGGGGAAGTCCTGGAAGGGTGGTGGCTCTCAAGCTAGGCTGTTCGTTAGAATTACCTAGGATCCCGGGACTCACCAGAGACCTACCAAATAAGAGTCTTAGGCAAATGGCCCTGCCTTTAGGGCTGTAGTTTTTTTTTTTCCTCACTTTGTTTTCATTTTGAAAGCTCTACCAATGATTCTCAGGGATAGCTGGGATTGAGGAGCACTTCTGTATAATCAACCCATGAGAGGTTCAGGAGAACCATTTCCACTGCCCTCCGAGCAGTGTATGGTCCACGGACACATAGGAAGTACGAAGAGCACCTCTTCTATTCATCCACAGGCCCACACCTACACAGAACTCTTTGAGAATCAGCTTCTCCACCTAAGGCCACTTCATATACTTCAAGGAAAGGTCAGGCTTTTGTTTGTTTGTTTTGCTTGGAAATGTAAACTTGACCCTAGGCTTATTTTGTGGATGTAGAGAAAACAGGATGAATTTATCTCTATCCAGCAAGATCATAATTGGGAACAGTGCAAGGGGGTTAGAGGGATGAAGGAAACAGAAGTTGTGTTGATAAAGGACATCCAGGAGAGAAAAATAATGGGTTAAAGAGTGCAGGAGAGAGAGAGAGATCAAACAACAAGATATATTTGAGTTCATTTTCTTCCTTATAGCCCACATGAGTAGAGGTGTTTGCAAACAGTCGGACTCAATAGTGGTTTTATGATAAAAACTTAACGCCTATTTTGTTAATTCCCAGGATGAATGGTGATTTTTTTTTTTCCTAGAGACATAGTAGATAAAGACAGTGTTTGATTTTTCATGTCCAGGTAATCTGACCTGTTAGATGTTAAACTGTTTGTAGGAAATATTTGTTGTACGATGCCTTGGGTGAAAGGAAATGGTTGAGCAGAGTTCTTAGTCTTGACCCTATGTGGCCACTGGTCCACCATCCCATCAGAGGCCTGATGAATGATGAGGATGTATGGTTCAAATAAAAACTAGAGCAGTGCCTGGAAAACAAATCTGGCTGACAGGGTCCTTTTATTTAGAGAATGAACTTGGCAATGTCAGATTCTTAGAAATTTGTTAGTCAGCTATAGGAGAAAGGGGGAAATCTAATTCAGAGAAGAAAATAATTGCTTCACCTCTTTCAAAGGTCATCAATCTAAATGTCTTTAATACCCTGACAAATATCTCCTGTCAATTTGCTCCTTTAAAAGATACCATAATAGGAAATATGTTCGAGCTGCCATCCTGGCTGTCTGGTTTCCCTGTGGTGTCTACCTGCAAAGAGAAGCACAGGTGCAACTAGAATGACCCCGTGCTCAATTTGGAGGTGTCCCAATGGCCACCATTTTTGCCCTCAATGGAGAATGCTTATCCTCCTGTTTCAGAATCAACATTTGTAAAATCCCAGCCCGAGTGGGAACCTCCAAAAGTCATTTAATTTGTTCCCCAAACATCGTGGGTTGGGATGGGAACATGGTTGCATATGTCCACCATTCTCGAAGAGCCGAGACCTTTATTTTTAAAGACTTGAAAAGCAGGAGATTCCTCAGCTGCCTTTAGTCGTGCATTCAGGGCTCAAATCCGCACCATCCACAGGCTCTTCCTTCTCATGACTTGAAGTGCTCACAGGAAGTAATGAACTCGGGGTCATAATAACAGCTCCTCTGCGATCCCTAAGTCATCTGAGCCATCTCTCTGATTTTCCTCACCCCTTCGGCCACATCTGTGCAAAAGAGAATCCGTGTAGGCACTTTCCTGGAAGAAAATACCTCCTTGCAGTGCAGGTTCTTGTTACAGATAAGGCTCATGACCCAGAGCTTACATTTTCTCACGTAAGGCTCTGGCCTTTCATCCTTTTGTCCTGAACTACTTCCATGTGGCTATGAAATTAATGACTTGAACAAAAATGAGATTGCCAAAATGTTCTCACCCAGGAAGGAGAATTCTAGGTGCTTCCAGGAGGTTGGGTTGGCTGAATTCAATGAATGATAAACTATGGAAATGGTAAATTTGGCATTCCGTGCTCGATGGCTGGGGGATGGATTGCTTGCGTTTTGCCTGTGTTTTCTCTATTTAAGAAGTGAAAGTAAGAAAAGAGACTAGCCTGCCTTTGTGCACAGCTTTTTGATCACTCTGTTCTTGGGCCCTGGGATATGCAGTGATGGTGAGCGAGCAGTACTGAGGGCATGGGAGGTCAGGCTCCTTGAGTCACGGTCACGCTGCTGACCTTGCTGGGAGGTCAAGTTCTGCCATAGGCCCTCTGCAGACCAGCTTTAACCTTTTCTCTTTGGGGTTGTACTGTGCCTGCAGCTTGTGAATCGTGGGTCTGTCTTGTCAGTAGGGCAACTGGGCAGACTGTCATGATCACTGAACGTGGGGAAGTGGGCTATCAGACGCTGCACTTCCTCCTCTTTTCTGAACTTCATTAAAATTCTATTTCATGACTTCAGTTTTTAACAGTATCCCAAGAGGCCCATGAAGGATGCTAAGAATGTGTCCTCCTTTCGTGTGTGTTTACCTTAAGGGCCTGCACTGTTGTGGTCGAGTTGGCCCAGACTCACTTGAAGTGTTTCTTATAGAGGAAACCTCATTAGGGGACTCCATCCTGCTACTGTTGCTTTCTGTACAGCCAATGGCTCAGAAATCTTTGACTAAGAGTTTTAGATCCATATTAATCCTCCTTTTATAAGTGAAAAATCAAGGTGTCAAATTGTAAGAATGATACCTTAGACTTCTTAGAGTGTCTTTATATCCCAAAGTGGGGAACCAAAAGCTGGACTTGGCAATTACCTAGCTGAAGAGTAGGATATCTGATCCAGAGAAGGTGGTGAAGAAAAGAGTATAGTTTCCTGTATTGGGTTTTTCAGGATTTCACACATAGTGAGGGAGTTAGGATGGCTAGAAAGCGCTTATGGAATTGTTATTGTCATATTCCCTGACTCTGACTCCAAATCACCGGTCTTACTAATCTGTACATGTGCCTTCCCACCCCTGGACTTTGTAAATTCCAGTATGCTACTTTAACTGTCATTAAAGAGGGAAAATTGTCTCTGTTTCCAGGAATTTCCAATCCAAGACCTGGTTGGAAAGTGCCCCAGCAGTCGTGCCATTTGAGCTGGGGAGTCCCATCTGTCCCACTGATTATGCGGTTCTATCTGTCAACCCCTCCTAGAACAGTGGGGTGCTTGAGTGGGGTCTTGGGAATTTGGCCAGATGGTTGTGATGGCTTGTAGCAGTTGGGGAAGGTAGACCTGGAATCTGATGGCTGGTGGGGGCAGCCTTGGGAAGCACGGAGTAGTGTAGAAACCATGTCTCTAGGGACAAGGGTGGGATCCAAGGTGAAGGATCCACTAAGGGCTGTCAGAAGAGCCAGGATGTTTGAGATCCAAGTGAGAGTGACTCCCTGGGCAAGAGCTTTTCCCTATGGAGTCTGGGGTAGGCTTGAGGGAACTCAGGGGAGGACAGAGGTGTCTTGGATAAAGGCTGCCTCTCTGGGCTTTCTATCCAACACCAGGGTAGGGCTAGACTCTGGAATCACTGCCTAACTGCAAGCATGCTAGGTATGCCTTGCCAGCCACCTTTCAGACAGGTGAAGTCATTTACAGAGGATTCTGGCAAATAAATCACACCTCGAGCAACTGAAGTTTTAACGAAGAGACAGAACACTTTTGTAGCCCTACATTGTTTTAAACACATGCAGCACGGTGTTGCATCCCAGGCACACGGACGTTTTACTGAAATGGTCACGTGGTAGTAGTGCTAAAGAAAAATTTGGAAAAGGAAAGTCCCTTGGTTCTGCAACCACCCAAATGGCTATTTCATTTTTATAAGTTTCCTTATCATTCTTTCATATATATATATATATATATATATATATATATATATATATATAAAATAGTAGAAGGCATTTTGCATTCTGCCATTTTCACAATGGTCTATCATAACCATTTTCTGTGTTTCCAGTAGCCTCTGTAAATTGTCTCCTTTCATGGTTGCAGGGTAGAACATCCTGAGGAAGCCCCGTGTTTTACTAGACAATATTTTTCTTTTGGATAGTCAAGTCCTTTCTGGGTTCTTTGTTTGCCCCATTATGATGCTCTTTTCACAACAGTGTGCAAACGTTTTGCTTTTTTTGAATTACTCCGAGAAGTAGGATTACTACAGCAAAGTTTACTGACTTCTTTATGGCTCTTTTTATATACTACCATCTTGCTTTTCAAAAGCGTTGTATTCAGTGCCACCTTACAGGGTAGCACCAGCTAAATGGCGACGCTGATGACATTAAGGCTTTTTCCCCATTTTTGAAAATTTAGTTGATGAAAAATGATACATCAAAGTTGCTTTGTCATTCCTTTCATTACTAGAAGAGATAAAATCTCTGCCATATGTTTTAATGTTATTCCTGATATGAATCATTTATTCATATCCTTTGCCCATTTCTTTATTTGATGATTTTTTCTTACATTTCAATGAGATGTTAATCCTTTTGTCAAAGTGATACAAAGAATTCCTGTAGTCTATTAAATGTCGACGTTTCCATTGTTCTGAAGTTGAGAAATCTTGGGAAAATCCTGTCTTTTTATTTCCTTTGAATTTATCTGTTGCTTCAGAGCATAGATAAGTATTAGCTCTGTAAAAGAATGTGGACTATTTATTACATGCTAGTTGTCTTAGAGTTTAATTTTAAAATAAATTATTTAACTCTGTTACCCATCCATAATCTATCTTTTATATTTCCTGTAGATCTTACGGAATACTTTTCTATTTTGCTCTCCACGTATCAAACAAAGGGACATTTGCTTAATAATCCTGCCTTCCCCGCACTGTACTAAGAATCTGCTTTATCATATGCTGCATTTCAGATTTGTTTATGGGCTGTCTGTATTGTGCTACGTTCTTCTTTTGAACCATTACCAGAATGAATGAATGAATTTTGCTTTGTAACATTTTCTGAAACTTGGTTCCTTTTCAGAATAAATTTCTTAATGTTTATGCTTGCAGATTAACTGTAGAGTGATCTTGTTGAATGCCTAAATACCCTACTGGAATTTTCATTAAAAGTACATTAAGTCTGTAAGTTAAATTTAGGAGAATAAGCATTAACAAATACTAGTATTTTCATTCTGTAACAAAGTACACATTTCCATTTCACCAAATCAAATTTTGTTTTATAGAGCAAAAGTTTGTGGTTTCATTTTGAAGGTTTAGCTCAACATTTAGGTAAATTCCTAAAATTTTTAATATCTTGTAGCAATTATGAATAGAAACTTCTGTTACGTTTTCTAACTGAAAATACTAGGTTACTTGTTTTTGCTTCTGCTATTAAGTGTTACTGTTTTTTTACCTGTATGGCATCATTGTTATTAGTTGTCGCTTGTGTCAAAGGAAACCTCCTGGGCGATGTAAAGGGTCTCCAGCGTGTTGGAGGAAACATTGCTCTGTGACCTTCTAGCAAGGCTCCTTTCTTTCTCTGATAGCCTGAAAAAGTGGAAGGAAGGGGAGTGGGGGAGGAAAAGAAAATGAAAGTACACACATCCACACCCAGGAAGTGATGTCGTGCCCTGCAAGCCCTCCAGGAAGGTAGCCCCCCAAGCTTTCACAGCTTATGTTAGATCCACAAGGAGTCTTTCCAGATCCTGGGACCCCCAAAGTAGAATCTGGGGTTCCAGATTATAAAAGAGGTGGCTTAGAGATCTGACAGTCTTGAAACATTTATGTATGGCTGGAGAGAAGCAGAGTTCCCCTCTCCTTTGTTGCCATATTGGGATTATCTTACTGGGTGACAGTGTCCTCTGGGAACCTCCTAAAGAAATGTCAGTGACAGAATCACTTTTGAAATTACAGACGAGATGATTGAATTAATGATCTAGTGGAACATTTTTCCTCAGGACGTGGCATCAGGGTGCTTTTGCTGGCTTCACCCCCTGCTGCACTCCCATCCCATGAGGTGGTACCATCTATTCTCATTCTGCCAATGATGATAGCCAAGGTCACTCCCAGCAGGGACAGGACTGCCATCCCAATAAAGTCTTACCGTCTTGAGGTCTGGATCCCGCTTGGGAACAGACCCGTGAAGTCTTCTATGTAGCATATCACCTCCTGGAATGTTATCTAGAATCAGCATCAAATAGTGAAAAGAGTTGGTAGCATCTGTCGTTAGACCCAAGTTGAAATCCAAGCTCGCTGCTTACAAGCTGACCATAGGAAAGCTTCTCTTTTTCCATTTGTATAAGGCAGACAAAAGGACTGTCTCATCCAATTATTATTCATTTGTTCGGGAAATAGGAAGATGAAATATGAAAATGAGTGCCTCGTGTTTGTCAGGCCCTGGTAAAAGTGATGTTGATGTGGCAGAGAACACATCAAAGACTCATGGAGCTTATGTCCTAGGGGGAGGGAGGGAGGGGAGATACATGTCAAAAACAATATATCAGCTAATAAATGCCATGAGAAATAATAAAGCAGGAAAAATGTGATCAAGTAAGGGGGATTGTTCTTTTAGAAGAGATGATCAGAGAAGACTTCTCTAATAAGATATCTGAACACAGAGATGAATAAGGATGGAAATGAGCCATGAGAATATTGAAGGAAGAGCATTCCGGGCAGAGGGAAGCATATGTGCAAAGTCCCTGTAGTAGGAGATTGCTTGTCTGAAGAATAGAGGCAGGGCCATGGGGCTGGAGCAGAGGGAGTGGTGGAGACCCTCCTGCTGGCAGGTGATGAGGTCAGATAGGTGGAGGGAACCAGATCGAGTAGGGCAGGGATCGCAACAGCAGGCCAAATCCAGCCTATGCTTGTGTATGTACAGCCCTCTAGGTAAAAATGGCTTTTAATTTTTGAAAAAGTTGTTTAAAAAAGAAGACTACATGACATATGTGTCCTGCAAAGCCCCAATTCTTTACTGTCTGGTCTTTTATAGGGAAAATTTGCCAATTCCTGATGCAGGGCCTTAGAAGCCATGGTGAGGACGTCCATATTTCTAAGTGTGAAAGGAAGCCATTGGGAGGGTTCTGAGCAAGACAAATAACGTGAGGTGATTGACAGTCTTAAACAGATGGCTCTGACTGCTGTGTTAGCTCAGACTGTAAACGGGGCGGGTGCAGCAGGGAGCACAGTTAGGAGGTGTTATAGTCAGGGTGAGACAGGCCAATAGGTTGGACCAGACTGGTAGCAGTGGGACACTGAATAGTCGGATAGAGAATACATTTTGAAGGTGGCACCGAAGGTGCTTTGGATGGACTGTGGAGTGAGAGAGGGAGGATGGAGTAAAGGATGACACCAAGATTTTTGGTCTACCTCCTCTCCTGAGGTTGTCCTGGAAACTGAATGAGAGAATGATCTTTTCTGTCCTTAGGGTTTGATGCCTTCAGTTCTTTTACCATTCTGTAGTCAGGGTTACCTTCCTAAGGGACAGTTTTGATTGTGACATTCTCCACATAGCACAGGGAGATCGGCTGGGTGCTTTGTGACCGCCTGGAGGGGTGGGATAGGGAGGGTGGGAGGGAGGGAGACGCAAGAGGGAGGAGATATGGGGATATATGTGTATGTATAGCTGATTCACTTTGTTATAAAGCAGAAACTAACACACCATTGTAAAGCAATTATACTCCAATAAAGATGTTAAAAAAAAGAAAGAAAGAAAAAGAAAACAAAACATTTACATGATTAAAAAAAAAAACAACCTCTACCAGTGTCCCATTAGCTGTGGAACGGTCAGGTGTGGCCCTCCCTAATCTGACAGGCCTGTGCCTGCGTCCTAACTCATTTCCAGCTGTTCCCTTTCATCAAACCCAACGCTAACCAGTGAATCGTCCACCAGTCCCCACGTGTACTTCATACTCCCACCTCCAGAGCTTTGCCTATATGGGTTCCTCTTTTTTTTAAAATTATCATTACACATCAACAGTCCTACTAGAATGTTACTGTCTACCTTTTTGATAAAGCAATTCCTTAACACCCTCGTTACCCTCCTGGTCTATTCCAATGCTGTGTGTCTTCACCTCTTTGAACAGGGATGTCATTTCTATTTGTAACATGGTTTTTTATACACAAGCCTTGTCTCCTGCCAGATACAAAGAGGGAGACAATAGAGGATATGGTTAAATCCCTTGTCTTTGTTAAATCCCAGCTTTGCCCTTGGAACCTGTATGACTTTGAGCAACTTACTTTACTTCTTGCAGCCTCAGTTGGCGCTTCCATAAAATGGAGGTAATTCCATGGTTACTTCGCAGCACTAATTAAGAGATAGAATGAGATGATTCCCGTACAGCACTTAGTGTAGTTATGTGCCTGCCATGTGGTTAGAGCTCATTTAATTCCAACTGTATCAATTTACCTTCATTAAGGAGCTGAGGAAGTATCTTTCTATCCTATTCTTCCTGGTGCTGTGTACCCTGGTTTTGTACACAGTAGGCAAATGAATATATTGTAAAAAGTACAGTGAAATGAGTCAGGTTTGGGAATTAACTCTGAGTTCAGTTCCCACCACCATCATCACCACATCCAGCTGTGTGACTTGTGGCAAGATCCTTTCCTCTCTGAGTTTCAAATTCCTCACGTTCCAAGTGGATGAAATGATTCCTACCTTGAAAAGTTAGGAGGATGAACTATGATGGATGTAAAGCACCTGCGGCATGGTGTGTGCCAATGATAGCTCTCACCAGGATGGCGATTATCAAAGCTTCTGCAGAGGGCTTCCCTGGTGGTGCGGTGGTTGAGAGTCCGCCTGCCGATGCGGGGGACGCGGGTTTGTGCCCCGGTCCGGGAAGATCCCACATGCCGCAGGGCGGCTGGGCCCGTGAGCCATGGCCGCTGAGCCTGCGCGTCCGGAGCCTGTGCTCCACAATGGGAGAGGCCACTACAGTGAGAGGTCCGCGTACCACAAAAAAAAAAGCTTCTGCAGAAAAAGCTCTGTTACCTTTCTGGCACGGAAGCTCCATCATTCCTTAAAGCACTGGTCCTCAAAATGTGGTTTCTGGACCGGCAGCATAATCAATGTCATTTTCCCTGGAACTTATTAGAAATGCAAGCTCTCAGGTTCCACCCCGAGCCTAGTAAAGCAGACACTGTGGAGTGGGGTCCAGCAGCCTGTGTATTAACAAGCTGATGTGCACACGCATCTGAGATCTTAGTGGAGGGAAGAGTTGGCATGGGTCGTTCCCTTCAATCCCAGAGGGGTAGTTAAGTCACTCTGCTTTTCTGTTGGCATCATAATTGAGGACATGAGAGCCAGGAGATGTTTCCAGCATTGCCAGAGAAGGATAGCACAGGACCCTTAGTGCCACTTTGAGGGTCAGCAACTCCTGACTCTTTACCTACGATTACTCACAGAGTTGACAGGAACAAAGAAGAATTGGAGGAAGGTGTGACCCTTGGTTAACAATGGGAAGTATAGTTTAGTGAGTAGTTCAGTTTGAGGCTGAGGACTAGTCTGGGAGCATAAACCCACAACATAAGCCATCGTGAGCTATTAATTAACTTGTAATATTACAACTGTCAGTGAGCCTGACAAGATAATGAAAATTCTTTAGTGTGACTGATTTTAATGTAAGCTGTTGACACATTCGTAAATACAGCAACTAAAGTTAGTTCAGATGGTTTCAAGAAATTCAGAAATATTGTGAAGAACATTTAATCCTTCCGTAGTATTAAGGTGTAGAGAGCGTTTAAATATCTCTATAGCTGTGGGAGAAAAAGCACAGCCACATTTATATATAGTTACCGGCTTTTTTTTTTTTTTTTTTAACATGATACCACATTTATCTTTTTCCTTTTCTTTAGGCTCCTTGTATGACATGAAAAATCATCTCTTTGACAGGGTGATTCTGTTAATCCAAATAGAGTTGAAATAGAATTACTTCAGGCCTTACCATCTAGACCTCTGCCTTCTCTCCACCACCAGCTTCCCCTTCATCACCCGTGGCCCTGATGAGGGGTCGACACAGGAGAGAAGCAGACCCTCGAACCAGCCCTTGGGCTTGCTGCTGTGTAGTTCTAATACATGATGCATAAGAGGTGCCCTTGGCATATGGAAGGAAAATGTTAGAATTTCTGTTTGTGATTCATTTTAATCTCAGGCTTTGAACTCTCTTTTTGTCCACCTTTGGGGATGGTGGTCTATGCGCAAATATTTCTTCCTAAAAGGGGTGTGTGATCAAAAAAATGTGACTTGTCTCTGAGGGCAGGTTAACACGACAGGGAGAGATTTGGGTAAAAGGTTGAAAATGTTGATGCCAAAACATTCTAGAATTTTCTGTAGATTTCAGTTTTCCATGTTACCTTTTCACCTATAACTGGAAACATAATAGCCTTGTCTCCTATCATGTGCTATTCAGTTCAGATCACTTGGTGCCAATCAGATAAGGGGAAAAGTAAGAAGCAGACACCGGTGGCTTTACGTTGGGCTGTCTCTTCCTCTTGGGCCTCTCCCGCTGCTTGGGCTGCCCTTGAGTGAACAGCCAGAGTGGAGCTGCCTGGTGGGGCACAGAAAGGGCACCTAGACGGACCCTTAACTAGAGGATCTATTCTCGCATCACTGGTTGCCCTTTTAGAGCCCTGGACTTCAGAGCCATCTCTCGTTGCTGCAATGTGGGTACATAGGACCCATTTAAGTGAGTGGGCAGGAGGCAAAAGTGCCTTGAAGAGGAAAGACCACAAGGCACAGACTGTGACCATATGCCTGCCCCCAAGCTGCCTTTTTGTCGCTAGGCTGTAGTTACATCACATGTGTTTCTCTCTCTCACTCTGAACGCTTCTGAGAAGTTTCAAAGGAAGGTAAGCAGTAACGATCTAATTTACGTGCTTCTCTAGTAGAACGGCTCTGGGTTTCCGCTGATCCCAGGCAGGGGCTGTTTTCAAGAAGAAGCCCCACACATGCTCTCCCAGGGATGTTGCATGGCTGTGGTCACCAGTCTCCGCCCCGCCCCCCTCCGCCCCGCCCCCACCCCCCGCCTGTAGGCTGGCCACTCGCTTCTAGAATGAATTCCTTGGGAGCTTCTCCATGGGTCTTTTCTTTGTAGTCTGTCTTCCAAGAATTCTTGTGCTGCTTTGCCATCAGAGAGGCCGTGCCTGGCCGGTGCTGACATTTCTTGCCCTCCTTCCCCACAGGCTGCACAAGGGGGTGGCCACAGGACCCTGCTGTACGGCCACGCGATTCTCCTGCGGCACTCCTTCAGCGGAATGGTAAGCATCTCTGGATCCGCTTTCACCATTCAAGGAGGAGGGGAAAGATGAGGAGGGAAGAAAGGGCAGGAAACCAGCAAGTGTCTAGATCAGGTTAAGTAATCAGCGGGAATCATTTGAAATGGAAGTAACTATAGCACGTTACTGTCTTAGCGTTTCCTTCCTGGAACTTACCTCACTGAGCACTTATATATTTGTGTTTGTTTAATGTCTGACCACCTTCCTCCCCACTCCAGAGAAGGACCGTGTCTTGTTTTAAATTTATTTAACTAAACCTACCTGGACCGAGTGCAGTGCCTGGATATACTAGATGCTCAGTAAATATCTGTTGAATGGATGATCAAATAAACCGTGGAATACCTGATGACTTGCACATATGACGTATACGAGCATAACCAGTGTAGGAGAAAAAGCAATCAAATGGATTTTTTGTGAAATTTCTCCTCTTTTACTAGCGAAAGGAAATAGGATGGTATCTGGTGCCTTTAGTACTGGAAGAATTTGAAGGTATTATGTTAATCCAGAGGTGGGAGACAGACAATGAGCAAAGCAGTCACAGGAAGCAGGTCAGGCTTTGATCTATTCAGGGATCTAGAACCAGAATTAACTGAAATGGCGATTACTCACTGTAACTTGAAAAATTTTTCAAGTTTTAAATAAATATAATTTGTTAAACACAGATACTGCAGTTCTTTTGCAGGGAGTGTTAAGAGGAATATCATGATCTCGATCAAGTATAATATGTACCAACTCTAATAACCTTTACCCCCAGTTCCTACATGTTTCATTCTCCCTCGCTATCAGTATAAGGAAGATTTCTTTCTCTAGCCCTAGTGGAAAACTGTGACATGAATTCAAGACTTTATTTTCACACATTTCATACCTGCAGCAGCTGCAAAGTTTGTCTCAAAGCTTGAACTATCAAATTGGCAGCGAGAGCAGCAGCTGCCTCTTAAATGATTTATTTATTGCAGCATTTTTTTTTTTCCTGAGCACTGGTAAGAAGTTGACCTTTTCAGCCTGAACATTCGTCTGTGATAATCCCTCGTGCCAAAGGAGAAATAACAAAAGTGACCAAATCGAAGGTTATCTGAGCAGGAGATGGGGACAGAGAGTGGGGAAACTTTTGCACCCTGACACTCTCTAGAATTGAGAGGTGATCATTCATCTTTAAGCATCTGGTCCTTATCCATAGGGTAAATAAAACCCTAATACCTCTCTTTTTCTACCTAAATAGAATAAACAAAAGCTCAAAAAGCACACTTCTGGCTTTGAAAACTCAGGCTAGCATTGTGCTAGAGAGAGGAAGGTTTACATTATTCATCCTTAGGTTGGTTGCCCCTCACTCCCAAGAAATACCACTCATGGTTAACATGAACTCTATCCTGGCCAGTTCCTTTTAGGAGCAGCATTGAGCATGCAGCCTGTGAAGATGACTGTATAATACAGTGATTCTCCATTTTCCTGTTGCAGTGAACTAGAAGTATAACTCAGCAAGTTTGTGCCAAGTGCATATCCGCCTCCCAGTCTAATTCTAAGACCACCCACTGTGCCTGTCAATAAAAGGAGGCAGGGAACAGGCTGTGTCCTTTTTTCCTTTATTAAGTTATTTTTTTAAATAATTTTTAACTTTTACATGCACATGTATTTTTATCATCAGAAAAAAAAACATAGGCATTAATTGAGAAGTTCTAAAGCTCATAGAAAATTTGAAAAACAGAAAATAAATAGAAATGGGGGCATCGTTGTGGTCACTCCCACTGTCCAAAGACAACTCGTTATCAGTTTGGTGTAATTCCCTTTAGCCTGGGTGCTAGGCATTTAAGTTTTGCATACGTGGCAACTATATAAGTACACTATTTTGTGTATATTCCATATTGTTACACACTCTTGAAAAATAGGCTTCATGGTAACATAATATTCCATAAAATAAAGTACCAAAGTTTATCAACCTTTCCATTATTGTTGGCCATTTATGTTCTGTTTATATTGTTCCCAGTTTAAAAGTTTCTCAGAGTATCTTTGAACAAAAGCATATTTAATATTTCAGCCTTTTTCTATTTCAAAACTTATTCCTCATAGTCCTATGAGTTAAATCACTGGGTCATCAGATAAGAACATCTTTGAGGTTTTAAATATTTTACAAAAATATGTCCCAGAAGCACTGTAGCAATGAACAAGATAAACAGGCCCTTTTCATAGTAGCTCAATGTTGAAATTGACAACTGGAAGCCAACTAGTGGTGAGATGCCAAGATTTGACAGAAGAGTATGACTTCACTAGCATCTCCTCTTGTTCCACAGTATCTCACGTGTTTGACTACATCAAGATCCCAGACAGATAAACTTGCCTTTGATGTAGGTCTACGGGAACATGCCACAGGTAAGTCAACATACCTAGGTCTGCTGCTCAGTGGGGTCTTGGGCTAAGGGCTTTTGAGAAGGGTGCTGAATGCTACTCATTTGGGATTCCAAAGCAAAGTGGTCAATATCAACCTGGTCTGATAAAACTTTGGAGAATTTAAAAAAAGAATGTGTAATGAAAACATAGGAACTAAGAATGAGGGCAAGCATAATGTTTTAACCACAGTCTGCCAGAGTCTCAAAGAAAAACAATTTTTAGGGTTAGGAACCAAAAGTAAGTAGAGAAGTTATTCCTGAAAGAAACCAATGGTAATGAATAATCGCTAAAAAACAAAGATAGCATAATAAGTGTTTACATAATGAAGTATAGTGTTGAGATCAGAGAAGTAGTTCTGGGACTTCCCTGGCAGTCCAGTTGTTAAGACCTCGACTTCCAGTGCAGGGGGTACAGTTCGATCCCTGGTTGGGGACCTAAGATCCCATATGCCTCGTGGCCAAAAAACCAAAACATAAAACAGAAGCAATATGGTAACAAATTCGATAAAGATTTTTAAAATGGTCCACATTAAAAAAAAAAATCTTTAAAAAGAGTAGTCCCATTTTATTCTGCAGTGAACGAGCTATTTTTAAAGCACTGTTTCCCAAATGTTAGTCAATGACATCCACCATCGCGGTGTTTGCCATTCCTGTACATCACTTTTATTATTATTTATATTTTTCTTTACATTTACTTACTTTTGTACTTATAATTTTATAATAAGACTAAACTAAAATCATTGGTATAAGTAGAAAACTGGTATTGCTTGCCTTAAAAATAAATATAGAGAAAAGAAAACCATGTCACTAAATAATTGAAGAGGTGTTGGCAAATATTAGAAAAGTGTTCATGATATACGAGCTCCGAAGTGAAAACTTTCTGATAGAATCAGAAGGCTTAAAAGTAATAAAAGAAATTTCTCACTATATGATTCAATGTTGTTTAATTGCCCTCCACCGCCAGTGCTATACCTCATATACCATCATATAGTTTGGGGAACACTGGCTGTTTTTTTTTTTTAGTTCAGTCGAAAATAATGACAGTCAAGTGATGGATCCTAAGAAAGGTGGTGACCAGGAAGATGCAGGTTCTCTCTGGACACCAGAAATGAAGAACAGAGGGCTAAGATAATTGTCAACAAATATTTCTAGTTATAGTATCAAAGAAGGAGCTGACTTGCTGTGGGTTATTCCAAAGACCAGTGGAGCAATGGATAGAAGTTGGAAAGAGGCCCATTTCATCTCAAAGAAGGAAACCATTTTGTAATATCTGCAAGTATCCAGTAGAGGAACAGCTGGCCTCGGGAAGGAGGATGTTCCCTGTGGCTGGAAGTATTCATGGGCAATCTATCTGCCAAGGGCATTACATACATAATTTCTGCTCTATTTAGAGGTTGGGCTTATGGACCAATCAGGATTCTTGGTTGCAAACAGCAGAAACTAATTCCATTAACTCAAGCAGAATGAGAGTTTACTGGAAGGATATTGTGTAGACCTGCTCTGAAGCTGAGCCCCAGCCTTAGAAAATGGGCAGAAACGAAGGCAAGGGAAGAGCAAACAGCCTAGGTCACACTGCAGGAAGAGTCTCAAAGTCTCAGTCTTTAATATCATGACATTTTCCCCCAAATAGGAAGAGAGTTCCATTGTTGGGTAGTCAAACAAGGACAAAGTCCATATGGTCTTGCTGAAACTACGTCCGTTCATAAGGGGATGATCCAGATTGTCTGATTTTACAGATAATCTAGAAAAAAAAAATCTAGGGTTTAACCCATGTGCATTTGCAGTTTCTGCATCGTGCACAGTCACATCCAGAACGCCTGACGAGAGCCCCTCCCTCTCCTCCTTTTTGTACAGAGCAGAAGAGTGAGCCTGCCTCTTTAGGGTTTTTTTTTTTTCTTCCTGAAATCAGATTATATTTGAATTTGATTTGAGGTTGCTTTGTTTTCAGCTAAAGTGTTATTCTTAAAATATAATTTCCTCTAAGGTGTTGTCAACCTTTGCTGAAAATGACAAAATGAGTGGAGTGCCACACATTCTGAGTGTAAGTTGACCTCTAAGTATAAACCAGCTGTCAGTCTTAGAGCACATAACCGGAAAAGTCATATATGGTCATTCTATTTATACCAGTAAAATGACTTCAGACTTTTTGAGAATTGGGAAGAAATTTGAGAAATAACCACTTTCTAGTCGTGTTCAGGAAACCTATTTTTAGGTTCAGGAATAGGTTCAGGAAACCTATTTTTTTTTTTAATTATTAGAGCCTCCAATAAAAATAGAGGGAAATAGCAGCAGAGAATATTACTCTTTCTAGCACTTTTTTTTCTAAATTCCTAAAATCAGACTTGGTGTGAATTCTGCTGACAGATTAAGGAAACACATGCACCAACCCAAGTTCAAGGTAGCTGATCAGAAGCTGACTTTGGCAGAAAGACAGAGGGGAAGGTGTTGACCAGGTGTTCATGAAAGCCTAGAGCCTAAAATAATTTATTTACCTCCCTCACCCCCAACCCATTTCACGTTCTCCTTGAAGAAGACTAGCTTGCTGTTTGCTGGGGAGGAGGAGAGCCCTCGTGCAGCTCAGATATGGTTCAGTATGGCCTGGAGTGGGTCTTCTGTCTTCAAGAGGAGAGTCACTCAGGATCCAACAGAAAAGCCTTGTTTTTTACCCAGGTCATTCTGTGAATGCACTTTTGGCTCAGAAACCTCTTCTGGGTTGAAAACAAGTAGTTGAGTTGAATCTCTAGGAGAATGTGAGTAGAAGCTTGGAAGCAGTTTCTTGAACACTTCTGGAAACTTTTCCCCCTGCACAGTGGGTAATAAATGATTTGACTGACCTAACAGAACTGGTGACCATTTTGCCCTTGATTTTGCTTATTGGGTTCTTTCTTTTCTCCTTTTAAAAGTTTTTTGTTGTTGTTTTGGTTTTAGACATAGCTTTCGAATTAGGTTAGAATTGGAAAAAAATGAAAAAAAAAATCCCCACTAAATGTACTATTAGGTATTTTAGGACCTTCGCCTGGCCCGTGCACATCCTACTGATTTGGGGATTGGCCCTGTCCCTGGGCTCCAGGCCACTACGCTGTTCCCAGGAGAGGGCGAGAGAAAAAGGATTCTCTTCTCCCGTGTGCCTCTTGAGGACCCCTTCATCCTGGTCCCTCTCAGTGGTCCAGAGCACATAATGGATATATACAGATGTAGAGGCCAGCCTCTTCTGTTATGAAATTTTAAGTTTAATCAAAACGTAATCAAAATGATCATACTTATTTATCCAAAGTAAATCAAAGTAATACCCGTACATAGTTAAAAGAGAGACACAGTAGTCCTATGCTTACTGGAAACATCCATCTCCTGCCCACCCCGTCCGCGTTCTGGATTCCTGCGTCTCTGGGGCGTCCACTTTCAGCTCCTCTAGTATGTTCCTCACTTGTGTGCGAGTCATACAGTTTACTGCTATTTAGTTATTCTTTCCAATTAGGTATGATCTATTGATGTCCTAAATGAATAATAAAAATTTAGCTCTTAGTCTCCACTCTTCCCTGTCTTCTTTCCACCCTCCCAATATTTTGCATCCATTTTTTATATAACTACCAAAGTCAATATTAACTACTTACATTGGTATAACTGTAACTTTTATTTGCAAGTGAGACTCATGATATACTATGGTCAGTTCACTTTACTGTATTGCTTTTGAGTTTTCCAGTACTCAATAATTGCCTTGTTTGTTGCTTTACTTTCCGTGACCCAGTCATTCATTTCTAAACCGTCCCATAGAACAGAAACTCTCCCCTGATTACATTCAGTCACAAGAGCTGTTCTGTCAGCTTCATCTTCTTAGAAACATCCAATGTCATCCGGGAAATTCCCGTTTTCTCTCTCCAAGATCCTGTATTTCCTGGATCTCATGTTTTTCTCCTTTATTGGTTTATCACATCGTTTGGGGGGACTCCATTTCCAGTAGCTTTTACAGAAAAGATCCATGGGAGAAAAATTGTTGTCTGGAAGTTTCTTAATTCCAGCTTTACAAGTAATTCGTAAGAGTATTTTACATTGGAGATATTTTTTTCTCAGCATCCTGGAGGTTTTCTTCTAGCGTTTGGTCTGGCTGTGAGATGTCTACATTCTAATTCCTGATCTTTTGTGTGTGACCTGTTGCTATTTTCTGAGAGCTACTTGGATCTTCTCTTTTGCCCTGATGTCTGCAGTTCTGCAGTGCTATGTCTTGTCCTGCATCCTTCTTGTTCTTAGTGTCACAGGAGTGGACCCTGGTGTGTGTGTCCATTCTCCACTGTGCTAGGGACTCTGCGGGCCTCTTCCATCTGAAAATGTTTGTCTTTCAGCCTTGGGAAAATTTTAATATTATCTCTTTGTTAATCTCCTCCCTTTGTTTTCTCTGTTCTTGCTTTTTGGAACTCCTCTAGACCGGTTTTCTAATTTGCTTTTCAGTCTTGTTTCTAATCTGTTTTTCTTCATTCTTCATTTTGGGAGGATTTTTCAACTTTATCCTATAACCTTCCTGTTTCTTTCTCTCTTTTTCAGGAACAAAGATTTTTCTTTTTCTTTGAAGCGATCCTTCACGGATACTCTCATAGCTGCTTCATGAATGTTACTTTTTCTTATCTCTCTGAGATGATTAATTCTAAGATTTGCTTAAAGTTATCTTTAGCTGTCTGTAATCTTCGTGTTTTCCCTTTACCCACTTTTTGGTTTGTTCCCGTCATTCACGTTAGAGACTTTCCTCACATGTCAGGTCATCCTTGGTCCCCACTGACGTTTAGATCAAGGCGGTAAAAAGCGACAGGAAGTCCTGACTGTGTGAGTGGCTTCCCATCTCTTAAGCCTCGCTTTGGGGTAATCTATCAGGGACCCAGGCATTGCACTGGAGATGCCCAAACAGGTATCTTTTATGTTGGGTAGTTTGGCTTCCCTAAAGAGTAATCTTCATTTGGGTTGGGGGGAGGTTCAGTATCGCAGCTGGCATTCTGGAAGCTGAGGAATGGAGGTAAAGGAAGAGGAGCTGGGGTTTTACTAATCAGGGCAAAGAATTCTAATTATTCTCCATTTTCAGCAATACTCTTTACTTCCTTGTCTGACAGTGCCTGATCCATGGAAGTCGTTCCATGGATTTAACTTCTATTCTTTTGTGCAGTGGAGGGGGAAGAGTCACCTGGCATGCAGGGTAAAGAAAGGGATGCAGAAGGTTAAATGTTTGCTTAAAACCTTCAGCCAGGGCTTCCCTGGTGGTGCAGTAGTTGAGGGTCCACCTGCTGATGCAGGGGACACGGGTTCGTGCCCCGGTCCGGGAGGATCCCACATGCCGCGGAGCGGCTGGGCCCGTGAGCCATGGCAGCTGAGCCTGCGCGTCGGGAGCCTGTGCTCCGCAACGGGAGAGGCCACAACAGTGAGAGGCCCACGTACCGCAAAAAAAAAAAAAAAAAAAACCTTCAGCCAGTCCTCCTGTTTTCAACCCCATCTTCTATGGTTGCCTTCACAGGGAACTGTTACCTCCAATTCCAGAGAGTTTCTGGAGAATATGTAGCAGGAGTGGCCTTATTTCTTGAGATCAACTTGTCATCCATTTTCTTACCCAAAGACTGGACTTGTAGCTTTCTCTTGGCTAAAAGCATCTATCTACATTCCTTTTTCCAAAATGTCAATTTTTCTTCTTTGCTGTTAACTTCTCACCTGCTGTCTTAGTCCTCGTAGATTTAGGCCTTCTGAAAAACCTCTGATTTTTTTTTTTTTTTTTTTAGTGGAATTACTGATGATTTAGTAGAATTTCATGGGGAAAGGGTGGGGCAAAGATAAAAGTCTGTAAGTGGTCAGTAGACCAATGAAGTCATTTCTTAAAGATTTGTAGGTGCTTGTGAAAAAAAAGCATATTACCATATGTATTAAAAATACTCAAAGGCTTCTGTAGCTTCTGACCTCCAGTACTCTTTTCCAAATACTTTCCTTCTGTCTCTAGAGAAAATGAAAATGATAAACACACACAAGCGCAGATGTGGGGGTAACTGGAATGCTTATAGATAAATAGAAATTGGAGTGTGCGTGGGCAAGTGCATGCGTGTTTCAGGGATTCTCATCAGGAGGAAGGAGAACGAGGGACAGAATAAGGGACAGAATTAGGGACACGGGCTTCCAAGAAGCAGTCACTAACTCAAGGAGACTTTGTGTAGGAGAAGCCTGTTGGTGGACCATACATCCCGCTTCCAAGCAGAGGTCTGAGGGAGAAAAGGTTCGAATTGGTGATGACCTCATCCTTGTCAGCGTATCCTCTGAAAGATACCTTGTAAGTACCTCCTAACACAAGCATCTGTCATTTCCAGAGTAGTTTCTTTTAGGAATAGATGGCCAGGGAGAACAGAACCACATTAGATTGAGTAGAATAAGATACCTTTACACAGTATACTTGAGAGGTGATTAAATCCTCTCTCTGGCCAGTTTATCATGGGGCCTGGAATGTAACTGTTAGTTAGTTTTTTAGATTAAAGTACTGTTCCCAGCAAACTCTGCTTAAATGCCCGCAGGCTCTTCCTTAGAAAGCCAACTATTAACACATAAGTTACCATCACTCTCAGTTTATCACATTGTTTAGCTCTTGTCCAATGAAGAACAAGCCAGAAAGTGTTGTATATAAAAACATAAACTTATGTTTGGAGGGAGAAAGAGAATTGTACATGTTTCAGTGTGTGGGATGTCACAGTGGTTAGAAGAGGCAGGTGAGATTTTGCACCTGGGGATGGTACTAGGCAAGCATCGTTGAAGTCAGGTCCTTAGGAGGTGGAGGTGGGGCAATACCTTGCAGATCAGAGAAATGTCAGAGATAAGTTTTTAAGCTTCTCAGCGCCAATCCTACCAGCACATTTTACTTTGCCTAGACCAAAGGCTGGAGTAATTTTTCCCACTTGTGAGTTCCCTCCTCCTACCAAGAATAGACATTTTATAACTTCCTGTTGAATCAGGGATCCAGCTGAGGGAATGGAGTCTTGTCTGCCCCCTCTGTAGCTGAATACTTCCTCTTCCCTGAATAAAGTGTCCCGCTTTGAAGCTGCTTCTAGATTGGGTGGAACAATCTCCCACAGGCTACGTAGAAAAAGCCCGATGACAGTAAGGCTGTTTAATTCAATCCTTGAAATTCTAGGTGAGCTGCTTCTGTCAGGACTGGCCTGGTGATTTAAAGGATGTCTCATTTCTGTTTCTGCTGCAGCATCTCTCAATATCAAATGGTAACATACAAGTGGATGCCTCCTTTATGCAAACACTCTGGAACGTACATCCTACGTGCTCGGGAAGTAGCATCGAAGAAGGTGTGCTTCTTTGTGTGCATTCAACCCTCAGCCTGCCCGTTTGTCTTGTGCTACATATATTGACATTTTCTGCGACTTCACAGCTCCTGCCTGAATGTCCCGGTGCACAGCGTGATTTTGGTTCACCTGAATTCCTTTCTCTGATGTTAGTGTGGATGGTTTTCTGTCCTGATTTCTGATTACATGAGCACTCCTGACATGCTTTTTCAATCCTTTCGAGTTCACTATTGGTTTGGCAGTGTGTGTATTCAGGACCTTGGAGATGTACCTTCCCTCTCCCACCGACTTTTCATTTTTATTTATGGTTAGAAATATACAGACCTTAGCAGGTTCAGTTTGAGAAGACATTATTCGCCAAGAAGGTGACTTTTTAAAATATTTCTCCCCAGTGCATCTCTCCATACAGGTGGGAGAAGGAAGTTATAGTAAAAAGATAGTTGGCCATTTGCTTTTACTTGTATTTATGGAAGGCCGTTTAAAAACAACAAATGGTATTTTCTCCATATTTTCTTGTTCTCTTAGAAGTAAGATCATCAAAGTTTGTTCAACATATCCTATTTCTTGGAGCCAGGCAAAGACAATACACCTTTCAAGTTGTATAATAAATACACTGGCCTTACCTTGCGCGTGGGTAATATCACAGTTGAGCACAGTAATCAAATGTCAATGACGTAAGGGTTATCACATCACATTCTAGCCCTTTATAGCAAGATTAGGATTTTTAAAAATACTCAAATCACAGGCTTTAACCCTGTTTTAAAGCTTGAGCCTAGTAGTTTCAAACTTGGAATGCCTCTCTGTTTCATGATGTTGGAAAATAGAGGGAAACCTGAGAGTTGTTAAGGTGATACCCCCGTTTCAGGAGGTGTCATAGCTAAATTGAATAATCAGGAAACAACAAATTTGTAACTCTTCTGGCAACTGATGGAAGACCTTTCAAAAGCAGGATATGTTTTTAGCTCTCTTCTTTCACACCAGAATTCACCCACCGCTCTAAATCTATTGTCAATCATTCCCTTTCTATCAGGAGTCAAGGAACTGGGTTAAAAAATCTTCCCCAAGGAACTTTTGACTGAATCTTCTCCATGTTGATGTTTTTTCATTTCCGCTATAGGAATAAAATTATTGCCCAGTCCCAAAAGAGGGCTTGTGGAGATTAATTAATTGCATATCACTTCACAACAATACTTTTAGAAGTATTGAGTGCCCTTGTGATAGAGCCTGGGTAGCTGATCACTTGAGTCATCCGACTGCAAAATGCTCTCTCAGCATCCACTGCTGAGAAACCCACTTCAGCCCTTGAGAGAGTGAGTGATCTTTCTCATGACCCTTCTTTCCTGATTACTGCCCTGGTATGTTTCAACTAAGATGCTGTGATGCGCCAGCACTTAGCAGTTTCCTCTGTGGAGTAGGATATTGATTGGAGGAGCCTGAGGTCTGTAAATGGTGGGCTCCAAAGGGAGCATGGCCTCACCATCATGAGACGATGGAGAGTTTAATCGAGTAGCATGGACATATATACATTACCAAATGTAAAATAGCTAGCTAGTGGGAAGCAGCTGCACAGCACGGGGAGATCAGCTCGGTGCTTTGTGACCACCTAGAGGGGTGGGATAGGGAGGGTGGGAGGGAGACGCAAGAGGGAGAGCATAGGGATATATGTATACATATAGCTGATTCACTTTGCTATACAGCAGAAACTAACACAACATTGTAAAGCAATATACTCCAATAAAAATGTTTTTAAAAAATGTGATCATGGAAGGGGTTAATTTTCTAAACAAATTGGCTGTTAACGATTCCCCTACAGTATATCATGAATTATTTTAATGCAAAAAAGTATGCAGTTGCAAATATTAGTACAGTAGGAGAGAGGAAAATGATAAAATGACTTCTAAATATTCGAGGGAAGTTTAAAAAGAACTTGCCTTGCCTGGATGAAGAAAAATGAACCAGGGAATATCAGACTGTCCCTGTATAAGATGCATTGATAACACCCTTTTCTACTGTGGCATAACTTTTCCTTCTTGCTGTTTTGCTCCAATGCCCTAAATAGTTTGACAGCCCCTAAAGTGATCTAATTATGTGATTTTCTCAAAATCCTGATACAGACATTGAACATATGAAGTCCATTTGTCTCCTGAGAACTGTCTAGCTGGGAGAATTTTTTAATTCAAAGGGATAACGAATTTCATTTCTTCATGCAAGATAAAGCTCAGATTGGGGCCCCTCTCCTACTACTGTGTTGTTTAAATGGAGGCTCACAGTTTATTTGAAGACTAACTGGTCATCGAGTCCTTGAAGTTCATTGTTTCCTATCCATCTCTGAACTCCATGGCTATTGAGATTCCTTTCCTTATTCTGAAAGCTAAGGGCTCGTTGATAGCTGCCTCTGGGCTTGTCCACTCAGAGACACTGGAATGTCATTCTCCCTTCTCCTTGGTGCTGTAGAAATAGTGTCCTGGTTTGATCTGTGTTTATTTAACGCGTTGGAAAAGTAGCTCCTCCTAAGAGAGCTCGGAATAACAGTTTGCTTCCCCCTTCCCGGCACCTTCTTTCTTTCTCATGGCTGCAGTTTGATTTGGAATTTGCCACAAAATATATACATCCAGATTGTAACAGTTTATCCAGGAACTTGGTGTTGGATGTATTTATGTCCTAAACAACTGGAAAATCCTTATCCTCCTAAGAGTAGCAGCTTCAATTTCCTTTTGGCCTTGTGTGTGTGTGTGTGTATTTTTAAATGTTGCATTATTTTTATTGAGGCATAATTGACATACAACATTATATTAGTTACAGGTGACCTTTTGGCTTTTAATGATATGAATTGACACATTGTTTTCACCCTCCCTTTTGGTATTGGACTTGCTCATCTCTGAAACCCTATTTAACTTTCAATGTTAGAATTGTTTTGACTTTCTTGTCTTTTCTACCTGAGACCTGAAGTCGTGGAATCTGTCATTTCCCAAACGCTTTTTCTCTTGGTGTTTTCCATAACTGACTCAGATATGCATGAATTTACCCTTTTTAAATACAGTGTTCTCATTATTCAACTTCCTGTAAGCTCATGGTAGGATATAATTCTCTTATAGGATACCTACTTGGTGGGCACGTAGTACGTCTTTTCCATGGTCACGATGAGTGTTTGACAATACCATCTACAGACCAGAATGATTCCCAGCACAGGTAAGCCAGTAGCTTCATCCTTCTCTTGTCTCCTGTCTCTGGTGACTCAGACTAAAGAGTTGGCTTTTGGATGTGGAGACAGATGAATTCTGTAAGTGTTAGTTAATTGACGAACTTCCCTCCAGTCATGGGTTGCAGTTATAAAACAGGAAAGGCAGTATGCTTGAGTGTGCTCACAGGAATAGCTATACACACATGCTGCTTCTTAGGCAAGCAATTCTGTGGTGCTTTTCAATCCCTTTGTTTTCTGTGGTTGCTTCCAAATCTAAGGAGTTTCTGGTAGCATTAATTGTAGACTGAAGGACACTTTTTTTTTTTTTTTTTTTTTTTTTGCGGTACGCGGGCCTCTCACTGTTGTGGCCTCTCCCGTTGCGGAGCACAGGCTCCGGATGCGCAGGCTCAGCAGCCATGGCTCACGGGCCCAGCCGCTCAGCGGCATGTGGGATCTTCCCGGACCGGGGCACAAACCCGTGTCCCCTGCATCGGCAGGCGGACTCTCAACCACTGCGCCACCAGGGAAGCCCTGAAGAACCCAATTTTGTGATGGAAATCAGGATGGTCATTCTAGTGAGTCTGTGCACTTACATAAATTATTCACCAGGCTCTTCAAAGGCAGATTATCTCTATTACTCCCCCTTTTATGTACTATGAAGGTGAAGTTCAGTGATTTCATTCTGCTTATCATCAAACAGGATTGGAGAAACCAAATGTCGATATCCAACCAGAGCTGGATTAGCAGGGGATGGTGCCGGGGCGGCATGTACTGCTGAGGATGATGCTTTCTTTGGATCTCTAGTTATCTACTCAAAGGATGCTTTTCCAAAATTCAAAATCAGGAGATGGAAGATATTAATCTAGGTCTTAAATTCACACTGAAGCATCCTTTAGTGTTCTGTTTATATATAGAGGAACAGAGTATAAAAAGCTTGGCCTCTGTAACTATGGAACTCTGATATATTTTAAAAAATCAAATCTCAGATGTAAATTAGACTGAACTTAGGACAGCAACAAGTCTGATCTCCCAGATCGCTCGTAATACATTCTTTGGTTTTGCACGATGCCTACGGGAACCTCATTAACTGCATTTCTTTTACTTCATTAGAAACACGTGACCACATTCACACATCTTAGAAATCATCTAAGTCAGGCTCCTGCCAAAGGTCACACATTGGATGATTTCAGATGGGAGCCTGAAACCCAGAGATGCTGAGTCTCCAGCCAGGGCTCCTTCCTTATTTTATGCTCTAAAGGACCCCCAGGAGCAATGTGCTTGAGTGTGTTACTGTGCATCTTAGAAACTACCCATTGGCAATGTATATCCTTTATTGTTCTGAACCTCTTTCTACTTGCTCTGTCCTCTGTGTATCCCTTCATGGGAACCAGATGTGACCCGGAATGGTGTCTAGCCTTCCTGGCACTGGTCCAGTGGCTGGCAGTTATCTCTGAGTAGAAAAGTTAGGCTGACCTGATATCCCTTGGCATTAAGGATTCCCTGCACTAGATAATGACATGTGATCCTACTCAGTTGCGATTTTCTTTTCCTTTTTTAAATTTTTAATTTATTTTTTAAAATATTTATTTATTTACTTTTGGCTGTGTTGGGTCTTTGTTGCTGTGCACAGGCTTTCTCTAGTTGCGAGCGGGGGCTACTCTGTTGCGGTGCTCAGACTTCTCATTATGGTGGCTTCTCTTGTTGTGGTGCGCGGGCTCTAGGTGCACGGGCTTCAGTAGTTGTGACACGCAGGCTCAGTAGGTGTGGCGTACGGGCTTAGTTGCTCCACGGCATGTGGGATCTTCCCGGACCAGGGATCGAACCCATGTCCCCTGCATTGGCAGGTGGATTCTTAACCATCGCGCCACCAGGGAAGCCCTCCTTTTTTTTCAAACAGTGAAATTATGCAGTAGCCCACGTACTGTCTCTTTAATATCTTATCCTGCTGCAGTAAGGCCAGAGCTTGCAGGTGGATACAGAACTGAAGTTTTGTTAGTGAGTTTGGCAGAGTTGGCTCCATCTAAGATGGAACACGTCAAAACTCACTAGTTCTCTCTTCCCTTTCCTATTCTTTTGTTAAGGAAAGGAATTTGGAAACAATTAAAATAACATTTGCATGGCCCTTTACCCCTCCCCCCACACACATGCACCTGTCATTAAATTTAGAACCAAATTAGAAGCATCTGGGCAGAAACAATGCTACTTGGAGAAGCTTGTCATTTGGTGGGCACTCCTATCGAGTGGTTCAACAAGATCCTGACCCAAAAGAAAGGCTGGACAAGTATTTGAAAGAAGGTGCTGCAGGGGAGAGTGAAACAGATAGAGAGGAATTCCCAGAATCGGCCCCCTGAGGAAGGCATGCATGCCATCATTGAGTTAAGAGCAAAACCGGCCTTCCTTTGGCTGAGGATTTCACGTGAGCTAATTTGTATTTTGGGGAAAAAAAGAAATCGACAGATAAAAATAAAAAGGCTCTTCCTTTTCTTTGTAAGGAAAAATAAAAAGACTATTCCTAGGAAGGAGTTGAGACTGGGGGGAGTCAGCAGTGGCTCCTTATACTGGAACTCGGATTTTTGTAGCAACTGGTCTCTCATTCAACACAGGATGCCTCGGCATTTTTTGCTGTCTAGGTGAGGTGCGTGATAAGCCTCATCATTGTCACGTGTCATCAGGTCAATCCTCAGAACTGGCCAGGATAGCCAGGAATACCGAAATTTGGGAGAGCACAAAGGAATAGGAAATCAAGAATACACAAAAAGGTGCCCAGAGTCAGGAAGGCATGCAAGTGATTCCACCGTAATGGGGCTGACTTTCCAGAGGAAATCATTCCTTGTAAAGCCTGAGAGCAGCCAGGCTGGGTAGAGAGGCTGACCGTCCCAGGGTGCAAAGCCGAAAGAATAATCTAACATTCTGAGCTCTGATCCTTGCCTCTGCCTCAGGCTTGTCAAGCATCCTGGAATAAGTCACTTAACTCACTGAAACTAAGGCTAAGCTGTCAGCCAAGCTTTCAGAGCACCTCAGCTCCCCACCCACTCACCTCCTCTCCTTGGGTAATTGTTTGAGAGCGGGGGCAGGTTGTTTCAACCTCTGTAACCTTTCGAGATTCAATGGAGCAAACCACCCGCATCTCCTAGGTGGGAAGGACTAACCTTCTAGAATTCTTTAAATGTCAGAGGGAGAGAGTTCTCAAATCATGTGACCTAGGGTGATCTGCTCCACCGTTTCCACCTGAGAGACCGCTTTTGCTTTCATTGAGGATGGAGAAGCGTCAGTGAAAATCTCAACAAATTTTCCTGCAGGGCTAGGTCAGTACAGCATCATTACTATTCTGGGCCTGGCACAGAGACACCTGGGGTGTTGGAGCTCTGCAGTAGCCTAGGATTTCTTTCTTAATATTTACTACATATTTCCTGATAGTACATACATTTGAAAAAGGTTTAGAATATCTTCTATAATCCCACCACCAAAAGGTAGCCACTGTTAATGCAGTGTTTTAGTGGATTTCTGTGCCAGGTAAGTAGCTTTCGATGAACATTTGTAAACATCTATATTTAAATAAAAATCAACAATACATAGTATTTTGTACACCCATGAACATCTTTGTGCACATTCATTATTTTTTAAAAAACCCCATTAAATGCTCACAACCATTCTGTGACTTACGTACCCTTATTAGGCTCATTTTACAGGTGAGGAAATTGATGCACAGAGATTTGAAGGGACTTGACAAGGTCACACAGCTAATAGATTCAAATTCAGGTCTGCCTGACTCCCAAGCCCATATTTTTAACCAGCTCATAATTATAATACTTCTTGGGAGAAGGAAATAATTACCACATATTTCCTCTTCCCCTCTATTGATTACCTGTTGTCTTAAAATTTAGATCAAGATTCTTCTGGAGTTTGAGTAATTCGATTGTGATATATACAAACCCTCTATAGTAGAGGGAGCATTTTAAATTAGTGAAATTAAATGCAATTAAATGATCAGTGTTGATCCAAGGTCACAAGATTCTCAAAGTATCTGGATTCAGTATACCTGGCAATCCAGGGACCACTATCATGAGACATGCCTTTAAACTAAGATAGTTCATTTAATTCCTCATAATCTGTGATATAGATGGGTTGGTCCCAATTGTATGGATTAAAAATCAGACTTTGATAATCATCAGATAAACATCAAACACACCCATTTCATGGGACATGTTACAGAATGCCTGCCCCGTACTCCTCAAAACTAGCAAAGTCCTGAAAAACAAGGAAAGACTAAGAAACTCTAACAGACCAAAGGAAACAGGGAAAACATAACAACTAAATGCAATGCAACTTCCAGGATGGGATCTTGAAACAGGAAAAGAATTAATAGAAAAACTGATGAAGTCCAAATAAAGTCTTGAGTTTAGTTAGTAATAATGTGCCAATGTTGGTTTCTTAGTTCTGACAACTGTACCATAGTAATGTAAGATGATAACCGTAGGGGAAACTGAGTGAGACTATACGGAAGCTCTCTGGACTATCTTTGCAATTTTTTTTTTTTACAAATCTAGAGTTATTCCAAAGTAAACATTTTTGTTAAAAACACATTAAAAGATTATTGTTAATGCAGGAAAGGAGACAACAGCAACTGAGAATAGAGCTTTGTGCCCAGCTTCCTAGAACAATGGAAATGAATTCACACAGTACTACGTATATGTTTTACAAGTACAAATACATTTTCTAAAGATGTGAAACTGCATCAGCGAGCTGAACGAGAAAGAATTGGAGCGTTTGGTATCGCGTCTGATGATGTGACTGGGCTGTTTTGACTCCTGATGTGGAAATAGAGACAGTCCTTTTTCCATTGTACACCTGACGGTCCATGAGTGTCCATGATGAGTATGTGGCTAGCAGTTCCTTCCCCTTTAGCACCCTTTTTCCCTTATAAGAGAGACTGGGAAGTAGTGCCTTCCTTTGACTCTTGCTTCTCGTTTTGCTGACTCTGTGAGGGCTTCGAAATACAGCGGGTTCTGAGCAGCCTCTGCAGGGAGCTGTTCCCTGCCCGGTGCTGGTCAGCATTCGGCACAGAGGAGCTAATCTCCAACTCTGCTCACAGGAGGATATACTACGAAGCTGGGGGAGCTGGCACGAGAGCCAGATCTCTGTGGAGAGTGGAACCCCTTCGGATAAGGTAATGGAGTGTCAGGGGGGCATTCTTTTCAAGGATTTTCTTTTCCAGGACAGTCCATTGTCTTAAATGTTTCATTTGTTCCATATCACCTGGCAAACTCTTAGAAGTTCCTTGGCCAAGAGCTAAATTCTGAAATGTCTGTGACTGTGTTTTTTGTTTTTAAAGTGCACGCACACACGCGCACGCACGCACGCAGTCACACACACACACACGATTTCCAACACCTCCGTTTTGACTCTGAAGCCAGCAAGCTCTGCTGCCTTGAACCAAACCCCCAGCTCCTGCTGCCCTTGCAGTGGCTATGTTATAAAAGGCAAGCGCAGACATGTTCACCGAGAGCCATCAAAGCTGTTCGCCCATTTATTTTCTTAAGTAGATTCTCTGGAACCCAGGTAAGTTTTCCTCCTCCCAGTAGCCTTGTTGGCTCCAGTGCAAAATTAGCTTTAAATGACAGAGGGCTGTAATCGCATGAGGTAGGGAAGACTAAAACATCACTGGAAGTGTAGCTGTGAAGGAAACTGTATTTATCAGAACTTGTCGGAAACAGTTGTACCTGGATGAAGGAATGGGAGGCTGAGACTCTGGATACAGGTACTTGAGTAAAAACATGGCGTCTCTAAACATCAGACTACAGAAGGGGGGGTCCAGTTAAGCTCTGGACCTTTATTTTGCCTGGAGGGGTCACAAGTTAGGTTAGAGCTAAACTGCTCGAGGTGAGAGGAGGGTCAGTGTTGCCATTTTTGGTTTTCCCTCTGTGCCTCTCCCTCTAGCTCTCTGCTCAGTCTCTCCCTGAACACTTGTTCAAAGTAAAATCTCTCTAATGGGGGGGGTGGGGGTGGGGGTGGGGACGCTATATGCCCCCCGGGGGGTCCTCAAGATAATCCACTGGAGATCAGGAGAAAACATTAGAACTTCTCTCACACATACACATGGAGGTACATTCACATTTTTTACTGAGAAACTCTGGAGGTGGCTGGTTGAAAGAATCCTGGTTAGCTTGTGGTTGTTAGCTGGCTTGTGGTATTTATATTCTCTTTCAAGCCTGTTGAAATTCTTATAGTGTCATACTCTTTTTTTTTTCAGGGTATTAGGGCTTGGTTCTTGTTTAATGAACTTTTAAAAAATCAAAATAAGTATATATGTATATATATATATATATAGAGAGAGAGAGAGAGTTCCAGTTATGGTTCTTTGTTTATTTCCCCAGAGTCTTAAATATGAACAATTTAAGCCTTTTATCAGTGTTATTTGGATTCTTTGGGGCTCCAAAGAATTAGCTCGAGAGGAAGGTCATTTTAAAAGCTGATACGTGTATTCCTGAAACATTTTGTTCTAACTGAAAGGATAAATTAGATACAGATTACTCGGTGCATAAGTCCTACCCTAACACTTAACATGACTTTTGTTGAATGCCAGCCTTTTGATGCAGGACCATGGAACTTTGTACCTCTTACTCCCCTTTACTCACTTCTCCCACCTCCCCAACCTGCCTTCTCTCACAACTGCCAGTCTACTCTCTGTATCTATGAAATTTATGTTGTTTTCTTTGTTTGCTCATTTGTTTTGTTTTTCAGATTCCACAGATGAGTGAAATCATATGGTATTTGTCTTACCCAGTCCGATTTATTTCACTTAGGATGATACCCTCAAGGTCCATCCATGTTGTTGCAAATGGCACAATTTCATTCTTTTTTATGGCTGACTAGTATTCCATTGTGTATGTGTATACGGCACATTTTCTTTATTGATGGACAGTTAGGTTACTTCCATATCTTGGCTATTGTAAATAATGCTGCAGTGAGCATAGGGGTGTGTATCTCTTTTCAAATTAGTGGTGGTAGTAAAATGCTTGAATTGAGGTGGCACATTTGGAAATGCTTTACTTTCCCAGAAATAAGTTTCTCTAAAAAGGCAAGCTTCCCTTTTTTTTTTTTTTTTTTTCTTGTGGTTTTGGCATCAAGACACTTCAGTGGAGTGAAGGAAAAATTGGAAGCTTGGGACTTCCAGTTACATTAAACCACTGACCTGCCCCCAGGACCATGTTCCTTGTTGGTGATCTTAAGAGAGTTCATTAGAGAACACCATGCTGAGTTGTAGGCAGGCATGCAATCCTAGAGCAAGCCAGGAGTCAGGGGATGAACCCCAGAAGGCCTGTGTGAAAAAGCACAGGGTAAATATTGAAAAGGACTGATTTTTGTGTAAATGCAATTTCTTGTCTGTTTCATCTGCCCAGTTGGAGCGGCAGTAACATCAGATGGGGCCAGGCTTTCCGACTTCGGCATCTCACCACAGGCCACTACCTGGCCTTGACAGAGGACCAAGGCCTTATACTGCAAGACCGGGGAAAATCAGACACCAAGTCCACAGCCTTCTCTTTCCGAGCATCAAAGGTGAGGTGGACTTCGACCTCGTTCTCAAAGTGAAAGCTCTGAAACCTCCAGGTAGAACGGTGACTGAAAAATAAAGTAGGCTGGAACAAAATGGAATTGGAAATGAGACCTATGATAAACACTTTGTTCTCTTATCTTTTGAATTGAGTTCATAGAGGAATGCTTACCTGGGTTGAAGGTTGAAGTCTTAGGAGGGAAAAACTTTAAAGGAAAGTAGAAAGCCCTAGAAAACAAAAATGTTCACAGGAAGGGAGTGTCGCTCAGAGGCTAATGGAAAATACTGTTGTTGTTAAACATGTTCTGAATTGTTTTTAGTACCTTTAAGTCATATGCTTCACTCCCCATAAAGCAGGGTAACACGGAGGCATAAGTTTCAGCGCTACATTTAGCTGAAGCAAGGAAGTGATTTCTTTCAGAAAGATGCAGAGAAGGTGTAATTCTGGACATGACATCGTCTTGCAGTTATTTATATTATACAGAGTTACTAGTTCCTCTTCCCAGGTCGTCTGTTCTCTCCAGATCTCTTAGCTCTGGCCTGTCCATCCCCAGCCTTCTTTAAGAGTGAATTCTGTGGTCACCATGTTAACCCCAAACATGTAGCTTTGCCACTTGGTGTGTGGAGAGACAAATATTTTTTGAAACCTTTGTCTTTAACGGTCAGCCAGGTTTTGACTCTGCGTAACTCAGAGCTGGATCTAGTTGGATGGTCGGAATTGCACACGGAGCTAGCTTCTGACAGACAGTTCGGTGCTCTGTTACTTTATGATTGTTCTGGAAAGATTAGCCAAGCATGAGAAGGGCTGTGCCCAACATACGCATAGTTGTCAGGGAGCCTGCACCTCCTAAGAGGACAGCTCAGCATCTCCGTAGGGAACTTCATCTCTAGCTTCATTCTTCTTTGCTCTTTTCCAGAAATAGATCTTGATTTGTGTTCTCAACACGATTTCAGTAAAGGCTTATTGATGATTCCGTTCATGTAGGACTCAGTGTCAAGCTGACAGCTGCATTCCTGCGGGACATCTCTGCTTCATAATGAATCAGAGAGGCCGGTCTTTCAGCACTGTCTTCCTTGAAGCAAGGAGTCACACTCCTTTTTTTCCCTCCTTTTATGGTCCTGAAGTATTTTTAGGCAGAGAATCTCTGGCACAGAGATTTTTCTCCCCTAGTTGCCCTGTATCAGAGTTAGGCTTTTCCTACACCCATGGTTCAAACCTTAAGAAATGAGAGCTTCCTGCCATCAGTTCCATTCAAGCATCTCCTTCTGTCTGCTTCTCTTCCAATGGCACGTTAGCTCCTTGACTTCATTCTGGTTTTCAGAGCTCATCTCCTTCATGTTACCCTCGCTTTTGTTTTTTTTTAAGATTCTCAACACAAGAAGGATTTTAAATTCAAGTTGATGACCATGGAATAAAACATTCTGGCCTCCAGGAAGTGTGTTAGGACATTGCAACTGGCTAAAAGGAGCAGTGAAACAAAGCAACAGAAAAGTCCTCGAGACAACTTGGACATGAAGTGGGCGGGGAGAGCAGGTGTGGGAGGGTCGGGAGGGGTGGAAAGTAAGAAGTGACTCATCATAGCTGGTGACCATGTAAATACCTTTCTAAGATGCCAGCTTGGCTTGTCCCTTATTTGAGCGTTCTACCCCAGTCTCCTCAGCCCTGGGATGAACCCTGACACTGAGGTCTTTACCACTGCAGAAGGAGCCTTCTCTTGTGACAGCAGAAGAATCAGGTGGCCTTCCAGGCAGCTGGCGGGATCCTGCTCCAAGGGGACTCTTGCATTCCATTCCTTTCTTGGCCTATCCTCGTGGAGTATGGCTCAGCCCTGTGTTGTGGCCTCTGCGGGAAGCCAAACAAGCTCAGAGTGCCCCGGAGAGTCCTCATAACATTCCTTCTACTCGGCACCACTGCCAGCCTGTGAGCACGTTTTACCCTCCAAAAGCTCATTCCTCATCTCCGCAAGTCCCCCAGTTTCCATGCACAGGGAGGCCAGCAGCTGATGGCTGAAAGGCATCATGGTACCAGGGGGCTGCCAGCATAGCAGAGCTGGATGAAAAGTCACCCGTGAGTCACATTGTCCTGTGCACTTGGCAATGTGGTTGCATTTCATTGGCATCACAACGTTGGAGGTTTAAATACCTCTCAGTGCAGCAGTGTTCAGTCCGGCTACCTTCATTTTAACTTGAAAGGAACTGAAATTAAAGTGACCTAGTCTCCGTGTCAGGCCAACATAAGGCTGCATCCCCCAGGAGATCGGAGCTTCCTTGGGACATTGTGTGGACAGGGCATTGGGCATCTTAACGGTGAAGCTGCACGGGAAGGAAGAACATGTGGGAACATGGAGTTCTGCCGTCCACGATCCAAAGAGCTCCTGGGGAAGAACTCTAGAGATGCCTTGATTTCTCTGGGCCTCCAGACTCCTCCTTAGTACATGTACTTTTACCTTACTTGGTGCAGGCTCTCTTCCTTAAGTACACTCTCCACTGTGCTTCCCCTCACTGGGGAACAGTGTTCCCCAGCAGACAGATTTGTGGCTCTGATTTTCAACAGTGGGAAGGCTCTGAGTTGTCTTGCCAGCTCTCACCTGTACCAGGTGTTAGGTGATGGAGCAGACGGCAGACAGGGGTCTGAAATAGCGTGTCAGGACCTGGGTGGTGGCACAGGGTTTGGGGGGACTCAGTGGGAAGGTTGAGAGGGGGAGATAGTGTGTCCTTTGTGCCTCATTGAATGGGGTTGAGTGGGGCTATTCCTCTGATCTTCTCTGTATGCTGGAGAATCTGGAGAACAGAAGAGACTCCTGAAAGGAGCACGATTTAGGCTCCTATGTTCTGGGAGGACGCTGGGCTCTGAGTCACCGGCAGTGATGGGCTTCCCGCCCCACGTTTCCTGTCAGGCTGCACGAGCCCGTGACAGCTATGACTGCACGACCCGGGGCCCTAGGTCGGCCGCAGGTGTGTGTTCATATCCTCAGCAAACTGTCCTTACAAGGAAGATGGCAGGTGCCCCTGTGAATCTTGTATCCGCATGACAGGACGGGGGCGTGACTGAACCTTGCTGGGTTGGGGGTCAAGTCCGAGCATCGGCCGCAGTCATTGACCTGGCCCGGCTCAGATGGAATCAAACTGTGGTCTCTGAGCAAACTATGTGAATGAGCAGAATGGGATCTCGGTCAGAGCTTGCATTCCTCTCCTTCAGCGGGGGATCCAAATCAAACTGGAGGCCTGGGAAGTACTGAGGGCTCCGAATCACAGCATCGCACCTATTCCCTTAATCTGGAAGGGGTAGCGCGTAAGGTAGAACATGGCTTCCAAGTCACCTAGATCTGGCCTTGACTCCCATCTACCCACTGTGGAACCTTGAACACAATTCTTAATCTAGTTGCAGCTCATTTGAAGTCTGTCATAAAAGATGCTTTAAGGGCCGACCCCTGCCCGCCCTTCCATGGTATCACTGGCCACCAGCTCACGCTTGCCTTGAGCTCTAGCATACGAAGTACGTATCGTCTTTGAACGTGTTATCTTTTCTCATCGCTAAACCTGTACCCTTTTAACCCTCCATGTACCGTCATCAGCGAACTCCTCCGCATCTTTCAGACAAATGTCAAGTGCCCCTCACAGGAAGAAGGCCCTTCCCCTTCCCTCCAGCAGGGCCCTGTTCACGATTCCATTACAGTCACCACTCACTCGACGGGGAGCTCCTGGATCACATGCCCCCAGCCCTTTCTGTACCTCTGCACCCCACACAGTGTGTAGCATGTAGTAAGTTTGAGCATTGCTTGCTGAAGGAATACGTAAATGAGGTCATAGGTTCATACAGAGTGAAACCCATTCCATTTTAACCTCCATCCTCTTCATAGATTTTCTCATCATTGTGTAATCATTTTCGATCATAACACAACCCCTATAAACACTTAAGGAGAGACATTCATTCGTTTGAACATCGAAGTCAAATTTCTGTGAACTTGCTCTCACATCATTTTCCCGTGGTCTTGACATTGCAAGGCCATGCCCCAAGGATTGTCGCGTAATGCGATTTAATATTTACTCTGGCACAGCAAGACCGTCTATTTAGATGTCATGTCTCCACGTCAGTGTATAACACTCAGTTCCCTTCAGTGTATAACACTCAGTGAATTACTAATGTTAAAGCAAGCCTTATTATATGAAGCCATTTATTTTATGGCTACTTTTAATGACTCTACCGTAAGTTTTGAGTGATTGAGATCGTCTCACATTTTGCCTCCTTTGTTACATAAAGGCAGACAGCTATCACTGTTCTCAGTTGGAGGAAATTTTTCCTCAGTGTATAAAAACATCCAATTCAATTCAGTCAACATTTATCACATATCTACTGTATGTTAAGATCTGTGTTCTTGGCCAAACATGACTTCCCCTTTAAAAACTGCCCACTGCTCTCTCTGCTGTGAGTGGAAAGCATCCCTGTAGACGGGATCCTCTTGAGCATTTTAACCTCAGCGGCCCCGCCCGAAACAAGAGGGCAGCGGGGCTCCCAGCATCCCTCTGTGAAATCGCAAGCACTGAGGTAGTGCTGTTTGCGCCTGTCCCCTTACTGGCTCTGTCCATTTCCTCACCAAGTTCTCAGTTGGGGAAAGAGAGGGTATGAAGGAAAGGAGGGAAGGGGAAAGAAGAAAACATGGACCTTGAGATTCAATCATCCCAAGACAGCACCACCTCCTGCAGTTTCATTTTAAATGGAATCTACAAAGCATTTTTAAAATTTAACTCGACAGTTTCCCAAGACTTGGTTGTTCAAAGTGGACCAGATAGAGAGGCAGTCAAGGAGAACCCTGGGCTTTGAAGTGGAGGAAACCTGGCTTTGAATCCTGGCTCCACCATATGCTGTTCAGTCTTCCTGTCTCTTTTTGTAAAACACGAGAGTGAAGAAGTATGTCCCGAAGGATTGTTATGAGGATTAAATGAGACCAGGAAGATGACCTAAGAGAGTGTTTCCTTATCCATGAAATGGCAGGAGTGCGGCCTACCTGAAGGTGATCATGTAGGGAGGGATTGATGAGAAAGACGGAGGAAAGAGCCCAGCACAGTGACCCCTGCTTACGAAATGCACCTTCCCTAACGAGCCGGACAGGCCTACTCCCCTAGCGTGCTGGAAATGGCAGAGGATCTGTCATTGGCTTCCCACCCAGCAGAGGCTCTGCAGCCAGCCCTGGGGCCAGCCAGGCTCCTTGCAGTATCCTGCAGCGTGCAGTTTTTTTAAGGCCATTCTAAGACCTCCCATTCGAGATCAGAAATGCAGAAGGGGACTGTATTGGTGGAGAAGTGAACCTAAAGGTGATTTCTCAAGGTTTCTCCTGCGACTTTTACGAAGGAATGGTCTCGCCAGCACTTTATTGATGGCTGACCCCAGCATCCATGAATGGGGCCCATCTTCCCATATCTCCTTTTCCTCTGAATCTTTTTTGATTGTTTCCTGTCTTTTGGAAAGGTACTTTTTTGTCCTCTGTGAATGTAGGTGGCTTCAATATGTCAAATGCAGCAAATTTCACTCTAATAATAAACACGAATTAGGACCTACTCTGTGCCAGATATCGTGCTAGATTTCTAATACCATAGCTAAAACTCGTCCATCTCTATGCCTTTGTTTCTTTTCAATCCGTCATTCACATTGCTGCTGGAACAATTGTTCTAAGATGCAACCCTTGTGTTATCCCTCACTTAAAATTCTCAACGGATTCCCATTACCTATGCTAGCTTTTTCCAAGAGGTGTTCCAAACAATAATTCTATGGGGAAAAAAATTTTTTTAAGTAAAATGCTGTGTTAAACAGAGTTGAATAGGTTGTTTTGTTTCTTTTTGCTATTCTCATAAGAGTCCATTTTATACTATCCTAATGTTCCCTTTGACTCCTGGAAGAAGATACTGTCCAAAGTCCTCTTTTCCCACAGAAAGTCTGTGAACAGTGTGAGTTTGAGAAACGTGCACCTATAGGATAAAGTCAGAGTCCTTGTTGTTCAGGTCCCTTTCTGGACTTCACTACCCACTTGCCACACTATACCCATCTTATTAGAATGTCCACCCCTTCCGCATTCCCCGTCTCTCCTCTTTCTCCTAGCCAAGCTCACATAAAGTGGCAACTGGTATAAAATCATCACGAGCTCCCCAGGCAGAGTGAGTTGTTCTCTCTTCCAAATTCCAGTTGCACCTTGAATATAAACCATATCACCTTGTTGTCATGAGTGGTTTGTATGTATGACTCCTGAAGTTTATACTTCAGAACCCAGAGCCATTTTTTTCACAAAATGATAACATATATTTTCCACTTCTTCTTTATAACAGCATTCAAACACATAAACATTAATACAATCAATACTTAACTGTACTGATAGTTACCATTCAAGAAATTATGTTCAAATGACAAATGGGCTGTGGAATTACACTTGTCTTTGGATTCTCTTCCATTGCTTACTAGCTACAGGGCTTTGAGCAAATTACTCCAACTCTGCAAGCCTCAGTTTTATCATCTATAAAGTAGGAGAAATAAAAACAGCAGGGCCATTGAAAGGTTTAGATAAAATGTTTTTAAAGTGTCATGTCTAATACACATCACCGTGTAGGTCTTTGGTAAATTCACATGTTGGTGTTGTCATTGTAAAGCACTTGGCAAAATACTTCACTCAAAGTGGGCACTAAACGAATAGTAGTTCCAGTTCCCTTTCGTGTCCTTCTAGAAGTTTTAAATCAATCTGGAGAGCAGCAGCTTATCATCTAAACTAAATACATACTTATGTGACAATAATGATGTGGTCACAACCATTTCCTTGTAAACTCTCAGTGGAGACAAGGGGTAATGATTATTATTACCCTTCAACACATTATTAGGCCAAGTAACCTGTTCCTTCTTGGAATCCACTCATGATCTAACGTAGGGGAGGTTGATGCAGATAAACAGATAAATTGATGCTCACAGACCAATAAAACAAATTATTTGCAACCTAGGCAGAGCATTGTGTGTAAAGACAAACAAATCTCAGTCTTGCCCTTGGAGACGGGACAGGAAGTGTACCAGCAAAGGATTCGTATTGCAGAAGATGGTAAAGAGTCTTGAGAGGGTGGAAGGGAGGTGCCATGAGATCAGAGAAAATGCACAGGTGGATCTGCAAAAGGCTTGATGGATAAGATGAAAAGATACAGAGATGAAGTAGGGGCATTCCAAGCAGGAAGTGTAATGTCAGTAAAGGCCCTGAGGGAGGGAACACTTGATATGACACAGAGACGTAGTCCAGTTTGGTTAAAGCACGTGGTATACAAGAACTTTAGAAGTGAGAATTGTGTTCTGTGGGAATTGGGGAGTTATTGAAAGGGAGTGACTGAAATAGCCCCATCGTATAGGAAGTTTCCATTTCTAGCAGTAGAGTAAATACATCTGGGGCCATGTTCAAGTGAAGACAGAGAGGGGAGCATTAGTTCATGGCTTAAGTCAAAAGGAGCTCACCCACCTGTGGTCAGCCAAATCCAACTTCTCTATCTCGGGATGCTCTCACTTCTTTAAGCTGTGTCATCGTTGTTTAGTAGAGTTGGCTTTAGTGTCAGTTTGTCTGTATGTTTTAGTTTTTGTTGTTATTGCTTCTGTCTTTCTTTTGAATTTCAAGCAGCCCCTGTAGTGCCAGCCATAGAACTTTGGGAGTTGATGCCATTTTTTAAAAGCAAAGATACCATCGTCTATAAACAATAATGATCCATTTATTTCAGAGACTCTTAAAAAAAAAACCCTAGTATTTATTTTATTTTTGGCAAAGTCATATTTAAATCAATGAAAAGTGATAAAACAAGTGAAATGACCATAGTCACTGATCATTGGGGAATATGTGCTATTTTAACTATGAGCTCTTGGTAACCAGTGTAATTATTCATACTTAACAGCTGCAGCGTGTAATATTTTTATTTTGCTGCATTGCCTATGGTTAGAGAGCAGGCTAGAGATGAAAACTTTGCTGTATTTTAAATCCACCTACTGGCTTGAGTGTCTATAGAACTCTGGATATTTTTGAAACGAAAATCAAATATCCATTGTTTTATAGAATAAATGCATTTTTGACCACTTGCCTATTAAGAATCCTAAAATATCAAATTCTATTTTCCCACTGACTTTTGTTATAAAATCAGAAATAAGTTCCTTTGGAAATGTTCATTTTGAGAAATAAGTCATATTTAACAATCCAGCCGGTGTTTCAACATATATTTAAAATAAGAATGTTCCTGCAATATATTAACATTGCTCAAAATGATCCTTAAATGTGTGCAAAATAACTAATTTTGCTTTTATGAAGATTTCAAGGAAAGAACTAGGAGCTGAAATGAAAAATTATATATATATTTGAAGGAAAAAAATTACTCAGCTATATATATTTGTTCCTTCAATTTATGTTTGTTAAGTAATTGGTAATTCTCTGTATTAGGAATCCAAAATTAATTGTCATCTGGCCCATGCCCTTCATTCTCTTATAACCTGGCATAAGGAAAGTATCATTTAAACAAGCACGTTTACATTGTGATGTGCTAAGTACTCAATAGAGGGATGAGACTGTGCTGGGGAAATACAGCAGGAGAGACTAACTTCGCCTTCACAGAGAAGGTGGCCCCTGAGCAGGGTATTAAAGGGTGAGTAGGAGTTTGGGGCCATCGGAAGAGCACAGTCTCTGGAGTTGGACTTCCTGGTTTAAATCTTGGCTCTTTCACTACTTCTTAAATGACCTTGGACAAATTTCTTGTTTCTCTGGACCTTCATTTTCTCCTCCGTAAAACTGGGATAATATTTGTAGCTACATCCGAGGCTGTTATGAAGAGTTAGTGTATGTAAGGAACTTAGGGCACTGCCTTACACGTGAGAAGAGCTTAGTGCACGAGTTCCTGTTTTTCCATCATTCAGAATGAGAGTAAAGTTGGCACAGCGGAGGGAACAGGGTGCTACATTTTTATTCTGTAAAAATGCAAAATGCCACCTAGCTGATGGCTTCTACAAATGAGCAATTTAACACAAGATGTAGAGAAGAAATGGAAATAGGGTAGAACCATACAGAGGCCCTGATTGATGAGAAGGGGACAGAGTTACCAGTCCACTTCCTGAGTCACTCTGTGACAGGCACCTCAGGTTATCACCAAGTGGACACCTGGTGCACAAGCAACTCCTTTTTCCATACTAGACAGTAAGTTTCGTGAAACTGTGGCAATTGAAGAATGAAACCCATTGACTAACACACAACTGAGGAGGCCATAAAAAACTAATACAACAATTACTGCATGGGACTAGCTCCTGACCTTCTCCAAGAGTCTGTTTCCTCTGCTGATTTCTGTGAAAGATACTTATATGATTTTTTTTTTAGTTATTTCTGAGATATACATTTTAAAGTAATAACTAGAATTATGACTTATAACATTATACCAGAACATATAAGATTATTAGAAATTTCATGTAATGTGTGAAACATTTATATTAACATATTTCCATAAAAATAACCCAAAGAAAGTTTAGTATTCGTTGTTTGTTTGATTGTTTGTTTTTTTATACTGCAGGTTCTTTTTAGTCATCAATTTTATACACATCAGTGTATACATGTCAGTCCCACTCACCCAATTCAGCACACCACCATCCCCACCCCACCGCGGTTTCCCCCCTTGGTGTCCATACGTTTGTTCTCTACATATGTGTCTCAGCTTCTCCCCTGCAAACCGGTTCATCTGCACCATTTTTCTAGGTTCCACATACATGCATTAATATACGATATTTGTTTTACTCTTTCTGACTTACTTCACTATGTATGACAGTCTCTAGGTCCATCCACGTCTCAACAAATGACTCAGTTTCGTTCCTTTTTATGGCTGAGTAATATTCCATTGTATATATGTACCATATCTTCTTTATCCATTTGCCTGTCAATGGGCATTTAGGTTGCTTCCATGACTTGGCTATTGTAAATAGTGCAGCAATGAACATTGGGGTGCATGTGTCTTTTTGAATTATGGTTTTCTCTTGGTATATGCCCAGTAGTGGGATTGCTGGATCATATGGTAATTCTACTTTTAGTTTTTTAAGGAACCTTCATACTGTTCTCCAGAGTGGCTGTATCAATTTACATTCCCACCAACAGTGCAAGAGGGTTCCCTTTTCTCCACACCCTCTCCAGCATTTGTTGTTTGTAGATTTTCTGATGATGCCCATTCTAACTGGTGTGAGGTGATACCTCATTGTACTTTTGATTTGCATTTCTCTAATAATCAGTGATGTTGAGCAGCTTTTCATGTGCTTCTTGGCCATCTGTACGTCGTCTTTGGACAAATGTCTACTTAGGTCTTCTGCCCATTTTTGGATTGGGTTATTTGTTTCTTTAATATTGAGCTGCATGAGCTGTTTATATATTTTGGAGATTAATCCGTTTATTCGTTTGCAAATATTTTCTCCCATTCTGAGGGTTCTCTTTTCATCTTGTTTATGATTTCCTTTGCTGTGCAAAAGCTTTGAAGTTTCACTTGGTGTCATTTCTTTATTTTTGTTTTTATTTCCATTACTCTAGGAGGTGGATCAAAAAAGATCTTGCTGTGATTTATGTCAAAGAGTGTTCTTCCTATGTTTTCCTCTAAGAGTTTTGTAGTGTCTGGTCTTACACTTAGGTCTCTAATCCATTTTGAGTTTATTTTTGTATATGGTGTTTGGGAGTGTTCTAATTTCATTCTTTTACATGTAGCTGTCCAGTTTTCCCAGCACCACTTACTGAAGAGACTGTCTTTTCTCCATTGTATATCTTTGCCTCCTTTCTCATAGATTGGTTGACTGTAGGTGCATGGGTTTATCTCTGGGCTTTCTATCTTGTTCCATTGATCTATGTTTCTGTTTTTGTGCCAGTACCATATTGTCTTGATTACTGTAGCTTTGTAGTATAGTCTGAAGTCAGGGAGTCTGATTCCTCCAGCTCCATTTTTTTCCCTCAAGACTTCTTTGGCTATCCAGGGTCTTTTGTGTCTCCATACAAATTTTAAGATGATCTGTTCTAGTTCCGTAAAAAATGACATTGGTAATTTGATACAGATTGCATTGAATCTGTAGATTGCTTTGGGTAGTATAGTCATTTTCACAATATTGATTCTTCCAATCCAAGAACATGGTATATCTCTCCATCTGTTGGTATCATCTTTAATTTCTTTCATCAGTGTCTTAGAGTTTTCTGCATACAGGTCTTTTGTCTCTGTAGGTAGGTTTATTCCTAGGTATTTTATTCTTTTTGTTGCAATGGTAAATGGGAGTGTTTCCTTAATTTCTCCTTCAGATTTTTCATGATTAGTGTATAGGAATGCCAGAGATTTCTGTGCATTAATTTTGTATCATGCAACTTTACCAAATTCGTTGATTAGCTCTAATAGTTTTCTGGTGGCATTTTTTGGATTCTCTATGTATAGTATCATGTCATCTGCAACCAGTGACAGTTTTGCTTCTTCTTTTCCAATTTGTATTCCTTTTATTTCTTTTTCTTCTCTGATTGCCATGGCTAGGACTTCCAAAACTATGTTGAATAATAGTGGTGAGAGTGGACACCCTTATCTCATTCCTGATCTTAGAGGAAATGCTTTCAGTTTTTCACCATTGAAAATAATGTTCACTGTGGGTTTGTCGTACATGACCTTTATTATATTGAGGTAGGTTCCCTCTCTGCCCTCTTTCTGCAGAGTTTTTATCATAAATGAGTGTTGAATTTTGTCAAAAGCTTTTTCTGCATCTATTGAGATGATCATATGGCTTTTATTCTTCAGTTTGTTAGTATGGTGTATCACATTGACTGATTTGCGTATATTGAAGAATCCATGCATCCCTGGGATAAATCCTACTTGATTGTGGTGATCCTTTTAATGTGTTGTTGGATTCTGTTTGCTAGTATTTTGTTGAGGAATTTTGCATCTATATTCATCAGTGATATTGGTCTGTAATTTTCTTTTTTTGTAGTATCTTTGTCTGGTTTTGGTATCAGGGTGATGTTGGCCCCATAGAATGAGTTTGGGAGTGTTGCTTCCTCTGCAAATTTTTGGAAGAATTTGAGAAGGATGGGTGTTAGCTCTTCTCTAAATGTTTGGTAGAATTCACCTGTGAAGCCATCTTGTCCTGGACTTTCGTTTGTTGGAAGATTTTTTTTTTTTTTTTTTTTTTTTTGCGTTACACGGGCCTCTCACTGCTGTGGCCTCTCCCGTTGTGGAGCACAGGCTCCAGACCTGCAGGCTCAGTGGCCATGGCTCATTGGCCTAGCCGCTCCGTGGCATGTGGACTCTTCCCAGACCAGGGCACGAACCCGTGTCTCCTGCATCGGCAGGCGGACTCTCAACCACTGCGCCACCAGGAAAGCCCTGCTGGAAGATTTTTAATCACAGTTTCAATTTCATTACTTGTGATTGATCTGTTCATATTTTCTGTTTCTTCCTGGTTCAGTCTTGGAAGGTTATGCCTTTCTAAGAATTTGTCCATTTCTTCCAGGTTGTGCATTTTATTGGCATAGAATTGCTTGTACTAGTCTCTTAGGAAGCTTTGTATTTCTGCGGTGTCTGTTGTAACTTCTCCTTTTTCATTTCTAATTTTATTTACTTGAGTCCTCTCCCTGTTTTTCTTGATGAGTCTCGCTAAAAGCTACCAGCTTTTAGTTTTATTGATCTTTGCTATTGTTTTCTTTGTTTCTATTTCACTTATTTCTGCTCTGATCTTTGTGATTTCTTTCCTTCTGCTAACTTCAGGTTTTGTTTGTTGTTCTTTCTCTAGTTCCTTTAGGTGTAAGGTTAGATTGTTTACTTGAGAATTTTCTTGTTTCTTGAGGTAGGCTTGTATAGCTATAAACTTCCCTCTTAGAACTGCTTTTGCTGCATCCCATAGGGTTTGGATTGTCATGTTTTCATTGTCATTTGTTTCTAGGAATTTCTTGATTTTCTCTTTGATTTCTTCAGTGATCTCTTGGTTGCTTAGTAATGTATTGTTTAGCCTCCATGTGTTTGTGTTTTTTACGTTTTTTTCCCTGTAATTCATTTCTAGTCTCATAGCATTGTGGTCAGAAAAGATGCTTGATATGATTTCAATTTTCTTAAATTTACTGAGGCTTGATTTGTGACCCAAGATGTGATCTATCCTGGAGAATGTTCCGTGTGCACTTGAGAAGAAAGTGTAATCTGCTGTTTTTGGATGCAATGTCCTATAAATATCAGTCAAATCTATCTGGTCTATTGTGTCATTTAACGCTTGTGTTTCTTTATTAATTTTCTGTTTGTATGATCTGTCCATTGGTGTAAGTGAGGTGTTAAAGTCCCCCACTATTATTGTGTTACTGTTGATTTCCTCTTTTATAGCTGTTAGCAGTTGCCTTATGAATTGAGGTGCTCCTTTGTTGAGTGCATATATATTTATAATTGTTATATCCTCTTCTTGGATTGATCCCTTGATCATTATGTAGTGTCCATCCTTGTCTCTTGTAACATTCTTTATTTTAAAGTCTATTTTATCTGATATGAGTATTGCTACTCCAGCTTTCTTTTGATTTCCATTTGCATGGAATATCTTTTTCCATCCCCTCACTTTCAGTCTGAATGTGTCCCTAGGTCTGAAGTGGGTCTCTTTTAGACAGCATATATATGGGTCTTGTTTTGTATCCACTGGCAAGCCTGTGTCTTTTGGTTGGAGCATTTAATCCATTCACATTTAAGGTAATTATCTAGATGTATGTTCCTATGACCATTTTCTTAACTGTATTGGGTTTGTTTTTGTGGATCCTTTTCTTGTCTTGTGTTTCTCACTTAAAGAAGTTCTTTCAGCATTTGTTGTAGAGCTGGTTTGGTGGTGCTGAATTCTCTTAGCTTTTGCTTGTCTGTAAAGCTTTTGACTTCTGCATCGAATCTGAATGAGATCCTTGCCGGGTAGAGTGATCTTGGTGTAGGTTCTTCCCTTTCATCACTTTAAGTATATCATGCCACTCCCTTCTGGCTTGTAGAGTTTCTGCTGAGAAATCAGCTGTTAACCTTATGGGAGTTCCCTTGCATATTATTTGTCATTTTTCCCTTGCTGCTTTCAATAATTTTTCTTTGTCTTTAATTTTTGCCAGTTTGATTACTACGTGTCTCGGCGTGTTTCTCCTTGGGTTTATCCTGTATGGGACTCGCTGCACTTCCTGGACTTGGGTGGCTATTTCCTCTCCCGTGTTAGGGACGTTTTCGACTGTATTCTCTTTAAATATTTTCTCAGGTCCTTTCTCTCTCTCTTCTCCTTCTGGCACCCCTATATTGCGAATATTGTTGTGCTTAATGTTGTCCCAGAGGTCTCTTAGGCTGTCTTCATTTCTTTTCATTCTTTTTTCTTTATCTGTTCTGCGGCAGTGAATTCCACCATTCTGTCTTCCAGGTCACTTATCCGTTCTTCTGCCTCAGTTATTCTGCTATTGATTCCTTCTAGTGTAGTTTTCATTTCAATTATTGTATTGTTCATCTCTGTTTGTTTGTTCTTTAATTCTTCTAGGTCTTTGTTCAACATTTCTTGCATCTTCTCGATCTTTGCCTCCATTCTTTTTCTGAGGTCCTGGATCATCTTCACTATCATTATTCTGAATTCTTTTTCTGGAAGGTTGCCTATCTCCACTTCATTTAGTTGTTTTTCTGGGGTTTTATCTTGTTCCTTCATCTGGTACATAGCCTTCTGCCTTTTCATCTTGTCTATCTTTCTGTGAATGTGGTTTTTGTTCCACAGGCTGCAGGATTGTAGTTCTTGCTTCTGCTGTCTGCCCTCTGGTGGATGAGGCTATCTAAGAGGCTTGTGTAAGTTTCCTGATGGGAGGGATTGGTGATGGGTAGAGCTGACTGTTGCTCTGGTGGGCAGAGCTCAGTAAAAGTTTAATCTGCTTGACTGTCGATGGGTGGGGCTGGGTTCCCTCCCTGTTGATTGTTTTTCCTGAGGCACCCCAACACTGGAGCCTACCTGGGCTCTTTGGTGGGGCTAATGACAGACTCTGGGCAGGCTCACGCCAAGGAGTACTTCCCAGAACTTTTGCTGCCAGTGTCCTTGTCCCTGCGGTGAGCCACAGCCACACAGCCACCCCCCGCCTCTGCAGGAGACCCTCCAGCTCTAGCAGGTAGGTCTGGTTCAGTCTCCCCTGGGGTCACTGCTCCGTCCCCTGGGTCCCCTTGTGCACACTACTTTGTGTGTGCCCTCCAAGGGTAGAATCTCTGTTTCCCCCTGTCCTGTCAAAGTCCTGCAGTCAATTCCCACTAGGCTTGAAAGTCTGATTCTCTAGGAATTCCTCCTCCCATTGCCGGACCCCCAGGTTGGGAATCCTGACATTGGGCTCACAACCTTCACTCCAGTGGGTGGACTTCTCTGGTATAAGTGTTCTCCAGTCTGTGAGTCACCTACCCAGCAGTTATGGGATTTGATTTTACTGTGATTGCGCCCCTCCTACCATCTCATTGTGGCTTCTCCTTTGTCTTTGGATGTGGGGTATCTTTTTTGTTGAGTTCCAATGTCTTCCTGTCGATGATTATCCAGCAGCTAGTTGTGATTCTGGTGTTCTCGCAAGAGGGAGTGAGAGCACGTCCTTCTACTCCGCCATCTTGGTTCTGTCTCCATATTTATGATTTTAACAGATATATTTAAAGCTCTGAGTCAGGGCGTTTATTTAACATAACCATTAAAATCATGGAAGATACAATAAGTTACAATACAATAAGTTATTTGGCCAGTAAAGCGTTAGTTATTAAAGCATCTAAGTCGGGATGAAGAAAGTAGAAAATATAATGGACAATTATATAAAACCAGAACCAAAGAGTGATTAAATAATCACTAAAGTAGCCAAAACTTGAAATCCATTGATTTTACAATTAGCAGCAGATAGAGGAAGCAAGCCTTTCTGCAGTCCTGGCTTGGACAGGCACATCATGATTATACTGGTAATCGGTTCCCTGGCTTACAAATTCTGCACAGATGACTTGCCTTATACGTTGCATTTCTATTTAATCAGACATGCCTACCTTTGTTTCATTTTCTGTGAAATAGGAAATCAAGGAGAAACTGGATTCCAGTCACAAGCGAGATATAGAGGGCATGGGAGTCCCAGAAATCAAGTACGGAGACTCTGTCTGCTTTGTCCAACATATAGCCAGTGGTCTCTGGGTGACCTACAAAGCACAAGATGCCAAGACATCCCGCCTGGGACCTCTGAAAAGAAAGGTGAGGGGTTAGAAAGGCTGGAAGCAACTAGGCAAGAGAAGTGATTGTGAGAATCAGGTGAACATGATGTCTGTTTACTTCTTACTATTCTTACTATTCTGAAGAGTTATTTCTGTGACAGATTGTGTAGCCTAATGTGGTTACTCTGACCTCATATTCAGTGGGGGAAAAAAAGAGCTACATAGATGACAAATCTGTGAGGAGAGGGTAGAATATGTTCCATGTGCTCTAAAACCTGAACTAAATGACTTTTGGTGGTATGCTGTTTTGGGAGTATCCACATCATTGCGCCTTTCATTTAAGTGGATACTTGAGTTATTATGCAGTTTTCATAATATACAGACTAAATAGAATCTCCACAAAGAAAAAGGCAGATAGCATGATAACAAGCGCACAGGAACCAACGTGCAGAAATAGGAGATACCGTGGAATGATACTGTATTCCCAGAGAATGAATGCAGATCTGAGTGGTCTGTCACAGCCTGCTACAGTGGGAAATCTGGCTTGGATACATACAACATCTTTTTTCCAGAAAGTCAATTGCCATAATAGAGTTTCTTTTGATAGGAACCAGAAAATAGATGCTCCAGGCGTGATAATTTTTTTTTTTGAAAACCCTTAACAAAACATGGGTTTGGGTAGCCAAGGAGTCCCATAATAAGGTTCTAGGAAGCACTGTACACTGTGTTTTCTATATGTCAGCCTAATGGGAGGTGATGAAAAGTTTCCCAGAATGCTGGTTATTGTAAGAAAGGAGGTTGGGAGGAAACCATAAAGTAATAAATAGCTTATTTTTGTATAAAGTGAAATGTACCAGGAAAATATCCAGAAAGGGAAAATAAAATTACAAAGAGGAGGTAGAAAATAGAATAAGTAAGAGGCCACAAAGACTAGCTTGTATGAACCCAGCCCTTCCTCTGCCAACAATTATAAAGGCTGGATTAAACACAGAAACAAACCGTTTGAAGGCTTCCACAAGCAAGGCACCCAGGACATGGGTACTAAAGATCCCAAATAGAATGTAAGTGCACTAAGGTGAGTTCCTCCTTTATCACCACTTTCCCCTCAGCATTTTTCTGAGTTGCAGCCCAAGGAGTGGGGTCTTATGTTAGTTTCACCGGGCTGGAGAGACATAGTTGTGATAAGGTCAGTCGAGGTTTCTGGGACTTGAGGGGCCACATTCCCCAGTGGAGGAAACTATAGAAACATGAACCTGAAATTCTATATGCAGTTTCCCCTAGCATCTTAAGCTGACTGTGGATAGAGTATGACGCTAAGATAGCGAACAGAAGGTGCCAGCTATGGTGGAGAAGAGCAAAGCAGAGATGTGGACGGTATGACAGTACTAGGAGACATAGTCCATAGCCGAAGTCCCTCAAGCTGGAACGGCCCCTGAAAATACAGTAGGTTTTCAACTGCATCCCCAAAAGGGCTCTAACCCAGGAGTAAGGGCTGCACCCTGGAAATAAGGGCAAATTGAAAATCGATGCCAAAGGCCCATCATCTACCCTAACAGCCAATGAGAAGAAAATTAAATCCTCTAAAGAGTATGATAATATCATCTAGAGTTTCCACAGTTTTTCATACCTACTAAGATAAGAATGACATTTAAGAAAGTAGAATTTGTGGATCTTGGCTGTAATTCTGTGTGGGTGGGGACACAGTTGAAGGACCCTGTCAACTAGGAGAGATCCCAGTTTACAGTGTTGATTTATTGTGCCTACCCCTGACTTTTTCATCTGGCGATACTCCAGAGGTCCATTTAATTGCTGAAATGTGCATGTGGATTTGGGAGATGCTTCCAGAAACTCTCTCTAAATGGTGCCATGATGCTCAGCCCTTCATAGGGCTGCCCGGCTCCATTTCGCGAGGAGCCAGTTAAGTTCCCCTCTATAAATACAAAGATTGTCCAATCTGTGTTAAGCATTTTATGAAACAAAATGGGAATTCAGAAAAACCAATCGGAAACAGACACAGTGAAAAACCTGACGAATGATACTTCACCTTAAAGGAAGTACCTTCTTTCCATCTTGGGCTTCTGCTCTCGGGTTATGGAATTCCTCCGAGAGAAAAAGGACCTTAGGAAGGACCTGAGCTGCCGCGATCAATAGGATACATAATAACAACATTCTAACAGCTGCATTTCCCCCATTTCTCATTACTTTCTTGTTTGGTTGGCTGGTTTGAATGTGTTATCTGAACAAGCAAAACCTAAGGTCTTTAGGGACTGACCCAAAAGCTGGGACTGAGGCCAGAGGTCTTTTTTCGAAAATGAACATAAACTTGTACAAGCCAGCATTCTACTTCTTGTGTGAATTCATTAAATCAGGATATGCTTTCAGAAGAATAAAAATAAGGAAGAGATTTTCACGTGGAAAGGAAAATAAGTTGTTTCTTTGTGCTAAAAATGAGATAACAAAAATCCTTATTCTCAGGATATTTTTAGAGCCACATATTTCATTGTCATAGAGACCGACTGACCCCCATCCCCCTTCCCCAGGACCTACAAATGGCCTCCCCTCACTTACTCACCATCCAGAGGAAACCATGCCAGGAACTTGAATCAGGATTTGGCCCTGACTTGAACCAGAGTCAAACCATCCCAGTTAATAACAGTATATATTTGGCCCTTCTAGAGAAAAAAAACAGCTGACCTCCACGCCAAAAGATGCCAGCCCCACCCAAAAATTCTATCATGATGTCACTGGTGAGCAATAAGTATACTAGCTTCCAGACAACTGATCTGAGATCAGTAATATATCTCCCCTTATAACAGATATGCATCGAGTACCTTTTATATTCTAGGAAACATGCTAAATGACTTACATGTAAATCGTCGAATCCTCTAAACAACCCTCTAAATAACACCTGCAGATGGTGAAGTCAAAGCAGAGGTTTGCCCAAGGTCACACAGCTGGGATGTGGCCTAGCAGGATTAGAACTCAGGTCAGCTGATACCCAGGCCCAGGCTTTCAAACCCCCTCTCTAGCCTCCATGAGAAGCAAACTACCATCTCGAGCGGCTTCCCCAGTTCTACAGTCAGCTAACTCGGTGTAGCTGTCATTCAGGAGAGAAAGCCATGCCTGATGCCAGTAGAGGGTTTTATTTTAACTTGTCTTTCTTCTTTCTTGGTTTATCTCTGGAGGAAAAGGCTCTGAACAAAGTGATTTTTCTCATCTCCAAGGATAAGGTTTTGTGTTCATTTTAAGAGAAAAATCTCTCATAAAATACGTTTTCACCCTTTCAAATTGGCCATCTAGACCCAAGGAATTTATTGTAACTCACATCACAGTGACACATGAAGTTTCATTTTCATCAAAGCACCGTGTCTCAGGAATGAGTCATAGGTCAGCAATAGGGAGTATGGGGAAAATAACTTTGTTAATGTCCCACTTTCAAAATGGGCCTGTGGGGAACTTGACTGGGGAGAAGGAGTACAAGGGATGAGGGAAATACTGCCAGAAACGTTGACTCTCCAGCTGTGTAACCTGGAACTGGTGTCCTTGGCTCTGGGGTAGGTCATACTCCATCAGGAAGGCCACATGGATGACGGGTTAACACTGCAGAGATGCCAGCATGAGGAGTCCCAGGCTGCCCGGATCATCCGGAACACGACCGCTTTATTCAGCCAGTTTGTGAGGTAGGTGAGCTCCTTCCCTTTCTCTGCTCGTCAGTTTCTATTTTGTGGCCATCCAATCCCACCAACCATCCCCTGTTAATACTATGAATTTTCAGGAAATAAGTATGCACCAGCAAAGAGTTTTGCCAGAAAGAGCTTGGGATTGAAACTTATTTCCCAGGTAAGCTCCTCCCAGCTTCACTCTTGGCCCAACAGATGCCCAAGACGCATTAGTTATTCAGGTTGGTGTCACACACACCCAAGGTCTTCTCATGAAAATTAAGTGGAAAGATCTGGAGTGCTTTAAGTCCCATTTGTATTAGTGCGTGAAGCGGGGAGGAGAGAGGAGTAATGGATCCACACCCTCTGTGCTATTTAGAAAGGCTTTTCTACATCATTCAGAATTGTTGCTGTGGTTTGGTTCCAAGGAGATTTACGTGGAAGGCTCGGGTTAGCCACCTATGGCTGGGACTTAAATGGGGGAAAGTAACTTAGCCTGCTTGGATCATAATTCCTCCAGCCTCAACAGTGCTGCCCAAACAGAACTCTGTGGATTATGTTCACCAGTTACCACGAGGAAGGGGTTCTGTTGTAAACAGTGCAGTGTTGCAAGCCATCCTTCTCTCATAGGAAAATTTCTAAAGCCTAGAGGGTTTCAATTGTGTGTGTGAATTTGCATGAAATGAGAAAAAATTTTTATACTTGTATTTTCCTTCCTGTTGAACCACTGTGATCCAAGGGATGTGTGTTAGTTAGGATACAGGCTAAGCTGCCATTGTGGTTCAGAATAAACTTTTATTTCTTTTTCAAGTAATAATATAGGGGAGGCAGGTGGTTTGGGGAAAACAGACCATGCCGCTACTGGGGCTCAGTTTTCTTGTTTGAGATCTCCTACAAGTTCTTAAAGTATGTCCTTGGACCAGCCCAGCAGCATCACCTGGGAACTTGTTAAAAATACAGATTCTTGGGTTTTACCCCCGACAGACCTACTGAATCAGACACCTAGGAGTGGTACCTCAGAAAAACTGAGTTTTAATGGGCCCTGCAGTTAATGCTGATGCTTGCTAAAGTTTACAAACCACTGCCCTGGAGTAAAGGTCTTAACCTTGGCCAGATGTTAGATTCATCTGGGAAGCTTTTAACACCCTGATGCCCAGGTGGCATGTCCAAACAATTACATCAGAGTCTCTGGGGTGGGATCCAAACACCAGCTTTTTATTAGCACTCCCCAGAAAATTCTTATATTCAGCCACAGTTGAGAACCAACTGTGCTGGTATGTATACTTCATCCATGTGGTTAAAAATAGCTTACTGGGGCTTCCCTGGGGGCACAGTGGTTGAGAATCTGCCTGCCAATGCAGCGGACATGGGTTCGAGCCCTGGTCTGGGAAGATCCCACATGCCGCGGAGCAACTGGGCCCGTGAGCCACAATTACTGAGCCTGCGCGTCTGGAGCCTGTGCTCCGCAAGAGAGGCCGCGATAGTGAGAGGCCCGCGCACCGCAATGAAGAGTGGCCCCCGCTTGCCACAACTAGAGAAAGCCCTCGCACAGAAACGAAGACCCAACACAGCCATAAATTAATTAATTAATTAACTTAAAAAATAGCTTACTAATACCATGTCTGAGGTCCATCCTGAAAAGATGGGAAGACAGAGGAAGTAGAGTGCAAGCCATTTCTTTTTTTTTTTTTTTTTTTTTTTTTTTTTGGCGGTTCGCAGGCCTCTCACTGTTGTGGTCTCTCCCGTCGCGGAGCACAGGCTCCAGACGCACAGGCTCAGCGGCCATGGCTCACGGGCCCAGCCGCTCCGCGGCACGTGGGATCCTCCCGGACCGGGGCACGAACCCACGTCCCCTGCATCGGCAGGCGGACTCTCAACCACTGCGCCACCAGGGAAGCCCCCATTTCTTTTTTAAAAAAATATAACCCAGAATTAGATCACCTTATCTTGCATTCTATTGGCTAACAGTAGTAACATGGCCACATCTAGCTGAAGGAAGGCTGAGAAATATCACCTCTGGTTGGTTGGCTATGTACAACTCAGGGGTCCTGATACTAAATTGAAGGCAAGTAGACAATAGGGATATTCCTGCTACAGGATGGGACTGAGACCTGCAAATCAATGATCTTTTGTCTGCTTTTGGCTCTGCCACTGGTTTTCTGTGAACCTTGAGCAAAATATTTCCTCCTTTTTATTCTGCATTACATCCAGATTGTTCTTCTTCAAAGAAGGAGCCTAAGAACGAATGGCTTGGTATGGGCAGAAAAAATTAGCTGCATGTACACATGAAATTTTCATATAGTCTGGGCTATGACCACAACCATCACCATAGGGAGTGGATGGTTTTATTAATGTGGTCCTCAATTCTCTCAACCTCTGTCCTTATATCTTTCTTAAGTCAGGGGCCCGTACCTCACACATATACAAAAATTAATTCAAAATGCATTAAAGACCTAATTGTAAGACCTTAAACTATAAAACCTGGAGAAGAAAACATAGGCTCAAATCAGCATGACCTTGAATTAGGCAATAGTTTCTTCAATATGGTACCGAAAACAAAACCTACAGAAGAAAACGTAGATAGATTGGACTTTATCAGAATTAAAAGCTTTTTTGCTGTGAAGGGCACCATTAAGAAAGTGTAAAAACAACCCATGATATGGCAGAGAATATTTGTGAATCATAGATCTGATAAGGGATTTGTATCTAGAATAAAGAACACTCACAACTCAGCATTAAGAAGACAAATGGAACCAATTTAAAAATGGGTGAAGGATCTAAATAGACATTTCTCCAAAGAAGATATATAAATGGCCAATAAGCACATGAAAAGATGTTCAATACCATCAGCTATCAGAAAAATGCAAATCAGAACCACAGTGATATAACACTTTATTCTCAATAGGATGGGATGGCTATAATCAAAAAGACTGTCAATTAGAAGTGTGGGATAGAATGTGGAGAAATACCTTCATACACTGCTGGTGGGAATGTAAAATGTTGCAGCCACTTTGGAATACAGTCTGGGAATTCCTCAAAATGTTAAACATAGAGTTACCGTATGACTCAACAATTTCATTCCTAGGTATACGCCCAAGAGATATGAAACATGCGCACACACAAAAACTTGTATACAAATGTTCAAAGCAGCATTACTCATAATAGCCCAAAAGTGGAAACAACCTAAACATCTATCAGGTGATGAATGCATACATAAAAGGTGCTATATCCATACAATGGAATATTATATGTCCGTAAAAAGGAATGAAGTACTGATATACACTACAACATAAATGAACCTTAAAAACATGATGCTCCGTGAAAGAAGCCAGTCACAAAAGAACACATATTGTATTATTGCATTTATATGAAATATCCAGAAGGGGCAAATCTGTAGAGACAGAAAATAGATCTGTGGTTGCCTAGGGCTGGGGTGGCAGCAGGTGAAAAGAGGAGTGACTACTAATGGGTGCGGGATTTGGGGAAAGCTGAGGAAAAATTCTAAAGTTGATTTAGGTGATTATTGCACAACTCTGTAAATATACTAAAAACTAGTAAACTATTAAACTGTACCCTTTAAATAGATGACTGTATGATATGTGAATTATATTTCAATAAAGCTGTTATTTTTAAAAATTCAGTGCAAGTTACACGCCAAGCAATCGGAAAATTATTTTTAAACAGCTTTATTGGCTTATAATTTACATATCATAAAATTCATCCTTTTAAGTCCGCAACTCAGTGAATTTTAATAAATTTATGAGCCGTATAGCCATTGCCACAATTCAGGTTTAGAACATTTTCATCATCCCAGAAGGATTCTTATGCCCGTTGCAATTTATACTAGTCGCCACCCCCAGCCTTAGGCAACCAATCATCTATTTCTATCACATTTTAATGCATTAAATTGATAAATCACACAATATATGAT